>NC_083327.1:33815213-35015213 GCF_963455315.2 Globicephala melas | reverse complement strand
TCTATAGTTTTGTGAAGGAGAAAAGGACAAAAATGCTATTCTGGTAAACAGAACATGGATGTAGCATAAGAAATGATCAGCAACTGTCTCTTTGAGCCCAAATCATTCATGGTTTCTTATCTTTTAATTAGTATGAGGGATATAAAATATTAAACTACAGTGAATTATAATTTTGATTCCATTCCATTTTTTATAAAGGCCTTGGTAAGTCTGTTTCCAAAAGACATAGTAAAAATCTTCTGGACGCCATTATTGATTCTGCATCTTTAGCTAAGATCAACTAGGGTCAATGCATTCAAGGACTTAATCTAGTTTTTGCCAAGGAAATAGGTGTTGATCTAATACCTTTTATATCATTGATGATTATGATATATATCATCTCTTAATACAGTTTTTCCTGAAGAATTATAGAAAGTTTGCAACTTCAAAAATATCAGAGCTCTAAACAATGTCATATTTTTTCTGTCATCTTGTGGATTCAGTTACCCCTAAGTAAAATATTCAGACTGCATTTGTATATACCAACTTTGTTAATATATTTGGGGCAAACAGAAAAATGTACAAGTTCTTGCTTATCTTGGAATTTGCCTCTGTTGGATACTTTTTAAAGACCAGGAAGTTTGTCACAGTAACATAGTCGTTAAGGAAACAGCTTTTTGGAACCAGGGAGCTTGGGTCTGAATCCTGACTTTGTCATTTTCAAGCAGATTAACCCCTTTAAAACTTTGGTTTCTCAGCTATTAAATTGGGAAAACTGTGGCACTCAGGATGTTGTTGTAAGAATTACAAGAAATAAAACTTATCAAGGACCTGGGTTAGCGCCTGCATGATGGAAAATGTCCAATAAACATTACATTGAACTCTGTCCTCCTGTTTTTGTGTTTGGTCTCAAGGAGATTCATAGTGTTCTCCAGAAGTGACCATCGCAAATCACTGAAATTTATCTCCTTTAAAGCACCAAACACCTTCTCTGTTTTACTCTTTAATATGGAAATCTTTTGAAATATAGGACATATTTTTAATGTTTGTTGACCTGAGTACACTCAGCATGGTTTAACCATTTCTAGATGGCTCAGGACCAATAGAATGGAAATGAGTTTTAATATTCTTGCTTTAGTAAAAGTATCTTTAAGGCATTACTGCACATGAGGGATCTTTACCTCTTCCGTAGGTCATACCATGTTGGTGTACTTTTGGGGTTCCTAAATTTACTTTGCAGTCTTTTTCTATCTTTCATGTGGGTTATAAGTGGAAATCAGAGACTGAGAAGTGAGACAATGCATATAACACATAATACAGCCTTGGGAAAACAGTTTCTCTGTTTGGGAAGCAGGAGCTGAGATGTGGTGAAAGGGATGAGGTTGGTGCATAAATTCTCTTCCATTTCCACTGCTGCTCACAGGCATTTTTTGCTCACCTTCTGGATGTTGGCCGAGTTCTGGATGATGGAGGTTTAATAGGTGCTACTTCTGGGTCAATAAAGTGTTACATCTTGCTCGACCAAGTGTGACACTTGACATGCCATGTACTAAATGAGAAGACATTGCCATTAACTAGAAATGCTACATCTCTGTCTTAAACTCCAGTATCCCATTCTTCGCACGTAACATCGATCATTCAACCATCTCACTTCCCTTCCTCCTCTCTGCCTCTTCTCAAATCTCTTTGAACTTCTAGGGCTTCGACCCTTCAATTTTACTTCATTATCAGCTTCTTTTGTTTTTACTGCCTTCTCTAGCTATAGCAGATGACATGATCTCATTGCTTATAATTATATTATTTTTAAAACTTTGCTCTTTTACTTATCCCCTCCCTTCTTCTATTTAACTCATCTAAAATATTTCAACTGTGTATCATTGCAGTTGCTTTTACAACTTGGCTCTGAGCAGTGTGGAGGTGGGGGGGCAGGGGTGCAGGAAACAGGTGTAACAGATTTAGACAACTCTACAGATTGGGAACAGTCAGGACAATAAGACCTCTGCAAGAACCATCGCTTTCCTTTTATGTTGGTAATCATCTTCCTTTCTGTTCCCTGTAACACTGTCACTCTTCTCATTTGATGTCATGTCCTCCCACAGCCTCTTCACTCCTAGCAAACCATTTCACCTCCTCCTTCCCAGAGCAGAGGCCACTGCAAACTTCTCAACTTCTTGAGCACTGCCATTGCCCATCTATCTTCTTTCTTTCCTTCTTTTCTATGAGTTCAGTGGATGAATTATCTCTCCTTCTTCCTGAAAGCATCCTTCTTCTTGTGCTCTTTATACTATTTCCTTTTATTCTCTTAGGCACCTCAGCCCATCAGGGGTGAACTTTCTCACCTCTCTTGTCAAACCTCTTCCCTGCTGGATCCCTTAGGAAACATTTCTTTCTCTTGGCTCCCACTGGCCAAATCTGGGTAAATCTGAGCATCAAAATAAATAATGAGAGTAACCTGTAGATTAAAATAAGAGACCCATGAGTCCAAACTGATTTAAATAAATACATGAAAAAAATGAATAAATAGTGGAGAAAAAGCTTTTCCTTACATGCCAACAAACAAAAGACAAAACTGAATTCAAAAATCACAGTTTGGCAGCTGCCTGTTAATCGTTTCGGGTAAGGATCATCTATGAAGGCAAAAACTAGTGGGTGAATATTTTTAGTACTAACAGGATATTTACATCTCAAAGACTTTTCCCATGAGACACATTAATTACAAAGAGATAATTAGTAACTTTACAGAGAAGAAAACTGGCAACACCACCTGAATTAAATGATTGGCAGTTAACATCTCAGCAATGGGACAAAGAGGTACCTGCACTTCCTAATACGATGCAATGAGAAGATAACAACCTCAGCTTTGTGGTCTTTCTGTAAAAAGTGCATAGCATGAATCTAATTGTGAGGTAATCTTAGACAAACCTAAATTAAGGAACAGTCTACAAAAATAAATTAGTCTTCAAAAATATCAAGGTCATGAAAGAGAAAGAATGTGGAGCTTCTAGATTAAAGGAGAATAAAGAGACATGACAACTAAGTTTATGATGTGATTCTAGGTTGGAGCCTGGACTAAATTTTTTTTTCTTTTGCTAAAAGGACATTAGTGGGACAAGTGAGAAAAAAATTGCATGAGGTCTGTTGATGAGATAGTAGCATTGTATTAGTGTTTCTTTCCCAGCTTTATTGAGGTGTTATTGACATATATCATATATATGTTTAAGGTATAAAATGTGATGATTTGATACATGTATATGTTGTGAAATGATTACCACAATAAGATTAGTTAACACCTCCATTGCCTCATATAATTACCCTTTTTTGTGGTAATAACATTTAAGATTGATTTACTCTCTTAACAACTTTCAAATATATAATATAGTATTGTTAATTATAGTCACCATGCTGTACATTAGATCCTCAGAATTTATTCATCTTATAGCTAGAGGTTTGTACCTTTTGACCAATATCTCCCTCTTTTTTCCACCCCCCAGCTACTGGCAACCACCATTCCACACTCTATTTCCATGAGTTTGGCTTTTTTTAGATTCCACATATATATGAAAACATACAGTATTTGTCTTTGTCTGACTTATTTCACTTATCACAATGCCCTCAAGTTCATCCATGTTGTCACAAAATGAAGGATTTCTTTCTTTTTTATGGCTGAATAATGTTCCATCCCAATTTTCTTTATTCTTTTATCTGTTGATGAATACTTAGATTGTTTCTGGCAATTTCTATGTCTTTTTTGGAGAAATGTCTATTCAGGCCCTTTGCCCATTTGAAAAATTGGATTATTAATTTATTTTTGCTGTTGAGTTTTATGAGTTATTTATATATTTAGAATATTAACCCCTTATAATATATATAGTTTACAAATATTTTCTCCCATTTCATAGGTTGCCTTTTCAATTTGTTGATGGTTTCCTTTGCTGTGCAGAAGCTTTTTAGTTTGATATAATCCCACTTGCTTATTTTTGTTCTTGTTAGTTGTGTTTTAGGTGTCATATCCAAAAAAATTATTGCCAAGAGCCATTAAAAGAGCTTTTTCTGTATGTTTTCTTCTAGTAGTTTCATAATGTTAGGTCTTACATTTAAATCTTTAATCCATTTTGAGTTAGTTTTTGTTAGTGGTATTAAGATAGGAGTCCGATTTCATTTATTTGTATTTAAATATCCAGTTTTCCCAGCACCATTTATTGAATACTCAATTCCTCATTGAGTATGTTGGCTCCTGTCTCAATTATTAGTTGACTATGTATGTGTGGGTTTATTTCTGGGCTCTTGAGTCTATCCATTGGTCTAAGTGTCTGTTTTCATGCTGGTACCATATACGTTGATTACTATGGCTTTGTACTATAGTTTGAAATCAGGAAGTGTGATTCCTTAGGCTTTGTTCTTCTTTTCTCAAGATTGCTTTGGTTATGTGGGGTCTTTTGTGATTCAAAACAAATTTTAGAATTGTTTTTCCTATTTCTGTGAAAAATGCTAATGGAATTTTTTTTTTTTTTCACGGTACACGGGCCCTTCACTGTTGTGGCCTCTCCCGTTGCGGAGCAACAGGCTCCGGACGCGCAGGCTCAGCGGCCATGGCTCACGGGCCCAGCCGCTCCATGGCATGTGGGATCTTCCCGGACTGGGGCACGAACCCGAGTCCCCTGCGTCGGCAGGTGGACTCTCAACCACTGCGCCACCAAGGAAGCCCGCTAATGGAATTTTGATAGGGATTTCATTGACTGTATAGAAGGCTTTGAATAGTACAGGCATTTTAACAATACTAATTCCTCTGATCCATGAGTAAGGGATATTTTAAATTTATTTTTGTATTCTTCAATTTCTTTCATCTTATAGTTTCAGTGTAGGGATTTTTCACTGCCTTGGTTAAATTTATTTCTAAGTGTTATTTTTAATGCTATTGTAAATAGGATTGTTTTCTTTATTTCTTTTCTCAGTTTATTGTTAGTGTATAGAGATGCAAATGATTTTTGTGTGTTGATTTTGTATCCTGCAACTTTACTGAATTCATTTATTTGTTCTAAGAGTTTTTTGTTTTTTCATTTTTTTTAGGATTTTCAATATATAACATCATATCATCAGCAAACAATTTTACTTCTTTCCTTCTGATTTGGTTGCCTTTTATTTCTTTTCCTTGCCTAAGTTCTCTGGCTAGGACTTTCAGTACTGTGTTGAAAGCTATGTGGTTAAAATGGGCACCTTATTTTTTTGTTCCTGATCTTAGCAGAAAAGCTTTCAACCTTTCACTGTTGAGTATGATGTTAGCTGTGGGTTTGTCATATATGGCCTCTCTTATGTTGAGGTATGTTCCTTCTGTACCCAATTTGTTAAGAGTTTTTGTCATGAGTGGATGTTGAATTTTGTCAGTTGCCAATTTTGTCAATCTATTTAGGTGATTATATGAATTTGATCCTTCATTCTATTAATGTGGTGTATCATGTTTAACATGATATGTTTCTAGGAATTCATTTCTTTCAGGTTGTCCAATTCATTGGCACTCTATGCCTTTTGATTGGAGAATTTAACCCATTTATATTTAAAGTAATTATTTATAGGTAAGGACTTACTAGTGCCATCTTATTGTTTTCTGGCTGGTTTGTAGTTCTCTTGTTCTTTTCTTCCTCCTTTGGTGTCTTTCTTTGTGAATTGATGGTTTTCTGCAGTGGTATGCTTTGATTCCCTTCTCTTTGTCTTTAGTGTATCTACTGTAGGTTTTTGCTTTTTGGTTTCTATGGGGTTTACTTAAAACATCTTAGATATAATAGTGTTTTTAAAGGTGATAACAAATTAACTTTGATCACTTACAAAAACTCTACCCTTTTACTACCTATCCCTCCCCACAATTTATGTTTTTGATGTTACAGTTTACTTCTTTTATATTGTGTATGCATTAACAAATTATTGAAGTTGTAGTTATTTTTAATACTTTTGTCCTTTAAACTTTTGTACTAGAGTTATTCACACACCACTACTATATCACAGTATTACAGTATTCTGAATTTGACTATATACTTACCTTTATCAGTATGGTAATGAAAAACTATTTTCATTGTTTTAATGCTACTAATTAGCATCCTTTCATTTCAAGTTAAAGAATTTCTTTCAGCATTTCTTGTAAGGCAGATCTAGTGGTGATAAAACCCCTCAGGTTTTGTTTGTTTGGGACAGTCTTTATCTCTCCTTCATTCCTGAAAGACAACTTTGCTAGGTATGGTATTCTGGTTTGGAAGTTTTTTCTTTTAGCACTTTGAATATATCACCCCACTCTCTCCTGGCCTGCAAGGTTTATGTAGAAGTCTGGTTAGTGCTGGGGTGGACCAGCTCTGAAGCTCATGGTAAAGTTGGGCACTCACTTCATTCTCCTTCTCCTGCAAGGAGGGTGTCTCTCTTTGTCCTGAGTGCCTGCATGGAGTGTCTGGGTGATTGGATAGGGTGAATCTATGTTTCCTACCCTTTTCAATGCATCTTTTCTTATTTCTGTGCTTCACCCAGGTGCTTAATCCCTCACCTGGAATTCTTGGCTATTTTGAAGGTATTTTTGTGCATAGATAGTTGTTAAAATTGATGTTTCTGGAGGAGTACCTGCTAGAAATTCCTATACCACCATTTTGCTGATGCCACTCTCATCTGAGCTGTATTAGTGTTAATGTCCTAATTTTGGTAATTGTATTGTTATGTAGTAAAATGCTATTTTTGGGGGTAAACATATTGAAATATTTAGAATATTGGGGTTAAAGGGGTATCATGTCTGCAACTTACTCTCACATGGTTCAGAAAACTTGAATATACCCACATAATAAAGCAAATATAATAATTTGTTAACATTTGGAGAATCTGGGTGAAGATTGGGGATATATATATATATATATATATATATATATGGATACTTTGTACTATTTTTACGGTTCTTTTGGCTGTCTTAATTTATTTTAGAATGAATAGTTTAAAAATGATTCATCATTATTTTAGCCATACATTTCTTTCTAGGTATTACACATTCAGTATGTTTTCTCTTTGTAGGCAAAATTGTTGAGAAATTAGTCTGCCCTCCTTGTACCCACCTCTTTATTTTACCACAATCTGGATTGTAACTCTCAGTGAGTGAAATTCCTTTCTTCAAGGTGACCAGTAGTCTCCCAGTTGCAAATTCCAATGCAACTTCTCAATGCAAATATTACTTCACCCTTGACAGTAGTTTACATCATAGACCTTCTTCTTGATACCTTTCTTGTGAGCTAGACTCCTATATCTAACTCTGCTTGTGCATACCACATACCAAAGCCATCCCACGTTCAAATGTTCCATCTTAAACATGTCACTATCTCTCCCTCTTTCCTCTCTACTCCCCACTTGCCTTAAATGTGCCCTTCCTTCCCCTCTATTCTGGGGAATGACACTGCAGCCTATCTGCCTGTATCAGAAAACAGTTTGCCTCACTCTACCTTAAATGAGTCACAATTCTGTGAATCCCTTTCAAGTCTGTCCCTTTATCTTTATTTCCATTTCTATGTTTATTGCTTTAGTTTAAGCCTGTCTACTTTCTTGCCTGCGTTACTTAACCATACTACAGATTTGGGCCTCAGAGAATGTTGACTTGGGCTCCCTGGCTGTGTGAAATCAAGTGGGTCATCACTCTCTGAGACTCAATTTCCTCATCTACGAAGTAGGCCTAATGTACACAAGGAATTTTTTTGGCAAACATCGGCTGAGGCAAAGTATCAGGGAGCTTTTGTTAGCTGTGGAGGATTATACCAAAGCTTGTTGCTTCATTCCCTAAACTCCTCTACCTTCCTAGAAGTGCACTTACCATATTTGCTCTTTGCTTTTACACAGTGAACACTGCCGGTGTGGTCAGGAGAGAGCAATAGCATATGAGTTTGTAAGGGAGTGAGGATATTCTGCTGGTTCAGATAAAATGCCTTTCTCTGAGCACAGAGATCTACAAATATGCCCATGTCCACCTCTTGGCATCAAGCAGTCAATAAGCACGGCAACTCTACTTTTATTTACAACGATATGCAGCGTAAATCTGGACCTCCACAACCCCTTCCTTGGATTTTACAAAAGTAGCTCCTCTGCTTTTTTCATTACCTTACTAAGGAACAAATGTGCCTTGGTAGAGATTCAATAAAATCAATTAATTAGGCAACCCTTTTAAGCAACAGTGGAAACAGGAGTCAGAAGCTGTGTTAATGCCTTGTCTTGAGCAGACAATGCTCAGCACTTGCTCAGGTACTAAAAGCACAGTCACACAGGTCAGTATTATGTTTGCTGAAAGACTGAATGGTTATTTTACTGAATGGATGCTGCAGCTCTTGTGTCAGTTTTCTATAGCTAATTTAATTGTTGCCAGTGGCAACAGTAGGGTCCATGTCAGCTACTGATGCCATTTATGCTGCTGAAGCAGTCCGTGCCAGCATTTCCATTAGAAATCTCTGTGTTTAAAAGAATACTAAGTAAAGAACCAATTGAAAAGAGAGAAGCTTCACAAATTCTGCAGATATGTAGATAGGGTCACTCCTGGCTAAAAAAAAGAAAGACTCTATATTAATTTGTTCATTCATTTATTCAAGAAGTATTTACTGAACACCTACTATGTCCTAGCTGGTGTGCATGATATAAATGGTTAACAAATCACGTCCTAGGTCCCCATGGAGGTTACAGTCTAGAGTGGAAGGCAAATGGTAAGTAGATGACAAGTAGATATATAATTACTAATTGTGATTAAATACAATGAGGGAAATAAACAGATGCTGTAAAAGATTTTAACTGAATGGGGAGATGGAGGTGGTGTATACCTAGGGTTAGAGAAACCCTCTTTCAGATAGGGATGTTCAAACTGAAACTTGAAGGTTAAAAAGAAGTGGTGGGCAAGTTCTAGGCAGAGAGAACTGCATATTCAAAATTCCTGATACTAGAAGTGGTTTGGCATGTTCAGAGATATAGGAAGCTGGCTGACTTGGTGGGGTTGATTGTTCCTTTTGGTCATTTATAGTGAAGACAACATATACAGTTTTTTGTTCTTCTTTAGCATCATTCAGTTGCAAAGGGTGTAGGTGTGCACAAGTTAGACAGTTGGATTCATTCAGTTTCTTTTTTTTTTGTGAGTGTGATGCTGAAGAGTTGAGGGGATTGCAAAAAGTTCAAGAGAATACTTTTATGAATCAATCTTAGGATCTAACAGGAAGAAAGATGGAAGGATAGACAGGTAGGACCATATAGATAGAGAGTAAGCAGCACGGTAAATGAGTTCATGGTCTGTAGCTGGAGACAGTATCCGAGGGGTGGTTGTGAGAATGGGTATCTGAGTGTGTGTTAGGACATTCCACTGAGAGGGTAGAAAGGGATGTGGTGTCCTTCGAAGTCTGCCTATACCGGTAGTTTCATTTCCTCTAGATTTGTCTTCATGATTCCATGTGCCCATCTGCATACTTTGCTGTTGAGGATACTGGCCACTCCTTACTCCCTGACCCACAGCTTCATCTGAGTCTGTCTTTTCAAACCCTAAAACCCTTTTGGGAAAAAAACCCACTTTCATTAAAACTTACTTGTTTCTTTATCCCATTCTCTGGTTTCTTACCAGCTGACATGTTAACAGGAGAGACAAATTCAGTTAAATATTAATTCAGGGTTATAGTTTAATTTGTTATTCTAGATAACACATTTGCATTTTAGCAGAAGCTTTTAATAACAAATAGAAAAGAGTATGTGATGTAGAAATTCAAGCCAGAGAGAGAAATATTTTGGTGTAGAACATTTTTTTGGGGGGGGTCTCTGTGTCAAATCCTGGGGATAATCATTTAATTTACTTATATGTAGGGTCAATCTTGATGACTAGATATGAGATTCATTGTTTTAAAGCTGTAATAGAACTGGAGACATTTTACTTGCTGTAGTTTGAAGTGAACTTAGAAACTTAGTCCCCTTTCCAACTTTTGGTGGTAAGGAAACAAGGTCTAGAAAATAAAATTAGTTGCCTCATCTACTGAATTACTCAGCAGGCTAGCTACTCAAACCCCAGTCTATACCATACCATATATACTGTACTTATTTACCAGAGAAATTAAAATGAAACCTTCTCAAATAGGTGAAAGAATGTCCTGTTGTAAAAGACTTCCAGAGACAGAGATCCTCCAGTCTTCTAAAATACCTCATCCAGTGTTTAGTAACCATTAATAATAGGAAATTATCTGTTATAATCCAGCACAGGGTAGTAGAAAGAACACTGGGTTTGAAATGAGACTTGGCTTGTGGTCGTAGCTGTGGCAGGCAGCCTCTAAGATGGCCCCCAGTGATCCCCACTTCCTCATATTCATACTTTTGTATAATCCCTTCCCCTTGAGTATGGGCTGGACCTAGTGACTTGCTTCTCTTCTAGTGAAGAGCATACAGCAAAAGTGGAGGAATATCACTTCTAGTATCAGGTCATAACCAGACTGGCTCTCCTTTGGGACTCTTTTTCCTCTCTTGGATCACTTTCTCAGGGGGAAGCTGGCTGCCATTGTGTGAGACAGCAGCCCCCGTGGCAAGGAATCAAGGCCAGCCAACGAGCGCATGAGTGAAGTTTGGGAGTGGATTGGTCCTCCCTCCTGTATCTCCTGTCAACTTAAAAAAAATGCACAACGTGAGAGTTGCAAGTTAGTTTTATTTGAGGCAAAATGAGGACTGCAGCTCGGGAGAGAGCATTTCAGATAGCTCTGAGAAACTGCTCCCAAGAGGCAGGGGGAAGGTCCGTATATCTGTGATCTTGGTGAAAGGGGAGTCCACGCAATCGAGCACATCTTCTTTTGCAGAAGGTTTCTGCTAGTCACGAGGAGCTGACGGCACCATGAAGGATTTTAGTGCTTTTCTAGATTTGAGGAGGTACAAGAATTGGGCTTATAAAATCGGCTCCTGAAAATAGCTAACTATCTGAAGACCTGTTCTCCCAGTTTTTCCCAGAGCACAGAGTGCCTCATTTCTGCTCACCACCCTGAGCTCCTTTCACGGGGTGTTGAAAGTCAGCAGCTGCAGCAGCACAAGAGTTAATCCTTGTAGAGGCAGATGGCATGAGCCAATGTGGTGCTGACCGCCCCACACCCCTTGCCCAGTTGAGTCCTCAAATGAGATTGCCGTCCTGGCTGGGAGCTTAGCTAGAGTGCATTCTCATGACAGACCCTGAGCCAGCGGTACACAGACAAGTTGTGACCCTCTTCCTGACTCACAGAAACTTTGAGATAAATAAATGTTTCTTTAGGTAGCATACTTTTGTGCTAGTCCTAACCTTTCTGGGCCTCAGCTTCTTCACTTGTATATGTTCAACAATTGAACCAAGTGATCTTTTTTTTTTTTTTTTTTGTGGTACGCGGGCCTCTCACTGCTGTGGCCTCTCCCATTGCGGAGCAATGGCTCCGGACACGCAGGCTCAGCGGCCATGGCTCACGGGCGCAGCCGCTCCGCGGCATGTGGGATCCTCCCGGACCGGGGCACGAACCCGTGTCCCCTGCATCGACAGGCGGACTCTCAACCACTGCGCCACCAGGGAAGCCCGAACCAAGTGATCTTTGATGTCACGTATACACAGATTGCTGTTAGGTATCTGAATTCCTCATATATTAGCATAAGCCAATTCTGTCTAATTCTGTCTTCAATAGTGATGAAGAATAGTCAGCCATTTTTCTTCTAAAAATAACCCAACAAATATTATAACTGTAAGAATGCCTGTTGCCTCCCCTCCAATCCAACCTCTGAAAATAATATGAAACCTTTGATGTTTAAGGATTTGGTTTTATCTTATTACTCTCTAAAGCTAACTTTACTTATTCCTTTAAACAATAGTACTACACTATGATCACCTAAATCTTATTTTTTACAAAATCCTATAAGAAAAGATGCATAAAAGCATTTTGTACATATAATTTGACAGGGGCTTTATAAAGATTTAATTTCAAAGAAGTAAATGTCACGATTGGTTCTTATTTGATAAAACAATTACAAAGACCCCGACTATTCTGGGTAAATTGAGAACACTGGATATCAGAAATGTGTCTTCTCTATCTGTTTGAACAATGCATTCTTGACACAGGGGTGACTATGTAGTCAGAAAATATTTCCTCTAAATATGTAGCAAAGGTCTTTGCTGGGTATCCATTAGATGGCCAATATGTTCTTATTGATTCATTGACCTAGGTCCCAGCATCTGTCTTCCAAACAGAACAGAAACTACTCTGTTGGCATGCTAGAGGAATGAAGCCAATTAGCCCTCAGAGAATCCTGGACTCCATTCAGTTGTGGTAGTTCCATACAGCAACTCATTAATAATACTACGAGTGCGATGTAAAAACTTCTCTGGGTATTGACTTCTGTTTCTCAATATGTTGTAGTTGAATCGGAGCCCTTATTTTCTGCACATTGTGAGCTATTGCCTCTCCTGTGAAGCCAAAGAAATGCATTTGTTTGGTTCGGTTTGGTTTGGTGTGTGTGTGTGTGTGCGCGCGCGTGTGTGTGTGTGTGTGTGTGTGTGTGTGTGTGTGTATGTATTGTGTGGCGTGGTGGCTGATTTCCAAAGGAATGATTGTAGTGCCTCCTAATACCTTTGCCACTTCTTAGTGTTAGTAAGCTAGCCAGGGATGGAACCCACATTGTAAACAGAGGTTCATGATCATTACTACCAAAATGGTCTAAAAACAGGTATTTGGAAGCCAAAAATACAAAAGCAGCCTGTTTCTAAGCAGCATATACACCGTTCTTTCTTTTCTGTCTTGTGAGTTGCCTTCATTGTTCATTTTTTGAAATTTGCTAAAGACGCTGGACCTCAGCCACTCAGGTTTCAGATCTCTTCAGTTATCCAAGAATGTGATTCAGACTAATGAGTGGTGGGTACGGGGTTGGGGGGGGTGTGGGTGGAGCGCTGGCAGTGCCCGCCGGCCGCTCCCCACTCCGCCTGCCTCACTCGTCCTTGACAGAGCCCACGTGCCGAGTAAGCTAACTGTGCGCGGTGATAGCTCGGCCAGCGCTGAGGTGACCTGTGGCTCAAGGCTCAGGGAAGACCACCAACTGCTTTCAGCTAGGTCAGTGACCAGCTGTCAGCTGCGGAGAGTCTCCTGTCACTGCCAGTCTGGGGGAGATTTAAAGTGCTGACCTGGAGGGGAAAGGGCACATCTTCTCCAGAACTCGTCCCATTTGCATTATAAGGACAGAGAAAGAGGTGACTTTGGGAGGCAGCCCTTGTCCCCAGACCTCCTGCAAAGAAGCAGATGCATTTGAAGGGGTGGAAGCTTGGGGCAAGATAATTCTCCTTTGTTGATTCACTGCCTGATTGTAATGCTGCTTTAAATGCAGAGACTTTCCTCTATTAGGAAATGTACTTTAGACTAGGGCTTAATGCTGCATCTCTTGAGTTTTTTTTTTTTTGGATGTGGTCTTACGAATCCTTCAACCTGATGTTAGGTAATTTGAAAATAAGAAAATGAATGACTTAGGTTTCTTTGCAGGGATAGAAAGTGGCTTTTAATCCTTTAATGTTTTCCTCAGTCATCACCAAGCTTAGCGAAGAGAACAGCCTTAAAACAGAAAGCTTTGCAATGATTCGGTGGCAGAGGTGTGTGCCGGGAGAGAGTGCCGGAGAGCATCATAAAAACGAGGGGAGAGGCGCTGTATAAATATGCAGGTAGTTGTTTATTACAAAATAAATTATGTATTGACATGAGGAATTACACCGTAATTTTCTGTTTGAGATGGTACCAAAGTAAATTGGTTTCTATCTAAAAGGTCACAGGGAATGCTGGCTTTGTGTTCCTGTCATGACATTTGCCTTATTGGCATTCAGGAGCATTCCCTTGGCTTCATGCAATCACTGTCTCCCTTCACTGTATTTACAGATAATTCAGAGACTTTGCAGGCCAAATGGCTTTCTGAATATGAGCCCACAAAGCACTGAATCAGGCAGCCGCCTGCTTAGAGAGTTTTCAGCACAGTTCAGCCATAAGGCACACATCAATAATTGCTTCAGAAGGGAAAGTGACAGGAAATTGTTCATAATTTGCTGTCACAATAATTAAAAGTGGCTAGGACTATTGCAACCACTATTTAATTTCCCCTTCTTTAAAATAAACTCTGTTATTGTCACCACCTGCTCTGTGGTGAGACCGATTAGCGATTAGCGCTCTTTGTCTGAGGGCTTCTATTCCTGGAACAAATCATTCACTCACCTCCGTGTGCAACCAATGATGCCTTTTGATCCAAGCTATTTTACATTTTCAGTGAGGACATGCATGAGTTTGAAAAGAGTGGGCCAACTGCTGAACTGTTGCTGGGCTTTGCTACACAGGCCTTTCCTGAAACATAAAGTACTGCATATGGCTTAGAACGAATGACCAAATGCCTTAAAGTCAGAGAATAAAAAGGGAAAATAAAAAGTGTCTTATCCATTGTTCAGCGGTTTTCATACCTCATTTGGTAGGTAAAGGTTATCAGAAAAGTCAGCGCAAGTGCGCTTAGAAAGCTTAATGACATCTCTCCTCTCCCTTGGCAGGTGTCTCATGAAGGGAAGTAGGTTATTAGAGGCCAAAATGAGAAACCCCACCTTTGGTAAATGAGCTGATGAGTGTTGTCATGTGTCTGAGCTGCCCACGGCTAGAGGGACTAGAGTTTCTTTCCCGGGTGTAATACTTCAGGTACCTTCGGAAGACTCCACAGTCGCATTGCTCTCTGCATTCTTCTGCCTCAGCACAGCTACCTCCTATTGCATTTCTTTGTGTGTTGACCTCATTTCTTTTTCTGGGTGTTAAGCCCTTCGAGGTCGGCATTTTTTTTTTTTTTTTTTTTTTTTGCGGTACGCAGGCCTCTCACTGTTGTGGCCTCTCCCGTTGCGGAGCACAGGCTCCGGACACGCAGGCTCAGCGGCCATGGCTCACGGGCCCAGCCGCTCCGCGGCATGTGGGATCCTCCTGGACCGGGGCACGAACTTGTGTCCTCTGCATCGGCAGGCGGACTCTCAACCACTGTGCCACCAGGGAAGCCCAAGGTCGGCATTTTGAATGCTCACGGTCCCCAGCATGGAGCATAAAATAGTTGCTGAATAAATATTTGTTGACGGGTGAATTGAGTAATGGATGATTGACGGTGCTCACACAGAAGTGGGGGGAACATCTCCACAGTAGACCCAGTGGGCTGTTACTAACTGCCCCATCCCAGAAGCACACTGGCTACCGAATAGCAAATCAGATTCTACTGAAAGAAAAAGAAAGCCAACTGCTGTGAGGTGCAGTTTTGCTAAACTCTTCATTTATTTGTTCCACATAAGATGTTGAGTGCTTCACCTATGCCAGGCTCTGTTTTAGGCCCTTGAGTTTTATCAGTGAGCAAAACAATTCATGCACTTGTGGAGTTTATATCCTGGTGCAAGAAGTCAGACAGTTAATAAGCATAATTAGTAAGCCATGTATTATGCTAAAATGTGACGCGTGCAATGAAAACAGTGAAGCAGGGTAAACGGAGGTGGGGTGAGGCCTGGCTGGGTCTCAGTTGTAAGTAAGGTCAGCAGGATAGGCCTCATTGCGATGACAGCATTTTGGAAAAGACTTGAAGTTAGTGTAGGAATTACGACGTAGCTAATAGGAGAGAGCGTTCAAGGCGGAGGAGCTGCCTGAGCAAAGGCCCTAAGTTGGGAGTGTGCCCGGCTGTCCCGTGAGGAGGACTCTGAGGCAGGATTGAGATAAATGACAGAAGTGTCGTAGGAGGTGAGATCAAGAGGTAATGAAGCGCCTGGTCCAGGGCTTGGTAGCCACAGTAGGGCCCTTGGCTTTTACTCCTGAGTGACTGTTAATCTAATGCACTCCCTCCTTTGTACTTAGAACTCGCATTTCACACTCGTACTTATGTCTGTTTCACCAGTAACTCATCGCGTTGAACTGTTTGCGTCTTCTTCCCTTGCTAGGCTCTCAGGTTCTAACTGCTATTTTTAAATCTCATTCTTCTCTGTATCTGGGCCAGAAGAATGAATGCACGTTCTAAATGCTCAGTTATTGCTTGTTGAATGGAATTATGACAACAAACCAATCACAGGAGCAGGGATTGCAGAGTATTGTAAAAGGAACTCGGGTCACAGATAGTTTCTGAGGCAAAGGAGTTGGTATAAGAATGTACCATACACTTCAAGCCCTAGGTTAGTGTTTGTCTGCTGAAGTCCACTGTTCTTTTCCTTCTGTGCAGTTTTCTCACCACCCTCCAATGGCTGCTCCCCAAAAGTTAGCTGCAGTGCTGAAGCTGACACCACCCTCCTCCCTGGCAAAACCCTGGTAGTTAAGCTGCTGGTCTCATGAGCTAGGGCTCTGGATCTCAACCACAGATGAACACCTGGGGAGCTTTTATAAACTCTTGTGTCTCGACCTCATCACAGGGCAGTTGTACAAGAAGTTCTGATGCTAATGTCCAGCCAGGGTAGAGAGCCACTGATCTGGAGCTGTTTCACGACTTTCAGAGGTGGCCCACGTTCTCCATGAACATTTGAGTTACAAGAAAGGGAATGCAGGCATACCTCAGTGATACTGTGTGTTCGGTTCCAGACCACTGCAATAAAATGAATATCACAATAATGCAAATCACATGAATTTTTTGGTTTCCCAGTGCATGTAAAAGTTATGGTCACGCTATATTGTAGTCTATTAAGTGTGCCATGGTATTATGTCTAAAAGAAGTACAAACCTTAATTAAAAACTACTTTATTGCTAAAAATGCTAACCATCACCTGAGCCTTTAGCAAGTCACGTTCTTTTTCAGTAGTTACATCAAAGATCCCTGATCACAGATTACCATAAAAAGTATAATAATAATGAAAAAGTTTGAAATATTTTGAGAATTACCAAAATGTGATACAGTAGTGTGAAGAGCAAGTGTTGTTGGAAAATCATGTCGGTAGACTTGCTTGATGCAGGGTTGCCACAAACCTTCAATTTGTAAAAAAACACAGTATCTGTGAAGTGCAATAAAATGAGTTATGCCTGTGTACAAATTTGGTCAATTCCCCAAACCCATCAATTACTGGCAGAAGCATGGCTTTTGCATCATGGTGGCAGCTCAAGGGTGTCTTGTTAGGTCTGCATGTTTGTAGGGTACAAGTGTGGTGGTGAGAGAGGAGAGCTTTGATGATTTCCTGTTCTCTATGATAACGGACCTGTTTGTAAATCAACCCACAAGAGATACTCACAGAAGATAAATCAGGAGCCCGTTCCTGGCTCTTCTCTCAGAAGAACATATGCCTGGTCTCGTCAAGCTGAACTTCCATTCTGGGAAGCAGTGGTGCCGATCACATATCCCCATGGACGAATGAAACAACCTAGCACCCCAAGTTAGCACCCACCACCAGTTGAATATTCCTCCCCAGTGGTTTAGCACATACTCGCTAAGGGGTTGGGAAAACATGCCTATGGCCTTCAATTTAGGCAAACTGTGCATTATCCAATCACCTAGAGCTTGGGTGTCAAATGGCAGCCACTCAGGGGTAGCTGGTCCTCAGCAGCGCCATGGTCCTGCTTTCCTTTAACCCAATGTGAGCACATAACCAACCATGGTCATGTATACATTTTCCTCTTCACAAAATGTTAAAAGTAGGCCTTTCCACATACTTGGGAAGAGATCCTGTCTTCTATTTATTTATTTATTTATTTTGGCTGCATTGGGTCTTCGTTGCTGTGTGCGGGCTCTCTCTAGTTGTGGCGAGCAGGGGCTGCTCTTCTTGAGATGTGCGGGCTTTCCCTTTTGGTGGCTTGTCTTCGTTGCAGAGCACGGGCTTTATGTGCACAGGCTTCAGTAGTTGTGGCACATGGCTTAGTTGCTCCACAGCATGTGGGATCTTTCCGGACCAGGGATCGAACCCAGGTCCCCTGCATTGGCAGGTGGATTCTTAACCACTGCACCACCAGGGAAGTCCCTTGTCTTCTTAATATACTCATTGTTCAGACAATTCTCATTGCCAGAGTAGGGCCATGTATTATCAGGCTCTAAGAATGTGTGATGAATTTATTTGTATCTTCATTCCCTCTTTATTTATGTGTCACTAAATACTTTTGGAGCATTGACAGGAAACTATGCTATATCTTGGGAATGCAAGATGGTTATGGCACTCTTCCTTCAACTCACATTCTAGACAAGGAGATGAACATATAAACAGAAAATGAGAATATAATATAGGAGCTCGCCCGTCATAGAGAGAGACTGGAGATAGAGGGGAGGTCTTTCAGGTTGTAAGATAGGCTCAAGTGCTGTGAATTGAAAGGCAAGGAGTTGGGAAAATGCATTAGGATTTGGAGAGCAAAAGTATTCCTAAAATAGAGAGAGTAGGAAGGGTGCTGGTGAAGTGAGGCTGAAGGCAAACACTGGAATCAGATTGTAAAGTACTTTTCTGCCAAGTTAGGGAATTTGCACTTGATTCTGAAAAATCAAGGTGGTACAAATGAAAAACAGAGAACAATGTACTTATTAAACTTTGTAGTCAGAAAAATATGACTAAATTCTGGCTCTGCTACTTATCAGTGTACGATGTTGTGCTAGTTATTGGAAACAGCTCAGTCTCTATTTCCTCATCTATAAAAAGAAACTTGATACCACCTATCTCACAGCGTTAGTGTGAGGGCTAAAAGAGACAATGTTCATGAAAGTAAGGGCAGCTGTGTGGTAGGTTCTAGAGCTATGCCATCCTATACACAAGCCACTAGTCACATGTGGCTACTTAATTAAAGGTAAATAAAAGGATTTATTTTTGAGGTGCACTAGTCCTCCTTCACGTGCACAATAGCCATGTGTGGCTATGGGCTGCCATATTGGATATGGAACATTGCCATCATCACAGAGCCTTCTATTGGGCAGTGCTGCTCTGTGGAAGTTTCCCTTACATTCCTGGAAGCATCAGGCTCCTAACTGTGTTAGTTAATATGTTGATAGTATGTGTTATATTGTAGTATGAAAAAGTACTTTTTCTTTAAAGCTTGGAAGTGGGCTCAGATCAAGATTGGGTTTCCTTCTGAAGTGTCGATCAAGAGCTCGCACACAGCCCTGTGCAGACATGCAGCTGCCGCCCCCGGCTCTCTCTTGCAGCCGTGCTGCCTGCCCTGCCCCGAGGTGGAATTATACTTAGTTCTCTTGGAAGTGGCCAGAGTGACGAGCAAACTGCTCTGGAGCTGAGGCACAAGTTTCCCTAGGGACTTACCCTAGGATCAAAGCTGTATTCTCTGTGGGATTGCCTGTTGCAGTGACTCGTGCCATTTCAAATAACAGCTTAATTCATCCTGTTCCCTTTACTAAGGTTTGGTAGCCCAGAACATCAGGGACGATGGCCATTTCTGGTGACAGGTAGACACCTGCACTGAACTCTCAATTCACTTCAACTTAGGCCACTTTCCCAGAAAGAGTGTATTAACTTCCAGTTTCTACTTAACTATGGTTTTGCTCAGGGAGTTAAAGTTATAAAGCACACATCCTTTTTCTACATGGAATGGTTATTTTCAGGATTAAAAAATTAGAAGGACTATTGAGAGAATGGAATGTATAAAACTTACTTGGTAAGTTAAAAAATATAAAGCTTCCCTTAATCACCTTGGGGGAAAAAAGGGTTCTTGCTGACAATTGTATCATGGTACTATATTATCACATTATTTTGTACACATAATTGACTTTTACTTGGGAAGCAAGAAAGCCCATGCGGAAATGTTAAAAAGAAGCCAAATGAGAGACCAGCTGGGAGAAATTAAATCCATCAGTGGGTAAATATAATAAAGTGAAAGGAATTTGGCACTTACTGAGGAGTATTTGTGAATTTAGTGAGTTGCTAGAAGTTCTCTGGGACCTGCAATGACTTGGGGAATTTTGAAGAATTGGCAGAGATTCAGCTGGCCATGAAAGATGGTTGGGACTATGGTGAGAAATGGGGAGGGATTTCAGACAGGGGGAAGATGTGCAAAGTTGTAGAGTAGGAAATGCACCTGTTCTCTGTAGTAGGAAGTGAACAGACCATTCTGACCAAACACACATGTATTCTATAGAAGTAAATGAGAAGTAAGTTTTGATGTTGCTCAGCCCAGACTGGGTAGAAAGGGACAGACCTTGAATAATATAGCCATAATTAATTAAGTTTGTTTACTGCATATTGAATCAGGCAATGAGCTAAAACACTTTTAATGTACATTTTAAAATTTAATCTTCATAAAGGCCCAATGAAGTAGGTAGTGTTGGTTACATTTTACAGATGAAGCAATGTAAATTTAGAGAACATAATTAGCGTGCCCCAGGCTAAAGTGTTGGGAGACAATTTGCCATGGACCTCTTGCATCCCTTGCATCTCTGTACAGCTTTAGTGCAGGGCCACTGGCTGCCTCTGTTCTGGACTATCCTTTCATGGATGTTTGCATAGCTTACAGCTCTGAAAGCTAGATCTAGTGTCTCCTGGAGCAGAGAGCAGGTTCACATATTGTCTGGTGCAATAAAAATAAATGTCTCCCTCTGGGGCAAAAATTGAGCATGTTTATTGTCCGTGATAAAAGATTTGGGTTCCTTAGGCTCAGAGTTTCTGTCCTGGAATGTATGTGCAGGAGTAGTTGATCCTTTCACATTGCCCTGTGGGAACAGAGGCTTGGGGAAGCAGAGTGTTAATAGCACTTGGCTACTTAGTTAGCTGTTGCTCTGAGTAATTTATTTGCTTTCAGTTAAATAAACTTATTTATTTTTAATTACATTTATTAATTATTTATTTAATTTACTTGTCTCTGACCCAGAAGTTTTGTGTTTTCTTCCAACATCCATGAAACTGGGGCAGACTAACTTGTTAGCCTGCAAATAGGTTAAATTCTCAGAATATTCATAGGTGTTGACCTAAACATCTGGTAAGTAGTGGAACGACCTTAGAGGACTTTGGAAGTCAACTATTAGGTGATAAGGGCCTGTGCTAGAGTGGTTCGAAAGGAAGAAATAAATGCTAGAAACAGAAAGAAAGAAACAAGGTCAGGGGAGCATATTTTGGGACGGAGTGTGGGGCAAAGGGTGGTGAGAACATATGAGGTCAAAGGAGACATTAAAATTCTGAACCTGTAATGAAGAAATTAATAAAGAGAGGGGGAACTTAATTTTTGGAGGAACAGAAGCAGCTTCTTTTCTGCTTTCAGAGTTTTATTTCTCTGAAGTTAAGAGCTGGATATTTAAAAACTCTCTGCATAGGATCTAGGAGAGAAAGCAAGGACGAAACATATCAACTAGATCTCCCTTCTCCTCACCTCCTCCATCTATTTGTATTTATCATATCCTGGGCCCCTCTGCCTTAATCACGAGTCAGTTCAGAAAATCATATCAGTTTGTATTCTTAAAATAAGAAGAAATCCTCCAAGAAGAACCCAACTCAGTGGAACTTGTGAGGCATAGGCACAGTGCTCGATGTATTGTATTCCTTATGTGAGAAGAAAATTGCTTAGTTTTCTATTTCTAAATCAGTTGCCAATGTTTGGCTAACTTTATCTCCTGCCACACTTTCCCTTATTGCGTGGCAAATTATGCAATAACAAGATTATATTTCTGTGCTTTCCAGGAAGTCCATGGAGGCAACACTTCATGCTTCTCTGAGTGGAGCCCAGGTGACTTGGAAACAGAATAGCACCATTTAGTGGTAAAAAAGATGTTAAACTTTAAAAAAGGTGGCATGATCTTTATTCAATGATTTTAGGAGTTGTAAATTAGTCAGCCATAATGTACTATACAGGCATGAACCACATTTTTTTCTTTCTTTCTCTCTCTCTCTCTCTTTTTTGTATGTATCATTTTTAACATCTCCTGTATCCATGGATAACAGATTCTCAGGTGAAGTGCTGAGTATGTCACTGAAAGCCCAGTGGAGTTAAGTGTGCAAAGTCAGTCTGAACGTATGCTGTAATGGATTTGACCTCAAAGGGCACTACAAAGAGAAATTGCAGATAACCATTGAACTGACTTCTGAAGCTTGTAGTTCTGACTCCCAAGATACAAAAAGAAAAGTGAGACCAAACAGATTGGGATGAACAACTCTGAGATAGCAGGAATGTATATGAGTCCGATTTTTAAAAGTAAATAAAGCTAAATAAAACAGTGATTTATTCTCTAGTTCTTTTTTAATATTCTTTCTTTGGTTCTCCCAAAAATGTCCTTGAAGTACAATAAATAACTTGCAGCACATATTATACTTTTCCGGATCACATTGATACCCTGTAAAAATGAATATTTGATCAATATGTAAATATATATATATATAAAACACAAAATCACTGGAACCTTAGACTCTAAGCAAGTGACAACACCATAGCAGTAACATAGTTTTACTCACTACCTAGGCAAAATAGCCTTAACAACAGTGATTTGGGCTAAGACTTGAATGCTTCCTATGATGGGTATCTCACTAATTTATGGTTAGTTTTTAGTGCTACAAAACAAGGCATTTAGAGCTAAAAAATTGCAGATATTATCCAATATTATAGCAAGCTTTAGTTTTACTCTTTTTGCCCTTTTGCCATTTTAACACACCATTGATAGAACATATACTTCTTCAACTACTGAGATCAGTTTGTATATTTGCAGTCTTTGTTTTACATCATCTGATCAGTAATCAGTATTTATCATACAGCTAACTGGGCTTAAGGCTAAAGCATGTGGCCATGAAACAGCTCCAAGCTATGTGGCTTACTCGGAGTGCGTATCTGTGATCTTGATATTCTGTTCTCAGACCCATAAACGACATGCTTGATCAGTGAAGCCATGGGAATCTTGTGTAGACCCAAATACAGAAACACAAACATACACACAAAGCTCTCCATATTTGGACTGTTATTCAAATGGTGCTAAGAAATGGACTATAGAAATCATATGGATTATATAATTTCAGGTTTTGCTATTGTAATATGTGCGAGCATAAACACACACTATATAATAAGGGGCAATGGAGATATCAGAGCAAAAAGTTCAGGCACCACAGAAAACAGAGAGTTGTGCAAGCAAGGCAGAGGTATATTAACTACATATATTGAGTGAACTGAGGTTACAGTGACCTTTGACTTTTCCCTTTCATTTAGAATTGTTTTCTTTTTTAGTAGAGGAATAGCTGGGTTTCCATGTGAAACGTTTTTGAGAACATTTGCTACCTAGAGGAATGTTGCAGCAATACATTCTTTTCTATTTTTTTAGTATTTATTTATTTATTTTTATTTATGGCTGCATTGGGTCTTTGTTGCTGTGTGCAGACTTTCTCTGGTTGTGGCGAGCGGGGTCTACTCTTTCTTGCTGTGCGCGGGCTTCTCATTGCGGTGGCTTCTCTTGTTGCAGAGCATGGGCTCTAGGCGTGCAGTCTTCAGTAGTTGTGGCACACAGGCTTAGTTGCTCCATGGCATGTGGGATCTTCCCGGACCAGGGCTCGAACCCATGTCCCCTGCATTGGCAGGCGGATTCTTATCCACTGCTACACCAGGGAATCCCAGCAATACATCCTTATAAGTGTCAGATGATGTGCTAGTGATTACACCTGCTATGCTGAATGGTTATTTCTAAACAATGCTTGCAAAATACTCTGCTGTGTAATTCATCGGTGTAGTCACAAACCTACTGAAGGCACCCTTCAGAAAAATGTTTGTTTACAGTTAACTCCCGTGGTGAATATGGAACAAGATGACTTCCAAATTGTCTTTCTTGTATTGTGTTTCTCTCTCTGCTTCTTGGGTTTTTCCCTCCTGGTGTTTAAAGTCTGAGACCAGTGCAAATATAAGATCATGTAAGAGGTATGGTAGCTATCATGAGCCACAGTTACATGTACACAGAATGTCAAGCCATAGCCAGCAGGTTTGCATGTTTGTTCATAAATAATATAGAGCCAAAACACTGGGCATGCTGTTGTTTAGACCTGAACTTGCTCTTGCTAAAATAAACAGGTAAAATAAATGGTAACCTGAAATAAAGGGAATGTTTAATACAACTGCCATCAGACATATTCAGTGCTATAAAACAACCACCATGAAGGCAGACATACTGACAACTAACATTATTTGGGAAGTTTTCTGTGTTTCTCCCTCTAGTTTTGGAGACTCAGAGCAAAGAATAGACAGTACGTAGAGAGGCATCTCAAAGTGATGGTTTGTGCTTGTTCTTTTTTGCATATACGAGAATGAAGCAGCTCAGCTCCAGTCATAATCATGTTGCTGGTTTGTAAAAGTGCTTTCCTTTGTTTTATGGAACACACCGAGTTGAGCACAGCAGCTTGCATGCCATGGCGCTGTGGGTGCAAATTTGAAGCCATTGGACACTCTGAATTTCCCCAGTGTTTCTCAGTGGCAGAACACCTCATGCTAAATGCGTGTGTGCTGTTCCACTGAGAAAATGCAGTGTTCAATAGCTCTCCAAGTTTCTCATTTTATACTTATGGAGAAGAGGCTCAGTGGCTGCCTGTAGAGTTTCATTGTGAAGTACCTACAGATGGTCTAGTTCAAGGTTCTTTAAAAGGCACACAGGGAAAGAAGTTATGTTTCTGCTTATTTTTCCTATTTATTTCTTCCCTTTTAAAATGTATATTTTGCATAACTAGTCAAAAATGCTCTAATTTTAATGTAGGTAGAATACATGCAAACTATCAATTCTTCTGAAGAAATAGACATGAGAGCTGCCCTATGCCAGTCACTCGAGCAGTGTATATGCAGTAACTTATTATACTTTTTGTAGTCTTTTCTAGGTCAATGCTGAATTTGATTCATATCTAAGTCTATAATCAGAACATTGGACAGTCAGAAAGTTGCCAGTTGCATTGTAGGCTTTTCTAAATGCTGCTGTTTCTGTGGACTGACTGAATTTACCCTCCTGAAGACATTTTTAGGGAGTGCCTCAGTCTGTGAAATCTAAAATAGAGGAATTAGCAGGAAGTGAACTATATTTAAGTATAATATACACAATATTTTTAAATCCTTCAAAACATTAGGAAAAGTCTGGAATAATTAGTTTACATTTCATAGCATATCTGTTAAATGAATAACTATTGAATGGAAACATGTCCCTGCTAGTTTGTAAGCAGTTTTTTGGCAGAAGATTTGTTTTCCCATAGTTATACCTGTGTCCGGTCTTATACATTGCTTTCAGTGGATTTTTGAAATGAATTTCAAAATTAAGTGTGGTGAAATGAATTTTTTTGCCATTAGGTGGAAAAATGTCCTCAGCTGGAAGCAGAGAAATTGTATGTAGATGACTTTAGTTTTCTTGCAAGAAAAGTGTGAGTGGATATACATTATAGGATATGCAGGTGCAATTTGGAGACCTTGTTGTGAATGTAAACTATGAATACTACTTGAATCTCTTCCACTTGCTTGAAAATAAAATCATAATAACTAAGACTGAGAATAGGAGAAGTGAATGTACAAACAATGTAAAAGTGGGTACAGCCTTAAATGGGGAACCCTAATTGTGGTAAAGCAAATAACTTCACTAAGTCCATTCCCTTTAGGAAAAAAAGCCTCTATTTCTTATGTAATTATTAAAAATGGAAAAATAGAATAAGAAAGGGAAAAAAGACAGTTTAGGCTTTGACCATATATGTAAACACAAAACAGACATACTTCTTCTTGGCCAGATTGTAATAAATAAATTACTAGTTAGAGGGATAGTTTTGAATTCACTAAACTGGTATTTTCACATTATTCAGACAATAAATTCTATTTAAATGGGAAATACAGATAAGTTGTTATGCAAAAATTTTGAAAATATATCACAAATATAAGATAGTAGGCTTTTCCCTCCTTTTGGAGAAGAATGTTCCAAAATAAAAAAAGGATGACAATGAGATTCTTACATGGAGAAGAAATTTAACTTGAAACTGTCTGCAAGTGAAGTTGAGATTTGGTTATATTCATATGTAAATGTCCTTGAAGCCAGTTGCAGAGATTTTAACCACCATTTCAAGTTATCAGTTATGAAGTGAATGATAACAAGCTACTAGATTATTTGTAAAGCTAAGATTTGTTAAGAAAGAAAGAAAGGAAGAAAGAAAGTAAGAAAGAAAAAGAAAGAAAGAAAGAAAAAAGAAAGAAAGAAAGAAATGGAAAGAAAGAAATAGCACTTCAAACAATGTTGAGATGGAAAAATGTCCATACAAAGACTGAATGATATTTGCTTAATACAAGTAGAAGGTAATAGATGCAAGAAAACAAAAACACAATAAAAATACAGGATGCCCAACAAAAAATATGTCGAGATGTATTGAATATAAATGTGTTTGACTCCTTTTGGATTGACCTGATTATTAAGTAAAATGATTAAATAGATCTGTGAATACAAGTACAAGTTATAGTCATTGTGGAGCTGTTGTCAGAAAAATAATTGGCAGCATATTCCTAGGTTATGTTAAGAACAGGTGTGAAAAGGATGGGCCAGAAAAAAATCTTTCTCAACGTTAGTCAGTTATTGGGATATTATTCTACACCTTGTTTCTTGTGCTTTTAAAGTTATGCAAAGTAGATTAAGTTTTTAAAAGAATTTCTTTGTTTAAGGTTGGAAAAGGGTAAAGTGAATTGGAATTGTTAAGTGATGTAAAGTTTTTATGAGGTAAACGTATGGTAATTGTTTCTGACATTCATACACTGAACTACTCATTAGTCAATAGCACATTTATGGAAGCCTAACACACTGGTACTTTGCCAGGTATTGTATGGGATCCAGAAAAGTCTTAGCAGTTTCTGCTGTAGAAGGAATTTGGAATTTGCAATATAGTCATGGAAGGCCAATACAGTAGGCATAGATAGTTAAAATAGCAAAATATAGCTGTGTGTTATTGATGATAAGAACAGCTGAATTGAAGAGAAGGGATATCTGTGTGATTTGCAGGAGGGGGCTTCCTGGGGAGATGAAGATTTGCTTGAGTTTGCAAAATGAGCAAGATTTAGAAAGGGCAGAGAGATGAGAACGTTTTGGCAAGAGATACAGGTGGGGAGATAATGAGTAAAGGCAAAAGAGCAAAGAGGGATGGCAGGAGTGTGTTGGTTTCAACCTGATATAGATACAGTTCTTAATTCTGAAAACTTCATATTTGTTTCTTTGGAGATAAACACATTGTACCATTAACAAATAGGAATGTTTAGCGATGTTGAAGTTTAAAGGAAGCAAATCCTGGCCTCGGTATTTCAGAATTGGAAATAACCTTAAATACCATGAGTCAGCCTCTCATTTTACATATTAGTCTTAAAGAATTAAGTTAGTTGGCAACGGTGACGATCACCCCCCTTGTTAGTTCTAGGATGAGGACTAAAAGCCAAATATCCTGATCTAGGCTGGTGTTCTTTGTGCTAAATCCTGCTGGGCTTTCTTGTATAAAATGAAAAGACAACTTTGATCTTGTTTTTTAAGGCTTCTTTGATAATTTTTGAACAAAAGTGAGATTTCATGGTTCCAAACCTTGGGAAAAGATTCGGATGAAATATGCAAGCAATTGCTCATCATAGGTGTTCATGAATTTGATCCACTGAGATTGCTCAGGAGTGAAAAGTTCCTATGTTTTTAGTGATAATCCTAATCGGTCTGAAGGCTGTCATCAGAGCAAAGAAGAATGAGTTTTAGATTTTCTTCATTGATACACGTTGACCTTTTAACCCGACTAATTGACAAATCCACCAAAGGTATGTTCTTTCCTGTATGGCTCCCAGCCCTGACTGTGTTCCATAATGCTGTCAAGGGGGTCTACATTCTGCTGCAGCTGCTACTTTTTACCAGCTGGCAGTATGCTTGTCTGCCCATTAATGCTTCAGAAAAATGATTAATAAGCTCCCCCACCCAACACTGAAAAAGGAGGAGGTCCAAATCATTCATAAATGCCCAGGGATGAAATGCCGAGTGGCCTCTTCTGGTCCAGTGGCTCCATGGGCACCTACCTGCAGCTGAACTGAGTTGTTCTCATGACTGTGGAAACCTTGAAAGTATAAAAGAATATGCAAAATTAAATGTCACTTATCAGTGTCTACACTTACAATTTTAATGTTATTTTTTTATAATTCAAATCAAGGCTAAGAGACATAATGGACTATCTTTTAAGGTTTTTGAGTGGGTTCAATTTCTATTTATATTAGTAATGTCAAACATTATTTTGGACTCATTCCCTCTTGAGCCTGTCCATCTGTTATATCATCAGAATGACCTTTCTTGTTTCTTCTTCATTTGTAGAATTCTTTTCCTTGGTTGAATTTTAAAAAAAAAGAATAAAACAGGCTTCTGCCTTCTTTCTTTTAAAGTGACTAAGGAACAACTTTAATTTTATATACATAGGGAGAGAACGGTTCTCCCCACCACACACCCCATACCTTAACTGATACTTTAGGGCACCCAGGGCATTAAGTATGCTGTATTAAAAGGGATGAAAATGAAAGATCGTTGTGAAAAGACACAGAGTGAATGGATGCAGGAATAATTTTAAAAGTATTAAAAAATTTTAAGAGATCAGAGTAGTCATATTTTTAAATGTCCACAAGATATTGTTTTCTTTTTAATGAGATTAAGTAGTTTGAAATCTTTTAATACTGAACAATGTAAGAAATGCTATTTTTTATTTAATTTGTTTCAGTTGACTAAATCACTTGGCTGCCTTGTATTCTTGGTAGGTGCTATAATAGTCATAATTTTTTTCAGTAAAAAGCAAAACCCATTAAATAGATGAGATGGTGTCATGTAAAAATTACTGATTAAATTACTCTTTTGGTGTTTTGAATTGATTGGTATTATTTTTATTCTTTGAGTTTCTTTCTAAATGTTCTCTTTCTAAGAGTTCTCTTTCTAAAGAGTCAGAATGGTCTACAGTGGGAGAAATATCAGGCTAAATATTTGGGCTATGCTCCTGACACTTTCTTTAGTTTTCTGGGAGATCTCGGCTACATTTCTAGTACTTCAAATTTCTTCTCTGTACAGTAAGAACAGAAAAGAGGTGCTATAAAGATAACATAATATACATGAAAAAGCTTTTGAAATTTAAAATGTTGTATACATTTAACTCATTGGTATTATATGTATATGAATTAGATTCAGTTTCAGAACATTTTTCTAACCATTCTTTTTCCCTGACAGTTTCAAGACCACCCTATAATAATTCTTCTTTGCAATGCCTATATTTTCTTCTTCCTTCTATCTACTTTGCTTCCTGTCTTTTGCATTATTTTTACCTTTCGAAACTATGAGTGTTTGTTCTCTATGAATGTTCCACATCTTGTGGGATCTTTGCCCTTTTCATCAACTAAGTATAACCACCAGTATCCTAAAGGATGATTTTTAATCTCTTTTGAGTAAGGTTGATATGTTTTAAGTTAAAATTTTGCCTTTAAGATATCATTATGTACTAGGCATTTTGACTTCTTTTGTGAATATCCATTAAATTCCACTAAGGTGTATGGGTATAGTTGGAAAAGGGGAGTATATTTTTGTGAATTTGAACATCTCAAAAATTATATTAGACATTATGGGTTTAACAAAATGCATTTTAGAGTTCAAAGAATAGAACTGATTTTTAGTAAAGTTGTGAAATTGTGACATTCTGGAAGGTCTGGCCATCAGAGGCAATTCTAGAGGTTCCGTTTCTTTTGTAACCCATGGATGGTAGTCGCAGCGATTTTGCATATGGTACGAACTCAGCGCTTATTGTCTATCTCCCTCATTTAGGCTTGGTCTTTGATCTATTCTGTAGCAGAATTAAAGATGAGTGTGCTGTCTGACCCATGTAGGAGAGCTAGTAAGGAACAACAAAGGAAATTAAAATAGAGATTGATTTTCATGTCAGCTCTCTGCTAACCTTGTGACTGTCCTACTAAATTTAGTATTTTTATTTGCGAAGAGCTGTTGTAGAGACATTCTTTCATGCATTCTTCTATTTGCTTATTAATGTAAAATACTTATTGTGGACTTACTATAAATAAATCACTATTAAATGTGCTAGGAATACAGTAATGAAAAGGGAGGCGTGGTTATAATCTGACTGGATTATTCTTGCTCCTTTTCATGTAGGTCATGGGGGCTACGGAGAGGATGGAGATATTAGTTACAGAAGGTCATTTTTATTCAAAACTGTGACAGGTTCTATGGAAACACCCATTTAGTAGTATGTTTGATCCATTCCTACAATTTTGGGAATTAATATATTACATTTATTTTTTTCTTGTTTGACTGCATTATCAATCATAGATTCCTGGAGCTCCAACGATATTAAAGTTTGAAATTTTAATAAACTATATGGAATCACATAGGAGATTATTTCTATTTACTTATTTTAGGAGAAGAAATTTTTCATTGCTACGGGAAGTTGGCAAACAATGATGACTAAAGTCTTCTGGCGGTGGATAAAAATAATTTTTTGATGTATTTAGAATCCACTCTAAGGTTGTATTGTAATGATTTTTAAAGTTTCCCTCTGAGGATTTACTAATTCATTTATCTATTTATAATTTTTTTCCAGCTTTGCTGAGATATAATTGACATAAAATTGTATAAGTTTCTATTTACAATAGCCACGACATGGAAGCAACCTATGTGTCCATCGACAGATGAATGGATAAAGAAGATGTGGCACATATATACAATGGAATATTATTCAGCCATAAAAAGAAATGAAATTGAGTTATTTGTAGTGAGGTGGATGGACCTAGAGTCTGTCATAAGAGTGATGTAAGTCAGAAAGAGAAAAACAAATACCGTATGCTGACACATATATATGGAATCAAAAAAAAAAAAAAAAAGGATGGTTCTGAAGAAGCTACGGGCAGGACAGGAATAAAGACACAGACGTAGAGAATGGACTTGAGGACACAGGGAGGGGGAAGGGTAAGCTGGGACGAAGTGAGAGAGTGGCATGGACATATATATACACTACCCAATGTAAAATAGATAGCTAGTGGGAAGCAGTCGCATGGCACAGGGAGATCAGCTCGGTGCTTTGTGACCACCTAGAGGGGTGGGATAGGGAGGGTGGGAGGAAGGGAGACACAAGAGGGAGGAGATAAGGGGATATATGTATACGTATAGCTGATTCACTGTTATACAGCAGAAACTAACACAACAATGTCAAGCAATTATACTCCAATAAAGATGTTAAAAAAAAGTGTGTAAGTTTAGGGTATACAACATGCTAATTTGATACACATATATTGCAATATGATTGCCACTGTAAGGTTAGCTAACACCACCATCATGTCACATAATGACCATTTCTTTTTTTGTGGTGAAAACATCTAAGATCTACTCTTCTAGCAACTTTCAAGTATATAATACAATATTATTAACTATAATCACAATACTGTGCATTAGATCCCCAGAACTTCTTCATCTTCTAACTGGAAGTTAATATTCTTTGACCAACGTCTCCCCAATGTCTCACCTCCCCCAACCCCTCACCCCCAGCTCCTGGCAACTACCACTCAACTTTGTTTCTACAGTTCAGCTTTTCTAGATTCCACGTACAAGTGATATCATACAGTATTTATTTTTCTCTCTCTGACTTATTTCACTTAACATAATGCTCACAAGGTCTATCTATGTTATCTCAAATGGCAGGATTTCCTTCTTTCACATGGCTGAATAAGATTCCATTATATATGTATATATGTACCACATTTTCTTTACTCATTCATCCGTTGATGGACACAGGTTGTTTCCATATCTTGGCTATTGTGAATAATGCTGCAGTGAACGTGGGAGTGCAGATATCTCTTCAATATTCTGTTTTCATTTCCTTGGGATAGATACCCAAAAGAGGAATTGCTGGATCATATGGTAGTTCTATTTTTTTTTTTTTTTTTTTTTTTGTGATACACGGGCCTCTCACTGTTGTGGCGTCTCCCGTTGCGGAGCACGGGCTCCGGACGCGTAGGCTCAGCGGCCATGGCTCACGGGTCCAGCCGCTCCGCGGCATGTGGGATCTTCCCGGACCGGGGCGCGAACCCGTGTCCCCTGCATCGGCATGCGGACTCTAAACCACTGCGCCACCAGGCAAGCCCATGGTAGTTCTATTTTTAATACCAGCTACTTCACAGGACCATCTCAGTGAATCTTAGAAATAGAACACGAGTGAAAATGAAATAATATCTTGGGGATGTGATTTGGTATTATATACTACTATTTGGTAAACATTTTGGATATCTCCCTATCAGCACCTAACTTTTTTTTTTTTTAACATCTTTATTGGGGTATAATTGCTTTACAATGGTGTGTTAGTTTCTGCTTTATAACAAAGTGAATCAGTTATACATATACATATGTTCCCATATCTCTTCCCTCTTGCATCTCCCAGCACCTAACTTTTGAAGAAGAGCATTATCAATGCCATTGAATATATCTTTCTGCTGTCTTCCTATTCCTTCTCCCTTACTTCCCTCCCAGAGGTAATATTTAAAATAAGTTTTTCTGCATATGTATATACCCCTAAACAAGATATTATTTAGTTTTCTTGTTCTGAGTTTTATAAATATTATATAATACTATATACATTTGTCTTTGACTTACCATTTTCACTGTGTCCTATTTCTCAGATTCACTGAAATGGTTCTGTGAAGTAGCTGATTCTTTTCCATAGTGCTCTGCAATGCCACTTCATAAATTATATCTGCATGCATCTAGGAGTCTATTTCCGGGCTGTTTCTTCTGTTCCACTGGGTCAAATTTTCTTTTGAAATTTCCTATTCCAGTACCACATTGTTGTCATCGTACTTTATAATAAGTGCTGATATCTAGTAAGGCAGAGCTCCCATTTTGTGCTTAATCCTCGGGAGTTTCCTGGCAATTCTTGAGCTTTCATCTGTAAAGTTTTTAGGAAGAGTTTTTCAAGTAACTTGAAAAATAGTTGGAATTTGATTAAAACTGTACTCAATTCAAAAATAATTTGGGGGAAAATTGATGCTTTATAAAATTCAGCCTTCTTTGTACCAGTCATCGTTCAGTCACAGAAACAGAACCAGCAAGAAATATTTATTGAGAGATTTATTGCAAGGAATAGACTTATACCATTGTGGGGCTGGCGCTAGGCAAGTCCAAATCTCTAAGGCAGGCCATGAGGAAGGGCAGGCAGGCATTCTTGGACACAGTAAAGCTGCTGTCCGCTGATGGAATTTCTTCTTCTTCAGGAAAGTCTCAGCTTTGTTCTAAGTCCTTCCAACTGATAGAATCAGGTCCATCCAGATTATTTTGAATAATCTCCCTTACTTAAGTTAACTGATTACAGACTTTGCAAAATACCTTCACAGCAGCACCTAGATTAGTGTTAGACTGGATAACTGAGGATTGCAGACTAGTCATTTTGATACATAAAACTGACCATCACACTTGTCACAAACAAGTGGATTTCTCCATTTATTTATATTTATTTTTCCATATTTAATACCTTTTCCTAAACTAATTTTCTCCATGTAAGTCTTTTTTAAAATTTACATTATCTAGCAGTAACATCTTTTGGTGTAGAGAAATGCAATTGATTTTTCTATATGGATCTTCTGTTTATCCAACTTGCTAAATTCTCTTATTATTTCTAATAAATTTTGGAGATCCTTTTGGGTATTTTATGTATATGATTGTATAACTTGTAAAGACAGCAATTTTGTTTCTTCCTCTTCAGTATTCACGTTTGTTAAAATCATTTTTTTTTTTTTTTTTTTTTTGTGGTACGCGGGCCTCTCACTGTTGTGGCCTCTCCCGCTGCGGAGCACAGGCTCCGGACGCACAGGCTCAGCGGCCATGGCTCACGGGCCCAGCCGCTCCGCGGCATGTGGGATCTTCCCGGACCGGGGCACGAACCCGTGTCCCCTGCATCGGCAGGCGGACTCTCAACCACTGCGCCACCAGGGAAGCCCTGTTAAAATCATTTTTTAAATTACACATGATAAAATTTACTCTTTGCAGTACAGTACACAGTTCTGTGACTTTTGGCAAATGCATGAAGTCACCTATTTATTGATACTACCACAAACAAAATAAAGGACAGTTTCATTAGCTCCCCAATTTCACTGTGCCATAGTTCTGTAGTCATTTCCTCCTCTTTGCCATCAACCCTGGAAACCACTGGTCTGTTCTTTATCCCTAAATTTTGCCTTTTCTAGAATGTTACACAAGTGGGATCTCATTGTATGTGAATAGAAGTTATGTTGCTCTTAGGAGAATAACTGTGAGTGTATGTTTAACTTTACAGGAAACAGCCAAACTATTTACTAAAGTGTCTCCACCATTTGCATTCTCACTAGAGTTCCAGGTATATTCCATTTTTGTTAGCACTTGGTATTCTCAGTTTTTAAATTTGTTTCTTTATTCTTGAGTTTTGAAAGTTTAACATGTTTTGGGTACAAGTCTTTTGTCAGATATGTAATTTGCAAATATTTTCTCCTAGTTCAAGGCTTTTCTGTCTTAATGTTTTTGTAGAGCAAAAAATTTTCTGGTAGTGGGATTGCTGGATCATATGATTGTTCTATTTTTAGTTTTTTAAAGGAACCTCCATACTGTTCTCCATAGTGGCTGTATCAGTTTGCATTCCCACCAACAGTGCAAGAGGGTTCCCTTTTCTCCACACCCTCTCCAGATAAATACACTAGCAAAGGTAAAATAGATAGCTAGTGGGAAGCAGCTGCATCGCAAGGGGAGATCAGCTCGGTGCTTTGTGGCCACCTAGAGGGGTGAGATAGGGAGGGTGGAAGGGAGACGCAAGAGGGAGGGGATATGGAGATATATGTATACATATAGCTGATTCACTTTGTTATACAGCAGCAACTAACACAACAATGTAAAGCAATTATACTCCAATAAAGATGTTTAAAAAAATGAAAATTTTCATAAAGTTCACATTATTAATATTTTCTCTTTTGTTTCATGCTTTTGGGGTCAAATCTACGAAATCTTTGCCTAAGTCAGTGTCACAAAGATTTTCTCCTGTTTTCTTCTAAATGCTTTATTGTTTTACAATTTATATTTAGATGTATGATATATTTTGAATTACTATTTCATATCAAATGTAAAGTATGGACTAAATTTATTTTTTTATATGTAGATACCTACCTAATTGTTCCAGGATTGCATGTGTTTGTGTGTCTGTGTGTTTTCACACATGTGTGTTTGAGACAAAAAGATGAACATGCTTGCTTCTACTAGCCAAATGGAATTTGACTCTCTTTGGTCAGGAGTAAAAAAAGAAAACCTATGCGTTTTATCCACCTCACATTGGAAGTTTAACAGCTCAAACACATGGACCATAAATGCCTTCGTTACATTAGTGTCACTGTACATGTCTCTGACACTCTCTCTGGCTATTGCTGGGGAAACCAACAGAGGGAAATTTTATATTGTAGTAGCAGAATTTTCTATTCTGTATTACCATTTATTGAAATTGTGTAATTTTAGGATAACTAATTATTGCAGCAAAATTTCTAGAGAAAAAGGACGTTTTGTGTATTTTGATCAGATGAGCCTATCAGGTGACGTTATCAGAGGTGTAGAGCCATATTTTTCCCCGAGAGGGTGTTAGGATAAGGAAGCTCTCCTGATTCATTGCTGCACTCTGGCTTAGGAACCCAGTGCACATAAATCAGGTGTTATCAATCCCCCTAAGTCTGCACCCACAGGCAGAACCTTTTCTTCCAACGTGTTTAGTGATAACCAAATATTTGTGCCTAGACATAATGTCATGCAGTGAAGGGGAGTTAAGTTACTATGGTTCTGCTGAATGGTAGCACAGAATCTGGTGGTTTACATGTATCCTAATTCAATTTAGCTTCACATCACTCTAGTGGGTATTAGTGTCCCATTTCCATAGTAGAGGAAACTGAAATTTAGAGAGTGAAGAGCTTGCTCATAATCACACACCTGGAAAACAGGGGAAACAGAGGAGCCAGGTATCAAACACAATAATTACGCCTCCAAAATCACGAGTTAAATCCAGGAATGATTCTACCCTGTAAATTTTTAAATCCCTTTACAATTACAACGTCCTCATTGTGGCTGAGAAATTACCTTTTCTTACTTTAGAATCCTTGTTGCTTAGTCCAAAGTCCCCAGTATTGAATTCCTTTGGCTGCAGTGTGGTGGTTGGCCTGGGTTAACTCTTCTTTGTTCTGTTCTAGTCTGTTCTAACCATTAGAGCTGTGCTAGGCCATGGAGCCATATAGCCTTGGCACTGAAAGAAAAACAATGAACTCCCCGTCTCCGTCAAACACAAAGGGATCGTCTACCTTAGGGAGAGCTACAAAGGGACATACGAAATCACGCAACTGAAAAATAGTGCCCATTTATGCTCAGCAAGGAGGATTGATTTTTACTTGTTCTGCTTCCAATTAACTTACCTAATTTAACCTTTAAAAATGTCATCTTCCCTTCCAACCTCAATAATAAATATACTTTTTCCGATTTAATTTTAGAAGCCTCCACACTTACCCTCAGTACCTGCCACCCTTTTGGGTTGAATTGCGATAGGGAAGGAGAAAAGAGAGATAGGGAAAAAAAGCTTTTAGAACATGTCTTTTCTTTGTTTAACTTTTATTGGCATGAGCTTCCAGAATGTGTTGATCTGTTAAGTCTACATAAACGTATTCTCCTGGGTGGAGGGTGGAACCATAGGGTTAAGGGAGAATAATAAATCAATGATAAGTTAATAAAACCAAGCACCATAAAGAGTATCCAGCAATGGAGGAGTTTCCATATTTAAGAGGAATGATTTCAGAAGCTGTTGCTGAACGAAATCCATGCCCTTTGCTTTGAAATTGCTTGGTATTCGTGCCTGTACCTCTACTCAACTCTCTAGCACCGTGCTGGAGACCAGTGGTGCTCAAATTTTTATGTGCATTCAAATCACCTGGGATCCTTGCTCGAATGGAGATATGATTCATCCAGCCAGGGGTGGGGCTTGAGATTGTGTGTCTCTAATGAGCTGCCAGTTGATGCTGATGGTGTTGATGCCTAGGTCTGCATTTTGAGTAGCAAGGCTGTAAAATTTGATCCCTGAAAATATCATCTTTTTAAGGACTTTACATGGAAGACATTGCTCATGCTTACATGTATTATACCCATATAAAGAGAAGCATTTAGTTTAATTTTTTTGATGGAAGGCTTAGACTAAGTGTATATAAGGAAGGCAAAGTGAATAATAACAAGCTACAATCCATGACTTAGTCCATGCTAGGTATTGTGCTAAGGACTTTACATATGTTATTTAGTTCTCACACCTGGATGAGAGGTCTAAATTATCATTTACATTTGTAGATGGGTAAACCAAGGTGTAAAGCAATGGTTACATAACTCCAAGAGGCTATGCAGGGCTTCCCTGGTGGCACAGTGGTTGAGAGTCCGCCTGCCAATGCAGGGGGCACGGGTTCGTGCCCCGGTCCGGGAGGGTCCCACATGCCGCGGAACAGCTGGGCCCGTGAGCCATGGCCGCTGGGCCTGCACGTCTGGAGCCTGTGCTCCGCAACGGGAGAGGCCACAACAGTGAGAGGCCTGCGTACCGCAAAAAAATAAAAAATAAAAAAAAATAAAGAGGCTATGCAGCCAATCTAGTGATAGAGGCTGTATTCAGACTTTGGTTCCTGGCCTCTAAAACCTGTGTTGTTACTAACTGCTCTATTATAAAATATTGGATAGTGATTAAAATAATTGTTTAATGAAATCTAAAGATGGAGGGCATGAACATTACAGTCAGATGTGGATTTAAGCCTGAGTCTTCCATTTACTGCCTGCTTGACCCTGAGAATATCTTGCAGCTCCATTTTCCCCTTTTGAAAGTAGAGATAATACCTGCTCTGCTCTTCTCTCCACTTTGAAGGGTGTGAAGATCAAATGAGATCATGATGTGATGTGTCTTGTGAATTGTAAGACAGCACACCCAGGTAGTTTCGTCCTCTTTCCAAACATTTCTTTTCCATCGTATGTTAAGAATAGGCATGATGGCTTAAAAAATTAAATATTTGGCCTGTTCTTATTTGATACTTGCAGTTAGGAGAAATTTCAAGCAAATAGAGTTTGCTGCATCTGAGTCACAGCACAGAGTTAAAAAATGTATAATTCAGGACAGTCAGTAGTATCCTGCCCAGCCCTGGGCCTGTGTCCTTCTCTTCCATTTGAAGAAGGTGGAGCAGATGTTCTCTAAATTCCTTCCCAGATCTAACAGCTCAGTTTTTTTGTTTTTTTGTGGTTTTTTTTGCGGTACGCGGGCCTCTCACTGCTGTGGCCTCTCCCGTTGCGGAGCACAGGCTCCGGATGTGCAGGCCCAGCAGCCATGGCTCATGGGCCCAGCTGCTGCACGGCACGTGGGATCTTCCCGGACCGGGGCACGAACCCGTGTCCCCTGCATCAGCAGGCGGCCTCTCAACCACTGCGCCACCAGGGAAGCCCTAACAGCTGAGTTTTTGACTCTCACTTTCAGTTGATTTGTAACTGCCAGTTGATCAGGTGTCTTTGCAGGATTTGGATTATGATGATGATGATGATGATGATGGTGATTTTGCAACTTTGCCTCTGCTTCTTTGTGTATAACTTTTCTCCGATTCTAGTAAGGGAAGTTCCCTTCTTAGAAGCTGGTTTTCATGTTGAGTACATTCAAAAGTAGGAAAGAACTTACAGAGATGATAAAATGAGGTACAATCTGCAGGCTGGGAGTTAAGGAGATTACTGGTCAGTACACAGTATTTTAGACAGACGACTGTTTTAGGGAAATGTGACCCGCAACCCCGCTTTAGTAGATATTACAAATCTCAGAGCCGAGGAGAAGCAGCAGGAGCCGAGTTACATGCTCTGTCTTATGGAGTTCAGGGGAAAACCACGAACAGAATAAATTCCTGAGCTCCCCGGGGAGTGTGGAGAAGTAAAAGTTGGCCATGACTAAGGAGACCCGGAAGCCAGATGAGTGCTCCAGGAGACAGGTGAACAGCTCCGATGCCTGTGACACAGCGGGGAAAACAATAAGAAGGGGTGTGCTTTTTAGAAATAATAATAACTGCTGTTTAATGCTTTTCAACTTATACATCACCGTTAAGGATAATGTCCCATTTTATCCTGACAACGTTCCTTTACGATAGAAATATGAATATCCATTCTACAAGTGAAGCAATGAAGCAGTGGAGCCTCAGAGAGGTTAATTTATTTACCCCTGAAGTGGAGAAACTAGAAACTTTAAATTCCAAGCACTTCCCACTGTGTACTGTAGCCTCTTTTGAGTCAAACTTATTGGAATGCATTCATTCCACAAAGCAATAAAACTGCCCATTAAAAATTATTTCACATACGATTTATTCTTCTTGTTCCAAAAATTAATTCTCACCACTTAAATTAGATTATGTGAGGGTCATTTCCCATGTCTGCTCTAGGAGAATTCAGAATCCCTTCCTCCCTGCGTCCGTATTGCTGTCCTCCAAACTCCCACATCTGGACTGCCTCTTGGAGGCCTGGAGAGAATGCTGTCTCCTTGCTGGGGGAGGAGGAAAGATGATGCCTCCCAGGATCCTTATGGATCTTTATAGATATTTTCCACAAATGTCTGGAGTGTCTAGAGGGTAACACCAGTAAAAAGGAAGCTCCTGTAGATTGGCTAAAAGTTAAAATGTATAAAAACTGGGTAAGCTGGGACGAAGTGAGAGAGTGGCATGGACATATATACACTACCCAATGTAAAATAGATAGCTAGTGGGAAGCAACCGCATAGCACAGGGAGATCAGCTCGGTGCTTTGTGACCACCTAGAGGGGTGGGATAGGGAGGGTGGGAGGGAGACACAAGATGGAGGGGATATGGGGATATATGTATACATATAGCTGGTTCACTTTGTTATACAGCAGAAACTGACACAACATTGTAAAGCAATTACACTCCAATAAAGATGTTAAAAAATAAAATAAAATGTATAAAAACAATATTTGCAAAGATAATAAAAAGGCAAAGACCCCATAGCTATCATATAAGGAATCATTACCTTGTTGAGGATGTTATGTTTCCTGTGGCTCAAGGCATGTCTCTTTTTCATAGATTTTTCTACGTGGCTCTACCTTTTACAGGTTATTCAGATCTGTAGATTATTTTTATTGTGTTCTCTGCTTACCTGACTCCCTAGCTTAAACATGGTGAAAACCAGTAGACAATTGTCTTAAAGGAGAGCTTCAAGAGTGCTAGTGTCTTACAGCGATCGTCTTCCTGCTCGAGGGGCAGTCACTGGATTGCTGACATCCCCAGGCTGAGGCCCGTCCACCCCGGGCCTGCCTCTGCTTCCGCCCTGGTCCTAGGCTGCTCTGGACCAGGAAGCAGGTTCAGAGCTACCGCCTTCAATTGCTGATTTTTTGATGGAAAATCTCACGGTGCAAGGCTTGTCTACGTTTTAAGGTTGTTAAAAAGACACTGTGCTTATATTCCACCCATTTTGAAGAGTTTAGAGAAATACACTTTCCCGAAATAAACAGTAAGATAAAAGAGCAATGGGTATGTTTTACAACTGAACTCCTTGCGATCAAGTGTCCTTTTTATGCTCGGCTACCTTTATTCTCCATTTGGTTTGTCCTCAGGATCAGGCAAATATGCACTCTTCCAGAACCCTTATTTCCTGCCAGGTTTTGGCCTCTGGTTAATGCACTGGCTCATTTACTTGCTTTTGCTCTCTCGCTCTCTCTATCTCTTTGCATTGGACTTGGCCTTCTGAGCCACTTGTTTGCTAGCTTATTCTAAAATGAGAAAAAGAGACAAATAGCATAAAGTCCTATTTTTAAAAGTGGACAACAACAAACTGAAATATTACGACCTAATACTTCCTCTCAACATATGTATCTTCTCTTCCCCAAACGCATTATCCGTGGAAATTGGCCCCATAGTGATAAGAAAGAAACAAACAGGAAACACACATTTTCTAAATGGAGATTTAGCTGTGTATGCAAGATTTCTAATAATTGGTAGGGAAACCTTAGTTCTTACCGATTTCTGGACTTGTGGGAGTAATATATTTGTGTTTGAAAACCAGTGTTTTCTTGAATATGTTATAGTACTTTTATTTGGTTTTAGCTTTGGTTTAGTCAATTATTTGCTTTGTTATTTTTTTATAGCTGTGAAAGAAAAATCACATCTCATCCATAACAGAACAATGTAAGGTAGCAAGGGAAATTTGAATTCAATTAGAAAAAGAGTCATAGGAATAACAGATAGCAATTATTATCTTAAGGTTAGATTTGTGTGTAACACATTATTCTGATATTGTGTATTGTTCACAGGTAAGTTCTTTAGAAGGTTTGGATTTAGAAATATTCATCTTGGCATATCATATGAAAACTTTGCCATTCCATAATTTCCACTTGTTAGCAGGATATATGTGTTTAGGTTTTTTTTTGCGGTACGCGGGCCTCTCACTGTTGTGGCCTTTCCCGTTGTGGAGCACAGGCTCCGGACGCGCAGGCTCAGCGGCCATGGCTCACGGGCCCAGCCGCTCCGCAGCATGTGGGATCTTCCCAGACCGGGACACGAACCCGTGTCCCCTGCATCGGCAAGCGGACTCTCAACCACTTCTCCACCAGGGAAGCCCCTGTTTAGGTTTTTAAAAAAAACTTTATTGGGATATCTATTAACATACTCCAATTAATTTTAGAATGATGAAAGGTCTACTTGCATTGAAAGTTTTTTTATTAATCTTTGAAATGAGATATCATCAAAGAATTCCTTATAATGGCAAAACTAAACTATGGTGATGATGTCAGAGTAGTGCCTTCTTCTGAGAGACGGTATGGACTGGGAGGGGGCACAAGTGGACCTTCTGGACGCTGCACATGTGCTATATCTTGATCCAGGTGGTGGCTACACGATGTGAGCTTATCTAAAAATGTACTGGGCTTCCCTGGTGGCGCAGTGGTTGAGAGTCCGCCTGCCGATGCAGGGGACACAGGTTCGTGCCCCGGTCTGGGAAGATCCCACATGCCGCGGAGCGGCTGGGCCCGTGAGCCATGGCCGCTGAGCCTGCGCGTCCGGAGCCTGTGCTCCGCAACGGGAGAGGCCACAACAGTGAGAGGCCCGCGTACCGCCAAAAAAAAAAAAAAAAAAAAATGTACTTAATATTTTTGTATTTTACTGTATGTATATTGTATCTCAGCCAACAAAAGGGAGAGGAGGAAAAAGATGTCTCTAAAGATATAATGTTTAAAATGATGTGAAATGAATTAGTTGGCCTTAAGTAGGCAAATAATCAACTTTCCCTTTTCTTGCTTAGTTTCTCTCTGTCACCCCAACTCCCTAACCCTGCCAAAAAGTTTAATAGCTAAATGAAAAGACATATCACAGAATATTCCCAAATAATATGAGAAAGACCTTATACAATTTAAGTACAAATAGGTAATAAAAACTAATTAGAAATGTATTAATACTCCAAAATTGAAATTGGAAAAGGGCAGGAAATGAAATCTCAGAGAAGAGGGAATTCAGTGATCAAGAAACAAATGAAAAAGATGTTTAAACTCGTTAAAAATTAAAGCACTTCAAATTAGAACAAGATGATTTTATTTAAAAAATTAGTAGGGACAACTGAGAGATTTTATTATTTATTACTATTAAAAAGGTAATATTTTTATACCTCCCATATTTAAAAAATTTAATCTGGGAAAAAATAACTGAATCACTTCGCTGTACACCTGAATCTAACACAATATTGTAAACCAACTATACTTCAATAGAAAAAAAGAATTTAGAGGAATATACTTTTCAGAAACAAAGTATAATAGGTACTTTGGAGTCTAACTATAAGTAAACTCTGAGATCAGGTACCATTTCTCATAATTTGGTGTCCAGTTTTATTTCTTAGTTTGACACATCTAAGAGTTTTAAATTCTTCTAATATAAAATATATTTTATATTTTATTATAGTTGTGAGCTTCCTATAATTTTTCAGTAATCCAAAAGTTGAGGGATAGAGGGCCCACTTCTCCTGAGCTACTGGGCTCAGATACTGTCTAACAAGATACCATAATATGCCAGCTACCAAGAAACCTTGTGAAATCAGAGCTCTCAATGCTCAAATCCTTCTGTGAATTCTGAAAATGAAGCATTGGAAAGATATATGTTGGCATGTAACATATTCCCTAAGAGAAACAAATTCACGGCCAGCATATCCAGGGAAATAGATGTACCTGGGACACTTCAGGCTCAGAGATAGTAGATGTTGTTAATGGGCTTGTATTCACAATATACACATTGTCTTCTGGCCTTCTTTTCTGAAGTATCTCAACTGTGTGCGTGTCCCGGAATATGGGCCCAGCCTGTTCCCTCTGCCTGTCAATCCTTTTCGCTGTCGCCCATGAGGTGAACTAATCCTTTATGAGTCTGCTGAAATACCTGATATTTGTCTTGAGGCTTCCAGAACCCCTCCATCTGGAGCTCCTCCCATGGGCTCCTACGACACTTTCCACCCGCCCAGTCCACACAATGCCATCGTTATTTGCATATAAGACCTTGGGTGTGAACCATGTGTTATTAGTGGACTATGTGTTATTCAAATGCTGACACTTTTATTTCCAGTGCCTAGAGGCTGAATAAATGAACTCATATTTATGGAATGGGTGAGAATAATTACAACCACACAGGGAGACAGTGTGGCAGAGCAGAAAGAACCTTGAAATGATGAGACAGACTGGCTGTGTATGACCTGGGAAGCCAGTTCTCTGATCACCAGTTTCCATGTATTCAAATGAGAATAATAACTCCTACCAATTTAAATTATGGGAATGAAATGTAGGAATTATATGAGAGAACAGAGGTGAAACACTGTGTTCCCAGCACACAGTGGACATTCCCTTCTTGTTCCTTCACACACACACACACACACACACACACACACACACACACACACACACACACAAATACAAGCACACAGACACACATATATATATGGGTGGGCACTTTTCCATATACACTTTTTTGTAAGGACTGTTTCTACCTTGGATCCTTTTAATAACATTTAGAAGAGGATTTCAACATAACTTATTGGAACAATCAATAATTTTTAGTCCATTTTGGGATGCAAACTGATTTTTGAGGGTCATCAATAATTATTTTGAAAATCTAGATTCTTTGCTCCACATACACCTTTCTTACAGACCACGTTGTCATAATGCTCTTGACAACAGGCCATTCTTCATTTTAGCATTTTCATTATGCATTCTGATTTTTAACCTTCGGGATTTTTAATGCAGCTATATAAATTTGCCTCAAGATGACATGAACTATTACTAGATCTTTTTCCATATAAGTCCTTATCACCTAAGCATATATTATTTTTGGTGAAACCTAGGAACATATTACCCAAGTTAAGTCAACTCAATTCTTATACTGGTGGTATAAAGTTTTTCTATTCTATTTCTGGCATTGTAATTATGCTGGGTGGGAATAGTTATTACCTGTGGCTGAGAATTTAGTTACTAAAGATGCTGGATGATATGCTGAACCTTCGTGTCCTTTTTCATGGTGATATAAGTAAACTTATTAAAATTTTTTCTCAATCTCAACAGTTCATGATAAGCTATCTTTCAGCCAGGCCATAACAGTGCTTTCAGTTGAAACTTTGTTGTCAAGGTCTTATCCACAGAAATATAATTCCTTCTGATTACAAAGTCTACAAAGTCTATTCTTCTAAATATTTATGTATCTCATTTCCCCTTATCCTGCCTTTTATTTTATTTAATTTATTTTTTTTTTGCGGTACGCGGGCCTCTCACTGTTGTGGCCTATCCCGTTGTGGAGCACAGGCTCCGGACGCGCAGGCTCAGCGGCCATGGCTCACGGGCCCAGCTGCTCCGCGGCATGTGGGATCTTCCCGGACCGGGGCACGAACCCGTGTCCCCTGCATCGGCAGGCGGACTCTCAACCACTGCGCCACCAGGGAAGCCCCTGCCTTTTATTTTTATTGTGACCTCTAATCCCTCATCTCCTCTCACTTCTCCCAATCTATTTCCCAGTATTGGTATCACCTCTCCTCTCTATCTGGACTCCATGGACAGCCATTTCCCATGCGTTCACTCTTACATCCCTCCCTTCCTCTTTGTTCTTCTGTTATTTCTGCCTTTGATTCTCCAACACTGGTTAATTGCCACTGCCCACTTTCCCTGAGAGAACTGCTCACTCTTTCTTTCATCCAGTACATATTTGTTCGGTTCCTTCTGTGTGCCCAATCATGGTGTCAGATGCCAGAACATGGCAGCAAATAGTTTCTGCATTCTTGATGTTTAGCATGTAATGGGAAGATTACTGTATATTTGTATGACCACTCCAACTCTGGACCCCTTGCTCCCACTCCACAACCCGTTTGCTCATTGCTAACAGGCTCCCTCTGTCCTTACTACACAAAGTATGGTCATCAGGTTTCCCACGGAGTTTGATAGAAATGCAGAGTGTCAGGTCCAGTACTGGATCCCAATCTGCATTTTAACAAGAACCCAAGGTGATTCACGTGCACATTGAAATTGGAGAAGCACTTCCTGATGAGAATCCCCACATCAAGTGTTCCCATTCTTCTTCACTCCTTTCAGGTCCTTGCTAGACACACCTTCTTACTTTTAATAGAGGACCTTGCTTCTTCTACTGATAAGATGCTTGAGATCACTTGATATTTCTTCCTGAAGAGCTCTATCTTTATCTACATTTTCATCTTCTCTTAACACATGCTCTTCTTCTTGCATGGGCAAGTATTTCTCTTTGAACTTTTGATCTGATTTCTTCTTTTTTTGATTAACTCTTCCTTTGTCTACATTTTTCATTTCTCCAGTCTTCAAGATTGCAGGTTTGTCTTTTAATATGGGACAACTTTCTCCTATCCGGAAAATCTTCCCTTGACCCTTCTCCTCTTTAAGCTATAATTTCATGACTATCTTGCTCTTCACTATGAGAGAAGTCTAGAACAATTTCCTTAATTTCTTCACCACCCAAGAACTTTTAATTCCTTGAAATCTAGATTCTACCTCTACCTTCTCTATTAAAACAAATCTGATGTCAGGAGTGACCATCTGATTGCCCAGAGTGAGTCTTTGTTCTCATAGCACTCCTCCTATGTGTTCTAGCGTTCCATGAGAATGACTACACTTTTCTTAATGGAACTCATCTTCTTGGGCACCTCTGGACCCCCAACCTGTTGCTTTGGTTGATTCTCCCTTTGCCTCCCTGAATACTTCTTTTCTGACTCCTTTCTGTCTCTTCTAACTCCTTCTAACCACAAAATATAAGCTTTAAAAAAAATTAGTTTTCTTGAGATGTAAGTTGCATGTAATAAACCTGTTTTAATTGTCCAGTACCCAGGTAACCACTGACATCACAATCAAGTTAGAGAACATTTCCATCACTCCAAAGAGTTCTCTTGTGCCCTTTGCAGTTCCTTCTTCCACACCCCAGGCAACCACTGATCTGCATTCTGTCATTATACATTGGTTTTCCTTTTCAAGAATTTTATATAAATGGTATCATATATATGTACTCTTTTTTGGTCTGGATTCTTTCAGTCAGCATACTTATTTTGCGATTCATACAGGTTACTATGTGTATTAGCAGTTCATTCCTTTATATGGTTGAGTGAAATCATTCTATGCATATAGCAAATATTTTTTTAATCCAAGTGTAAGCATTTTTCAGGAGCTTCTTTTTTTTTTTTTTTTTCTTTTTCGGTACGCAGGCCTCTCACTGTTGTGGTCTCTCCCGTTGCAGAGCACAGGCTCCGGACGCACAGGCTCAGCGGCCATGGCTCACGGGCCCAGCCGCTCCATGGCATGTGGGATCTTCCTGGACCGGGGCACGAACCCGTGTCCGCTGCATTGGCAGGCGGACTCTCAACCACTGCGCCACCAGGGAAGCCCTTGAGTTTTGCTTTTTAAGCTCTACATGTTACGTTTTCAGCCTTGCATCCATCCCTTTCTCTTCCATTCTTCCTGCCATCATCTGATTTCAGGTCTTTTTGACTTCTCTCTGTGTACTTCTAACCATTCTCTTCCCAGTTGTCATCATTATTTTACTAAGGCACAGGTCTCATGATTTTCTACCCCTACACAAGAACCTCCTGCTCCTTCCTTTTTCGCTTTTGGAATAAGTCCTACTAATAAGTACCAATGACTGAGTAACTTCATGTCAGACATATTGCATTTATAATGTGTGGCTACAACTCTTGCTGGAGTTGTGGCCACACATTGGGTAAGTGAAAGGACTAAAGCAGACATGCCAGGTGGTCCTCACTTTCCCCCTTGGTTTTGACTCTTGCATCCTTCTCTGCTGTTCTCTTTAGGTTATTGTCTCCCCTGCCTCATGAACCTCAATTAACCAACAAACTGCAAGGCTTGCAAAAATAGAAAAGTACTGTTCTGACAGTGGTTGGGATAGGACTGCACCATTGATCCTGAGTTTGCAGCAAAAATCCCCAACACTTCTATGTGAACCATACCATGTCCTCTCTTCTCTCCTCCATATGAAAGTCCAACTCTGCTTCAGTTGGGCAGTTACCTGGTCCTCAGGTGCTCCCTGATGCATGTCAGCTAAATAATGTCTTTAACTTCTATTTAAACCATTTAATTATTTTCTTTTGAAAGACAGAATTCTCTCCTGTGGTAACTTGGAAGGTAGACCACTTGTCTCTGGAACCCATGGTTTTAGGTGAAGCCATTAGAAAAAGCAGAATGTTGGTGAGTTTTGACTGCTCCTTGGCCCTTTTAGAAACTACTGTGTGAGAAAGCTGGTTCAGGCAAGGATCAGCCCGTTTACAAGTAGAAATGGGAGGTAATAGAAGTTTGCTGAGGGACCCACAATCTAAAATGAGTGGGAGCTTCGACATTTTGGGCCTTGTGAGATTAATAAACCAACTTCTTCTGTCCACCAAACAGCAAGGAAGCAGACCAGGGATATCTAGCAGGGAAGATCAGGTAAAAGTACTGCTGGGCATAATGTCTCAGATGGGTGTGAGGCAGCTGCTGTGAAATTGAGGAAGATTATGCAGAAGCCAGCGACTAACAGAGGAGAGTGGTAGGCTTAAATCTCATGACCAGAAGAGAGCTCTGGTTGTGCTTACTTTTACATGGAACTGACTGGAAGCAAATAGATTAGAGAGCTATTAGGTTTGGGGGAAATTGTATTGCCAGAGCAAGCAGTGATGGGATGGGCCTGGACATTCTGTGATGTTTCAATACCTAACACAACTCATGGCTTTCCCAGCCTGCACCAGCAGGAATTGCATTAAGACCTGTGCAGCTCCCCAGCAAAGCGTATGCTCCAACACCCGATTCAGATGGGGCCATAGATGAAAATGAACAAAAACATCTGTAGAGCAGAAGTTGGCCATCTATGGCTCTCAGGCTAAATTGAATCTGTGACCTATTTTTATGGCCTTACTTTTAAAATTATTTATTTATTTTAATATAAAAGTAAGTTGAATTTAATGGGATATTACTTTTCCACAGGTACTGCTATCTTCTGTTTAGTTTTATTTAAAATTTTTATTTACTTTTTCCAGATTTATTGAGGTATAATTGACAAAATTGTAATATATTTAAAGTGTACAACATGTACATATACATTGTAAAATGGGTACCACCATTAAGTTAATTAACACGTCTATTACTTCACATAGTCATTTTTTTTCTTTTTGGTGAGAATGCTTAAGATCTGCACTCCTAGCAGGTTTCAAGTATATAATACAGAATTTTTTTTAATTGAAGTATAGTTGATTTACAATATTGTGTTAGTTTCAGGTATACAGTGAAGTGTTTTGGATATATATTATATATATTCTTTTTCACATTCTTTTCCATTATAGGTTATTAGAAGATATTGAATATAGTTCCTTGTGCTATACAGTAAATCCTTGTTGTTTATCTATTTTATATATAGTCATGTGTATCTGTTAATCCCATACTCCTAATAGTCACCATGCTGTATATTAGATCCTCAGAACTTATTCATCTTATAACTGAAAGTTTGGGTACAAACTTGATCAACATCTCCTTATTTCTCCCATTCCCCAGCCCCTGGCAACCACCATTTTACTCTCTGTTTCTGTGAGTTTGACTTTTTTTTTTTTAAAGATTCCACATATAAGTGATACCATACAGTTTTTGTCTTTCTATGTCTGGTTTATTTCACTTAGCATAATGCCCTCCAGTTTCATCCATATTGTCAAAAATGACAGGATTTCCTTCTTTGTAAAGACTGAATGATATTCCATTGTGTGTGTGTAAACACACGCATGCACACACACAAACAATCACATTTTCTTATCCATTAATCCATTGACAGACCCTTTGGTAGTTTTCATACTTTGGCTGTTGTGAATGATGCTGCAGTGAACATGGAGTGCAGATACCTCTTTGAGACAGTGATTTAATTTCTTCTGTATAAATACCCTGTAGTGAGATTGCTGGATCATATGGTAGTTGTACCTTTAATTTTTTGAGGAACAGTATTAAAAAAATACTGTTTTCCATAACGGCTGTACCAATTTATATTCCCACCTGTTTTATGTTTTTAAAGAACTGTAAAATTTTTAAAATAATGACAAAAAAGAAAAATATGCAACAGACACCATATGTAGTCCACAAATCCTAAAATATTTACTTTATGGCCCTGTAAAGAAAAAAGTTTTGACAATCTGTGTCCTAAAGGGCAAAGCTGAGAACCTTGGAAAATGGCCAAGGGGCTTTACTCCTAAAGACCAAAGCCAAGCATAGTCACATGGACTAATTAAGGACTTATTTCACTGTGTTGCAGAGAGGATTTACAGTTTCTATCTAGGAGGATTTCTAGTTGCCCTGATTGGTGATTTCCTACATTCTTCCCCTTTCCATAAGAAAGTGACTGTTGTGATCTTCCGATCCTTGCTTTCCATTTCCTTATTATGTGTTGGAGAGCAGGTAACTTGTTAATTCGTTCATAGGTCATTAGACTTTGAGGAATCACATTTAGACATTATGAGAAGGACAGCACATCACCCCAAGATCTGATGAACTGGCTGTGAACTGGCTGTGATGCCAAGTGGACTGTGAGTTGCCCTCCTTGGGCAGGTGGCGGGGTGAGTGTATTCTATATGTGGGAAGAAGGATGAACATGGTTACTTGGTTGGCCAGAGGGGACACTGAATGCATTTAGTGTCCATTCTAGACACTTGCTTTTATAAACAGAACTTTGTGTTTTTGCTGGGCACATGGTTGCACAGATAGAGAGACTACTTTTCCCAGCCTCCCTTGCAGCTACAGACAGCCAGGTGACTAAGTTAGAGACTATGGGATATGAGTGAAAGTGACAGTACAACTTTGAGCTTATCACTTAATAGAGTTCCTTGCTGTGGACTTCCGTTTTCTCCTTCCCACTGGCTGAAAAATGGCAAAGACTGGAGTAACCATGGACTTTATGAGTTAAGATGATGGAGTTGCCCTGTTAACCTTGGACCCTTACCTATGGACTCTTAGGAGAGAGAAATAAACAATTTTATTTAAGCCCCTATATTTTGAGGTCTCTATACTATGGAAGCTCAGTCTGTATCCTCACTAATACAATGTTGAAACCTTACTAATCTCAAATATTATCTCATCCATGAAGCTTTTATAATATTCCCAACTCAAAGTAATCTCTGTCTTTTGATCTCCAGTAGCACTTTGTTCTTTTCTCACAGCACTTGTTACACTTTATTTTATGGTCATTTTTATAGCCTTTCTCAGTAACGAGATTCTAAGCTCTTTGGGAGGTATGGGAGGAGGGAAAGGCAATATGTAACCCAGATAGTAGACTTTTAGGTTCACACACAGGGCCTGATATATAAAAGTTATTAAATATTTGCTTAATTGAATTGACTCTTTAATCATTTTCTAAGCACCATGTGTTCACTAGCTGAATGGATATGGGAAATAGTGAGATGATGAACCCAAGGCAGAAATCTTTCAAATAAGATGATATGAATAGTAATGCATGTTTTCTATGTATATATATAATTTTTTCCCCTTGGTGATATCTTATCAGTGATGGACAACTGATGTATTTGTTGAACATTTTGTCTTCCTAAATAAATTACATTTCCATGAGTATCCTTTAATGGAAAGGCCATGGTATCAAATTATAATTGTGGATTACACAATAAAAGTTTTCTTTTGCAACAAAGGAATATCTTATTTTGGGCTTGTATTAAAACAGGCAGTGTGGTCTAGTGATTATGAATTGGAATTTGGTATCAAATAATTCTCAGTTTGGATTCTGACTTTGTCAGTTATTAGTTGTGTGACTTTAGGTGGGAAACTTAACCTTTCTAAACCTATTTCCTTATCTGTAAAATGAGCAAAACAGCACCTACTTTATAAGGTTTATAATAATTAAACAAATCTATATAAAGCAATTTTTAATTATTTTGAAGTCACAGATATTATTTCATCCATAAATATTTCAGTATTTATTTCTAAAAGATAAGGACTCTTGCCTAAATACAACTGTAAGACCCTTATCACAGTCCCCAAAATTGACAGAAAAATTCTTAAAATTATCAAATGTTTTCTCAGAGTTAAAATTTCATATTATCTCATAAAATGTCATTTTTATAGTTTGTTTCGAAGAAAAGTTACCAACTGTATGTAATGAAAATTGCCAAATAGGTAATTTACAAAAGCTTTAGCTCTTTTAAAATTTCAGTCTCTCAAAGTGAATACATTATTTCTTTGTATTTGTGGAATGAAATATTCTGCATCTTCTTCTCTTAGTACCTTGGGTTATGACAGTTCATCAAGATGTGTAGTAAGTTTCCTGTCATAGATCACAACAGAGACTCAGTGCTGAAATCCCTCCACATAGTTTCTGTCTGTTTAAATAATTTAGCTGTTGCCTGCTGCATATGTGGCTTCATCATTTCTCATCATCTTTAAAGATGGCATTGTAAGAGATTGTTAGTTCCTCATGGCATACTTCTACTATTGGTAAGATTAAGGTTTGAAATGATTATCAAGAGAATGGATTACATTTTACATTTTCTACCTTTACCCTGATTTTATTCCTTCCCTCTGGGGGCGTGTTCTGGGCACCTACTTCACCCATAGTTCAGAGGTAAGCTCTGGGGTAGGGAATATACAGGAAGCAGAAGATGTAGCCTCTTCTTACTAGAAGTTATCTCCTAGCTGGGGAGGAAACATACATATAGGAAATGACATAAAACCAATAAAAGCATCACACTCATAACTGTAAATGCAAAGGACAGAGTTCATAAGTTCTGATAGGGTGCAGAAACCCTGGAGAGATCAGAATCAGGTGGATTTAACTGAAGAAGGCTTATGGAATAGGTGATCTTGAATTCAGTTTGGAGGGAGCTGATAAACATGAATTTGAGTTGAATGAAAAAGGAATTCTAGATGAGAGGAAAGAAACAGAAGCAGAAATAAGAGTTCATTAGTGGGGATTGGCTTTAAAATGAATGGGGCTTGGCTTAATGAGTTTTTATTGCATTGGTTTGATGCTAACATAGAATGTATATTAAGGAAAACACGAGCCATGAATGGATATGACTTATGCAAATTTTAAAAAACCATCATTTCACTATTATAGAGCTTTTCAAATGTCTCTGACTGTAGGAATTATTACTGTGTAGACATAGATGTTCTGGAAGCAAAGATGAGGCAGGCATAATAGCCTCTAAAATGAAGCAGGAACAGCATATGGGGTAACATATGGGTGTAGCATGGAGGAAACTGACTTGGGCGTCAGTTTAAAAAACAAATTCCAACCTATGTGTGCCAGTTGGTAGATGATAGAATTTTCTTTACTCATCCTGGAAGTACACAACAGTGATGGAATCACGGACATGTTGGGCTCTGGGTGTGACTGTAATTCAAATGGAGGCAAAGAAAAAAATAAGTTACTCTGTGTATGAAGAGTTAATGATTATGATTCTAATTTATGTTTCCTATTATTTATATTTTTCCTTCTTTCATTCAACAAATATGCACTAATTATTGGGCTCCACTAATTAGTTGCATTTGTGTGAGATTTCAGTTCTGAAGGAAGCAATATGGAAGAAGAAGTTTGTATGCATCCACTTTTCTGGCCAAGGAGGAAGCAAAGGCATTGGGGTTTTGCAGACAGTGGTGGCTGCAGGACAGTCTCTGGTCAGCAGTGGCACTGGTCTTGGAGGTAGTCCCTTGTGGTCGAGTTGAGTTCTTGGCAGGAATCCAAACTGTAGTGCGTGGTGCTCATTAGAGGCTACGGCCAGAACAGCCCTTGCCTGAGGCTGTCCTTAAAGTCTGGTTTGGGGTCTGTTTCTGGAAGCTTTGGCCTCAAGTCTGGTTCTTCAGCCCTTCTAAAGATTCTTTCCTCCATTCACTAATCTTTTAATAAACTCCTTTTCTATCTTATTCACCAGTTAACTTCCAACTAGGAATTCTGCATCTAGGAATTCTGAGGTAGGAGAAAGAGGGGAGAGAGTTTCAGGAAGGAGGTGCAGTCCTTTAAAGATGTTTAAAAGTGTTAACCCTGTTACGGAGGCAGAGGCCAGACAGCCAAGTCTTGAAGAGCAAAATGTTTTGAAGAGAGGCTTCAAATAAGACAGAAGTTTCTGGAAGAGAGAAGTTAAGGAAAGGTTGAACATTTAAGGAGGCAGGGCTACTAGATCCAACAAGGACTGTGGGGGAGGCCCACGGGGAAATCCTTGCAAGGAGTCACATCAGAGAGAATGGAAAAGTTTTCTTTTTTTTTTCTTCCTTTTTTATTTCCCTCTCCCTCTCTCTCTCTCTTTCCATCCCTCCCTCTCTCCCTTCCTCCCTTTCTTTCTTTCTTTCTTTTTTTTTTTTTTCCCTAAAGAAGCCTGGGTAAGAGAAGAAATTGGTTGAAGATGCAGATAAATCTTAATAATGAAAAAGAGATATGGAGGAAACACAGTAACAGGGGAAGTAGGGGGATCTGCAGAATGGGTGGTTTTGAGGGCTTGTAGGGAAAGAAATTTTAGACACTTGCACTATGGGGAAGATAATCGAAAGTTAAATAGAAATGAATAAAACATTGCTGAGTTGCAGCATGCTGTAACTGAGGTTCTGGAATCTGAATGCGAAGCCTTAGAATTATCGAACATCCCTAAGAAGTCTGGCGGGGGGTGGGAGCTGGGCAGAGATCTGACGTCCTGGTGGAGTCCACTTGCAGTGTGAGATTGATGATGCTCGTTAAGGGGAAGGATAAGGGAGTAAAAGCCATGCTGAATATTTTCTGTGTTCCAGAAGTTATGTATTTTTCTCCCCCCACCCTCTCTTCTCGAATATATTAACCTATGATATCTTAATATTCCCTCTGCTCATTTATCCAGTTTTTATCCTTTCTCTCTTTTTCTCACAGCCTCCTCCATGTCAGCTTGTATCATTTTTCATCGTCACTTCATGATATATTTGCCATAGGCTCCTGCTGTTTCTCCTTCTCTTACTATTTCAGTACCTGTTTCCTGTGCCTTCTCACTGAAGTTTATTTTATTTTTCTCTTCTGTTTTCTCTGAGTTTTAGTTTTTTGTCTTTATCAGTTTGTATACTTCATATCTTATTTCTCAAGCTCCCTGATTCTTCTAGTCTTTATCCTCTGACCTTTAATTTTCTTTTTCTTAAAAAAAAAATCAATTCCTTCTTCCCTTTTCTCTCCTCCTCATTTCAGCCTCTGTCTTGGCCTTTCTCCCCACTTTCCCAAGGGACTTGGGGTCCTTATTTTCCAATTTTCTTGGCTATTTCCCACTCATTCTTTTCTAAGCTGCTTTTTAGCCTTCAGACTGGTTTTATTTCCAGCTCAACTCAACCTGGTACAATAGTACTCCTAGCCCAGGTAGATCACACATGAATAAGGACCTCTCCCTGATAATAGGGCTGTTCAGGGTCAGACATGGGGGAAGAAACAACAGTAATAAACGACAACACATCGTGACTCGATATTCAATGCCTCTGCTAGGTTTTTAAGTTCTTCCATGCTTTGGCCATGCTCAGTATCTCCAACAGTCTTCCAGAAATCAAACCTCCTTTAGTCAAATGAATCCCATGAATCCCAAATCCTAAATTCTTGCTGTTGCTCATATTGTTTCTTCGCTTGGAATATTCATTTTTCTTCTCGCTTTCAGAGCTTCAAGACATTGCCTTGCATGACTATTCTAGTTTTCTACTGATCTTTCTTTTCTTTGAATTTCTATAGCATTGGATGTACCAAGCAATTTAACTCTAATCACATAGTGTCTTAAATATTTTCCTGTGTGTTAGTTTGCTTTGACCAATTGTAGAGGAAGCTCTGAGAATGGAGCATATATCATTTAATTCTGTATTATCCACAGCATCTAGAATGGTTCTGAGTACATAGTAGGCTCTTTTGAATATTTAATTTTCTTGCTTTTAAAAATTATTACCCTTATACAGCATAATTCACATTACATTTTTAAAGCCTACTTACAATAGAAATTTTGCTCTCAGATTAAATGACCAAGGGGCATGCTATCATTTATTCCATGCACCAATGATCTGTGCAACATCTCCTCCGGTGTCTTCCTGAGCTGGCAGGAGCCAGCCATTCATTTAAATTGGCAGCAGACATGGAAATGAATTTGTGTGCTGTCTTACTTGGTAATAAAACTTAAAGTGCAGTGTGATTTGTGATGGTTTGAAGCAGTAATGCAGTTTTGGCAAGTGTGCTATATCTCTACAAGACTTACTGTTAGAAGATTTTCAAGCCAGCAGGTTATAGACTCTCCTCCTAAAAACAATTGATTAAAACTACCTCCATCTGGACTTGGCCCAGTCCTTATTGGCAGTAACTGAAGCACAGGTTACATTTTTGGTTGAAGTTTTCAGACCAACTTGGCCTTTTTATACAGTGCTTTTTCTGGTCTATTTTTTATCACCAGATATAATACTTCTCTTAATTTAAGAGATACAAGATAATAAAAAGTGTGTCCAATTCAAGTTGAATTCAGAATTGAAGCAGCAAAGGAAATAATCTGTAACCCAAGGAAAAAAAATGGTGGGAGTAAGAGCATAACATCTCTCCAACTTTCTCTACAGCAATAATCCTCACATTCTTGGTTATGTAAATGTGAAGCAGTTGGATGTCAGTATGCTAGATTTGATAGCTTTTCAATAGCTAGCTCTATCTGGAAATTTTAAACCAGGGAAGTAAATATTTCTACATGCAATGTCCTCCGATCTAGAATTTATTTCAAAAGAGTGAGTTTTAAAGAAAATGAATTCTGACTTTATATTTATTCCTTGGTTCTAATAAAGGCTTTTCTTAAGTAATCCCTAGGTTTTCTATTATGCTGGACCTAATAATCATTCTTAAAGTGATGTATGTCTTTAGAATTGCAAAGTTTACTAGAATTCATCTTGTCTTGCTGGATAAAGTATATTAAGCTCCCATGACACATTCATGTGTTCATCAAAAGGGATCGATTTATTAGCCACCTGCCTAGTAGTAACTCCCAGTGACAGAGTAGTTCTGCTGGAAGTCTCTTCTGGGAGGTTTACCAAAGAGAGCATGCAAATCTTACTTGATTTAATTGGACTCCTATAAACAGCTGTCATTATATTTCCAAGGGATTTGCTTTATCTGGGAGTCTAAGAAGTCATAATTTTCATTTAGAAAAAGAACTTGGTCAACACTTTCTTTCCTCCCAGTTGATGAGCTACTTTCCTGGTTTATCTCCTCAACCTCTTTCCTGCCAACGCCCTTAACACCCTCATCCTCTCAACCGACTGCTGCACCCAGCCTGCAGAGCTCCAAATGCTGAACAATCCAGCCATCTCGGATCACCCTTCCTTCCCTCTCACTGCTGAAGAAAATTAGATAACCGCTCAGATTGGTGCAGCTTTAAACATTCCTACTGAAAACACCTAGAATCGTGCTGTGAGCCAGAAATTATTTATGCAATCCTTGGGCAGCTTCATCCATTGCCAACCTCAATTCCTTCCTGACCATTTCTAAGGACAAGTAGTCCTTCCACAAATGCGCTTCCGTTATCTCATGCTCTACATTCTCCTCTCCCTCTTCTCCCTAAGACCATGTCTTTTCAATTAATTCCTGTCTCTGGTCTTTCTGAAACCTTCCGTTCTCCCTCTCCACTGACTGACTGGCTTCAGTATGAGCAAGTCACTCTTGCCCACGCCCACAGTGGTCAATAAACCTATTCACAGACAGTGATAGTTCCTGTCCATTCACATCATATGGTTGAATTTCCTTGTTCCCTTTGAAGTTATGTATGGGCATATGATTAGCTTTGGCTAATAACAGGTGATGAGTTTCACTAATGGCTGGAAGCTCCTAAGGCCAAGGTGATAAAGCCTCCACTTTCTGGGCCCTCAAGTGACTGTAATAAACATAGAAGCGCTGAACAGGAGAAATACAGCTTCAGATTTTTGGGGTTGTTTATTACTGCAGCATAACTTCACCTATCTTGACAGACACAGTTTTCCTTCTTAATAAGCTTTCTGAGACTCTGCTTACATTCTCTTATACTACATTTATTCTTCCTTTAACAACTAAGAAACTCTATTAACTTTTCCCCATCTGTGTGATTCCTTCCCTCTGTTAAATATTTTCTGACCCCATCACTCCATCAAGACTATTCTTGTTAAACTTGCCAATGACCTCTTCATTTTTTGATGCAGTGGACTGATTTTATTATCTTACTTGACCTTGAGTAGCATGTAACACTGTTGACCTTGCGAAACTTTTCACTTCTCATTCTCTTCTTTCTTTTGCCTCAATGTTTTGCTTTTTATTTGGCCTCTTTCCTTCTATTTGCTGCTCAAATACTGGTGTTCCTCAGTATTTAGCTTTCCCCCCTTTAATCTCTCTTATAGGTTCCATCAGTTACTGCTTATTCAGTCATGATTCCAAACCTACATGTAATAAAGGTAATATTATACAATAGTAAACTAAGACATTTTGATTTTTACCATTAAGTCATGAACTTGCCTCTGCTATTTTGATTATGCTGAAGCCATTCTTTGATAATGAAAGAGAGTCACTCTTATATAGGCATCCTCTCCAAATTATTTCCAATTGTGAGTGGTGAGATAGTCTACTTTCCTGTGGCCTGTTGGGAAAAAAATTGTGTTTGTATGAAAATGGGCTTGAAAGTCAAGTAATACGTAGAAAGGTCGTTTTGCTAAATTTCTTTACGATCCCATTTAAATGTTAAACCTAAAGGAATCAAATCATTAAGTTCTCCCCTTGGTGTAGTTAAAAAAAAAAATTCTTAAAGCTTAGGCAGGAGGCTGGGCCAGGAAGGAGGATCAGAAGAAGTTTTTTGTTTTGTTTTCTGTTTCTTTCTTTCTATTTTTTTTTACCTCTTCTGCTCCTGGGGACTTGTTAAGCAAAGAATAGCAAAAGGGAGGAAGTAAACAAGGTTATCAGATGTGTGTTTTGGTCTCCTCACCTCAGGCTTTAAATAAAAGAGAACACCAACCAGGGCAGACAGGCTTACTCCATCCCTGTTGGGAGCTTTAGGAGAAGACTGCCATGTAAGGTAGACCTCCAACAACAGGTTCATGGTGTCAGCATAGGCAGGCAGAGCCCTGTGATGGAGCAGGGAGGAAAGTCTTTTTTGTCCTGCTAAACCTCCCTTGGTGTAAGCACTTTGTTGAGAGCTGGGGCCTGCCCTGGAGCTGTTGCTGTGGGTCCACAGCAGAGACTGGGAGTGGATCACTCTGGACCTGAAGGGCTGGATGGAGAACAGGGATGTGACTTAGAGACATCTACAGTCATGAAGTAACAAGGAGACTATGTCAGCAGAGAGGGAACCACCAGGCTGTGACTAAAGCAAGAGATGGACCAGACAAGAAATGGATTGCAGAAATTACAGATGTCAACAGAAGGTATAAGTGTACAGAACTTGGTCAACCATACCTGAGAGGACAGTTGACTGACCTTTTGATGTCAAGACCATGAAGATCCAGAGAACGCCATATGGATTTGAAGACCCCTTCACTTTCCTGCCATGAAGTCACATGAACACTCCACTCCCACATTCATGATGTCATAGTAAATGGGTTATGGAAGGGGCAACTGGAAATAAGAGAGTCTAGGCAGGTGTCTGAAGGAATAATTAAATTAGTTGTCGGAAAACAGTTGAAATCAGGCGGGTCATTTAGTCTCTCCCACAGCTCCCCTTAGTAAATGAGACTTGTGAATAAGGTCAGTTGAAATACACACCAAATAAGAAAACTGCATTTTATATGCTCATTCAGGTTGTAATGTGAATTAAATTTATGATACCTGCGTGCGTGCGTGTGCACACACACACACACACACACACACACACACAATTCAACTATTTTTAGCTGGAAGTCTCATCGTCATCTCACGTTCCAGGGTCTCCCAAATCCCGAAAGCCTGCCCTATTTCAGCAATTCTCCTGTCTTGGTCAGTGGCTTTACAAAACATAGAAACCGAACCAAGGACCTGTTAGTCTTCTATAACCTCTCTCCTACTCACTTTTCCTACTCCCTAGTCACCCATTCTATAAATCCAATCTCATAGCCATCTCTGATTTTATCATGCTCACTATAGAGAGATAATGATGTTTACATCAATAGAACTAAGCAAATAGACACTCACTGTTTCTTCCCAGAGATGGAACTGGTGACCAGTATTTTGCAGAAAGTGTTAGAGGGTTAGAAGGGGTTAGATCTTCCTAAGATTCACACCATGAAGAACAGGAAAAACTAGACCTTTAAAGATACATATGTAATAAAAGTGTAAAAATGTGATGCATACATATCATACACACCGAAGTCTAGGTAGTGGCTAACTCTGAGGATGGAGGTTAGGGAGCCACAAGATTCTGGTTCTTAACCAACAGGAGAAAATTGATGTGGAGCGATATTAGCCTGTGTTAAATCTAGAAAAGATTGTCATTATATTAGCTAATATATAATTCATTATGTCAGAATATTTCACAAATAAATATATTAAAATACTAATTTTGAATATTGGCAGCCATAAAGATAATTACCTACAATTATTTTTTTTAATTTATTTTTATTTTTTGTGGTACGCGGGCCTCTCACTGGTGTGGCCTCTCCCATTGTGGAGCACAGGCTCAGTGGCCATGGCTCACGGGCCCAGCCGCTCTGCGGCATGTGGGATATTCCCGGACCAGGGCACAAACCCGTGTCCCCTGCATCAGCAGGCGGACTCTCAACCATACCTACAATTATTTTTAAACAACAGTTTTGATACTTACCACAACATTTGGCAGGCAGGTACTAAATAAAAGTTTGTAGCATGAATAAAGAAACAAGACTTTTGGGCTTCCCTGGTGGCACAGTGGTTGAGAATCTGCCTGCCAATGCAGGGGGCATGGGTTCAAGCCCTGCTCTGGGAAGATCCCACATGCCACGGAGCACCTAAGCCCACGAGCCACAACTACTGAGCCCACGTGCTGCATCTGCCGAAGCCCGCACACTCTAGAGCCTGTGCTCTGCAACAAGAGAAGCCCTTGCACCACAACGAAGAGTAGCCCCCGCTCGCCGCAACTAGAGAAAGCCTGCGCGCGGCAACGAAGGCCCAACACAGCCAAAAAAAATAAATAAATAAAAATAAATAAATTTATAAAAAGAAACAAGGCCTTCATAGCATGAGAGTGGTGTGGGATTAAGGAAAAGGAGTTGCCTTTCTTAAGGCAGTTTGATATTGTTAAAGAACAAAATTCAACTGAATACATTTTGAAGATTTTATTGGCTTTACTAGTTGATTCATGAATCAGGCAGCATCCCATCTACCAAACTGAGAAAAGCTCTGAAGAACTGTACAAAATCAGTCCCTCTGTTTCCTTTTTAATGTCCTAAATAGAAGAATTCCTCCAGGTACTGACATAGCTGTTTGATCCAGGTGGACCCAAATGAGAATGCCACCAGCTTTGACTTGCAAGAGAGCCAAGTGGGTAGGTAGCTTCTGTGACAGAACAAAGCCTCAATAGGACAAGTTCCTTTCTGGGTGTCCCACAGGTCACACAAGTATTTCAGAGGTCAAATTGCTCTTTCATATCCTGAGGATGCAATAACCATAGGTGTGAGCTTACTTGCTTTCCTATCTCCTCAGCAGTGTACCAAGTCAATTACAATTTAGATAGTTAAATTCCTGAAATCAAAAGAAGAAATTCATCAGTCCTTAAAACCAGCCTAAGATCCTGTTTCTTCAACCATATTCAAATTGAAAGCCCTTCTGAAATGCAGAAAAAGCAGAGATTCGATTCTTATTTAGGTTGATAGTCTTGGTGCCTAGGACAGGGCTTGACTGAGTTTTCAATACACTGGTTTAAACAAATGAATATGGGGACAGAGTGTGGGTAGGAATATACCAATATCAGAGTACGGGAAGAGAGTAGAATAGGCAGTTTCCCCTCTGCAAATGGATGCAGAAACTGAGAGCTTTATATTGGGCTAATAAGCAAGCACGTGTATTCAGGGAATAAAATAGACTCCGGTGAGATTCCAGATAATAGGTGAAAATATTTGCTGAGTTCTGCCTCATGCGTGGCTTACAGTTAATGACCTCTAAACAATCATCTAGTATTCATTAATCTCAAGGTCATAATGATGCACACATAATGGTTATACATGTGGAGAGTTCCCCAAACACCCGAAAGTTCTTTTGATCTTGTTTATTTAAACAAATCTATTACTCCATCCTCTACACTTTCCGTTGAAAATAGAATACTATAGTATCTATCATTTCTTCAGTGGTCCTGGAAGAATTAAGAACGACGAGAGATCATTTTAAGTTAAGACGGAAAAAAATACTTGCAAGCAAGCACCAAAAGACTAACAGTGGTTGTGGGTTAGAATCATACGCATTTCGCCATCTATTGTTACAATCTGAATAACGTATTGCTTTAAAGTAATACGTTATTTTAATAATGAGAAAAGTAAATGTATTAAAAAACCCTCCAATAAGGTCCTAATCAGGGCTCCTGACTGTAACTCTCATGGCATATTTTCTGCAGCTATACAGTCTGCTCCACGGGGAAGTCCACCGAGCTCACACATGGTAGCATAAATCTGCTTTTGAAAGAGGGGAGGACTTGTTGAACTGGTTCCTCCCACAGAGAACCACTAGCTATTCTATATCATTCTGCTCTGCCATGTGTCCAGAAGTGTATTATTAGAACTTGCTGTTTTAGGAAAGCGCTTATTTACGGACCAGACCTAACTTTACCTTAACTGTGCAACTGCAGGCTGGATTGGGGTTTATTAATACATTCTTCTCCTGGCCTGGCCTCTTTGCACCCTGTTAAGGGCCCACAGTTGTTCATGACAACACACAGTAGAAAGACGTGGAGGTTGAGAAGTCATCCAACTATCCCCATAGCCATAAAAATGCTCAAAATAGAAGAATTTTATTAATATAATTTTATTTATGATGATAAAATTAATTGATTTTTTATGATTTTTGCATCACAAAAGTTAATATTATTCATACCCACCCCTACAGAGAGCTCTTAAATATGGCCCTTTATGTAAATTGTGTCCATTAAGTTCATCAGCATGTCAGTGGGAATAATCATTCATATTGGAAAAATTCTCACCTCCATTTCAGACAGGCGGTCACAGGTTCACCCTGAGAAACAGCCTGGGCAATTGTAATGAAATCATAATTTTAACAAGCACCCTTTTTATAGACAGAAGACAAGTTTAATGTGTCGACAGGAGCCTGAACAGTGCCCTTGAGAGGCATGCATTTGAGAATCGGAAAGCTGAGGAATCCGCGATTAACTACTGAATATGTAAATTATGTTCTCTCTTGTACCACCTGTAATGACTGCCGACTCATATTAATGAGCTGGTGATACAGTAAGAAACAACGGTGCCCTTTCAAAGCCATAGGTGGTAGCGGCAAGCTGATTTATGATCTAAGGCTTATCTTTCTCCATTATCTGCATCACTTGACAAGCGTCCCCTTCCCCCTCCCCTCCAGTGTTTCATATCCAACACCTAAGCTGCTGGGACTTCTTTTCCTCCACACCGACAGCACCATTTGCTTCTTTGCAAAAGTACTGTCCCAGCCCAGTGATCCAGAAGTTGAACTCAGTCATTCTGCACAATAAAGATTACAGCTCCTGGCCCGAGTCCTATCTCAAAGCTTTCTAGCCCAGTCGTCAGCGGTCGAGCCTCAGACGCGTCTTCATTCAGCCGCGGTCTGTGCACTTGTTCGGCGCCAAGATAAACCTGGAGCAGGAGGTGCTCCGATGGCCAAACAGAACAGCTTGCGGTTTTTTTTTTTTTTTTTTTTTTTGGCGGTACGCGGGCCTCTCACTGTTGTGGCCTCTCCGGTTGCGGAGCACAGGCTCCGGACGCGCAGGCTCAGCGGCCATGGCTCACGGGTCCAGCCCCTCCGCGGCATGTGGGATCCTCCCGGACCGGGGCACGAACCCACGTCCCCTGCATCGGCCGGCGGACTCCCAACCACTGCGCCACCAGGGAAAACCAGCTTAAGGTTTTTGACAAAACCTAGATTGTTGTGGCTTTTTATTCTTAAAAAAATTTCAAGCATTTCATCCTCACATTTCCATCAGGCTTATCTATGGCGGACCAAGGAGTCGTAGTTTAGCTACGGTGTCAATGAGAAACTGACCCCCGAGGAGGAGGGATTTGTTTGGCGCGTCCAGGCACCTGCTGCGTTCCTAAACCCAAGCCCCTTTTCATCTTCTTTGTTCTCTTTCAGGCGGGAATTTTCAAAAGACTAACCCAGCACTCAGCCTCATGTATACCGTATGTCCCCTAATTCCACAGGTTCAGCTTTGTTTTGGCATTACAGGGTTTGGACTAAATGAGAATATAAGGTTTAGCGCCAAACCACACCTCTTGGCCCTTCCTTGAGTAGTTTAGCTGGTGCCCTAGCTCAGCAGCTGGATGTGAAGTTAGCAGCGCCACCAGCCAGGGAAGCACCGCTCCGGCCGGCTCCCCTTTCTCCGACGGGCTCTCATTTGTATTCCGTACTGAACAAGGGCCGTACTGAACAAGGACGCTACAAAACGGTTCTATCCGTCCGCAGGTAAATAAGCCTTAAAGGAAATCTTTCAGCACAGACCCAAAGTGCTTTATTGTCAGCATGCCTTTTAGGCAAATAACAATAGTGCTTTTGTTAAATATGCGTTCCCTGAGATTCTTAGTGTTCCATTGGAAAAAATGTAGCCCTTCCTGACGGTCGAGTAGGGTCTTGTTTTATCATTATGTTTAGATGGAGTACTGAGTAAATGGAGGGGAAGGTGGCTTCTGCATGGCAAAACAGGAGTGCTCTGTGAAGTGTTTCATCCTGTCCTGAGGCAGCACTGGTCCAGAGCTGCGTCTGCAATTTCAGGTTGCTTTATTGGAAGACTCTCACTTACCTCCTCTTAGAGACCTCTGGTAGCAGGGGGTTAATTCCACAAGCTTCTCTGGTCACTTGTTTAGTTACCTTCCTCTTCAGAGTAGGCCAGAAGTCAGCTAAGCGCTAAGAAGAGGTCAGGGTGGGCGAAATTAGAAAAAAAAGAAAAAGAAACATAGGGTCCTTAGTCACCCATGTCATATCATTTTTGTTTCAGTCACATAGCTCATGGAGAAACTTAGGGTGTTTGCTGATGACCAACAAGACCATCAATGCAGTTAGTTATCCCCAAAGGCAGTGAGGTCCTAAACTATCCACACCCCTACGCACGTTTGTTTGTTTTTTTTTAATTTGAGAAATTTCAAGTTACTTAGCACTTTGAACTGCAGATTTAGATGTTCACTTGTGACTGAACTAATTTAAAAAATTTAAAATGTAACCACTTTATTGATGTATAACTGACACAAAAAGCTGTACATATTTAATGTTCTAACTCAGTGAGTTTGGGAATGAGTATACATCCATGAAATCATCACCACCATCAAGGCCATAGACATTTTCATCATCTTCCAAAGTTTCCTCCTGCACCCTTTATTATTATTAGTTTATTATTATTATTATTTATATATGTGTGTGTTAAGAACACAGCATCTACACTATTAGGAAATTTTAAGAATACAGTATAGTATTGTTAGCTATAGGCACTATGCTGTATAGTAGATCTCAAGAACTTATTTACCTTGTATGACTAAAACTTTGGCCTTTACCTCTCCATTTGCCCCTCCCCACAGCCCCTAGCAACCACCAGTCTACTCTCTGCTTCTGTGAGCCTGACTATTTTAGAATTCATACAGTATTTGTCTTTCTGTGTCTGGCATATTTCACTTAGCAGAACATCTTCCAGGTTTATCCATGTTGTCACAATGGCAAGATTTCCTTCTTTTTTAAGGCCGAATAATTCCATTGTAAGTATATACGATGTTTTCTTTATATTTATTTATGTATTTTAGCAGTTATTCTCATTTGTTTCATTTTGTTTGTAAAAGTGGGGGGAATGTCATAAGATTGCTCTTGGATAAATGAGTGGTTTTTTTTAATACAATATTTTCTTCATCCATTTGTCTGGTGATGGACGTTTAGGATTTTCCCATATATTGGCTATTGTGAAGAATACTGAAATGGACATGGGAGTGAAAATATCCCTCTGAGATTCTCATTACAATTCCTTTGTATAAATACCCAGAAGTGAGAGATTTCTGGGTCATATGGTAGTTCTGTTTTAATTTTTTGAGGAACCTCCATACTGTTTTCCATAGGGCCGTTCTAATTTACATTCCCTTCAACAGTATGCCAGGGTTCCCTTTGCTTCTTATTCTTGCCAATGCTTGTTATTTTTCCTTTTGTTTTGATTTTGCCATCCTAAGAGGTGTGAGGTGATATCTCATTGTGGTTTTGATTTTCATTCCCCTGATGCTCAGTGACGTCTGTTAGCTTTTCATATACCTGTTGGCCATTAGTATGTCTTTTTTGGAGAAAGTGACTGAACTAAATCATAATCATTTCTGATTTCCCTTGCAACCTTTCAGGTGTGAAGTCCTTTAAAGGGAGAGATGTTATCTATACAGACACCTAAAGAGTTAATATTTTCAACTTTGTTTAAGGACAACGACAAATGTCCATGACCTGTAGTGTTAATTCAGCAATGTAACAAGCAATTTAGCAGTTATTGAGTTCCTTTTCTGCACCAGCCACTGGTCTCGAAGCTTGATGTATAAGAGTAAATAAAATAGAGGAGGTTCCTGTTCTTATTGAACTTAACATTTTGGTAATGACACATCATTTTGATGAAAGCAGGAATCTGAGCTGATTCATTTAGCAGATGCAGAAGCAGAGCTCATTGCTTGGGTTCCTGTCTTCTCAAGACTTTTCTGTTTTCTTTTAATTATTGTGAAATGACTAACTTTGTTGAGGAGCTATGCAGTACTGTTGGACAATCTGAAGATTCTTGAAACTGTCCAGGTGTGTTCTTTGTGAATCTGCTGAATTTGAGCCCACACTTGACTTGACCTTTCTTTTTTTTTTTTTTTTGCAGTACGCGGGCCTCCTCACTGCTGTGGCCTCTCCCATTGCGGAGCAGCCATGGCCCACGGGCCCAGCCGCTCCGCGGCACGCGGGATCCTTCCGGACCGGGGCACGAACCCGCGTCCCCCGCACCGGCAGGCGGACCCCCAACCACCGCGCCACCAGGGAAGCCCCTTGACTTTTCTTTTTAAGGATAAAAGTTATTGGGGGAAAACACTCATCTAGCATTATCCAGTAAATATTATTTTTTCAAGCACTGAATAGTTGAATATCTTCATTGCTTTTTCCCCTTTACGGTCTTCAAAATTCAACCTCAGACAGGCTTTTTCTAGTACTAAAAAGGATCTGATTCAGAGTTATTTGACAATCAAAGCTACGTGTAATCTCTCAGCTGATTATCTGTATTTTGTGGCAAATCTTATCTTCCATTTTATTATAGCTAAACCTATTTTAGATAAATATTGCTTTAATAGACTCTTTAAATTCGATATTCATTGTATACATTGAAGTAATTTGCTTCCCAAATTTTTCTTGTGAATTGTTATCTGTCTCCTCTTTCCATCGTTTCCTCCACCTTTAATCTCAATCTCACCAGAAGTTCTGTAGCAGAAATGAGATAGAGTGAAGGAAAGTCAGTATAAGAGAAAGGAGACTACGCCAACATCTTGTGTCACATATCGTGAGTGGTAAGGCAGGGGAAGAAATATATTTCAGAGAGTATCAAGGTGGAGGAACCAGATCATTTCCTTGTATGTTCAAAATTCAGTTTTCACAGTGTGGCACCATTTGTTGTTGTTCTGGCTCTTGTTTGTTTTGTCTCAGTTAATAGAATACCAAATTAATATTCAAATGTAACACATCCGAAGTCTAACATGAATTATTTTAGTACTATCTATTCTTTAGATCATTCACCCTTTGATGAATCCTATAAATGTGAAAAACAAATTCACTGTGTGGTACTGTAGCCATGAACAGGCAGATGCCCATTAAATCCATTAAATAATGCATCTGCGGAAACTGAGCCACAGAGAGATTAAGTAAGTTACTTGTTCAAGACCCAGAACTAGTGAGTGGCAGAGTGGAGATCTGAACCAAGTTTTCTGGCTTCAGTGCCTGTGCTTCTGAGGTCTACTAAATACTGTCTCTGAAGTACTGGGAACTTTTATGTACTTTAAAGTGTTTTGGAAACACCTGGGGAGTTTGTAAAAATGCAAATTTCTGGGTCCCCTTCCCATGGTTTCTGATTCAGTTGGCATGGGATAGGTATCAGGAAGCTATTTTTAGCAACAGTTCTAAATGATTCTGACGGGCATGGTCCATGGATCATTCTTTGAAAGCACTGGTTTATAGTAATGGGGAAAAGAATGGTAGAGCTGTTAAAGGCAAAGGCTCAGAAATTGAATAGTTTATTTGGGCTGGTGTCCTGACTCCTCTAGCTTTGGGCACACTGCTTAAACTCACCTTTCTAACTTCTGCAAGGGAGGGTGGGGATAATGGGTTTTTATGAAGATTTAGTCCCTTAATCCATTTAAAATGCTAAGTATAGTGCTAGCAAATAGTAAGCTCTCAATTTGTGTTTGCTTTTATTAGTGCAGCATGGGCAACGCGTAATTAATTCAAATGTGTATGTAGATACTACAAAAAATATAACAGAAATGTTTTCTTCCTTGATCCCAAAAGAAAAGAGGATGTCTGACTTTCATTTATTTCTAACATTCCTTTATTTTTTCTCCCTAACTTTAAAATCATTTCCCTCAAGTTTTCAACTTTAGCTTTTAGGTTCCTGACTTTCTCTCTCCATCTGAAAGAACACTAATCTGTTTTTCTGCCTTTTGTATCTCCTGCTGAGTTAACCTGATTGTGTAACATTAAATTGGGTCAGTTGGGGGGAAAAAGGTGGGGGTGAGAGAAGATAAAAGGCTTTTCCGGAAATCTGAGATTAAATTTTCACCAATTGGTGGAAGTGTCATCCAGGTCTTATTTCTCTGTGTCTTCTTTTGTGCTAGTGTGGTTACATGACATAAAGGTGAATTATTTAAGTAATGCTATTTTACTCCTCTTTGCATAATCACCATTCCTTCACTTCTTTCCAATGATGACAGAGAAGCCCCTCAGAGAATATTCAGAAGCCTTTGTAGTAGAAGGGAACTGAAAATGAAAAAATACCTCTTGATAAAAGAAGTACTGGCTGAACTGCATGGGGAGGACATGGATTTTATCTTTAAATATTCCAATATTATTCTAGTCATCAACTAGGAAAGCCAAAAACTATATCAGGTAGTTGGAAATTTAGTCTCCCCCATTAGGATGAAAGAATGAAGAAATTCAAAACAGAACATGGACAGGGAGCACTGCCGTGTGGCCCCATCACATAATCCTGATGGGTCCACTGAGTTCTTGACCATGTAAGTATGACCCCTTGAGTTGAGGAAGAGATATGTGAGGATGGATCAGGACATGAGAGGAAGGGAATATTGTCTTATTCGAGGTACTATCTGGAGCTGCTAAGAAGATATGTGAGTTCCCAACCTAGTTGTAGCAACCTCAGTTCAGATTGCAGGATCCCAAGATTACCTGGTTTCTATTTTGTCCTTTCAGCAACATTCTGGAGAGTCAAGCCTTTCTCACTCTTTTATGAGGTCAGATTGTTTCTCAAAGCCAGGTGAGTGATGTAGTAATGTTGCCTATCTTAAAATTCTTGTGAAGGAAGAAGAAAGTGTTGAAAACTTCCCTAACTATTCTCATTTCCTATTATGACCATGTCTAGATACTGTTACCTTTCAGTTTTTAAGGAAGCAAAAGAAATGCTGTGAATTGATTTGCCCTGTCTCAACAGTTTGACTTAATCCCTGTTACTATTCACAGTCATAGGTATATTAAGCAGTCCTGAAGTGAGCTGAACAAATATTTATCATATGCTATTTAAACATGAGAAATGTGACATATAAAAAACAGGAGCACAGAAGAATAGTCTAAGTCCTTTGTGCATTTTTTAATTGGATTTTTGGTTTTCCTTTTGTTGTTGAGTTGTAGCTGTTCTTTATGTATTCTAGATATTACCTCATTTTCAGATATATGGTTTGCAGATATTTTCTCCCATTCCATAGGTTGCCTTTCACTCTATTGACTGTTTCTTTTGCTGCACATAAGTTTTAAAGTTTTATATAGTCCAGTTTGTCAATTTTTGCTTTTGTTGCCTGTGCTTTTGGGGTCATATCCAAGAAAATATTGCCAAATCGTGTGTCGTGAAGCTATTCTCCTATGTGTTCTTCTAGGAGTTTTAAAATTTTAGGTCTTACGTTTATGTCTTTAATCTATTTGAGTTAATTTTTGCACATGGTGTGAGGTAAGGGTACAACGCCATACTGTTACATGTAGATATCCAGTTCTCCCAACATTTACTGAAGAACCTGTCCTTTCTCCATCATGTAGCCTTGGCATTCTTATGGAAGATCATTTGACCATATGCATGAAGGTTTATTTTTGGGTTCTCTGTTCTGTTCCATTGGTCTGTATGTCTAGCTTTATGCCACTACCATACTGTTTGGATTACCTTAGATGCTATGGACTAAATGTTTGTGTGTCCCCCACTCCCCCAAATTCATTTGTTGAAGCCTTAACCCCCAATGTGATTACGTTTGTATATAAGTCCTGTGAGGAAGTCATAAAGGTCTGTGAGGGGGTGATACAGATAAAAGTGGGGTCCTAATATGATAGAGCTGTTATTGGAGGAGGTCATTGAGAGGATGTGACCACTGATTGATCCGAGAATAGGACTCAGGCAATTGGAGGCTCCTCACCCCCTCCTGCATCCCTGGAATGTAACTTCTCCCCACAGTTCCCACAGTGGGAGCTGTTTTCAAGGACTCAGCCTTGAGAGAGTACTGTGTTGTTGAGACCATCTGGAATGAATATATGACTGAACCCCATTAAGGGCTCTATATAGACTTTTAAGATTCTGGTGGGTGGGTGTGGAGATTTAATAGTCTTACAGCTGCCCAAGAAAAGCCTAGTATGTAAGTTGTCTCATTTATTAAACTTGAAACCTGCCAATCTGGAGCAGTCTGCCTCTTTCTTCAGTCTCTTCTTGCCCTTCGTGTATGGGGGCCAGTTTTAGATTTCACCCTGGAAGCTCCGGGGGTTTTGAGCCAACAGCTGGTGCTCTTAGAAGAAGAATAAGCGACTCTAGAGCTTTTTCTCTCCACAAGTGCACAAAGAGGTCATGTGCGCATGCATGGAGATGGCTGCCGTACGCAAACCACGAAGATCTCTTACCAGGCATTGAAGAGGCTGGCACCGATGTCTCAACCTCCAGAACCATGAGATATACATTTCTTGTTTAAGTTACCCAGTCTGTGGTATTTTATTATAGCACCCGGAATAAACTAAGACAGTAACTTTGTAATATGTTTTGAAACAAGGAGGTGTGAGACCTCCAACTTTGTCTTTTTTCTTGAAACTGTTCAGGCTATTCAGGGTCCTTAGAGCTTCCAGATGAATTTGAATAGTTTTTTTTCTATTTCTGCAACAAATGCCTTTGCCATTTGATAGAGATTGCACGGATTGCACTGGTATGCTTTGGGTATTATGGACATTTTAATAATAGTAAGTTCTCCAATGCTTGAATAAGGATGTCTTTCCATTTATTTGTGTCTCCTTTAATTTCTTTCAGCAATGTTTTATGTTTTTCAGTGTATAAATCATCCAACTCTTTGATTAAGTTTATTTCTATGTATTTTATTCTTTTGATGCTATTATAAATGGGGTTGTTTTCTTAATTTTCTTGTTTGGGTTGTTGTTAGTGTATAGAATGCAACTGATTTTTGTGTGTTAATTTTGTATCCTGCAACTTTGCTGAATTGGTTTTTTAAATTCTTATGGGTATTTTGTGTATGTGTGTGTAATCTTTAGTGTTTTCTATATATATATGATACATATATATCATATACATAATATATATATACACATATATGTATATGATTATATATATATATATATATGATCATGTCCTCTGTGAACAGAGATCATTTGACTTCTTCATTTCCAACTTGGATGCCTTTTATTTATTTTTTTCTTGCCAAATGCCCTGGCTAGGACTTCCAGTCCTAAGTTAAATAGAAGTAGTGCAAGTAGGTATCCTTGTCTTGTTTCTGATCTTAGAGGAAAACCTTTCAGTTTTTCACCATTGAATACAATCTTTGCTGTGGGCTTTTTATTTATGGCCTTTATTACATAGGGACAATTTCCTTCTATTCCTAGTTTGTTGAATGTTTTTATCATGACAGGGTGCAGTATCACTGATTTTGAAGATGGAGGAAGGGGGCAGTGAGCCAAGGAATGTGAGGGGCCTCCAGAAGCTGAAAAAAAGGAAGGAAAGGGTTTTTCTATAGTGCCTTTAGAAAGGAATGCAGCCCTGGGCTAAAACATTTATTTCAGCCTAGTGAGACCCATGTCGAACTTCTGACCTACTGAACTGTTGATAATGAATTTGTGTTGTTTTAAGCCACGTATTTTGGGGTAGTTTGTTAACATCAGCAATAGAAGACTGATACATTATGCCTATCTCCATATTGGGAGTTTTTCTGCATATTGGAAGACTCATGTAAAGTTAGTGATCTCTATACATTGGGCTTTAGAGTTTGCAAAGCACCATATGTATCCATCCACCTATCATTTGTTCAGCCAGATGATGTTTAATCTTGCCTACTATGATCTTTTGTAGGCTTTAGGGAAATTAAGTGAATGAAATAGTAATTATTCCTGTTGGATACTTTGAGGTGGTTACTTTTACTCCCCTTTCTAAATAAAAAGTATTGAGATTCTGATAAATTGACTTGCCCAAGATAACACAAATAACCTTCTCACTACAAACTCAGGGCTATTTTCACTAGAAACTCTTAGAAAAATAGCAGATTACATTTAGTTGGATATCTATTCTGATATAACTTGAAATTCCATTGCCATTTCCTATCTATTATACAAACATAAGCAAGCCAGTTAGCCTTTGAGCATCTATGTTTTCTGTGAAATGAGAAGTTAATTTTTAAGCAAATAATCCAAGGATGAGTGAGATATGGGTAGAGCTCCTTGACATGTGTTGGAGGAAAATGTTTACAAATAAGTGCTAAGATTGTATCTATTATTTTAGACATCAGGACATTCTGGTTATATGTGTTTCACTTTTAAGGAGCATGGAATTTAGCAAATAATCATTAGTAGATTGTGGTATTGATGTATTAAATAGTGGCATGAAATAGTCATACTAGCAGACAGGCTATGGTCATAAAAAATACTGACCTTAAGTATCATCTGCTTATTATCTCATTTGCTGAAAAGTTATTTTGAATCATTACAATTCTACAGATGTCTTTAAGGATATATTTCTGCAGCTTGTTATTAAGCTAACTTCTGTGCACTATGGCAGATTTTCATAGCATATTAATGAGAACATTATGGAATTGTAAATAAATATGTTTGTAGCAATCGGGATGAAGAGGAGAACTGTAAAAATGGTTATTAAAGTCTAATTAACATTTTAACAGTAAAAAACTTGATGCCTTGATACCACAGGAGAATGGTCTCAGTCAGTAGATAAAATGAAGAATTCCCAAGTGGGCTTAGGAGTGGATGAAACACTGCTGTCAATATTTAATGGTATATGTCAGATTTTACCACCATTTGAAAGAATGCAAAGAGGGCTTACCATAGAAATCACCTTGACAAAAATCTGCACAAAATGCAACACAAACTATCCCTCAAGCAGCCTTGCAGGGGTTACTATGATGTCCATCTATAGTCTTTTCATGTAATCTCTTGATAGAGTGGAAAAATGACAGAGTGTGTGTGTGTGTGTGTGTGTGTGTGTGTGAATGTGCATTTATGCGCAATATAACTTGAAAATTGTAAGAACAGTATGGAAATTCTAGAGGCAGGTATATTCTTTTTCATTTTAAAAGGCATTTACTGTACATTAGGAAACAAACCACATAGTGGTTCAAAACACCACCAATTCTCAGTAGGTCAAATAGGTACTGATTGCAGATTTAAACTAGGTTCATCCTTCTGAGTTTTACATGTGGACGTTGGATTTGGAATGCAGGATGCAGGGTGTGTGTGTGTGTGTGCATGTGTACTTCATTTTTCTTTATATCATAATTACTCTTTGATAAAGCTATAAATGTCAAAATTATTTATAGCTTTAACAAAGCATCCATCATAGCCAGGCAACTACAGAGACAAGGCAACCCGGGAGATGCTCATACTATTTGAATTTAATATGCTATTTTACATTTTAGTGATAATCTTTTGTATCATGGCTCTGTGACAGTTAAGTATTACATTTTAGCAGCCTGGTCTTGCACCAGTTAGACCAGTTGCCTTTCCAAATGCAATCTTCCATTGTCATTGAAAAAAAAGTTTCTTTCTTAAATCTTTGAAAAAACTTAGCCGCACATGCTCCCCTTGAACTATTCTGCAATTACAACATAAGCTCAAAGCTCAAAAAAATCGTACTTATTTCACAGAATCTTTAGTAAAATAATATTGTAAATTCCCCTGCTCATTAAAAATGGGTGGAATAGAAATATGGGGTTGTAAAAGGAATGAAAAAAATTAGTTGCTGACCCAAAGTGGAGGGTGTGGAATTGTAGACATACAAATGTTAAAAAAAAGGTAATGATTATTTTAAAAGGTAAGGAGAAGAGTCTGACACTTTTTTCTAAACAATTTATTATGTTTAACTTGAATGAATACGATTTTTCGTAACATAAACATAGACATTATTCAATAAATAAAACAAATAAGAATCCTAGGTCACTTTATGACCTATTAAGGGAGAGAGAAAGAGGAAAAGAAAAATGGAAATATTGAAGGGAAAAGATAGAATAGGTAATAGAAAAAAAGAGAAGTTGGTCTGAAGGAGAGTAATAAATACAGGAAGCTTTGAACAGGAAGAGACAGAGCCAATGAGGGGAGGGAGGAAAGAAAACACAAATAAAGGGAGGCAAGATCCTCTCTCTCCAGCTTGCCCTGAAAATATTTTACAGATTTAAAAGAAGAGAATTCACATCCCTCAGAGGTATTTAAAAATTAGATAGCGGTAATTCAGAAAAAGAAATGGGTTCATTTCTTGTCAGACTTAATAGCACTTTGTTTCTTTCTCATGTGTCACTTGTGTTAGGCCTTGGGTTTTATTGTTATAAGTGTACCCATCAGTCTCTCCCACTGGTCTATAAACTCTTAATTCATTTTTTAATCTCTCCATTTCAAAGCTCCTAACCACAAAGGATTGAAAGACATAAAGAGAAACTGATAAACCTTCAAACACAGAGAGAGGTTTAATACACTTCTCCCTGAAACACAGAACAAACAGCCAGAAGAACTGAAGAGAGAAAGAATTGGAGATTTAAATAACCCATTGAAAGCTTGATTAAATAAAAACGTATAAAGGCTTGTACTTGGGCTTCCCTGGTGGCGCAGTGGTTGAGAGTCCACCTGCCGATGCAGGGGACACGGGTTCGTGCCCCGGTCCGGGAGGATCCCACATGCCGCGGAGCGGCTGGGCCCGTGAGCCATGGCCGCTGAGCCTGCGTGTCCGGAGCCTGTGCTCCGCAGCGGGAGAGGCCACAACAGTGAGAGGCCCGCGTACCGCAAAAAAAAAAAAAAAAAAGGCTTGTACTCAACTGAAAATAAACATATTTCAAAGTACACACAGATTATTTAAAAAATTTACTTGTGTAAAGGCTACAGTGGAAATCTCAACAAATTTCAAAAATGTCAACATCATACAGACAACATTCTCAACCACATGTAATATTTTAGAAATCAGAAAAATTTTTAAATTTTCTCCTCTTGCCTGTCCTGGATGATGATTTGGGGGGAGAGTATACTTAACAAATAATATGTGGGTTAAAGAAGAAATTAATTAGAAAATATTTAGAACTGAATAAATATTGAAGCACTATGTATCAAAACAGAAGATACAGTTAAAGTGGATCTTAGGGAGCAATTTGTATTCTAAATTTCTATATTGGGACAATATAAATATTTGAAAATGTAAAGTCATTGTCAAAATCAAGATAGAAGGAACAACAGAGAAAAACCAAATAATTTAGAAGAAAGGAAATTAAAGAGACGGAACCAAAAGTTAATGAAATGGAAAAAAGACCACCAGATAAAAGTCATTAACATAATTAAAGAGTTTCTTGAAAAGACTGATGAAATAAATAAACTTCTGTCAAATTTGATACAAAAGATAAACAGCACAGGCCAAAATGAAGAATATTATCTGTAGAAAAGGACATTTAAATCCAAATATAAGATGTAAGTAGAGATTCAATAATCACAAGAATGTCCATTAAGAAATCTTATGCCTATATATTTCAAAACTCAGAAGAAATGTAAAAATCTTTAGGACAAATATAAACAAACTAATAGTGGTTCAAGGAGAAACGGATAACCTGAATAATAAAAAAGTATTAAAGACTGTTGTTAAAAACTCCCACTGGCCTACCCAAAACACCAGGTTTAGATAGTGTTTGGGGAGCTAGCTGTTTGTTATTATTGCTATTATTATTTTTATTATACAAGTCTAAGATTATCTTATACATACTTCTCAGATTGTATTACAAGAGGAAAGCTACCATAATTCATTTTATGATGTTAGTTTTACCTTGGTACTGAAATTGAAAAAAGATTTTAAGAAAAGTAGATCTCACTTGTGAAATTGGATATAAACACTGAAAATCAAATATTAATAAGGAGAGATCAGTAATATACTAAAAATTATATGTTATGATCATATAGGCTTTATTCAGGAATGCAAGAATGGTTCAACATTTGAAAATCCATTAAAGACATTCATTTATAAATGGTGAACTGGATGCAAACATTTATTTCTGCTCCCTTCAAAAACATACACAAAAGTGCCACTAGAAGGAAAAAAAAAAGTGGGAACAGTTAATGAGAGAGCAGACAATACCAGGTAAGAGAGGTTAATGAAGTTTTGGAAGCACAAAAGCAAATGAATGAGTGGTTACTGACAACAGATTTGGAAAAGCAGAAATGTAAGCCTGCGAAGAGGAAATCCAAGAAGAAGCAAGGCAATTTGAGAAGACAAACCTTAAAAACTCCCATAAAGGACTTCCCTGGTGGTGCAGTGGTTAAGAACCCGCCTGCCAATGCAGGGGACACGGGCTTGAACCCTGGTCTCGGAAGATCCCACATGCTGTGGAGCAACTAAGCCCGTGTGCCACAACTACTGAGCCCACATGCCACAACTACTGAGCCCACGTGCCACAACTACTGAAGCCTGCGTGCCTAGAGTCCGTGCTCCGCAACAAGAGAAGCCACTGCAATGAGAAGCCTTCGCACGGCAACGAAGACCCAATGCAGCCCAAAAAAACAAAAACAAAAAAACTCCTATAAATTAGGAGGACCAGATACCTATGAAGTCAGGAATATTGGTTCAGAGTCGATTTAAGAAGCAAAACCACAGGTCACCTCCTCTGTGCCACTCAGCTACACCTATTCCTTCTCCACCATGGCAGAAGACCGGAGGTTTGCTTGTGGAGTGACTGGGCCAGAGGTGTTCTTCACTCATGGGCACAAGGCCTGGCTGAGAGACTGGGGACAGTTATGCAAACAGGGGATTAAGTGTGAGAATCTTGGTCCCTCTTTCCCCTTTTTGCTCAGAGAATGCAGTCAGCTGGCTTCTATCCCTCAAAGTGGAAGATTGATTGGGAGACTGATCATTTTGTGTGTGTGTGTGTATGTGCATATGTACCTGTGTGTGCATGTGTATTATGCACTTACTCTATGTCATACACTAAATATTACCTAACTTAATTTTTATCTAAGAACAGACTAAGATGGAAAAGGATGAAGCAAGGAGCCTGCAAGTTAGATATTCTTGTTTATGACAAAGTATGAGGTAATTAAAATGATTCTAAATGTGTGGCCATTTATTCGTTTATTCTTTCAACAGACAAATATTGAGAAATACTACATTCGAGGTCTTTAAAAATATGTCTGGCATTGATTTTAGAGGACAGGAAAAGTCAAGTAGACGTTGATCTTATTACCTTTATAGGAATTGGTTAAAAACCGATTGTCATCTATTTCAAGAAACTCAGTGTTACCCATGACCCAATATTAGTTGCTTCTATTAAAATAAAAGTGTAAAGAGAAAAAGTATGAACTTTCATGTGGTTATGTGGTTTTTAACAAATGAATTAGAAATGGTGTAATTTATTCCTATATAAGCTACCTTTTTTGAATCCGAAGAATTGTGATGGTGAATTAATACCTTTTATTTATGGTAAAATAACAGTGCTTAGAATTCAAAATGAGTCACAAATATAATATCATTGGCTTCTCACAACAAGCCTTTGAGGTAGTTGAGGCAAATGGCATCCTTTTTTATTCACAGGTATTCTAACAGTGAAAATGGAATTGTTAAGCATTGGACTTGAAACTGAGCGCTTCAGGTTGGGGACGGGGGTCTTGACTCTGTTACAATAAGCACTGTGAACTTGGGTGAGCACTGTCTATCAAATAAAAGGGTTAAAATTGTGTTTTTCATAGCAGTCTTATGTCTATAATCTGAGAAAGAAAACTTCACCAATGAGAAATTGTGCCAGTTGGTCCCAAAACTGTCACTTAAAAATGTTTTTAAAAATTTTAAAATTCTATAGTTATTTTAGATATTTCCTCTCCTTCTTTCCCTGTCTCCTCCTCTGCCTTCCTCTTTCCCTCCTCTCTTCCTTCTTTCCCTTCTAAGAATTAGACGTAATAAATCATAGGAAAAAAAGTCCCAAGAGACAGCAGCTTCTGGGTTGGTTGATTCAGCCACGCAATAATGACATTATCTAAAACTTGAATTCTTGTCAAAGTTTTACTCTCCATTCCTCAGCATATTGACTTGTTTTTGGCTAATGCCCCTTCTGTTTGCAAGATAACTGTGACAGTTCCATGGAAATGTGAAAACATGACAATGTCCAGAAGAAGACATACTGAAGACATACTGCTTTTTCAGTGTGTCTCTTTGTATATGGAAGAAATACCACTTCCTCCTCCAGACTTTCTATGTGTCATTGGCCATAGAATTGCTTCACATATTTATGCCTAATTCATTGGTGGCAAGGAAAATGGAATCATCACAAATGGATTGGACCAGTCAGAAAACACACCTCCCCTCTGGAGCTGGGGCCAGAGCCTCCTTTCTTGCTACATGTATCTTGAGAAAAATGGTATCTTTGCACATGGGATTTGCTTCCTGTCTTACTCTACTGTGTCTGTACTTGCTGATCTTTTGCCTGGAAATTCCATTCTCAGTTATCTGCCAGGAAAATCTTCATTCTTCTTTCAAAACACATGTTGGATGTTGCTTTTGTAGGAATCATAATGATGAGGAATAAAACCACATAAGTTTGTACATTCAAGTATAAATGGTATTTTAGGAATAGTCTTTAATATCTGAATAAAAAAACATGCTTACAATAAAAACAAATTTGAGAGTATGGGAGCAATGGAAAAACAAGTCATTGAACATCAAATAGTGTCAATAAGATACAATGGGAAGCAAATATTCTGGTTCCTTGGAGAATCTAGGTCACCAAAACATAATATTTGCACTTCTTGCAGGGAAGCAAATAACATCAAGGTTTTTGGACAAAGGAATTCACAGACTCAGAATGAGGTAGCACGGACACCAAAACACTCCTCACACTGTAATGTTGTGGCAGTCCACAAAGGGGGATGTACCAGCCCACTCTGAATACAGCAGGCAGCAATCTTAGTGGAAACCCAAGTAGAGTTGAAGAAAGAAAATGGTATGTATGTATATATGTATTTATGTATGTATTTATTCATACTTACTTACCTACCTACCTAAACAGGATCTAGCACATCTGGGAAATGACAGACCTCTTATTTCTCCCTCTCTCTGACTGACAGTGTAAATGAAGAGACATTTGCAGATTTATGTTGCTTCACTTCCTTTTATCTTAGGATGTGGGAAAGAGAGTAATTCACTCAGCGATCTTTGTTGGTTGAACTGGGATCATAGCCGCTCTGACAGGTCACTACCGTGACCAAACCATCCTCTCAGCTACTTATGAGACCTGAGAAGTTGTGAGTCACCTGGCGCATGAGTCAGAGACGGAGGTTATTAGCAGCCTCCTCCAGGCAGTCCTCTTTGATCCTGCCCAGCCATGAATGCAGTTACCTTCTCCGTCTGTATATTCTCTGACTTGTTATTATTCTATATTTTGTACTGACTTTTTAGCTTATGTATTTTCTCCTCAATTTCCAAAAGATTGTGAATGTCATGAAGCTCTAATCACTTTTTATCCCTAGTCCCAAGTCTTTAATACAGTAGGTGCTCAACACTTGGGCTAATCTCACCACACTCTGTGGCTGCATTCAAGTGGCTGAATGGAGCTGGAGAAAAACACACAACCATAAAGACTGGCTCCACTTCATGACCACAGACCACAGGAGAACTGTCAGTACTGCTCGAGAATCCTACTATGACCTTGCTTCTTATTCCCCTGAGCAAATAGAAGTTGTAAAAGACAACTTCCACATGTGCCCTTGAAGAATACTCCAAATTACCTGCATCCATGTACTGTGCATTCCCTTCTTTCACAATCAATGGACTATCTGAGGCTGCATCCTATCTTGGGCACTGGATCTCACCCTCTCCTGTCAGAGGTTTTGGTCCAAAAGTGATTTATTTCTCTGTATCATCAATATTCCTCTCTGCACTGAACCTTTATCAATAGCATACAAATATAGTATCTTCCATGAAGAAAAACCTTGTTCTCTACATTCTTCTCAAGCCACTGCATCACTTCTGTTCCTATTGATAGCAAAACCCTTACTCGTAGAAAGTATTGTGTCTTCTCACTGCCTCCATTTTATTTCTCTCACATTTAGATCAACTTTCTGTCGATACCACACCACTGAGAGAGCTCTTGCGAAGGTGACTCCTAACTGCTAAGTAGCATCCTCACTATATGTGATCTACCAGTTACACTTTCCATAATTGATCATCCTCTTTTTCTTAGAACATTCTCAGCACCAGGTTTCTGGGTTTCAGCTCTTTCTCATTCTCCTTTGCCCTGACTGGCTTCTCCTACTCAGTCTCCTGTGCGGGTCATCCTCTCCCCAGCCATAATTGGTGAGAGCACTTCAGGCTGTGTCTTTGGACCTCTTGTCTTTTCTAGAAATACTCATCCCCTAAATGCCTTATTCAGATTCATGGCTCCTGTCTTCGTCTGCTTGGGCTGCTATAACAAAATACCATAGAATGGGTGACTTAAACAATACACATTTATGTCTCACAGTTCTGGAGGTTGGGAAGTCCAAGATCAAGGTGCCAGCAGATTTGGTTTCTAATGAGAGCCCTCTTCCTGGCTCATAGATGACTGCCTTCTTGCTGTGTCCTCAAATGGATGAGAGAGAGTTCTGGTTTCTTTTCTTCCTTTTGTAAGGACACTAATATCATCCTGGTGACCCCACCCTTATGACCTCATCTAAACTTAATTACCTCCCAAAGTCCCTGTCTCCTAATACCTTCACACTGAGGGTTTGGGCTTTAATATATGAATTTTGGGGATACACAAACATTCAATCCATAACATATATATATATTCTTAGTCCATAATCATATATTTAACTGCCTATTTGACATCTCTGAGTGTGTTCCTGGCCTCCTATTACTTATCCAACCTCTCTAAGCTCCTGTGTTCTTCACCTGCCCAAGCCACATCAGATCTCTTGTGACTCTTTGAGGAGACCAAGCATGCCTCAGCAGCAGGGACTTTCTTTTCTCTGCCTAGAACTGTCTTCTCCCACAAAAGCATGGCTTACTTTTTCCTTTACTTCAGATCTTTGTTCAAATATGCTATTATCAGAAAGTTCTTCCTGCCAACTCTCTATAAAATCTGGTCCCTTTTACTTTCCAAACTTTATTTTTCTTCAAAACACCTTTCCTCACCTGCATATATTATTTTTCTTTATTATCTCTCCTCCCCACTAGTTCATGAGAGCAAGAACTTTGGCTGTTTTGTTTATTGCTTTGTCCTGTGTACTTTAAAGAATGCCAGGCACATGACAGGTCCTCAATAAATATTTCTTATAAAGAGGGAATGAATGAAGAAAGCATTGAATGATTTTACAGTTGATGGGACAAGGGATTGAGCATTAAGGAGAAAGCATAGCATAGCATAGTAGGATCACCGATTTTTGCAGTTGAAAGGGAACTTAGATGGTTGAATTTCCTTACTTTGAATATTGAGAACCTAAAACTCAGGAAGTTTAGGAAACTAGCTCTCTATTAAAGAGTTAGAGGCAGAGATAGTTCTAATTTGTAGGTGCCTGAGACCCTCATTCTAGTGTTCTTTTTGTAGATCATGCTGAACTTTGGCTGCTGGTAGTGTAATTTTATTGAGGTCTCTATAATTCAGTTAAAACCCATTAATATAAATTTTCATTGAGCTGACAAGAATGTAATATACAATAAATATGATATTTAGATTGTCTCAGATTTTGTCTTGCTGACACTACCCATCATATTTTCTTCTACTTTTGTCTGATTTACTCTATCTTAATGTCCCTAGCCCTTTCCCCTTCTCATTCTATGTGCTACTATATCTATTACCATAATTTATTCTACCATTTTTATTGTGACAACTTCTGAATCTGTATCTTAAATCCACATTTTCCTCTTGAGCTCTAGACTTGCCTTTCAGGAATTTGTGTTCATATGTTCAATACAAGTTGCAGGTATTCCAAACTGAGCCTTATCATCTCCTGCCCTTCCTAACCAGGATCTCCACCCCCACCATCCCTCCAACAATCCCATTCTTCCTCCTGGGTCTTGTGGCCCATGGATGATGCCATGATTAGCAAAGCACTGATTAAGTTAGTAAAGCAGCTTTGTGGGAATCACCCTTGACTCTTTTCTTTGCGTCTCTCCCATGTTGAACCATTGCCAAATATGGGTGTTCCTTGCTCATAAATCTCTCTCCAATTTCTCTCTCTCTCTTTTTTCTATCCTAAATACCATATTCCCTGCATCAGTTTCTCATGTCTCTTCCTTCATCACTGCATTAAGTCTCCATATAGGGTATGGTCCTCTAGTGTTCCACAGTGTTGCCACATCTTTCTAAAATCTTATTATGTCTTACCCCTTCTTAGAATTCTTTAACAACTCCCTATTGCTTCTGAGAGTAAAATCTCGAAGTTTTAATATGACACAAAATGCTCTTTCTTTTTTTTTTTTTTTACATAACTTACTTTTTATTGAAAGTATCTTGCATTCGTGACTGATGCTTTCTGGGTAACGCCATACATTTTAACATTAAAGGTTAAATTATTTTTTACATGCAAGTAGTGTTTATGGTTTTCCCCACATAGGATTACTGATTATAAAAAGATGACACACCACATGGGTTAAGTGTCTCTTTTAATAGAAAAGCCAGCAAACTGTCTAATTCTGTTTCCTCCCAAACCACAAACTGAGTAGTAAATGAGCCTCTAGCCAACATATTCAAAGCTGAGAGGATTAAAAATGCAAAAATAAGTCCTCAGATCCAATTAAGGGAGCCCTGCTACATACAGGTTAATCAATACCAGTGGACTCCAGGAAGCTGGAAGACATTCTGATAACCCCACTCTGATAACATTTACCTCAATTAGCATTTCTCCAGTTTCCAACTCATGAATAAAGATAATATGTTGTTAATTCTATTTCAGAAAATGTTTTGCAAGTTGTTTTATTTACAATGCCAACTTTTAAAAGTCACTAAACTAAAGTTAACTGGACAATAAACTAGGCATAAGTTGCTTTACAAAAAGAGGGAAAGCCCCAAATGCCACTTTCTATAGAGAACCCACAGTTCAATTTTATTCAGAGCAAAGAATAAAGAACTTTTGATCATACTAGAAGAAACTGAGTCATAAGTTTGGAATCTGTACTGAAACTACACATGCATTGAGGACAACATTCTGCTAATACAACTGATTTGCTGCTGCATTTGTGGACTGTTTTTCTAATATTAACAATTATAAACTAAGCAGTGCAACCAGTATTTGGAACAATCCTTACAGTGTTACAGCATCAGACACAAAATTTCACTTCTCCTCACACCACTGGTTCTCTTTGCATACCTGGGCTTCCTCTTCTTCAGTAAAATCATTTTTGATATTGAATGTCTTTCGAATCTCCTCAGGAGTTTTCTCCTTGGTCATATTGGCAACAGTCTTGCAGGTAACATCAAGCAGACCTTTGATGTCTAAGTAGTTTGCTGCCAGTATAATCTCAAAAAGTTTTCCTTGGTCAACTTTCAGGAATTCTTGATCCCAAACAGGGATATCATCTGTTCACTCTTCTTTGTGCTCACCATCCTCAGGAGGAGGCGGATCGTCCTTGTGGTGGGTGCACCCCTGAATGACCTTTTTTAATATTGCTGCATTAACATTTGGCAAGGGGACTGGATCATCACCTCCTTCATCATCCATTCCTAAATCTTCCAACGTGGTCTTAATAGTCACAGATTGTTTCGCAATTTCAACATCAACTTCAAATATCTCTCCGTCACAACTCTGCAACTTAATTGAAGGCATGGTGTTAAGATTCAAGGAGATGGCGGGCCAGAGGCTGATGAGAGCAGGGTGGCGTCTGCAAAAAAAAAAAAAACACAGAAAATCGGAGAACAAGGCCAACACTCAAAATGCTCTTTCTGATTTGACTCCTGCTAAACTTTCTGGGCCTGTCTTCTTGCTTTTCTCATCCTTTCTCCTTTCCAACCATGTTGAAACCTGCAGGTGTCTGGTTATGCCTTGAACTCTCACCCCTTCCTGGAATTTGCTTGACTGCTCTGTCCACTTCTCCTTCTTGCAAGCTAGGAGCCATCTCTTTCAAGGAGGCTTTTCTCCCCCCAGACTGGGTTTGAGGCTGCTCTTTGGTGTTCTAGTTGTGCCTGCCAGACATCCATAATAGCATCACTGAATTTCACAGTAGTTATCAGATTACCTGTTGAACTCTTCCATTAGACCATAAGATGCTTGTGGACTGAGGTGTGTTCATATCTTTTGCTTATTTAGCATTTAGAAGGCTGTCTGGCACGTGAATGTTGATTGCACAAAGAACTGAATGAGATGTCTGCAAAATAGCATCTTTTGCTATGTGTATTGTCATTCAACGTATTTGATGATAATGAGCCTGAGAGATCATGAGTTCACTTCCGACTTGCCTTAACTCTGGCCCACTATAGTGCTTGCCTGGTTTTGATTACAATTATCAATAGTATGATTAAATTACAGTTCCCATTTTTATATCACTCAAATTTTATGTAATACTTAGAGATACATATTAAAATTCAACTTTCCTCAAACAAAGAGGGCTAGTGAAATTATTATGATCGCATTTCTACAAATGAGAGTACTGAGAAATACAGAGGAAAACTGACTTGTCCAAGGTCACACATGTGGAAGTCACAAACTGGGAATTTGAACTCGGTTTTTCTGGGTCTTTGTTAAGTGTCTTACAAGTATGCCTCCTTGGTTCTATGCACTTTATTTACTTTAGTTACAGTGATTGAAAAGCATCATTTTGCTTTATACATTTCTCAGATGTCCAGAGAGTAACATTTCAGAGAAAAATCCTGTGCTACCTTAGAGTTTAAGGGCAGAGGGAAACTGAGAATTTTTTTTTTTTTTTTTTTTTTTTTTTCAGTACGCGGGCCTCTCACCGCTGCGGCCTCTCCCATTGCGGAGCACAGGCTCCGGACGTGCAGATTCAGCGGCCATGGCCCACGGGCCCAGCCGCTCCGCGGCACGTGGGATCCTCCGGGACCGGGGCACGAACCCGTGTCCCCTGCATCAGCAGGCGGACTCCCAACCACTGCGCCACCAGGGAAGCCCGAGAATTGTTTTATAGTGATGTTTTCATTTGAAGGATGATGGGAGAAGAAAAGTGAGAAAAGATGAGAGAAAAAAAGGACAGTGTATAAAAGGGGATTCTTTTGGATATTAAGGGATGCATAAGTTCAAGATTGAATTTCAGACACAAAATTGTCTTGATCTGAAACTTCTCAGAGTTCTAAAATTTCCTTACTCTGTTTTTTATATTTTTTTCAATTTCGTTTTCTTAGGCTTCTTATTGTATCACATACAACAAAGAAACTGTTACATGAAGACAGCTTCTCTGGTGATATTTTAGAACAATAATAAATTGAGTACCAAAAATTACATAAGAAGTAGTTTGTTTATTTTTAACATCTTTATTGGAGTATAATTGCTTTACAGTGGTGTGTTAGTTTCTGCTTTATAACAAAGTGAATCAGCTATATGCATACGTATATCCCCATATCCCCTCGCTTGCGTCCCTCCCACCCTCCTTATCCCACCGCTCTAGGTGGTCATAAAGCACCAAGCTGATCTCCCTGGGTTATGCAGCTGCTTCCCACTAGCTATCTGTTTTACATTTGGTAGTGTATGTATGACAATGTTATTCTCTCACTTCATCCCAGCTTACCCTTCCCCCTCCCCATGTCCTCAAGTCCATTCTCTACATCTGCGTCTTTATTCCCGTCCTGCCCCTAGGTTCATCAGTACCGTTTTTTTTTAGATTCCATATATATGTGTTAGCATATGGTATTTGTTTTTCTCTTTCTGACTTACTTCACTCTGTATGACAGACTCTAGGTCCATCCACCTCACTACAAATAACTCAATTTCATTTCTTTTTTATAGCTGAGTAATATTCCGTTGTATATATGTGCCACATCTTCTTTATGCATTCATCTGTTGATAGACACTTAGGTTGCTTCCATATCCTGGCTATTGTAAATAGTGCTGCAGTGATCATTGTGGTACGTGACTCTTTTTAATTAATTAATTAATTTATTTATTTTTGGCTATGTTGGGTCTTCGTTTTTTGTGAGTGGACTTTCTCTAGTTGTGGCGAGTGGGGGCTACTCTTCATTGTGGTGAAGGGGCTTCTCATTGCACTGGCTTCTCTTGCTGCGGAGCATGGGGTCTAGGCATGTGGGCTTCAGTAGTTGTGGCTCGCGGGCTCTACAGTGCAGGCTCGGTAGTTGTGGTGCACGGGCTTAGTTGCTCCACGGCATGTGGAATCTTCCCGGACCAGGGCTTGAACCCGTGTCCCCTCCATTGGCAGGTGGATTCTTAACTACTGTGCCACCAGGGAAGCCCCATGACTCTTTTTGAATTATGGTTTTCTCAGGGTATATGCCCAGTAGTGGGATTGCTGGGTCATATGGTAGTTCTATTTTTAGTTTTTTAGGGAACCTCCATACTGTTCTCCATAGTGGCTGTATCAACTTACATTCCTACCAACAGTGCAAGAGGGTTCCCTTTTCTCCACACCCTCTCCAGCATTTCTTGTTTGGAGATTTTTTGATGATGGCCATTCTGACCAGTGTGAGGTAATACCTCATTGTAGTTTTGATTTGCATTTCTCTGATGATTAGTGATGTTGAGCATCTTTTCATATGTTTGTTGGCAATCTGTATATCTTCTTTGGAGAAATGTCTATTTAGGTCTTCTGCCCATTTTTGGATTGGGTTGTTTGTTTTTTTGATATTGAGCTGCACGAGCTGCTTCTATATTTTGGAGATTAATCCTTTGTCAGATGCTTCTTTCGCAAATATTTTCTTCCATTCTGAGGGTTGTCTTTTCGTCTTGTTTATGGTTTCCTTTGCTGTGCAAAAGCTTTTAAGTTTCATTAGGTCCCATTTGTTTATTTTTGTTTTTATTTCCATTTCTCTAGGAGGTGGGTCAAAAAGGATCTTGCTTGATTTATGTCATAGAGCGTTCTGCCTATGTTTTCCTCTAAGAGTTTTATAGTGTCTGGCCTTACATTTAAATCTTAATAGTTTACTTTTGTGTATGGTGTTAGGAAGTGTTCTAATTTCATTCTTTTACATGTAGCTGTCCAGTTTTCCCAGCACCACTTATTGAAGAGGCTGTATTTTCCCCACTGAATATTCTTGCCTCCTTTATCAAAAATAAGGTGTATGGGTTTATCTCTGGACTTTCTATCTTGTTCCATTGACCTGTATTTCTGTTTTTGTGCCAGTACCATACTGTCTTGATTACTGTAGCTTTGTAATATAGTCTGCAGTCAGGGAGCCTGATTCCTCTATATCCGTTTTTCTTTCTCAAGATTGCTTTGGGTATTCGGGGTCTTCTGTGTTTCCATACAAACTGCAATTTTTTGTTCTAGTTCTGTGAAAAATGCCATTGGTAGTTTGACAGGGATTGCATTTAATCTGTATATTGCTTGGAGTAGTATAGTCATTTTCACAATGTTGATTCTTCCAATCTAAGAACATGGTATAAATCTCCATCTGTTTGTATCACCTTTAATTTCTTTCATCAGTGTCTTATAGTTTTCTGCATACAGGTCTTTTGTCTCCTTAGGTAGCTTCATTCCTAGGTATTTTATTCTTTTTGTTGCAGTGGTAAATGGGAGTGTTTCCTTAATTTCTCCTTCAGGTATTCCATCATTAGTGTATGGGAATGCCAGAGATTTCTGTGCATTAATTTTGTATCCTGCTACTTTACCAAATTCATTGATTAGCTCTAGTAGTGTTCTGGTAGCATCTTTAGGATTCTCTATGTATAGTATCATGCTATCTGCAAACAGTGGCAGTTTTACTTCTTCTTTTCCGATTTGGATTCCTTTTATTTGTTCTTCTTCTCTGATTGCTCTGGCTAAAACTTCCAAAACTATGTTGAGTAATAGTGGTGCGAGGGGGCAATCTTGTTCTGTTCCTGATCTTAGAGGAAATGTTTTTTAGTTTTTCACCATTGAGAACAGTGTTGGCTGTGGGTTTGTCATATATGGCCTTTGTTATGTTGAGGTAGGTTCCCTCTATGCCACTTTCTGGAGAGATTTTATCATAAACGGGTTTTGAATTTTGCCAAAAGCTTCTTCTGCTTTTATTGTGGTTATCATATGGTTTTTCTCCTTCAGTTTGTTAATATGGTGTATCACATTGATTGATTTGTGTATATTGAAGAATCCTTGCATTCCTGGGATAAACCCCACTTGACCATGGTGTATGAACCTTTTCATGTGCTGTTGGATTCTGTTTGCTACTATTTTGTTGAGGATTTTTGCATCTGTCTTCATCAGAGGTATTGGCCTGTAGTTTTCTTTCTTTGTGACATCTTTGTCTGCTTTTGGTATCAGAGTGATGGTGACTTCGTAGAATGAGTTTTGGAGTGTTCCTCCCTCTGCTATATTTTGGAAGAGTTTGAGAAGGATGGGTGTTAGCTCTTCTCTAAACGTTTGATAAAATTTGCCTATAAAGCCATGTGATCCCTGGCTTTTGTTTGTTGGAAGTTTTTAAATCACAGTCTCAATTTCAGTGCTTGTTGTCAGTCTGTTTATATTTTCTATTTCTTCCTGATGCAGTCTCGGAAGGTTGTGCTTTTCTAAGAATTTGTCCATTTCTTCCAGGTTGTCCATTTTATTGGCATATGGGTGCTTGTAGTAATCTCTCATGATCTTTTGTATTTCTGCAGTGTCAGTTGTTACTTCTCCTTTTTCATTTCAAATTCTATAGATTTGAGTCTTCTCCCTTTTTTTCTTGATGAGTCTGGCTAATGTTTAATCAATTTTGTTTATCTTCTCAAAGAACCAGCTTTCTGTTTTATTGATCTTTGCTATTGTTTTCTTCATTTCTTTTTCATTTATTTCTGATCTGATCTTTATAATTTCTTTCCTTCTGCTAACTTTAGGTTTTCTTTTTTTGTTCTTCTTTCTCTAATTGCTTTTGCTGTAAGGTTAAGTTGTTTATTTGAGATGTTTCTTGTTTCTTGAGGTAGGATTGTATTACTGTAAACTTCTCTCTTAGAACTGCTTTTGCTGCATCCCATAGGTTTGCGTCATCGTGTTTTCATTGCCATTTTTTTCTAGGTACTTTTTGATTTCCTCTTTGATTTCTTCAGTGATCTCTTGGTTATTTAGTAGCATTTTGTTTAGTCTCCATTTGCTTGTATTTTTTACAGTTTTTTTTCCTGTAATCGATATCTAGTCTCATAGCGTTGTGGTCGGAAAAGATACTTGATACAGTTTTAATTTTCTTAAATTTACCGAGGATTGATTTGTGACCCAAGATATGATCTATCCTGGAGAATGTTTCATGAGGACTTGAAAAGAAAGTGTATTCTGTTGTTTTTGGATGGAATGTCATATATATATATCAGTTAAGTCCATTTTGTTTAATGTGTCATCTAAAGCTTGTGTTTTCTTATTTATTTTCATTTTGCATGATCTGTCCACTGGTGAAAGTGGGGTGTTAAAGTCCCCTACTATGACTGTGTTACTGTCGATTTTCCCTTTTATGACTGTTAACATTTGCCTTATGTATTGAGGTGCTCCTGTATTGGGTGCATAAATATTTACAATTGTTATATCTTCTTCTTGAATTGATCCCTTGATCATTATGTAGTGTCATTCTTTGTCTCTTGTAATAGTCTTTATTTTAAAGTCTATTTTGTCTGATATGAGAATTGCTACTCCAACTTTCTTTTGATTTCTATTTGCATGGAATATCTTTTTCCATCCCCTCACTTTCAGTCTGTATGTGTCCCTAGGTCTGAAGTGGGTCTCTTGTAGACAGTATATGTACAGGTTTTGTTTTTGTATCCATTTAGCCAGTCTTTGTCTTTTGTTTGGGGCATTTAATCCATTTACATTTAAGGTAATTATCGATCTGTATGTTCCTATTACCATTTTCTTAATTGTTTTGGGTTTGTTATTGTAGGTCTTTTCTTTCTCTTGTGTTTCCTGCTTAGAGAGGTTCCTTTAGCATTTGTTGTAAAGCTGGTTTGGTGGTGCTGAGTTCTCTTAACTTTTGTTTGTCTGTAAAGATTTTAATTTCTCCATCGAATCTGAATGAGACCCTTGCTGGTAGAGTAATCTTGGTTGTAGGTTTTTCCCTTTCATCACTTTTAACAAGTCCTGCCACGCCCTTCTGGCTTGCAGAGTTTCTGCTGAAAGGTCAGCTGTTAAGCTTATGAAGATTCCATTGTATGTTGTTTGTTGCTTTTCCCTTGATGCTTTTAATATTTTTTCTTTGTATTTAATTTTTGATAGTTTGATTAATATGTGTCTCAGCATGTTTCTCTTTGGGTTTATCCTGTATGGGACTCTCTGTGCTTCCTGACTTGATTTACTATTTCCTTCCCATGTTAGGGAAGTTTTCTACTATAATCTCTTCAAATATTTTCTCAGACCCTTTCTTTTTCTCTTCTTCTTCTGGGACCCCTATAATTTGAATGTTGGTGCATTTAATGTTTTCCCAGGTGTCTTTGAGACTCTCCTCAATTCTTTTCATTCTTTTTTCTTTATTCTGCTCCCTGGCAGTTAATCCACCATTTTATCTTCCAGCTCATTTATCAGTACTTCTTCCTCAGTTATTCTGCTATTGATTTCTTCTAAGGTATTTTTAATTTCAGTAGTTTTGTTGCTCATCACTGTTTGTTTTCTCTTTAGTTCTTCTAGATGCTTGTTAAATGTTTCTTGTGTTTTCTCCATTCTGTTTGTGAGATGTTGGATCATCTTTACTATACTTACTCTGAATTCTTTTTCAGGTGGGTTGCCTATTTTATCTTCATTTATTTGGTCTTGTAGGTTTTTACCTTGCTCCTTCGTCTATAACTTTTTTTTTTTTTTTTTTTTGTGGTACGCGGGCCTCTCACTGTTGTGGCCTCTCCCGTTGCTGAGCAAGGCTCCGGACACGCAGGCTCAGCGGCCATGGCTCACGGGCCCAGCAGCTCCGCGGCATGTGGGATCTTCCCGGACCGGGGCACAAATCCGTGTCCCCTGCATCGGCAGGAGGACTCTCAACCACTGCACCACCAGGGAAGCCCTATAACATATTTTTTTGTCATTTCTTTTTTTTTTTTTTTGATGGGTAGTCCTGTATTCCTGTCTTACTGGTTGTTTGGCCTGAGACGTGCAGCACTGAAGTTTGCAGGCATTTGGATAGAGCCAGGTCTTGGTGCTGAGATGAAGACCTCTGGGAGGCCTCACTCTGATTAATAGTCCCTGGGGTCTGAGGTTCTCTGTCATTCCAGCGGTTTGGACTCAGAGCTCCCACCACAGGAGCTCAGGCTCAGCCTCTGACCTGGGAACCAAGATCCCCCAAGCTGGTCACTGGGTGTTCCTCCCGTCCCCCACTCGTACCTGGTAGGTGCCCTAGTTGTGCAGGGACGTGAATTCCACATCCTCCTGGTACGCCATCTTGACTTTGTCCCCAGAAGTTCTGTTTTTATGAGACTCTTTTTAGGACAGATTTGGAGGCTCTAAAAATTATTCAAGCTTCACATCTATACAAATGTTCAAGCCTCTGGTGTGTTTTCAGTTGTCCAAAAGGTTACATCAACATTCTGTATTATTTTGGCATTTATTATTTTTCTTTTTTCTTTATTGTCGGTGTTGCCACCAAGGAACCAATTTCTAGCCACAAGGCAGGGCAGAAGGCTTGCAGCCAGTGCTACAATCAATGCTAATGTTGTTCTTTAGCCAGCTAGAAATTTCACCTGGGTATTTCTCTGGAGCCTGAAATCATCAGGTCATAACACTAACATCTCCCAGCACACAGCCCAATCTTATTTAACCTTGCTTCTGGGCATTGTACATTTTAAAACTATTTTACTTTCCTGAACAGGCCTCCAACTGACTTATGTTGTGAGTATGAAATTATTTTTTTTATGTAGAAGAAAATACAGTACAAGAAGTGAGCAATAATTCAATAAGAATTAGGTGCGTGCACATACATTTAAATAAATGGTGTGGAGACCTTACCTTAATTTGTTAAAGATGCAGATGGCTGATTACAAATTGATGCTATGGATAATTGAATTTCAAATGTGTTTAATAACTAAAGTAAAGGTGCAATTTCATATTTTGAAGTTTTTGCTTTTGATTTCTGGCAAGTCATCATCATTTTGGAGTAAAAATAAGTTTATGGAAATCCTTATAGTATAGGAACAGCTTCAGTGGTTCTCTGTCACTATGGAAAAGGTGTGTTTAACTGTTATCTACAACTGACTGCTGGAATAGAGTAGGTATTTTTGTATCAACTGGAGCAATGAATAGCTGATGAGTTTAACTCATGTTACTGGGGAATCAAATTTTCCCATTGGCTCCTCTCATCATTGTTTCTTTCTTGTGTTCTTCTAGCAGCTGTAGTTTATTTAATCAACATTAAAAGGAGTTGGATCTTTTTTTCCAAAGAAGAGTATGTCAGTCTGTAAGATCATTTGGAGATATACTTTCCAGAGCACCTGTCTGATCCTGGTGTCTATGGTGGCTAACATCAGATATCTCCAAATGTATTAGTCGTATTTTGATGCAGTTCTTATCTATTAAAGAGGCCCTGACTGAAGTGCAGCTACTCTGAGATTTGGAGCACCAGATGTTAAATCAGAGACATAGTATTGTCCAGTGGTTGTAGGATGGGAATGCAAATCAGCATTCCATTTATAGGATTTACTTATTTATCAATAATAAGAACGATTTAAATCATATGTAGTGAATCTCATGGGTTCATTTGCTCAGCGATTGCTCTGGTAGACTTTCAGTGAGTGACTGAACTCCCTTGACCACATTAGGAGAAGGTTGACCCTAATTGAGACAATCAGAATCTCCCTCACCCGGGAATTGAACTCGAGGAAGGTAAAGAAGGATGGAAGATGGTGGGAATGAAGTCACCTAATGGTAACATTTCTGTGCATTCCTGCCACAAAAGCCTCTGGTACTGCACTGATACTTCCCCTTCTTGAAGCAAGAGAAATAGTCTCTTTCCCTTTTAGAATTTTCTGAAGATAATTGGAATCTGTTTCTTTTGAAAACGAAGAATCAGAACTGGTTCAGCCTATTTTCTGCCTAATTAAGGTATAGAATATGGCTAATTAAGAAACTTAATTTTCACATAATTGTGAAATATTTTAATTCACAAGAGATATGAACTTGCTAGAAATTATTGCTATGAGAGACAATTACTCATAGAATTGGTTGTAAACAAACTTGTGAAGTAGGCTAGATTTATCCTGAAGTTTTCTGTTTCATTTTTCTGGACCCTTTATTACCATCCTTCTCCTGTCCATGCCCCTCAAAAAATTTTTATTTTTTAAGCCACTGTTATAAGTGACCCCACATCTCAAATGTCTAGCAGTTTGGGTTTATGTCTATTACACTGGTGTAATTACTAATGACACCGCCTTTTACTCGCAAAAGTCCCTCAGTTTACGGCTATCTTACTTAAATGTTTTTAATAGCCTTGATAGAAACTTCTACCGTGAAGAAAAGTTGACATGATCAAGTGATCATCAGATTACTGAATTTTTCTGTCATCTTTTTTATTTAAAAAAAATAGATATAAAGACCTCATACAACTCACTAAGCAAAAAAAGCAAACAATGTGATTTAAAAATGGGCAGAGAATCTGAATACACATTTTTCCAAAGAAGACATACAAATGGACAACAGGTACATAAGAAGATATACAACATCACTAATCATCAGGGAAATGCAAATCAAAGCCACAATGAGATATCACCTTATACCTGTTAGAATGGCTATTATCAACAAGGTAACAAAGAGATAACAAATGCTTGTGAGGATGTGGAGAAAAGGGAAATCTCGTACACTGTTGGTGAGAATGTAAATTGTGTGATCTGACAAGTAATCCTATTACTGAAATAGCTAAAATCATATCTTAAGTGAGCCACTTTCTGTACTGAAATCTGTGATGAGTTTCTTCATCCCATTGTAAATTGATCTTATTTCTTTTGTTTGAAATTTTTCTGCCCTAGCTTCAGTTATAAACATGTCAGCATTTTTCCAGGGTCCAATAATAGCTTATTAACAAGTGGGACTTCAAAAAAAAAAATCCAAAAAACAGAAGTTCTAATTACCCAACCGTGGAATTTTGGGTATAAAATAAACTGAAAATTTTTCTTTAAAGGCAGCATTCCCATAAGAATGGTTGCAACTATTGCCCTTCTTTGAAAAGCACACGTATTTGCTAATCTGCCAGGTAAATCTACCTGTTTCCACTTGGCTTTAGTAGTTTTTCTGAACTAAATGTAGACAGATAGAAGCACCACAGCACCTCCTTTACCGCTGCTTAATTCTCCTGTGTAATTTTCTTTATTGCAGATGTCTACCTTTAAACAGATTTGATGAGCTTTGTGAGGTTTTGACTTCAAAAGGGGCTCTTGAATTTTTAATCACCTCACCCAGGAACAATGTTTTCTTGGTGTGCCTTCCATTTCTCTTTTATATGGGGAAATTACGCACATTTTTACTAAGTCATCAATTCCTGCTTGAAATTCTACCCTCAGCTTCATGCATGCATGGCTTTATAAAAGTGGGATAAGTTTTATATGCTTCAGGGACTGTGCAGCCAAAGCAGTGTCCAGCAGAGATTTGGCCATATCTGACAAATACCTGCTGTCAGATTTTTCCCTTCTCCTTTGTTTGACACGATAGAATCCCTTACACACATGTCGATTCAGACCAGCATGCTGCATACTAAATTATGACAACAGTATTCACACATTAGCATCAAAAAAAGTGGACTCATCATGTGGTATTGTCGTGAAGCGAAACCTTGGTGATGAGACAAGAAAAGAAGACTGTCCATCAATTATCTCAGTATTTTGAAGGCTGTAGCATAGGGTGGATGTTTGACTCTTGCTGGGGGATGGCAGGTTTGCTGTGATTTGTGTGAATCTCACTATATGATTTTGGTTTTGCTGACAGATGTTAGAGGAATAATATTCAACTTTTCTGATGTGTTCTAAAATCCTTGGGGTAAAAATGAATCTATGCAGAATTGAAGAATATTGTAGTTGTATTTGTTAATTGAAGCTGCTGCGCTTTGTACCTTATTTCAGAGCATCATGCCTGAACAGACATAGAAGGAAAGCAATTATTTTTAGCAAATGTGAGATTGGTTTGCAGCCTTGTTGGCATGTGGTGAGCCTCTAGACACATAAGGAAGGGAAAGTGGGGGGAGGGGTCAAAGGCTGGGTTTTCACTTGTAGGATATTCTTGTCATTTCTGGAAAGCAATAGTGTTTTACATGTGTTTTGTTCCAATCCTTGATGCACAATAAGTTGGCTTTAAATATGATGGAGTTAAGTAAAGTGGACGTATCTGTGACAACTGAAAGATCTACAGCCATTCTCTCATTCTTTCAATGATTCAACAATTTAGCCATTTTAAATCCTTATAACACGTAGCATTGAAGATTATATTTTCCTGTTCCACATTCAGGCTGGGAATCATTAGAATAGAAAACACCCTTAAGTATATACCCAGTGGAAGGGGTCTCCATGACACATAACAGGAAAGGGTTAGTCCATGGGGAGTGAACACTCAGGAGCAAATGTTGAGACAACTGAAACAACCACACTGCTCTCTTTGCTAAAAATGAGCAATGGGAAATGAATTTAACAAGACATTCTTTTGTCCAAACCATTCTGAATACTACTTCACAATTAACTCTTAAATGTATTTTAATCGTGTCACAGTATTGATAAAACAATGTAAATGGCTCTGCATTTCCTAAACTACAATGGCCATGTGGCACACTGCTAGCAAGGTCTTTCTCAAACAGGCTGGTGAATCTAATCCCCAAGGTAGACTCTCTTGGTCTTAGCTTTGGGTTTCTACTAAAAGGCATCGGCAATTATGGTGTCTAGCCTACTGGAGAACTTCTTAGCCACTGTTAATAGTAATTGCTAACATCTTTAAGTGCCGGTTATTGTACTGAGTGCTTTATGTGCATCAGCTCTTTACCTCTTTTATCTCATTTATCTCTTGTCACAACAACATTGTGCAGTAGGTTTTATTTTCCTCATGATGAGAGTTAGACGCCCAGATGGATGGAACTTCCCCGAGGTTGCAAAGCTCAAATATGAGGCAGTCGGTATGATTCTAGTGTTAAGAGTAGCTTAATTCTAGAATTAACCACTAAACTGCACTGTTTCCATTTTGCTTCAGTTTTTCTATTCAATATCTCTGTGGATTCTGCCCTAGACTAACCTCTTGGGCTTGCTACCTTGGCTGGTCTGTCTGCGTGGCTTTCCGTGTTGCACCTGAGCCCCGTCTCACATCAAACTTGGCTTCACATTTCCTAGTCCTTAAACCACCCTATTTCCTCTAGATCCAATCTGACCTCCACTTCCTGCTGGGGGCAGCCTCTCTGCCAATATCCTGAAGAAGCATTATATTAATTTACCTCTGCCTCATCACTTTCATCGACTTTTCTTTCATCTGTCCAGAAGTCTTGGAAGTATCTCCTTAACTATCAATTAATGAATTCCACTTCTGTGGCTTTCTGAAAACAGCATTATTCTAGTTCTTCTCCATCCTTTCTAAGTGCCCTCCTTCTTTTGTCCCCTAAACTTGGGCACTCTGTATGGTTCTGACCTTTCATTGTATCTCCCCGCTTTTCATACTTTCTCTTTAGATATCTCACCCACTCCCATAGCTTGTTACTGTTATTAGGTGGATAATTCTGAAATCTGGGCCTTCTCCCAGAATTTGTCATGCAGTACCTTGCTTTTATTTGTCCTCCGACTAGTTTTTCCACCACAACCCCATATTTCTGTAACCAGTCTTTAGTTTCCACGTGTATACCCCTTCCCTTTGCCCTAAACCTCTTCCTTCCCCTTTTGATGCCCCCTATTTTTTTAATGCTCTTACAGTATATCAGATAACTAGGATCCAATTTCAGCAGGATTTGATTTCTCCCTATTCTTCTTATATTGAATGACAGTAATAACAATAATTAATGCTTATTGTACTATTACTATGTACCAAACAGTGTTCTAAGTGTTTTCATGGATTATCTCATTTAAATATGTAGATTTCGAAGTAGCTACTCATTGTTATCCCCGTTTTATGGACAGAGACCCAATCAATCATACTGTCCTGTTAATTTCTTGGTCACAAATTCTCCCTTATCCATCCTTCTGCCAGTGGTATTAGCAGTGACAGTTCATATTGGTATTGTCCCAACCTTGCACTGGTCTTTTTTCCTCTAGACCTTACTCCCCTCAACAGTGCCTTCTGCATAGTTGTCAAGGATTATTCTTCCTAAAATATTGCGTTAATAGTGCCACTTTCTGGCTCCAAGGCCCTTCATGACTTTTTTTGTTTTACATATTACAGTCCAAAATTTTCCCCTCATATTCAGAGTTACCACCTGTATTTCCAAAAATTATTTTCTATTGCCATTGCACAAAAGCTGTCGGCAAACTAATTTCCTCCAATATCTTTTGAATTTTCAAAGTTATTTCTTTCCAACCTCCTTACTTTTATTATTTGACTCTTTGAGTGTGAAGGCTACTCATCTCCCTCTTCCTCGCTCCTGTCTCTGTCTATAGAAATCTTATAATATAAAGGCTGGGCTTGAATGCTATCTTGCACACTAAGTATCCAAACAAAAGGGATGTCCCTCTTCTGAAATTTCATGGGACATTTGTTCCTCTCACAGAAAACCTTGTTTCTGGTCATTTTTGTATGTTCCATTTTTTCCTACTAGGCTGTAAACCTCTGGGGGAGTCGTAGCTGTCACATTCACCATGTATTCCCCTCGGAATAAAAGAGATATTTTTATGGAAGGAACCCTTAGAAAATATTTGACTGTAGGACTGAGTGAAGAATCTCCTTTATGATGTATCCATTTTCTTAGTTATTAATGTTTTGGGCATAGTTTCTTTTTAGAATCTGATAATACTGAGAATTTTTAGCCAGAAAAAAGAGAACTACACATAGGGGTAAGATTTTGTATGACTTTAGTGCATTACTGGATCCCCTGAAGCCAATCCATGTTAAGATGCTTTCAATTCTATTCATCCATGTATTTTATGGTCTGCAGTTAAGCAGTGTAACGATGGAGGTCACCCAAGCTGGGAGGAGTCCTTTCACATTTCTGTGTCAAGGTTTCCAAACTATAAATAATACTTCTGTGTCTGCCTCAATGGAATGTGAGGTAATAATAAATACATCTGGGAAGTGTTTATTGGCACAGGGTACATGACTCAGGGTACATGGCACATAGGGTACTGTATTAGGGATAGGGGAAATTATAAAGACCCACCCCCAGAATCATTCTTACTCTCTGAGGCTATAATTTGTATATTATAATGAGGTAGAGAATGAAGGACTTCAGCCGTACATGTAGGGTACAGTTGTATACCTTACTATAAATAAGACTCACATCCACTCCACTATCCTTTCTTCTAGGATCCTTAATGAAAAGAGGCAACAATATTGTCAGTGACTATATCAGAGTCATGTGTGGTGTTCCTCTTCCCTTTACCAGCCGTCCTCACCTGCGTTCTCTGGAGAAAGCTGTTATGATTTTGAAGAATAGATGTAACCATTGCCTCCACTATCCCATTGATGTAGGGAGATCAGAAGATGGACCAAAATTCAAGATAAGGAAAATAGAAGGTAGAAGAATAGTGTGCCTGACCTTCTGTATGTAACTCTGTGGGTGTCATTAGTGGCTGGCTGTAGATCTTATATCTGAAGTGTGGCTTTTTTGGAATCACATGCTGCTTCCTGGTTGTAGTCACAGTTACTGCCTTGATGGTGATCCAAAGACTTTCTCCTTCCATTGCTTCTTTCAACTGCTCCTGACCTTGCAAGAGAGCCATATTTGCAGTTTATTTCTAATAGAAAGTATGATCCACAAAACTCAAGTGTCTATGTGAATTCATCCTAACTTCTCTTTGTAAAAGCTGAAGGTAGATAGGTATTAGGGAAGGCAACATCATGGAAGAGGCAGATGAAATAAACAGCCAGTTAAACCGACATGTATTAAGCACAAATCATGGGCTGCACACTAGGTGTTGGAAATCTAGAAATGAGTAAGACATAATTTGTGTCCTCAAAGTGGTTAGAATCCAGAAAAAGAGGCAGGTGTCTCAACACACAAGACTTTTGTAAGAGCAGTGACTGATATATTCTCTAGGCATTGTGGCAGCACAGAGGAGTATCTCAACCGAACTGAGTGGGTTAGGGAAGATTTTCTTAAAAGAGCCGCCATCACTATCAAAATTAATTTGCTAACATATGTGATGTTATGTTGATGCTTTATAGAGCCACATATAGAAGGGAATCCAGTCCTTTAAGACCTCATACAGTAACATAAACATACTGACTTAGAATGTAAGACAACCCAAGAGCAGCCATGTTTACGGCAGTAACACTTCGTTCAGTGTTGTGTCTATAAGGCTGATAGTTCAGTGTGTGTGTGTGTCTGTGTGTTTATTCCTTAGGTCCTCAGATCAGTCTAAAAATAAAGGTCTTAATTAATGCAAAATTTTATGATGTGATGGAGACCACCGGAAATGGGCTAAAGCTAATAATTCATTGCACCAAGGTCTCTGCAGCTAATCTCAGATAGGAATACCTTTTGCTCTCTGATGAACTGATATGCTTGTGAGAGAGTTAATGTCACCTTCCAAGTCTCAGGAGCAATCTATCCCACTGTCACATCTTTCTTTTGAACCATGACATTCTGAAAAAAATGATTGTAATTCTTTATTCTATTATTTCACAAAGGTTATACTGTCAAGCACTCTCCAGGAGGTATATTTTTAAGATTTGGCTTCCTCCCTGGAATCATGAGCTCTTCAGATGCTATGATAATGGACTTGAAAGTCATCTATGAGCTGGTGGTTCTATTTATATGAATAATGGGCATTCTAATTTCTAGTTATAATGGTTTTAGTGATTGGATCTTTCCACACTTCTCCTGGCAGATGAAACATTCTAGTTAGAAAATGGACCTCTGGCCCATTCCCCAAGGAAGTAACAAGTACTTTAGAAACTTTTAATTAAAGATAGAAAATTTGGGTTAATAGAGTGGGAATATATGTAAGAAAATCACATAGTTTCAATTAGACTTTAGAAAAAGAACACAAATCAGTGATGAATTTGATTTTATTTTAGAAAAAGATGATACGTAAACTTAGCTACATTTTATGCATCTACATAAATACTTGACCTGCTGACCTGATCTACATTCCATTCTTTGTAATTAAGTTGCAGGCCTTTTTGCCTTGAGAAACATAGGTTGTTTATCTATATCCATTGATCTATCATCTGTCTACCTATATATCTATCTCTCATCTGTCATCTGTCTCATATATCTGTCTATCCTGTATATTATAGATAATTTTGAATATGTATACATATGTACCATTTTCTTATGTTACAATTACTATTGAACACACTTAAAAGGACAATATTCATTGCATTTCTGTTAGATAATAATTATTATAATTTTAACCATCTTATAAAAAGTGAAAATGCGTATGTTAGTTATTCCTATTGTCCTTGCCCTTTTCTGCTAATTTTGGGATTTCAATTTGTGTTGAAACTGATTAGAAGTGAATGAATTTACACATTCAATTCCCCAGACGAATATGAAGAATATGATGGCAAAAGATTTATTTCAAACAATATATTCCTTGATATAAACATGTGCTAGGTCAGTTTCCTTGCTAATTTTTGAAATAGATCTAATTCAAAAGCTTTTTAGAGCAGAACATCCTGCATTTGATAGTAATTGTGACTGATTTTCTAATGCACTGATGTAGCATGTCAAATCTTAGGCAGTTAGTTAAATTCTGGGAAAGAAATTAAATTTGGCAATAGTTGGAATTTTTTTGCCTTGCAGTTAAAGAAGGCTCTGCTTCTTGTTATGCTTCGTGTGCATTGCTTTCTTTTAGCATCACTTAAGTGTACTCTAATTTTTCTGTCAAATTCTAAGTGACTTATCATTTTTTCAGTTTCCATTTTCAAGCCCCAATTCTGTCCTTGAAATACTTGTGCAAATTCAATGTGGAATTAAGTGAAGGAAAGAAACTGTTTCAACTTTCTGTCCTTTATTTCTTAAGGAAAATGTTTCTCCTTCCATGAGGATTGTCTCCTGCTCAAAGCATGTTTTATAGAGCGGTGAACAATAGGAAATGGACATACTTCTCTCTTAAAAAGTAAACATTTGATATCACCCAGAGGTTGTTTTTTTAGTTATTAAGTAAATCATGCAAGGAAATATACAAAGTGTTTTGGTTTTCAGAAGGCCAGTTATGTCAAGTATATGTCCTAAATAAACCAAGAGGTTTAGAAGACCGATGCATTAGTATTTAAACTATCTCCAGAAAAGCAAATTTAGATTTGTGCATATTGGTCAATAAAATAAATTCCAAAAAAATTCTCTTCCCCACCCCATCACCTTATTTTGTGCATGCTGGAAAAGGTATAAAAGTGGACACAGGGCTTCCCTGGTGGCGCAGTGGTTGAGAGTCAGCCTGCCGATGCAGGGGACACGGGTTCGTGCCCCGGTCCGGGAAGATCCCACATGCCGCGGAGCGGCTGGGCCCGTGAGCCATTGCCGCTGAGCCTGCGCGTCCGGAGCCTGTGCTCCGCAACGGGAGAGGCCACAACACTGAGAGGCCCGCGTACCGCAAAAAAAAAAAAAAAAAAAAAAAGTGGACATAGCCCAGACAGCTGCAGCAGGGCAGGTAAAGTTGGTGCAATAGAACTACGTGACAGGACTCTATTACAGTAAGTAATGCAATTCCAGAAATAACTTATGTGGAACATATCGCCTCTGCTACACATGTCAGAAAATGAACTTTGATTGATGGTGTTGCAACACAAAACCATATACTAAAATTTGGTAATTATGATGACTGTGTAAAAGTGTACACAGCCTTGCTAGTAGTGTTAGTGGCTCTTATAATTAACAAATGGGCAAAGCACAACAATTTTGTATGCAGCTCACGTCTTACAAGTGTTTCTGGTTGCTGCCATCAGCATGTACGTAAGCAGGAGGGCGCGATGCTTCTGGTGATCACCACCTCTGAGAGGTGGAGGCATTCTCTGGGGGGTGATTATCCACGGATAACCACACCACCTGGAGTGCTATCGCTACTCGAAAAGTTCATTAATGTGCGAGAAAAATGTGTCCTTTTGTGCTGGAGCAGGAAGTCAGCAATTTAGAATACCAAACGGTGATATCTCTGGCTGTGGTTTATACACATTAAATCCTATAGAACACTCACCCATAAGTTGAAATACTCTGTCACTTAAACAACTTCATAAAACTTACAAAAAAATAAACCCAATGAATGTTCACAGCATTTCTGTAGAAGCATTTGCTGACAGTGAAAGTGGCAAAACTGCTAGGTTTTAGATTGTCTAGAGAAGTGGCTTACTTTGAAAGATGAGTGATTTGATTTAGAAAAAGTTGGCTACAAATTCTGACTTTTCAAAAAGTGTATTTGCAAATTGAAGTTAAAACATATGGGGCATTTTTATTTGCTCATTTTTTAAATTGCAAGACTGCCTTATAAAGGAAATTAAATAAAAGAAGAAAAACCACATGGACTACCACCAAACATACAATTTTTTCCATATTTCTTTGCTGCTTTAGTCCATAGCAGGGTTTTTTTTTTTTTAGTTAATTAATTAATTAATTTTTGGCTGTGTTGGGTCTTCGTTTCTGTGCAAGGGCTTTCTCCAGTTGAGGCGAGCGGGGGCCGCTCTTCATCGCGGTGCGCGGGCCTCTCACTGTTGCGGCCTCTCCCGTTGCGGCCTCCCCCGTTGCAGAGCACAGGCTTAGAGCGCAGGTTCAGTAGTTGTGGCTCACGGGCTTAGTTGCTCCGCGGCATGTGGGATCTTCCCAGACCAGGGCTCGAACCCGTGTCCCCTGCATTGGCAGGCGGATTCTCAACCACTGTGCCCCAGGGAAGCCCCATAGCAGGTTTTAAAAAAACTGAATACAACTTGGAAAAGAACCAATTATAATAACAAAGCTTACAAGGAATTTATACATTTTCTATAGTTCAAAATAATTTCTATAATTAAATATATTGTAAATAAGTCTTTTTCCCAGAATATATTTCACCAATGAATATACTGAAATAACTATTTCAGTGTCTTATAGAAACAGTCTTAGTCAAAGTCATCTGTATATTCCTCTGTAGATGTGTGTGTTTGTCTGTGTGGGCAAGTTTTAACTGTATCTAATTCCAAGAATTTCGTATTAAATTTTTTTCTAAAGAGTCTGTAAGGCTAGGAATATTATTTTTTGCATTGGTGACAACATTGATTTCTCCCCTAGGTGAAATTTAGAGGTTGTTAAAGGTTTGGATCTATAGTTTAGAAATTGGGAATTGACTCATTTTTCTTTTCTTTTAAAATCAAATTTTAAGCCACCTGCTCTGTTTTTCTTATTTCTTCTTAATTCCTTTTAGTTTTAAATATAAAGTAAATAATATTACTACATTTGGTTTAACTTTGAATTTCCAAGGTAAAATTAGTAAAACATGCAGAAGTGTTTAAGCTCTGTGAGGCATAAGGCTGTGCCTGTCTTGTTCTCCATTGGTCTCTCATAATAATGCTGAATATTTGTTGAGAGACTGCTTTCTGCCAGATGTTGTTTATAGGACGTTCATGTGATATCTTGTTTGGTCGTCTTGACCACTGCTCCTTTCTGCCTTAAGGTAGCTGGAGTAAATGCTTTAGAGAGCCTCAGCATTGAGAAAGATTACAGTGTCTCATGTCCTACTTTTTGCTATAGGTAATTCCTTTTTTTTTTTTTAAAGAAAAGTAAACCAAACCCAAAGGCACAAAACTTTCATAAATACTGAAATTAAGTCCATTTTTAAAATTAGATTTTATTCTGATCAAATTATGGGTAATTTCCTCAAAGCTGAGCTTTAGTCATTTTTAATCCTCCCCTCAGTATTCAATATGTGCTTAATTTGCCTTCTATGAAATTCATCTATGACCCTCTGTGCCTATTACAGTCCTGGAGCCATACCACAGTGCCGGCTGATACGGTGATAGAAACAGGTATATGACATTACCACTGTCTTCAAATAACTGGGGAGATAGGGAATGCACATTTTTATGGACAGCTTAAAAGTAAAAGAACATTTTAAGGGAATACCAAGAAGAGCTTACTGACAGAAAAGCATTCATTTCCATTTCATTCATCTATTCATTTTTTTCCGGTTTCTGTATTGCTGGGAAAAAGACACATTGAGCCCATACAAGGAATGAAATGTTGATGGCATGAAAATGATACAAAATAAATAAAAGAAAATGCACACTCCAAGTCCTAATAAGATTTACATGTTTCAGCATCACCAGAGTAGGGTGAAGAGTGCCCCAATATAGTAGTCAGAGCACTGGGTTTCAATTCTGCCACTGAGTTGCTTGAAACAAGCTACTTAATTTATCTGGCCTTCAGTTTATCTATAAAATACTATTGCTGAGTAGCAGTTTGTGATGATTCTTGTGGTAGATCCTTGCTCTAGTGTTATCTTCAGATTGTTTTTCTCTTTGAAGTTATTTCCCTTTTCCAGAGATCTTTCAGAAGCATTTGGAGTACCAACTTATGAAAAAATGAAAGCTGACATTTAAATACAAACGGGTGAGGGTTATGGTTATTTTTTCAATAATTTCATTCTGCCTACATGTACTGAGTCTGCACCTATGGTGTGTAAAATATTGTGGTAGTGCAAAAATGACGAAGATAGAGTCTTTTTCCAAGACAGAGTTCTAGAACATGACCAATGAGAGAACCAAGGGCTCTGGTATAGAATCTTTAACGTGAGGAAAGTGAAATGAGGGAGGACTTCATGGCAGAGATGACATCTGAACTGGGTCTTTTAATCAGTCAATTATCATTACATCTGTATAAATGTAGCATTTATTACCTGAAGCACATGATGTGGTTATCAGTATAGGAAACACAAGCAAGAAGATACAGACCCAGATTTCATTTTTCATCCACTAAGTGGATTTCTGAGAACAGTGAAATTTATTTTTAAAATATTGCCTCTGATTTTCTTAGCATCTGACATTCAGATAAAGACATGAATAACCTCATGGGATTTTTAATAATTCATATTTTATTGGGAAAAGTACAAAATCATTTCCATTTTCTTAATCTAATAAGACTTATCTCTCGCTTGGATTATTGTTCATTCTGTAAAATAGCCTGTAATTTCATGTTGGAAGAAACATTACTGCATCCAATAGAATGTAGTTTACTATTCTCTGTCCTTTCCAAAATCATGCTCTGCTTGAAACTTGGTTTATGGGCTTTTCCCCTCATGAGAGTACTAACCTGAATGTATCCTATGGAATGTCACATTGCACAAAAACTAGCTTTTCCAGCTTTCGTGAAGAAGATTATATAGTCCTTGGGTTCCGCCTGGCAAGATTTTCCTTACTGTACACCTCCACTCATGGTAAGCCCCACGGACTGCGAACAGCTCTGCCTTTAATGGATGTTACTACATTTCCTCAGTGACTGATTTTTATTAGTTTCAAAAGATAACAGCATATCTATGCACACACGCTGATGTTTCTGAAGGGCACTGTGATGAAAGATTAGCTGCCTTTGCTTTCTTCCTGATCAAACAGTGTGTTTTAGAGAGCATGCGTGCGTTTAGCTGTGGCACCAAAAAGAATAAACTCTGTTGACATTGTTACTTACCAGCTTTGTTCAATCTTAATGCCAAAGTCTGCCTGTTTGGTCAGTAAAGGTTGAGATCATGAGGTTAGATATCAAGTAAAATTCAGAATTTTCCGAATGTAATGCTAATCCAGAAATTATTCCAAAGGGAAGAGGCAAGAAGCCCATGATTTCAGCACAGGTGTTTAATGGCCAACCACGGGTTAGATTCACTTTATAACAGTGAACCTGGGGGATTGAAAATTAACACAGAGCGTAGGTCTTCATTATAGTGAATACCAATGAGAGAAAAGCACAATTGTGAGATCTGAACAAAATTAATTCAGCTACACCTGGCAAGCTGTATATCATAAAAGACTTTAGTACACATACTGGCAGCGTTGTAAAAGAGCAAAAGGAAATCACTGGGCCTGGCAAGATGCATCATGGTTTTATCTTAGACACTGAAATCTGAGGGGTGTTTCAAATCCTCAGTTATAGCTTCTACAATGGCATTTATGCAGTTATGTCAAACAATCTAAGTATAATGTATGAAAACATTGGCATCGGTCAGATACACAAGAAGCATGGGAAGTCTGTCTGTAAAAGTATAGGACTTTCCTTTGCAGCCTAGAAATCTTATCTTAAATGGATAATGTGTGCAGCACATAAGGAACAACTTCTGAAGTCATATTCACTCTACAAGCCCATATGGTGCTTCTGCAATGTGCTGGATACTGTAGTAACAGACTCAGTCAGTAATAACACGAATAAAATGCTTAAACTGTGGGCTCTTTCTTCAGGCTGTTCCTGGTCTGATAACATAGGATAATCTTCAGCATCCCTCAGCTAGATGGGACATGATCTATACAGGGAAGAAAAATGATATCCAAGTAGCTCGTGCATAGCTGGCTTAAGATAGTGTTACGGTTTGTGGAAAGTCTGGAATTCACAACTGAAGGGTCATTGAAGAACAGTTAATTAATGATGATGGAAAGTATATGTGACAGAAATTCATAGGGTTTCTTTTTCATAGGTTTTGTCTTTTGGTACTTTCAACATCTTGGTAAGAAATTGTCAGCATCTTCAGGTGTAGTATCAGAAATCTCAATACCCTTTGACTTAGATTAAAACAAAACAAAACAAGTTATTGGCTCACATACTTGCGAAACCCAGGGGCAGGTCTGATTGCGACACTGATCTCTTCACATTTTGGGTGTGCTTTACAGGGCATTGGTCTCCTACCAGGCTCCACCTGGTGACCTGTGGTCCAAACTCAGTGAACGAGAACGTCTCTTCCCAACAGCTCCCAGACAAGTTTTTGAGTTCCCTCTGCTTAAATGAGCCATGTGCACATCCTACTTCTCAGTATGCTCTCTTCTGCTCTCCTGCCCTCTCTTCTCACTCTATAACTGTCCCTTGGTGATCGCATCTGCACCTAACTTCAACCACCACCTGCATGCTCATGACTCCCATGGAGCTCCTGTAGTATTCCTGAACCACAGACCTATATGTCAAATTGCATACTAGAAATCTTTACTGTGTGTCCCAGAGGCACCTAGGTATTCAGAAGGCTTTGTTGTGTAGACTGCCACCTGCTTCATTTCAAGAGCAGGTGTGGGACTGTGCAAAATGGATTTTAAGGGAAGCGGTATGTGTCTATAAGCTAGGAGTCTAAGAAAAATGAGATTATATCTTGCTTCTATACTTACTACAATAAACATCAGTTTCATTATTTGCAAAATGAACACAGCAGTACTCACCAATTGTGTTGCAAGGATTTATAAATGTTATATACGCAAAAGTTTCATTCAAGTGTTGGAAATATAATGGACTAAGGCGTGTTGACTCTGATTGATAGTGATTATTGGCGTGCTCTGCTAGGAAGGATTATGAAGCAGTGTCCAAGCTCTTCAGGAAAGGGATTGGTGATTGGTTAGTGATATCTAACCTGGGCATGAGAAGGGGAAGAGGCAGTCTTCATGCCTCATACTTGCTTCTCTAATAGGAACTCAAGGAATAGAAGAAACATTTGTATGTTCAGTTGTGGTTGTTAATGTTCCCATCATTCTTTACTAAACATTTTTAGTATATAAGTTTCAGGTGTACAGCATTGTAGTTTAACATATATATTCACTACAGATTGATCACCACCATCATCCGTCACCATACAGTTGACCCACTTGACCCATTTCACCTACCCCCCTAACCCTTTTCCCTTCTGGTAACTACTCATCTGTTCCTTGTATCTATGAGTTTGGTTTTTTTTGTTCATTTGTTGGTTTTGTTTTTTATTTATTTACTTGTTTTTAATATAATTTATTTTTTAATCTTTGAAAATGAAAGTTTACCTAAACTTCAGATCTACAAGGTTAATTATGAAAAATAGCGATCATTTGTGCCTCTCTGTCCCTTCCCTTTTTCTAGAGACAACAAATTTCAATTATTCTAGCTGTTTCTTTTAGTTTTTACTTCTCGATCTCTAATTAATATGATTATAATGCTACTTCTTGATTTTTATTTTTTTTGTCATTATCTGTAGTGATAAAGACTAGCTTTCTTTCACCACCATTCCAACATACACACATACACTTTCCATCATCCCAAATAAAAAAATATTGCTAGATCAATATTCGGTATTTATATTGTTATGATTATACAATTATATTCATATTCTGATTACATTGTTACTCTTACACACCTTTTTGTTTTCCATATTCAACTGGCTTCTTTATTTGCTTTCTCAATATGTGTCCTTAATTCATCCCCAACTGTACCACAAGTATAAATCTCTCAGCTATCATATTAGTATCATCTTTACTGTCATCCTGAGGATTCCTTTCACCCGTCTCCTCCTTTGGATCCTCCAATTTCTGGACCCACTATCTTCTTATTCCTTGTTCATCTTTTTTTTTTTTTTTTTTTTTTTTGCGGTGTGCTGGCCTCTCACTGTTGTGGCCTCTCCCGTTGCAGAGCACAGGCTCCGGACGCGCAGGCTCAGCGGCCATGGCTCATGGGCCCAGCCGCTCCGCGGCATGTGGGATCCTCCCAGACCGGGGCACGAACCCGCCTCCCCTGCATCGGCAGGCGGACTCTCAACCACTGCACCACCAGGGAAGCCACCTTGTTCATCTTTTTAGTGGAACATATCCTCTAGAAATTTTCCCAAAAAAGGATGCATTGGAGGTAAGGTTTTTGAAAACTTGCGTGATTGAAAATCTTCTTTTTTCTACCTTCACACATGATTTATGGCTTGGCAGCAAATGCTGTTGGAAAAATGGCAAGGTTGCCACAAACCTTCAGTTTGTAAAATATAGTATCTGTAAAGTGCACTACAGTGAATCACAATAAAATGAGGTATGCCTGTACAAATATTCAGTTCAATGGATCGTGGGCTTAAATGTAAAACGTAAAGTTATAAAAATTTTAGAGACAACATAGAAAATCTTCAGAATTTAGGGAGAAGCTAAGTTTTCTTAGATTTGACACTATAAGTATGGTTTATAAAAGGAAAAACTGATAAATTGCACTTTATCACAATGAAAAATATTTTGTTCTGCAAAATATCCTGATAAGAGGATAAAAAGACAAACTGCATACAAGGAGAAAATGTTTGCAAATCACATATCTGACAAAGTATCTAGAATATATCAAGAACTCTCAATAATCAACAGTAAAACACCAAGCTACCTAATTAGAAAATAGGTGAAAGACATGACAAGACATTTGATGAAAGATGAATATAGATGACAAATAAGCACATGAAAAGATTTCAACATCATTAGCCATTAGAAAATTGCAAATTAAAACCGTGAATATCACTACATACCTTTTAGAATTGGGTATATAAATTAGGATACATAATCAACAAGTCACTTATGCTCTTTATTTTTTTCACAATTTTTTCTTCTTTGTTTTCAGATTGATTAATTTCTGTTGATCTCTCTTCATGTTCATTAACCCTTTATTGTGCAGTCTTCAATCTAATTTTTGCCCCTTCCATTGCATTTTTCATTTCTAATTGTATGAAATACAATTATCCTTACAAATACATTTCATTGTATTTTCCAGTTCTAGAATTTTCATTTAGTTCTTTTTAAAATTTCTTTGTTGAGACTATTTATCTATTCACTCTTTATGCCAATCTTGTGTATTTGAGTAAATTAATAATAGTTGTTTTAAAGTCTTTGCTGCTAATTCTAACATCTGGATGATCTTGGGTGCCTATTTCTGTTTCTATTGACTGTTTCTGTTTTCCTTGATTAGGGATTACATTTTCCTCTCTCTTTGTGAATCTTGTCATTTTGGATCATATGCTAGACATTCTTGGTGATAGTTGTAGATAACCAGAATTACATTGCCTTTCTTTAAAGAGTACCCAGTTTTCTTCTGGCTTGGAGTGAAACCACTGTTGAATACCTTCTATGATGTCAGGTTTTAGTTTTTCTTTGTTAGAGTGGGTTATTCAGTTTTGTCCTCGATCCTATGGCGTTTTCTTTTCTCTAGATATGATTCTTATTCCTAAGTAATCATCTTTCTGGAGTCTCAAGGAATTAGTGATGTCTTGGTAAGATCCCTCTAATCTGGCTGGGTTAGACCTCCCATAATTACCAGGGTTGTGTACCCCAGTATATCCACTAAACTCTCAGCCCCACACAGTCTGTAGAATTTTCAGAGTCCCACCTTGGGCTATAGTCCAACCCTTAGCTAAGGATCTATAAAGAACCTACACAGAATTCTGGGAGGACACCTTTGCCTAGCTCCTACCCTTCTGGCAATATGCCCTGCAAACTATAGCTTCTTCAGAATCCACAAACTCTTTTTTTTTTTTTTTTGATTGGAGTATAATTGTTTGCAATGTTGTGTTAGTTTCTGCCGTACAATGAAGTGAATCAGCTGTATGTATACCTATATCCCCTCCCTCTTGGACCTCCCCCCCCCCCATCCCACACATCTAGGTTGTCACAGAGCACCGAGCTGAGCTCCCTGTGCTCTATGGCAGGTTCCCACTAGCTATCTATTTTACGCATGGTAGTGTATATATGTCAATCCTAATCTCCCAGTTCGTGGAATTTACAAACTCTCATCTCTACTTCTTCATCTCAAACTATCTGCTGCCTTTTGCCTTGGCCTCATCTCCATGATTTGCCCCCAGAAGAAAACTGAGGTCACCATGAGGCTCAGATCATATGTTCCCTTCCTTCCAGAATCGCAGGTTTGTATTCATTGTTGTCCAGTGCCTAAAAACAGCTACCTCGTATATTTTGCCAAGTTTTAAGCTATTTATGGTAGGAAAGCATGTCTGAGACTGATTACTCCAGCACAGCCAAGAGGCAGTTGGCATAGAAAACTTTACTTTAATTCTCTTCTTTTTTTCTGGCTCTATTTTATATGTTTAAAATTTTAAGTCGTGTGCAATTTTTTTTTTTTTTTTGGTGACTGTTGTAAGGTAAAAATCTAAACATTCCTTCCTTAATTTATTGAAACAAAAGCTTTCAGCATTCTTACTGTTTTTGCTGTTTAACTGTGTAGGTAACTTTTTATATATTATATTTCAAGGATATAGAGTATACTGTATTATCTTGCTTCCTTTTACTATGATATCTAATGGTTTTATTTATTGTTTTATAAGAGATTTAATGTCTGTAAATCTTAGTGTGCCATTATTACTCAACATGTAAAATTTCTTAGTTATATTTATGACTTATTCTCCCAGTTTAGAATTATTTTGTAATATTAAAGAACAGTTCAACCCAGATATTTAGATAATATTAATATTTAAATCAGCATGCAAAAATTGTTCTTATTACATCATTTCATGGACAGAATTAATTTGAGGAAAAAGAAAAGATACCTGGCTTACTTCCAAATAGTTTTCCTCTGGTTTACAGAGAAGGTCTCTTTAACAAAGTTATTTCTATAGACTTCGTTATTATAGAAATAACAAAGTTATTTCTATTTCAAAGTTATTTCTATATTTCTATTTCTATTTAGAGATATGTCTATTGTTTTCTTTGAGGGCACAGCAAGGACTGGGAAAGATTAAACAAATGAAGGTGATTTACCAGTCTATTTTCAAAATGTCTGAACATGGAGGTATTAAGTTTTATATCATGTTATTTTTAACTTTATATCAAAAGAATTTCTTATCCTTATAATAGAATGAACCTCCTGTAATTACAGTCTGGCACAATTTACCAGGCAATGGTGAGGGAATTCCTCAAATATATATGGTCACAGAGTTTTAGTTTATCAAATATGTTAATAGGTATATATTTAAAATAACTCTTCTTTGAAGCCAACCCTCACAAAATATTCATAGTGATATAAACTGTGATTGATGACATGGAAATGTGTTTACACTGAGAACATCAAGCTTTTCCAATTTACTTAAAATTTTTGTACTTTTAAGTGAAAAGTCAATCATCTCTATTTGAACATGTCTCATTGAAGACCAACATAAGTTTTTGTAGTGTTGAAGTCTTACTAAAACCTTCAGGTTAAATTCAAATCTTTTTCAGAGTGAGGATTGGTAGGATATTTATTTCCCCTTCTGTGTTTTGAAGATTTAGTGTACTTTCTACAGAACTGCTAAAAGTACATGTCTTTTAGTTCAATTCAATTCAGGGAAAACATGCTTTCTTACTCTGTATGTTTGTGTATGTGCTATAACTCATAATGACCATACCGAGACTCGAAGATATTCAACATACTTTTTACTTATCAGCAAGAAATACAAAGCTGTGCTGCCTTTAGCACTGGGTTAAAATTCATTCTAGAAAATGCTTAAAATGTCATGACCTCAGAGAAGTTATTCTGATGAAATGAGAGGAAACTTGGCTTTCATTACTTTGCCATTTTTATACTTGATATTTACATGTATTTTTCTTTCTTTATTCATTATTTGTTGGGTGTTGGTGACCATAATCTAGTAAAAAGCATCTGGTTGGCATGTGAGCTGCACTGCCAAAGTCTCTAAAACTAAAGGGTATGTAATTCATTATTATCCTCTCTTTTTTGAAGCAAACATTCCACATTTCTTTACTGGAAAAAGGACAATACTATACTTTATTAAAATTAGACAAATGGAGAGTGGATTTGGGGGATCTAGACAAAGATAAAACCCTACAGGTATAAGAAACAAATCCGTGTGTTACTTATGAGAGACCAGATTAAATTAAATACTGTTACGCAGTAGACATGGAAGAGATTAGAGTGAGAAGAATGAGATGATTCATAATAAAAATAAAATAATACTAATCATTTATTGAGCACTAATACGTCAGACACTGTGACTAAGCACTAAACATGTATTTTTTCAAATATAATTCTCAGGTAAATCCTGTGATCCAGATACTGTTATTATTATTACCTTTTTTGAGTCTCAGAAAGTGACTTGCTCAAAAATAAAGTAACTTTAATATTACAGAAATCTGTAGAATATCAGGAGAGGAATAGATCTGGCAGGCCATTTAGTCAAATGATAAAAATAATAATGGCAACAAGATCACTAATTGTAATTGCTAATGTTTATTATGTGCTTACTATATGCCTTTCACTTACTCTACAGGTATTATCTCATTTATGGTCACAATTCGTCTATGAGATAGGTACTACTGTTCTCATTTTACAGAAAAGACGATGAAGGCACTGAAAGATTGTAAAACATTTGAGCATGTCCTCCAAAGTATCAGCACTTCTTTCCCAAATTCTGAACCTGTTGAAAAGGAAGCCAAAATGGCAGCTAGTGGAAAATCAAAATACCATGTTTATGAATGTGGCTCATTTCTGTGGACAACTGAACCTGCTAAGAACAAAGCTGAGGCATAGCCCTGCTAGCCTAGGCAGGCCTCTCCAAATGGGGGTGGTGGGCCGTAAGAGGTAGGGCATGACGGAGCAGAGAAGCTGCGCTCTCTGCTGGTGGGTCCCTTCCAGAAAGAGAAAAAGCGCAGGTGTTTGGCCTTGAATTCTCACTTTCCCCTACTCACTTCACCAACCAGGTAGCCATCCGTTCCTATGGTTAAGTGAGGCAATGAGGAGGACCAGAGGACAAAGATCCCTTTTGGTGGAAGAAAACAGCAAGAGTGCAGAACAAGTGTTTTCCCCAACAAACTGCTAAGTGATGAAGCAGGTCTACTCATTGGCATATCCCGGCATTCTTTCTAGTATATCAGTAAGGTAATGAATATAAAGCACTTAGTACAATGTCTGGCACTTGGACGCACACAGTAAATGGTAGCTATTTATATTATCATCAATATAGAAGCTGATGCTCTGTCTTGGAGTTAGGTTTTTGTGTCTCCTTTGCTCACACACTTAGCCCCGTGTTGCTTTCCAAGGCTTGGTTGTGGGAGGGGAGTGTGTTTTCATTGTGTTGGCTGGTGATCCTTCAATAGAGTAGCTTGGTCTTATCCTCAGCTACCTAAGACAGGATAATGAGAGGCAGAGACGTCCAGTGTGCATCGATAGACTTCAGCAGCTGCACGGGGAGCCTTTGGCCATCACTCAGTAGGAAGGAGTCTGTCTTGCAGTGGCCCAGCAGTGGTTTAGGAAACTCAGGCTTTGTTCTTTGCAAATCAGGCTTAACTGGGTCTGGAGTAAAACAAAAGTAATGGTTTTTTAGCAAACTACTGCTTCGTCTACAAACACCTTGGCAGCTTCAAAGACTCGTTTCTGTGGGAACTAAACAGCTTGAGCAGAATGCTGCCAATTTACAGGAAGTTTGAAGACTCTTGGGGAGTCTTTGATGGCAGCAACTACTTTTTCATTAATTTGAAAGGCTCTTTCATGAGTAGCCCACAGTTTGCAGAAAAAAATAAAATGAAGAAAAAATACTTTGACAAAACTTTGGTTTTTTCTTGTGGATTTCTGGATGCTAGAGTCAGATGTTGAAGCTTTTTAGGTATGTGTTACGTGTATACAGATATGTAATATGCATATATGGGGAGAGAAAGAGAGAGAGAGAGGGAGGGAGAGAGAGAGACTGGCATGGATCTCTTCATGCCTGTTTTGTGACTTCTACTGCTCATTTATTTTCTGGGAGCTTCCTATGTGCTAGGCACTGCTCTATTTGCTGCACTATCTCATTTAAGAGCTGCCTGTCTTGCTCACTTCCGTCTTCCTGGTCTGGCACAGTGCCTCATACATTGGTAAGCATTTAGTAAGTATATCTGTTGATTGCTGAATCCATGAAATACTAAAAATGAAACCATGAGTCAATATGAAGGTATTACATCAGTGATGTTTCTGATATTCTATAGTTTTCCATTTCTGCTCCTGGTTAATTCAACAATAAATAATTACTGAGCACCTCCTATGTGACATAAGGTGTACAAAACTCTGAGGATATAACTAAACAATTCATAACCCCTGGATTTAATGATGTCAGCTTATTTCCCAGCATATGCCAATATTAACTGGTAAATTTTTTTTAATTTAAAGATTTTCATTTTAATTGAATTATTATACATATATTCATATAGAATTACTATACATATGTCTATACCAAATGAATGATTTAATTAAATATTTTAACTGCTAAATAATCAGGGATAACTGGTGAATCTTGAGACTTACTAAATCTTATGATTTATTTGAAGCTTTCTGTATTAAACAGATTTGGAGGGGTGGCATCTCTGTGTTTGAAGTGCTGATAAATGCTGATTTTTAATGGTTCTGAACTGATGATCTGGTGATGACAATGTTCCGAATCTTACTTTGTTCTTCTTAGAGTTAATGAAAGCAACATCCTTCTGCCTAATTTTGCATTTAACCAGCTAAGTCAAGCAACCAGAGTTTGACTTTACTTTTGTAGAACATACTCTTCAAAGAAGATGATGATGATAATCTGAACTATTCTTTTTTTTTTTTTTTTTTTTTTTTTTTTTTGCGGTACGCGAGCCTCTCACTGTTGTGGCCTCTCCCGTTGCGGAGCACAGGCTCCGGACACGCAGGCTCAGCGGCCATGGCTCACGGGCCCAGCCGCTCCGCGGCATGTGGGATCTTCCCGGACTGGGGCACGAACCCGTGTCCCCTGCATCGGCAGGCGGACTCCCAACCACTGCGCCACCAGGGAAGCCCTGAACTATTCTATTATCCTTTAAGAATCTACCTCAGTGCCAGTATTGGTCACTTGACATGTTGTCCCTCATCCTTAAAACATCCTGCAAGGTGGGAGTTATTATTCCAGTTTTACAGATGAGGAAAACCAGTCTCAGAAAGGAGACTTGACTTGGTCATGCCACACAGTTAGTGAGTGAGTGGTGCACGGAGGACTCAGACCAGGGCTGACCTCAAGAGCTTTGCCTTTTATCAGGCAGAGCTGCCCTTCTTCATGATCTGTGATCACATTATCAGTGAATGTCTTATATAACTGAAACTCCTTTTTATTTCATTCATTTACCAGAAGTCCCAAGATTATTTAAAGTCCTAACCTTATTTATTAGAAACATGGTAACTAGCCCAGAGAATCAGCAAAAAATTAGATTACATCAAAAGTATCTAACCTTCACTAAATTCTAAATAGCTAAAAGTACAGAAATTAATATTTTTAAATGTAATGGCAAATATATAGTGCATTATAAAACACACACATATTCCAAGCAAAGAATAGATGAATTTCTTTGTTTTTGGATTCAGCTTATTCAACTCACATATTTTTAAATAATTTATCTCCAACTTCTATAATATGGCCTTTATTCTTTGATCTTAATCCTATTTTTCATTCATAGGAAAGTGATATTTTTATGGGCCAGTGAAGCTTATATACAGTTGAGTGACATTTAGATACCGTAGTTATTTCCATGTGAGGAGAATTAATCTCTTCAAAGAGGGAACTCAGTCCTTCTCTCCACTGCTGGTTCCATCACCGAATATCTCCAGTTACACTCGCTGCCTGAAAGAACACAGCCTTCAATGCTGTTTTAAATCTTAAAACTTTTTAATGAAGTTTCAGTGTAATAATTTGCTTGTTGAGCCACCTTTGTGTCCTACTTTGTGACAGATTATTAACAAATATATACTGTTATGTTTTGATTGTCAATTTTATTAGAAATTAACCTTACTTGCTTCCTAGGATTATGAACGAATTGAATGTGATAGTAAGTGGTTTAAAACTTTTGCAGCTGTAAACAAAAAAAAAATACTAGAACATATTCATGAAAATGGAATTGTAGCTTTCACATTGAATTAAATGTTTTTAAAAGAATTAAGTATCTCAGGTTGATTCTTTTTAAATATTGATTTAATTTTTACAGTTTAGTTTTATGTTCAGTCTTGTCTCAGGGAATCTTTCCTTGTTTTTTTCTTTCTTTTTTTTTTTTTTTTAAAGTAGAGCTCTCTGACTTTCCTCTTTTTACAGGCAGTGGCACATGTGCTTGTTAAATGGGCAATTTTTCTTTCTTTACCTGCCATTCTCCTTTCTTTCCTCCTTCCCGTCTTGAAGCCTTATTCCTTGGTTCCTGTGTGACAATACATCTATTACCAATGGCTCAACAGACCTGAATATAAACAACATTGGGAATGTTTTCAGGTTTTTTGTTTTCTGGGTTTTTTTGGTCTTTTTTAGTCTGGGCTTTGGCAAAGGTCCATGACAGACAGTAAATTGCTTTATGAAAAATGTTAGTTTAGCTTCTGGTTGGTAATTGGGAGTGGATTTGACCCTATGGACTTGCTTCAAATTTCCATAGTGGGGTAACTGTTCCAATGGGAATTAAATTGGCATTGAGCTTGGGAGTCCGCTGCCCCTGGGCCGTCCTGGGTTTGCTTTGTCTGCCTATTGACCTTTCTGTATCAGTTTTATAACTGGATCACTAAGCTCTGTTGGTGGTGAGATTAAAAAAGAGGGAGGGGAGAAAGAGAGAAAGGAGAAGGATTCAGTGGTGGTGGTGAAAATCCCAAAGGAAACTCAAATTCAGCATGAACCGTGTCTCCTTGTTAGTATTCAGCTTTTAGATAAATGACCGCAGTAGGATGTCTGAGGCAAAGAGTGGAAACAGATGATGGAAATAGTCCTAATCATTAAGAGACAAAAACTGAGGAACAGGTGAGTGTCCTCTGTTTCGGGAGCAGGTAAGGCCAATATATCTGTTCCTGACAGTCAGATACATCAGGTTGCACAAATTATAGGCTTTTACGGAGAGGATTTTGGAGCAAGGTTAAGGTTTTAATATGAATTCCTTCTGGTGACAATTATCAGTTTGAAGAAACTGTATTATACCTTGCAGAAAGAGGGCACCCATCTCAGGTCACTGAATGCTTAGTCTTCTAGTCCTGCTTGAACCATCCATTTTTACACATGTAAAAAAATGTGTGCCTGATTTAAACGCCTAAAATGGAGGCAGGCATTTTTAGAGAAAGAAAGCAGAGGTGTGCACAAGCTCTTTAGGCTTTAATTCTGCATCTATTTCGTGGGAAAAAATAGCTCCCCCGAAGAAACAAACACCATTCTACTTATATCATGTTCTTTAAAACATAATTCCTTTTCTTCAGTTATTCTTGAAGCAGGAGAATTTTCACATTGTGAGGTCGCCTCCTCCCAGAAAAGATGTTAGCCCCTTCCCCCTAGTTTTAGTGATTCAGTATGTGAAATTCTTTGATGTTTAATATTTTAATTTCTTTGTTGTGATTATTCTACAGCTTTAAAGGTTACTTTGAATTTTATACCTTCTTTCCTAATAGTTTAATAGGGTATCTGTACCTTATAAGAAGAGTAATGAAATGAAAGGTGTTGTTTGAATGGGAAAAGGGAGAGGGTAGAAAATGGGGAAAAAACATAGCTGGTTTTTCTTATCATTGGAGGTACAAAAAAGAATAGTTTGAATGAAAAAGAAAAAAATAAGGAAGTAAATACCAGGCATGGTTAGAAGCCAAATGATGTGTGTGTTTGTGTGTCAGAGCGAGAGTGACGGATTGTGATGTTGGTTTAAACACAATTGGTTTCAAGGATCCCAGAATTCCATTCTTCCTGTATTGAGATTTAGGTTTTCAGATTTCCTTTCTGTTTAGTTGTTTTTTGGGGTTTTTTTCTGTTTTCTTTTCAGTTAACTTCTTATGAGCCCTTCACTGTTTGTTAGTGTTTTTCTGCACATGCACAGTAATGAAGATAATTTTTTAAAACATTTAAATATTGAATTTAAGGTGGAGTAGAGAGCATTTTCTTCAGGTCTTGTGGATGAAGCCTAAGCTACAGTCTCCACAGGGTTTCAACATGATGTTCTGACACAGGAACCACTAAGAGTCAACTTGCGCTGGGGCCAAAGGACCTTCATGGGAGAACCCATTTCTCAGTGGAGAGTCAGTGCCTTAGAATTTGCTCTAATATTAATGCTTAGGGCTCCGTGATGAGGGGTAATGAGATATCAGTCTGCTATGTGCCTTTCCTTACCACTTCTTGGCAAGTAAAATATTGGGAACATGAAACATCTCTGTTTTGGTATAGACATGACTTGGCACCACACATAGGGGGAGAGGACATCGTTGCATCTGAGGGCAGAACCCAGTGTGTTTCTGTGTATTCAGGTGCTCTGGAGAACATAGCACAGCTGTGGCATATTAATGGTCAGACTCCCAGAATTGAGGCAGTTCCCAGGTTGCCAAGACCAGTTTCTGGGCCCAGCAGAACAAGCACTGGAGGTACCACCATCTGTGAGAAATATCCCTGGTACCTTTCGAAGCTGCACAAGCCACCACCCTTGCACAGAGGTCAGGACCCTCATCGTCAACAGAGGTTCATGATGCAGCAGCGGCTGAGACAAGGCTTGGGGCCAACTAACGGCTGGGAGATTCCTTCTCATTATTGGCTTAGTACCTCGTGGGGCTTGGATGCCGCGAGTGCCTTCTGTGTCAGAAATGTCAGGCACCAGACTGGGCTACAGAGACCTTAAACATTTTCTCAAGAGGTGGGGGCCAGGGAGGAGGGAAAACCACGTGCCCTTTGATGGTCAGGAGGGCTGATTTCTAAACATATGGGATCTTTCCTCTGGATTTCCGGAATAATTGGAGGCAGGGGTGAAGTGGGGCAGCCATTAGGGTAATACGTATCAGGCAATAATAGATGAGTCCCAGATCCAAACAATATTGTATTTTTTGTAGTGTAACTTGAGTTTACCCCTGCCTGCCTCTTTGTTGCCCTTCTCACTTCTACCCCTCATCAGACTGGAGAGACCCAGTGAAATGTATTCATCACCTGGCACTAGTCATAGTTTGGGTGGGAACAGCTACAAAATCCCTTGCAGTTGAGCTCCAGAATCAGGAAGACTCTAGAAAAAAACAACTGCTTTGAAGTTTCCGATTTCTTACATAGGACTCATTTTCTGCCCTTGATAAGTACAATCCAAATGACACAACTATTTCCCCAAATAGCCAGTTAGGTGGATTTTTGGAAATATTTGAAAACACATGACTCTGCAGTTTCAATCAAATGTAAGCATAATAGAGAAGAAAAAAAATCTCATTCACTAGTTTTTCATCCAATGAATGGCCAAATACTCAGTATTAGTCCCCTAGAGACCTTCATCTTCAGGCAAAATTTGTTAACTTGATCCATATAAAGCATAAAGGCAGCTTCTTATCTTTTCCTTCAGAATTTATAGTGTTGCCAAACCTAAACATGTTCCTGAAATATTCTCCTTTCATTCAAAGAAATTCTATAAGATAACAAAATTGTTACTTCGAGAGGCAATTATAACTTTGCCATAAAGGCAGGGTAAGAATTAACCAATTATCCTTTCTGTTTTCTGGAAACTGTTTCTCATGGCAGGAGAAGAACAAATATTAGATAGACAGTTGGACTGTTTGCTTTTTTGGCTCAAGAACAAGCGAACTATCTCGCAGGAGGCTGAGCAGTGTTCACAAGCCGTCCATGGTATGATTTATTGTTAGGACTTACTGACGTATGTTATGCACAGTGGAATGGGATGCCTTCTTTTTTCCCTGTGGCTTGTTAAGTATTTAAATGAGCAGACAGAACCATGCATCTCCTTCCTCCCCCCGTGGGCCATGCTTTTTCCTCTTTCTCCTTATTGGAATAGACAAGAAAGGAAATGTTTGCTAATGGGGTTTTCTTCCTTATTTAACAAGGCTCAAGAAAGTGCCAACTTCTTTCCAAGCATTATCTCCAGTTGCTCTTTGCACAGATTCATTTTCTCCCTTCAGACTTTACAGGGCAACGGGCCACGGAAGAAGTTTGCACAGCTCCACTTCCTCTACCTACCATCGAATACTATCGTTTGCCCCTGTGATCTATCCAAGTTATAAGCTGCTGACTTCCTGTTCTGGAATTTTACAATGAGGAAGAAAAAAATAAAACCAGTCAGAAAAAAAAAAAGTGTCCCCAAGTGAGTCAGTATCAATTAAAGGGACTACCAGCTGCAGATACCACATCAGCATCAATTTTGTCACTTAAGAATTTTAAGATCAGAAGCAATTACATTCAATAGCACCTTGTTTTTATGTGTCTACCCTTCATAGCCTTGGCTAGTAAGTCGGCCTGCACCATAATTTACACTGACATCTAATTTCAGCAGATCTGCAAGCGATCTAACAGAAGATGGAGCTACTAAGAGGAGAGGAGTCCAGCTTTATCACTGCAGACATGAAGATTCATTATTTTTGCCAATTTCAAAAGTGAACCTTATGTATATCTATGCTTTTCCTCTCTGTTTTGCATATCTCATTACTTAATTTATGTGTTGGGGAATGATTTCTGCTTAAAACTAGATGATTAAACACTTTCGCTGGTTACAAGAAACACCTAAGTATGGTAACTACTCCAGTTATAGATTTTTTAGAGAATTTGCTAAAGAAAGAGCAAACACTAAGATTTTTTTTTTTAAAGTACAGTTATACCAAGAAAGCTCTATTTTGTGGTACACACTATTTGGAATGTCTACCCAGGTCATTGCAGTTTTCCCACTCTGAGGATGGCATCCATACAAGGAAGGGGGCTTCAAGAGGCCATCCCAGGCCCTACCTCCCTGTGGCCCTTCCCTTCTTGATTGAAGTTGAGTGGCAATTGACTCAAATAAGTCTATTTAGAAGCCATCCTGGAGAGCTAAAAAAATTTGGAACTAGGAAGAAATTTCAGTCTTTCTTTGATGGTGAGACCACCAGACAAGTGGCCTGAAAAGTAAAGATTTCCTATTACTGAATATACGGAAGGAGTAGGATGGAGTAGATGAGGGTTTCTCAGCTTCAGAGCTGTTGATACTTGGGGCCTGAAAATTCTTTTTTGGGGGGACTGTCCTGGGCATTGTAGGATGTTTAACAGCTCCCTTGACATTGACCCATTCAATTCCTGTAGCATCACTCAGTTGTGACAACCAAAAATGTCTCCAGACATGCCAGATGTCCCCTGGGGAGCAATATGACCTCACGCCTCCGATAACATCCGTGAGAGCAAACAAAGGCAGCACATGGAGAGAAGCAGAAGCTGGAGATGGTAGGGAGTTTCCTACAGACATTGTCTGAAAGATCTTTGAATTATTTTTCTTGTCTTAAAGCCTCAGATGTACTTCTGCCCTTTCCACTGTTACATGAAACAGTTAGCATAGTTTTTTTCTTTTTTTTCCATTCTTACTTCCTAAAACTTTGAGTTGAGCTTCTGGGAAACAAAAATAGTCCTGACTGATATGGTAATAGATGGTGCTAGATTAAGCTTATTTTTAAAAGACCATTTCAGAAGGAAAAGATATACATACTGGACGTATCCACCAATCTTCCCCTGAGTTTTAGAAACAGACGTTTTTAAATAAATAAGTAAATTTAAGAAGGTAGGTGTGGGTTGTGGGGTGGAATGGGGAACGCTTGTTTAATAGGCACAGAGTTTTAGTTCTGCAAGATGAAAGGAGTTCTGTGTCTGGATGGTGGTTAAAATAGCACAACAATGTGAATGCACTTAATGTCACAGAACTGTACACTTAAACAGTGGTTAAAATGGTAGATTTTTGTGTTATGTGTATTTTACCACAATTTTTTAAAAAGGTAGCTGTAGGGGAGAGAGAAGGAGAGAAGAAGAAGAATGGGTTGGGCCAGGTTCCGGTTATGATTCCTGATGCGCTTACTGGTCGGCAATTCATCGTGAAGCAGGGACACCACCCCCAGTTTACAAAACTGACAGCATTTTTCCTCTGCCTGTGATGTTATTATTCCTTCAGCAGTTGCTTTTGAAGAAGATGTATTGAGGCACAGAAGAAAACCTTCTGAATTATTCTCTGTCAGTTTCTTTGTTTTAACACTGTGTCAGGTCACCTTCAGAGACCTCCAGACCTGGTAGGAACTGTCGTATATCACAGGATTGCAAAGCTGTCTTGGCCACGTGTGGGTTTAACCCATTCACAATCCTACCTCTTGGGATTCACAGTTTGAAGAGGGTTTATTTTTTTCCTCCTCATAAATGGTTTGTCTTCTCAATCCCAGGGATTGATCAGCTGTAGCTAGGGGCATTTAGGGCTGTGTCCTTTGAACACTGAAAATGGGCAAGTGCTCATCTGGGGTCTCCAGTGTAGAATGCGGATTGATTCTGACCATGAAGGGAAAAGGATGTCTACAGGCAAAGACTGGTAAAAATGACCATGTCAGGGGGGCAATAGGACCAAGAAGAAAAGAGGATCTTGTAGGAATCATGTGCTTAAAGTAAGAGACATGTTTATTTTTTTCTGAATTCTTCCTGAGGTATCTTGCTCAGTTAGTGTAACTTGAAATAGAATTTATAATATCAGCAGATGCATTTTTTTTTTTTACAGCTAAAACATAACATACACGCAGATTCCTTGCTTTGAGTGGCTGATTAGAAACTATTTGCATTTAACAGAAGTTTAAAAAACTTCTCTAAAGGAAGCATTTTGGGGGTGCGGTGGAGGGAAGGCAAATTTATAAAACATTCCAAGTCCCTTTAACTCTTAATCATTTAGACATAATTAGTTTTCTTTTGCCCTTAACTTTGCAGATGGAGCTGGTAATCAGGCAGTAAGGCCATAATCAAATTTCTCCAAGAGTAAGTGAATAAAACTCCAAATTTTTATAAAAGAAAAAAATGAAGACAAGAAAATCGAGTAAAAAAGGAATACCCAGGGCTTCCCTGGTGGCACAGTGGTTGAGAGTCCGCCTGCCGATGCAGGGGACGTGGGTTCGTGCCCCGGTCTGGGAAGATCGCACATGCCGTGGAGCGGGAGGCCCGCGTACCCTGAAGAAAAAAAAAAAAAAAGGAATATCCATCAGATTTTCTAATCAAGTTAATCTTCTCCAATACACAGCTGTATTAGAAATATAGGAGAAAGTCTTTGAGACAACTGGCATATTTTCCTTGTATCCAGATTTAAATTATAGTTATTAACTATTCTGTATTTTTATCAGTCATATTATATCCAAGGCATAAACACTGTTAAAATGATTAAAGTCTTAGTATTATAAATATCTTCTAAACCAAGAATTCTCTGGTGCAAGTATTTCTAAGTAATGTTAGGTGCACAAAGTGCTCTGCTACCTCATTGAACAGACGGGATGCAGGATCACATCTAAGGCGGTGTCGCCAAATTCTCTGTGTCGTATTTGTTTTCATACCCACTGCCATTTCTCATTTATAATCTGAGGCAGCATGGTGTTTTGGTGAGATAGTTAATTGGTGGGTTTTGAGAGTCACGATCTGCTTCTTGGTCTTTGTCTTAATTGTAAAAATCCTTCACATGTGTTTTCAAGGGAGCACATGTATGTTTCATTAGAAAAAAAAGAATTCTGTTTGTGTAAGTTTAAACAGTGTACTGCATGAAAGCTTGAAGAGACCTTGAGTTTAAACTTTGGTTGGACCATGGACACCTTTGAGAATCTAGGATAATCATATAATTTATCATACAAACCTGAACTCTTTGAGAGAGTAAGTGGGGTCCAATGAATAATTATTCTGAGCAAAGAGGCATAAATGAGGATTAGCCCAGGCAAATTGGGAGGTATAGCCATTTTAAGGTTTGATGAAAAGTATGGACCCACTTTTCAGGAAAAAAAAGTGCTCATGCATGAACACCCCCTGTTTCTCATGCATCACTCTGTAGAATTCACATCTTCATTTTAAGAACCCTGAGACCAGATACATTTGTCCAACATTTATTTGTTGTTGGTCTACTTTGTCCCAGGCACTGTTTTCAGATGCAGGAGATACAGCACGGCACAAAACTAAAACAGTCCTGCTCTCATGTGATTTATATTATACTGCCGTAGTCTGACAACCTGGTAGGCAGAATTCTAAAGATGGTCCCCCAAGATTCCCATCACCTGGTTATTCAATCAAACCCTAATTCAGATACTGCTGTGGAGGGACTCTGCCAGTGTAATTAAGGGTAAGGGTCTTAAAATATGGAGAGATGCCTGGATTATCCAGGTGGAGCCAATCTAAATACTCCAGCCTTGAGAATCAGAGAGTTTTCTTCAGCTGGAGTCAAAAGAGACTTGGCGGAAGAGGACAGAAGGAGTGATGAGGCCAGAGGGTACTTATAGAGATTCAAAGCAGGAGAAGGATTAGACCTGCTGCTGGTGCCTTTCGAAGTGAAGGAAAAGGTCATGAGTTAAGAATGCACGCGGCCTTTAGAAGCTGAGAGAGACTCAAGGCTGACAACTGAAAAGGAGATGGGGGCTTCAGTCTTACAACCACATGGAACTGAATTCTGCAAGTAAATTTAATGAATTGGGAAGCAAATTCTAGAATCTCCTGCTAAGAGCCCAGCCAGCTAACACCTTGATTTCAGCTTCGTGAGACCTGGACCCATGAAGCCCACTGGACTTGTGATCTGCAGAACCGTGAGATAAATTTCTGTTGTTTTTAAGCTACGAAGTTTGTGGTAATTTGTTATGATAGCAATAGAAAACTAGCACAGACAAAAGAAAAACAAGCAAAACAAGCAAAATGTTTGCTAGTGGCTTATGAAATGCTAAGGAGTAAAAATAAAAAAGAAAGGAAGATATTCAATGGGAGGGATGGTCTCCCCGGGAAGGTGACTCTTGAGAAAAGACCGAAGGTCTTGTGAGTGAGCCATAGCAGGGCGGCCTGTATAGCTTGGGCAGGGGGAACTGGGGAAAGAGAGGAGGCAATGAAGTAGAGAGAATGGGGGCCATTTTCTGAGGGCCATGTTGGTCATAGCAGAGACTTAGGCATTTATTCTAAGTGCCAAGGAGTCATGAGAAGGTTTTGAGCGTGGGACGGAGTACCATGATTTGACCTGTGTGTTAGCTGGGTCACTCTGGCTGCTGTGTTGAGAGCAGACTGCAGGGAGGTGTGGGTAGAAGCAGGGATATCGGCTAGAAGGCTACTGTAACAGTCTAAGCAAGAGATGATGTTGGTTTGAACTTAGTTCTGGGTCCTAAGGACTGGTGAGAAATGGTCATATTTAAAGTGCAGCCAACAGGTGTTGCTGGCTGACTGTTTGCGGAGGATGTAATAGACTCTTTCACAACTGTTGTCTTAAGACAAACTCAAGATTATAGAATGCGTTGATCAAGAAAGGGGAAATTGCCAATGTTTACAACACATTTTTGGTGGACTGATTTGGCGAATTTAACTTGGTGTGCACGCACATGCTTCTGAAGTGTCGACATTGTGATTCAGTTCCCTTGGTAAATGGTCTGAGGTGCTGGAGTTTAAAGACCGTTCTAGGACTCTGAGTGTTCCCTCAGGAATGATTACATCTGTAAACTCTCAGACCCAGTACTGCCCATGCTTTAAACTACTTTAAAAACTGCATATAAAGTGAGTAAACAAATACAGAAGTGACCAAAACCCACAACACACAGACCAAGTTTTAAGAAGTTTGGAAACTTAATAAGAGATAGAACATAGGAATTTGGTAAAAATATCAGATAACGTGGAACTCTGTAACCTGGAAAAGTCAAGTCATGGGCCTGATTTAATAACTTGACTGAGTATGTAAAGCACTACAGCTCCATCAATGGCGGCAGCTCTCCACCGTATCTACCTGAGATAACCCGGGGGATTTAGGTCAGCTATGAGACACAGCTTATTTGCAGCAAAGATTATTAAATAATGGGAGGAGTGCCTGGGGAATCTCTGGAGGCATTTTTATTCAAACACCTGAGGGACAGAAATCCTAGCGTGATAGTGCTGGAACTCTCCACAAGATGGCAATCATGGGCTGATGCCAATTTTTGTTTTCTCTTGATAAAAATATCTATAGAGTTTACACTTTGGCAGGAAAAAATAAAGACCCATGACTTACGTTTCACTGTCATATCTTGTATTATATTATCTATGGATGAGTTATATTTCCCCAAACCTCCATCTCCACTTACGGGTTTTTCTAAACATTATTTTGTAAGGCTGAGGGAGGCATGTTGCAGTACCGGGGTGGCATATCCCTCCCTGCTTTCACATCCCAACACGAGAACATTGATCTTCATGGGAGGCTTGAAGAACAAGAATGTGTCATGTGACTTAGAGGTCTAAGCAGTGAAATGAGGCACTGCTTAAAAATTGGTATATAGAAGAAAGTCAGAAACCTGGCTATTTCCTCAAAGAATGAGAAACTATGATTTAGGTCAAGACATGTGGAAATAGTATGTTTTACAAAATTCTGAGTTATGGTTCCTTTAAGAATAGCATTGTCATTCTTCACATTCAAGATGAAATGCTTCCGATTTAAAATTCAAAGGAGAAAATGCTCTTTTTTTTTTTTAGAAATTATTTAACTACTTTTCCCCTTGTGTAGGAGTTACAAAATTTCATGTACTTAGGGGTACTTCTTGCAACTTTATTCATCTATCACAACTTTATTCTCTATTTTGCCTGATGCCAAAAAAAAATTAAAAAAAAATCTGTTACTGGTATATTCTATCAGTTCAGAATTTTCTCTGCCCCCTTCCTAGAATTAAGTCTCCCTGATGCCGCCTTTACACCACAGAACTATCTGGTTCCTGGACTTTGTGCATGTTGTATCTCTGAGGTGGACACTGATGTATTTGGGCCTGGAGTGTGGCCAGTCCTCCATGCTGGCATCCACGGAAAAGTCAGGGTTCCCTCTGATTCCCTAGTCACAGGGACCATTATCTGCCTATTACTCTGACATCCCCTCATGGCAACCACAAGATCCATCGGGTCTTCCTTCTTGTTAGTAAGCCTCTTTGTCTCAGCTAACTTCCACAATCTTTCTTTGGCAGAGGAAATCCAGATTCTCTTCCACACTCCTTGGAGAACTCCTGCGGGGCACTGGTGGGTCTGACGTGCTGTTTGACCACAGCTCCCTACAGGCTCTTCTGCTACTTCCTAGCCAGCACAGTTGGGTTGCTATGTGTTGCAGCTGACAGGCATTAGGGTCCTGCCTTTATAACCTCCACCTGAGGACCTGAGAGTTCTGACCTCCACAGGCCTCTGGCATGATTTCTCCTTTGCCATCTGTTTACCCTTCACTGCATAGCATATACAATGCAACATCTTGACGTCAGTTTCAGCTACTGGCTCATCAATTAGAAAATCCAAAACATAGTGTGCATAGGGTGTTTAGACTGGTTTGCCTTTCTTAATGTGTCTGAAAAATGGTGAACCAGTGCTAATTCAGGACACTTTGGGGAAATAAAAGGTTATTGATTATAGCTAAGAGTTACGTCAACAAGTTCAGGATCCTCCAGTTACTAGCTGTGTGACCTCTGACAATGAAAAGATGTAGTTTGATAAAATCATCCATTTGTGAGGAGTAAGATCATACATTTACAAGACCTATTCCTGTTTAATTTAAAACAATTGTGTGTAGGTAAAACCTAAATTAAGACAAAAGCATTTAAAGCCTGGGCTTCCATAGTTCCTCAAGACAGTTTATACACAGAGAAACACTACAGTTTGAAAGAAATATGTAAAACTTGCTCAGTTTTAATGTCCTGAACACAAAAATTGTGCATATAAATGAATTCAAGTCTTTCCCATATTATTCTCCATCTAAAATTGCCATAAAATTATGTTAAACAATATTCTTTTCAATACATCTGAGCATATGATTAAATTCCACTTCTTTAAGATTTTTAAGAGTAAGGAGGAAGGAAACGTGGACCTATTCAGGCAAAATGAGGGAACAAATGTTATTGGAAACAGCGAATAAAATCGTTACAGATGGCAGTATAGATGTTGAGAGAGTTCTCAGTATAAATATTTAAGTTTACATGAATTTCACATGGTTAATAATTTACAATAATTAAATCACATGTCGGCAATAACACTTGTGGGTTCTTCTTCACACAGTATTGAGTCTAAAACTCTTTAGGTTTAAAATGTCAACTTAGGTTTCATGAAATATGCCAAAGGGGAATTTCACGTGTGCTTTGCAATATGCTGGTTTCCAACGCGGTTCCTTTCCCACTGTGCTTATGCATCGCATGTTTAGTTGCCTCTGTGTGAGTGAAATGGCTTGGCAGAGGGGAGGGGGAGGGTCACCCCCCCAGCCTGACATAAGTGGCAGCTCCATAGATTTTCACTGGAACATTTATAAAGTTTTAGACAGTGGCCACTGCCAGCTCAGAAGATAATTATAATAAGTGAATTCTGTCTGGAAGCCAAGGAGAGAAACTCTATCTGGCACTGAGAGAAAAGACGATGACTTTATTGTTTTACCAGCCTTTGTACTGGAGTCTGTGGCAGCAGTAGGGGATGGAAATCGTGCTTTCCCTCCCGTGCCTTTCTGACCCCAGAACAAAGCAATTACATTTTTAGAAGAAACCATTTAGAGGACAACCCATTTCACTGCAAGCATCCCGGAATCCAGCAGCTTAACGTGGCTCTGGTTGCAATGACATCTCTAAAATTGTATCTGTGCTGCTGTGTGACTCCTAGCGTTTACTATAATTTGGTGGCGGAAACTGTATGACTTGGCGCCTACTGTGTGCAGTCCCTTGTGGCAGGCTGCTGCCATCATGGCCCTGTGGCTGCACTGTGGTAGGAAGCCAGCCTTCAGTGGGCTCCTTTGGGAGGTGGGAGGGACGGGAGGGGAGCAGTAGAGAGAAGGGAAGAAATTTCTTCACAACAGCTGGGTAGGCAAGTGGCTCAGCTCATTACAGGATTCTGATTGTCCAGTGTGTCTCTTTTGAAACAAAATTTCTCATTCTTAAAGCAAAAGAATAATTTTGCTAGTTAATGGGATTTTCTCTGCAAAGCTGCTCTCAAGAAATGACGTATAAGTAGCCCTGAAGTAGATTCTGATGGCTCAGTTAAAGCTATTGCAATATGCAATTTCAGTGCATTGTCGTCTCGGGAGAATTGTTGCTTTGTTCTAACTGGCAGTGCAAGTCGCTTGTGAGGGGCAGGAATAATGTGTCATATGAAAGAATTCTTTAACAGCAGATTTTTATAGATCTGAATGTAAGTATTTTGTTGTTTTGTTTTGTTGGCTATGTATAAAACCCATATTTTAAGGACAATGGGAATCATTCAGATATCCCTATGCTAAGAACAGGCAGCAGGCATTCATGTGTTTGAAAAGTTGGCTGTTGCTTCAATTTATATAAATTAAATCCTTTCCACATTGATTTATGATCTTGGGTTATTACTCACGTGCTTGGACTTAAAGTACTATTATTGGTTTTAGAATGTAATAAAACTTACAATTAAACATAATCAAACTTAAATATATTGTTGCCTACTACTTTCTGATGGTTCTTTGTATGACAAAAAAAATCCAAACGTCAGACCAGTGAAAACTCTTCATGGGTCACCAATGATGTATTGTTCTTGCCTTAGTGCCTAGTTTGGTTTGTACAAAGTGCTTGCCTGCTTCTGATGTGAGATGCCACTCACCTGTTACACTGTACTCTGGAGGTGGGTGTGGGCAGGGAAGACGAGTACGTTGCTTCTCATGATTGTGAGCAGATACTGTTTTTTTGGCACGTCTGCTAGCTTACTTCATGCCGCATAGATGGATTTAGAAAGTATGCCTGAGAATTACTCCATCGAATGGTTCAGGAAAACTGTGGTAACGTGGTGAAAATGATATGACTCACTTTACAGAAATCTAGACATTTTATGTGGCACAGTGGGAAGGGAAGTAAATGGAATCCTAACAGTATGCTTTCCTGAGTGCTCGGAAGGGCCTGGGGATTAAACAGAACTCTTTCTACTTTTCTTCTTAAATGGCAGGGCATGTTTGATAACACAATTGGAGATAAAGCTTTAAAAATACTTTTAAAAGAAAGAGATAAACCATAACACTGAGTTTAAATGTTTGCTCTGAAAGCAGATTTTTTTTTTTTTTTTTTTTTTTTTTTTGCGGTATGCGGGCCTCTCACTGCTGTGGCCTCTCCTGTTGCGGAGCACAGGCTCCGGACGCTCAGGCCCAGCGGCCATGGCTCACGGGCCCAGCCGCTCTGCAGCATGTGGGATCCTCCCGAACCAGGACACGAACCCGCGTCCCCTGCATCGGCAGGCGGACTCTCAACCACTGTGCCACCAGGGAAGCCCCAATGGTGAATTTTAAGCAGAGAAACATCTTGGTCTAAATGTGTTTTGATAGGTAGCTCTTAAAATCTGAGAGAGATAAAGTTAAGGATCTATTTTATTTTTATATTTATTATTTTTAAAAAATTTATTTATTTTTGGCTGCATTGGGTCTTCATTGCTGTGCGTGGGCTTTCTCTAGTTGCGGTGAGCCGGGGCTTCTCTTCATTGCGGTGCGCAGGCTTCTCATTACGGTGACTTCTCTTGTTGCAGAGCACGGGCTCTAGGCGCCCGGGCTTCAGGAGTTGTGGCTCACGGGCTCTGGAGCACAGGCTCAGTAGCTGTGGTGCACGGGCTTAGTTGCTCTGCGGCATGTGGGATCTTCCTGGACCAGGGCTGGAACCCATGTCCCTTGCACTGGCAGGCGGATTCTTAACCACTGTGCCACCAGGGAAGCCCCAAGGATCTATTTTAGATAGAACAGTTTTGCCTCACCTAGGCTGTTGTGTTTGTGATCTGGATATGGGAATCTGGGCATTGTCTATGTAAAAAATGGGATTTAATGTCATGGGAATGAATGAGATCACTTAGGACGAGGGCACAAGGAGAAGAGAAGATGAATGAAATTGGGAGAATGTGGTCACAGAAGCCCAGAGAACAGAATTTCAAGAGAGAAAGGTCTAACTGAATCCAGTTTTGAGAAGCTGAATATCGGGGCCCTTCACTGAATTCAACAACATGGAGGCCATAAGCAGCCTTGCACAGAGCAGTTTCTGTGATACGGGGAGATGGCAGCCGGCTTAGAGTGGGTTGAAGATACATTCAGAAGTGCGTGTGGTTCTTTCAAGACTTACACTAGAGGCTTGAATTCAAGAGGAGGTTTTCTTTTTGTTTTTTTTTTCCTTTATGCTTTTTGTAGCACAGAAAGTATAGCAAATTAGTATGCTACTGGGAATGATTGAATGGGAAGGATACTAAGAAACATGAAGTTGGGAATCTGGGTATACTACACGGGAACCTCTGTTTCCATAGAGCGCGTTCCTGTTGATCAGGCAGGAATGGACTTTCTTACTGAGCATTAAGGACCTCCCAGAATCTCCAGGAGAGATAGTCGAGCTTGGAGACTCTCCCTCCAAGGAAAGACCTTCCAAACACACTGAGGAGCTCTGTAGCGCAGCCCCCTGCTGTCTGTTGTAGAAGCCAGGCCCACACTCTCAAGCTGGACTTGAAAGACCTGAATTAACTTTCTCTGATACCCCTGAGACCCAGATGCTTTTGCCATCAACCTCAACAAAAATGAAGCATGCAGGGGTCCTGCTTCCTGTCTGCCATCTCCCAAATTGAAATAAAACTGGTGGTTAGCTTGGAGGCGACAGAGACCATGCCTGACAGAAGCCTGGGGGTGACACACGTCCCAGTGCTTCTCTGCCCTGGCCGGCAGCTGCACAGTCCTCTCCCCAGGGCTCTGACAACGTGAACGCAGCGCAGACTTGCCAGAGGAACAGACATTCCTTCCTCAAGACTAGCCTTGTGAGAGAAGACAGGACTCGAGTAGCAAAAGTCACTTGTGCCTTTCAGCAGCCGGTGCTTTAGCACCATGACATGTTTTCCAGGTTGTGCAGGGAGGACTTCTTTTCTCACAGGTAGACCACAGGGGGAAAATGCCCACGTCACGTGTTTAGTGTGGTGCAGATGATTCATGCATAGGAGTGAATGAAGTGCAATTAAAGGGCCAAAAATTAATTAGCTTTTATATGTGGATGTTCTCAGTGGGATGTTGGTTTAACACTGCCTGAACTATTTAACTCTTTCTTTAAGCAGATTTAACTTTTTCTGTTTTCAGTGTTGGACTCTGATAACCTTTTAGTATTCAATAGTGTGAAAACAGTCCCCCATGTAATATAAGAGAACTCAGTTTCTCTTATATGAAAGTCATCTTTCTGTTGTTATAAAAATGGGTTAAATGAAAAACTTATGGTTTTAAAATGCCCCATTTTGTAAATGTATGTTTGTAGATAATTTTGAATACAGTGAAGATCTGTTTTATAAAGTCACTAATTGTGGTATTAAATCAGTGTAAGTTCTATAGGTTGGTTTACATCGGAATATTAAAACTAATTTTGTATGGCATACTTTCATAATCTATATAAGATTTGGTGACATTGTGTGAAATAGTCAAACTAGATTCCCTGTCTGCCAGTGAATCTTGAGGGCTGTTCCGTTATAAGGAAATGTCATAGCGCCAAGTGTTGCCATGTCTAGGGGAGGAGAGGCTGATAGAAAAACTCTACGTAACCCTCTTCTTCCAAGAAGCTCAGAGAGAAAGTACCAGGCAGCAAATGGTATCTTAGGCAGAAAACTCACACTTTTACAATGTGTACTCTGAACAGTGAGAGTCCAGTAGGATTTAGCCAGCGATAAAACCTGCTCATGGTCAGCCAGCCAAGCAGGCAGCCAGACTATTTCAAAGCATATATATATATATATATAGGTTTTTATTTTATTTGGTTTTACCAATATATATATTGGTTTTTAAATCACTGAGTTTGTGGTAATTTTAATTTATTTTTTGTATCTTTATTGGAGTATAATTCCTCTACAATGTTGTGTTAGTTTCCGCTGTACAACAAAGTGAATCAGTTAGAGGTATACACATATCTCCATATCCGCTCCCTCCCACCCTCCCTATCCCACCCCTCTAGGTGGTCACAAAGCACCGAGCTGATCTCCCTGCGCTACGCAGCTGCTTCCCACTAGCTATCTGTTTTACATCAAAGCATACTGATGTGTTCATAGAACTCAGCTTATTTCTGTCTTTAAATGTAAACATCTACAGATACAAAAACTAATAACTTTGTACAAAAAGAAATAAGGGCCCTGAGTGGACAAAGCAATATTCCAGTAGAGAAGAGTAAGGGGTAAGAATTTGTAGGATGTTGGATCTTAAGAAATTGAGACTAGATAAGCAGGCAGTCGATAGATCAAAATGAATTGGTATTTTTGCCAGTTTCTAAAAAAGAGAAACTGGGAGTTCATCCTGGAAGCCATACTACAGTATTCTGTAATGCATTTACTTAACAATAGTTATTGAGCACATGTTTACTAGGTCAACAAAACAGATCATGTCCTCGTTCTTAGGGAGTTTATATTCTTGTAGGAGAAGACAAACGTTAAATATATCACATGTGATAAGAATTTTGAGAGAGTAAGCTAGCTAATATGTATAGAATGAATATGTACCAAGGACCGGGGGCTATGATTGGGCAGACAGGAATGTGGAAGAGAGAAGAAAAGCCCTCTGTTACCCCCATGGCACTAATTTTTCAGTGTTGTGAAAACAGTGTTTCATATGCCCTCCTACTCCTTTCCGCATACACCTCAGGAAAGTTAAAGGAGGCAGATCTTGGAGAAAATTGTATGGTCTGGAATGTTTGTCACGCTCTCTACAGTCTTCTCCTTTTGTCTCTTTGAATGGCTTGTTTAATCAAGGATGGCTGGTGGCACTGCTGCCCCAAGGAGAATAGGGACTATAGTAGCAAGAGTGCTTCTCTTTCCAGCGCTGACCTGTGTGCTTAAGGGCTATTCGTAGTCCTTCCAACAATGCTAATCATTTTTCATTCTCACTCTCCAGCCCCACCTCAACACTGAAACATTTAGAGGAAAAGACAGCTAAGACCAAAGGCAGAATGGAAGCAAAGTCTCAGATGCTTGGTACTTTGGGGGAACTGTAAGAAGTCTAGTGGGACCAAAGACGAATTTGATTTTTCCTTATCACCTTCTGTCTTTATTATAAAATATACTTTGAATTTTCATGTTGAGATTTTTCCTGGATCTCTCATCTTTGGGCGACTTCACGTTATTCGTAATTTCTACTCTAAATATCCTTAGAGGTACTATGAGTAAACTTCTGGAATTTACTCATAGTAACTTTAACAGAAGGTACAGTAAGTAGCCTTACCTCTTAAGTTCACTCATGCATCAGACATGCTAAATGGCAGGCACTGTGCTAGACCCTCTGTGTACAAAGGTGAGTTAGACAAAGGTGATTTTTGCCATTTCCTTTAAGCTGAGCTTACCAAGAAAAAAAGTCAAATAATTAGTGTAATGGGATAATGAACTTCAATAGAACGTTATTTCAGAGGCATAGAGTATAGAATACTTAACTCTTTAACAGATGTTGACCCAGTGGGAGGACCCAGGCAGCCTGTGTTTCCTTGTCTCCTGGGTCTTCTGGTTTCTGGCTGGCTTTGGGCAATGGGAGACACTGGGGAGATACGGAAGGCGGGAGTGAGGCAGAACTTGGGGTATTTCTTTTCCCCACACTGTACCTCAGACGGTGGCTCTGGCAGCAGCTAGATCTCCTCTGTGGCTCCAGCTCCTACAAGCCAGCCCCTTCTTCCATGGTCTCAGCTTCCGGGTGAAGTGCATTATGGTTCCAGTCCTTGCTGCGTGGCTTTTGCTCTACGTTCCGGCGATGCCACCTTGCCTGTTGTGTCCCCAGCTGGAGAGGTAATAGTCTTTTTGCCTTTGCTATTCTTTGGGTTGCCTCTTCATCCCCTATATGACTTCTGAACTCTTACTACTGGGTAAACGTCCTCTGTTGAAATGCCTAGAGTAGTGACTGATAGTATCAAATGCTTTGTTCAAAGCACTGTGCCTTTCTGATGAGTACAGACAATATTCTAGGTCAGAAAGAAATGAACTTTATGCAGAGGCTCTACCTTTGGTAGAGCATATTGAGAAATTTTATTTCTCTACCATTAAAATGGTCTTGCTTATTTTTCCTACTGCATCTTCATCAATCCTTGCTGCCCTGTCCTCGAAATGCCCTTAGACTATGTTACTTTTACTTACCTTTTCTGAGATAGTACTTCCTAATCGTGTGTTCCACTGGTACTGCCGTCATATTTATTTAGCCACCTGGGAGTCAGGGATGTGCCTCTGGCCTTGCTGGTCTCTAACCGTAGTCTTCTTTCACCTTTAGTGTTCTCAGTGATGGTATTCATATTTGGCTGAAAGCCTTCCTGCCTCTCTACAGATCCTAAGTTTTGTACCACCAGAGTACCACTTTGTGACCTCACGAGTAGCTTGGGGAAAACTTGCCTACTGGGGCTCCTTATCATGTAATTCACTTCACAGCCATTCTAATGACTATCATAATGTCAGAACAGAAAGAATCTAGAACAAGCTGGGGGAAGACTTGAGTCGTTTTTCTGGCTGTCTGATGCAGGGCTGGCTGAACTGATACATGACATGCAGAGAAAGAAAGAAAAAAGAACCAAAATATCTGCCCTCCCACCTCACTGAGTTGTTCCGAAGGCCAAAAAAATAGTTTAATAGGATAATATTAGTCGGCTGCTTGATTTAAATATGCTATTAATTTTTTAATTTGATTCTGTAAGGTGGTAGTAATTCCAGGTGAGAGAACGCAGGCTGAGAAAGGCCACTTGACTTCTCCAAGGTCACATGGAATGATAGTGGATATGGCACACCTGGAATTTCAACCTGTTGGCTTGCCTTCAGAGTTCATGTTCTTTCCCTTCTACCGGGATGCCTTTGGATGTGAAAAGATGATTCATCAAAGTGTGTTCAGAAAAAATATATGTGCTTTACAAATTCTGGAGCAGAGCAGTAGACGTTATCATCCTTCTTTGAATTAAGGCTGTCACATACCAGAGAAAATAACCAGCAGATTAATTGTTCTCTCTAAACAGCTGACATACTTAACAACGTTCTGAGCTATTTCCCTTGAGTGAAAGCATTTTTTATTTTTTAATAATCTGTGTTCACGTCACTGTCATTGGCTCTGCAGCCTTTCTTCTTGGAGTTTTAGCTACAGACTCTGGTGGGGGCAGGAGTCCATTTGATCTCTTGAGCCTGCGTTCAGATCCACAACACTGTGAATAAAGAGCAAAGCATGCAATAAAACAGTGCGAGGTGACACTTCTCTGCAAATCAAGGTAATCTAGCTGTCAGCTGTTTGCCTGAAAAGCTCAGTGACATGCACTGGCTTAAGTTTTGCTTTTGTTGTATCACAAAAAAGACGCTAAGAACTTTCATACTCAAAGTGTGACATACTCAAGTGGTCACTCAAATCTTTTCCATAGCTGTACTGCATTCTGAAAATGTTATGTTGCATTTATGCTACATTTTCACTGTCATTCTGTTTGCTCCACGTTATGTTTATTGCTCTTCATTCAGATTATAGTTTCCAACTGAAGTGTACCACACTGATGGTGTGTAGACATTAAAAGAAATATTTCTTTCCCCGGCTGTCTGACATTGTTACATTCTCATTCTATCTATCTTTCTTTTTTGACTGTGCAGAGAAATTAATAAAGATGATCTTTTAGCACAAAATTATGAAAGAGATTGAGCTCATCAGTGTGTGCTGTCATAAAAACACCTGCTTATTTTATGACAGTAAAGAGCAGCCTGGCTGTCAGCTTCACCTCGATGAGCACACTCTGCTTGCTTCTTCATTTTGCTGGGAAGACAAGCAGCTGTAGCTTCTAGGACTCCATAATAAAACGTTGATTTCATCAGGACGTTTATTAACTACTGAGGACAAAATTGCAAGTCATTTGACCACATTTCTGTTTCTTTTGTCATTTTTGGAATTAGATGAGAAGTGTGGAAACATTACGATTTTCCAGTCCTATTCATTTCTAGGAATTTCATCGAAGACTCTGCCATTATATTTTTAGCAGTACAGTTCTTCTGGAGCAGTGTGAAGTGGGCAGTGGAAGAGAGCTGTGTGGAAATAGGGCACAATCTACTTTCTGATTCCTTCGAATTGTCCTGCATGTGCCATTACTCCACCTAGACACACATCCCTTGTACATTTTGATTTATGTTCCCAGGTAACCGAAGTAATCACAGAAGCTGTAGTGTCCATTGGCCAATCCTACCTGACAAGGTGGCAGGTCTTCTCTGGAGCAGTCTATTTCCAGCTGCTGCACTGGAAATAGAGAAATGAAAAAAGGCAGTGGTAACATAGAGGGGCAGGACAAAACTAGAAGAAACCGTGAGGCGTTTCTGGAGTGATTGTTCAAAGGTTAACAAAGAAGGCGCTGACCAGGAGAAAATAGTAGTCTAGCGCAAGGATCGGCAAACCGTCTGTAAAGGGCCAGATACTAAGAATTTTAGGCTTTCAGGCCTACACTCTGTTGCAACTATTCTACTTTATCATTGTCTTGTGAAAACAGCTATAGACATTACACAAACGAAATGAATGCCTCTTTGGCCAGTTAGCAGACTTCGGGTTTATGTTTCTGTTAAATAATTCTATAAACTTAGACCATTTGTAAGGAGATGGGAGTAGAGGGAGCAGTGCCCGGTTATAGTTGCCCCAAGTATTTTGAGTGGAGATTTGGCAGTAATGGTGCCACATCCTAAGCATGAGTGACCAGGGTCCTTAGAACAATATGAAGGTTTGGGTGTTTATTTTTAGAGCATCCTACTTATAACACATTTATTGATACGTAATTACCTCCTAAATGCTTTTCCGACTTTTAGTCCCTCTGTCCTCCTGATGTCTCAAATTGTCTCCAGAGTTTGAGAACTATTTGACTTAATCTTCTTAATATCTCTTCATCACCTACAGAATAAAATATTATTTCTTTAGCCTGTCATTCAAGACTTTCACAATTTGAACCCAACCTGTCTTCCTGGTTTTATCTCTGGCCTCTCCCATATCTTAAGTTCTTGCCGTAAAGTGGTTTCTGCCACTCCTCTGAGCACGCTCTGACCTCTCCACTTCTCAGCTGTCGTCACCTGATCCCTCTGTGCTTTCTGCTTTGTCTACTTTTGAAAAATCTACCTGTATCTTAGTCTCCAAAGAAGGTAATGATACCACAGTGCCATATATAATTATATGACTAATTACTAAAAATACTAGGAAATTTATCTTTGCAAATATATGAAAACTTAGGCTTCTATTTAATAACAAAACCGGAGAGCTCCAAATTAGAGCAATTTAGAGTGTCAAATTTGACCCAATGAGCTCAGAAGGTATAATAAAGATATCATACTGATTTCTGCAAATTGCAGTTTTTATCTAACACTTTCCCAGCGTGAAACCACCCCCTTGTGAGGACTATTAACTCAAGTTATTCAGACTGGAATGATTTAATATTACTGCTGTTTGAAGTTTAAATAATAGTAACAATAATAACATGTAGATACAGCTATATTGAATAGTAACAACACAAAGAGCTAGGAACATGCAGGCCTGTAACCAAATAACACTTTTCCTGCAAAATAAATCTGGGTTAATGATGAAACTTATCTTCTTCTCTCCCCACTCCTAAATAGCTTAAACATACAAACAAAATAATCCCAAAGAGCAAAATGTTAGCATTGAATTGCAATGTCTTTTATAACACATCCCTTCTTACCTAGCTAATGTAATTTTGATTTTTCTCAATCCATATATCATTCACTAGAGTTGCTAATAAAGTCCTTATACTAGTAATATTTCTTTGTGGGACATTCCTGCCCACTGAAACATATAGTCCACAGCACAGCTAGTAGAAAGCAGGATCCATGTTCTTTGTTTCCTCCTTTCAGATGTTCCTGGGAAGAACAATATCTATTTAACAATCATTTTAAGTAAATGAGAATTTATGTACAGGGACTGGAATAATATATGAATCTCATCTAGGATATATACTCAAGATAATGTACCTAGAAATATTTCCACGACATATAGTAGATACAATAAAACAAGAAAACAGTTCTTCCTATTTCTACATTAGTTCCAATCAATACAGTTGCTGTCGTAAAGCTTTATTTTAGCGTTTTAAGACCCAGGGCCTTAGCCTGTGCACTTTCATTCCTGGTAGCTTTGGTCAAAGGAAGCATGTTGCTTTGAATCTCAAAGCCTTGGACACGTTAATATCCACTGCTATCCCTCTGCAGCCAATAAGTACAGATGAAAGGTCAGGGAAGCTGAAGTTTTCTGAATCTCATAACTGAATATCATGATTCTTTATCACTTTGCTGGCAGGGCTTGATTCAGAGGTGAGAAAATCTGTTTAAAAATAACTTATTTTGTTGTTCAGACAGACCAAAGAAGGTATATTATGTAATTGTATGTCTGCCAAACAGGGAAAATCAAGGGCAAATTTGGGAGGAAACAGTGAAACAAAGAGATGATAAACTGTTGAGCATGACAAGTTAGTAAGCCTTTAGTCACTGGGAAGAAGAGTTGAGAGAGGAGAGGGGAGGGGCGGGGAGAACTGAAAAACATGGCAGGACCTGAAATGGGTGGGGACAGGTGGTTAGTGGGAGGCCCAGTGAGGTTTAAGTATTACATGTATATATCACTACAGACAGGTCTTTTCTGACTCTATGTATACAAAATGGTGGAACATCAGTGCCTCAGCTGTTGGTTCCATGGCACAATGCAATTGGTCCAACTTGGGTCTGTGTTACCTCTGGCCAATCAACTATAGCTATGATACAGGGTAAAGTAATGTTAAAAAGATTGTCACAGACCCTCTGTGTGATCTGATGTGACTACATGCCTCAAAATATTTCTGCCCAAATTCTGCACTTAGGATAGTGACTAGCACATAGAAGTGATAAAAGTCCTTGCTTTCTAGTAATTTCCCTCATCTTGGAAATGCATGTTATTAAGAGACAGGGATGAAACTAATAGCTATTATAACATTCTTGCTGTAGCTTTAAAATTAGCCTATTAAGCTAAAAGCTAGAAAGATATCAGTGCTCCCTTCAAGGAGTGGTATGAAACAAGCTCACAGATAACTGGAAACAATGGGTACAATGGCAAGAACTATAGGGAAAGATACATTACAGGAGTTTAGCAGAGGGGAAAAAGGGTCACACCTATTTGGTATCGATCAGAAGGCTTCATGAATGTGATGCTATTTGAACTGAACCATGAAAGATGGCTTAGATGATGAAAAATAGAAACAAAAAATAAAAGCAAAAATGGGGAGAGAGAACATTCTAGATAGAAGGAACTGCATGAAAAAGGACGTGGACATGGAAAGCTGTCAAATATTAGAATTTAGTAAATGATACAGATTGACTAGATCATTAGTTATGTAAGAAAACGTTGGGACAGCATATTGGTCCAAGGTCTGTTAACTAAATTGTCCAAAGCTTTGGAGAGCAGGTTTTGAAATCCAAATATGATAAGTTTTGCATGTGTCTGTTTGCCTTGATTTTGATCTGAAAATGGTGAAAAGATGACATCTCCTGGAGGGAGGAGTTGCAGGCTTTGTCAGAGAGAATCTCCTCCTGTTGGACTTTTTTAGCCCAGCTGGCTGCTAACACAGTAAACAAGGATAGGAGACAATAAATGTCAGCTTCACTCGACAGACACAACACATATTATTGATCAACAGTAACTGTTGATACCAGATGGCAGGGTCCCCGTGAGATGTTATTGTCAGGAAACTTCAAATAAATTATTTCTATTGAGGCTTCTTGGTAGGAGATTTTGTCATGTTCTGTTGGAATATCACTTTTATACAAATTAAATAGAATATAGAATAAAAGATTCCTCACAGTGCTCTTTAAGAGAAATATACAGGGAAAAGGGAGAAAAAGCATTTGAGTTTCTGAACGTCAGCAGGTGAACTCCTCCTTCGAAGGAGTTGAAGGCTGTCCCCCACCTCTCAGAGAACCTGCTGAGGTTGACGTTTCAGAGAAATGAGTGTCTTTCAACTCAGGTGTAGGAAAACCCTGTTTGATGAAAGAATTCTTTTCAGAAGTCACAGTAACGCTCAGATTGTTCTTTAGTTTGATTATCGTTTGGCAAAGGAAGCACCTCAAATTTCTTGAGAATGAAGATGGTACAAAACAACACAAGGGGCCATGTAAATAGTGAATAGAGCAAGACTAAACTGAGAGCCGATTGTGATACTGGTGGAGAAAGGTCCTTTGACTTTCCCCACACAAGTAGGCAAAAAGCGCATTTCTGATTTGAAACTGGGAGTGTGAGGATAATGTTTCTTTTTAATTTTGAGAATCACCCCAAATCATATAGGAAAACCAGAAATAGCAATGTAATCTCTATCTCCTGTGAAACAAGAGATAGCTGGGACTTGGGCTCTAAACTTGGAGGAAGGGTTGCTTGAAGCTGGGATGTCAAATGAGGTAGAGGGGAGACCGAGAGAGGAGAGCTGCACTGCAGAGCTCAGAGCTCTAAGTAGTCCACCTTGAGTACAAAACCACCATCTCTTCTTTACAGCAAGAATCTAGAGACCCCAGAAGCTCCTTTCTATATAAATAAACCTCGTGAAAAAATCTAGTCCAGAAAAAACTGCTTTAAAATATGAATAATAATCAAAGAGCCAGAGAAATTAGCACTATATATAAATGGTAAGGCAAAGGAGTAAAGTAATGTGAAAACACAAATAGCAAAGAATTATCATAATACCATTGTCATAAAATAAATGATAATTGTTTAATTGTGAGCAAACATATTGTGATGAATTTTAAAAAATAATTTTGAAACAATTTTCAGTATAAAATAAGAGCTCAGGGAAGACATGGTGAAACAACGGAAGATGGAATATGGAGCTTTTAGGAAACAAATAAAAGAAAAATGAATTATAGAAATCAAAACCATAAGAATAAAGAAAAGTCACTGAAAAAAACATATTGATTGTCATGGAAGATAATATTGAAAAGAGCAAGCACTGGAGAGAGAATTTTGGATGTGGATTTTAGGCCAAAGGAGTGAACGTAATGCACAGTGATGCCTCTAACAAGAGAACTGAAACAATGGAACAAACTCATTTTTAAACGTAATTATAGAACATCTTTCAGAGATTAAAATTAAACATGAAGGATTGGTGAGCTCTTCTAAAGTTACAAATATAAATGAGAGATTTCTTTTAAAAGTGATAGTGGTTGAGTGGGGGAAAGATGGATATGAGCTGAACCATAATATAGTATAGCAATAAAAATCAGTGATAAACAGGAAAATAGGTGATATTGATTATGTAGAGCTGTGCTGACCAATACAGTAGCCATAGTCATATGTGGCCATTTAACCGTCATTAAAATAAATGTAAATTTAAGTTTCAGATCTTTAGTCACACTAGCCACATTTCAGGTGTTCACTAGTCACATGTGACTAATGACTATCATATTAGACAGTGCATATATAGACTATCTGTAATCATAGAATCACAGAATCATGCATGCTACAACATGGAGGAATCTTGAGGACATTATGCAAAGTGAAATAGGCCAGTCACAAAAGAACAAATACTGTACGCGTCCACTTACATGAGGCACCTGGAGTAGTCAAATTCATAGAAAGAGAAAGTAAAATCTTGGTTGCCAAGGGCTCAGGGGAGAATGGAATGGGGAGTCATTGTTTTAGGTACAGAGTTTCAGTTTTGCAAAATGAAAAGAGTTCTGGAGATGGATGGTGGTGATGGTTGTACAACAATGTATTTAACGCCATCAAATCTTTCACTTACAAATGGTTAAGATGGTACATGTGTATTTTAACAATTGAAAAAGTAAAAAATAAACACACAAAAAGCCAAAAAGTAAGTTTAACCTGCAAATTAAAAACTTTTAGCATGTTGAGGGAAAATTGACACAGAACATCAATAAACTAAAAGTAAAATATCTTTGCAAAGTTAATAGATTTCAAATAATTTGGGGGTTTCCAGGCCAAAAGAACAAGTTGCCTAATAAGGGAAATGTATCAGGCTGGCCTCAGGCTTCCTGTTCAGCAATTGAATATTGCAGATAAATTGTCTACACCGGGCTGGTTGGGCCAGGGGGGATGTGTGACCCAAGAATTTTAACAAGCCAAATGGTAGTTAAACTAAAAGAAGTTGGGGAATATTACTCCAACTAGTTTTAAAATCCAGTTGACTATGTATGAAAGTGTTGCCTTCCTGCTGCCCCAGTCACCCGGTGGCCGGGTATCTGTGTTGTTCTTACGTAGCCGTTCTGCTAGTTCCCCCATTAACTCTGCTTCCAGTCCTTGAATTCTCTGATCTTCAGATATGTTTGCCCTCCTCTTGCAAATCAAGTTGCCATCTTTCTGAGTCTGTGCATTTTGCATTTCATTTCATTTCATTAATGACACAGGCTCTTCTGTAGGGCCCTGCTCTAATAATCGTTGCTTCCATGACCCTCGACCCTTATTAACTCACGTTTGGCTTTAATACCTAACTTCAGACTTTAAACTTTATCTGTCAATTTGTAGAATAAGCATCCCTTAGCCTTGCTTCTTTCTTTTTCTCAACTTCACCTATTATTCTCTGGCTCCTAAGGATGATTATTTCCTAGGATGGCCTGTGGCAGGTCTATTAGCAAGTCTAAAACTTGCTTCTTCTGGTTTCCAACACAGTATCGGATAGCAACATTATAAATGGGTTTGGATGAAGACGGTCATGATTACTGCGAGGCTCTACTTCCATCTCCATAAGTGACTTGTTTACGCTGGAATTGTTTACAAGGGAAACATTAGCACTGGCATGATTCCAGCCAGGTCAGTGCCTAAATAATTGAGACAAGTTTCCCATAGATGAACAATGTAACATTAAATCATTGCATACAGGTCTCAGCTTCACTAAAGAATAATTTATGTGAGTTTGTGAATATACATTTTTTAACGTTTGAAGTTTTATGGGCACATTTCAAAGGTGATTGAGCCCACAAATGTATCTGTCAGGAAGGGGGCCATAGTATTGGTGCCATTGCTTTGACATATGATTAGAATGTAAGTGACAGTGTGACATAGGACATTAAGCTGCGACTAAATGAACAAGGGTAGTAGGGATATAACCTGAGCAATGAAGACAGGTGTGGGTGAGGCAGCACTAAAATAAGTTTTTTTAAGAATATAAATGAAAAATGAATTAATGGGGCTTCCCTGGTGGCGCAGTGGTTGAGAGTCCACCTGCCGATGCAGGGGACATGGGTTCGTGCCCCGGTCCGGAAGGATCCCACATGCCGCCGAGTGGCTGGGCCCGTGAGCCATGGCCGCTGGGCCTGTGCGTCCAGAGCCTGTGCTCCGCAACGGGAGAGGCCACAACAGTGAGAGGCCCGCATACCGCAAAAAAAAAAAAAAAAAAAAAAAAGAATTAATGTATAAAAAGATGTTTAAAACCAGGTTCCAACATGGTGTAAAGTAATTATAAATGCAGATATAATATTTAGCATACTCATGTTCAGGTGAAGTTTACGAAAGAAACTTCGGGTGTGCTGAAGAGAAAGTAGATCAGAGTGATGATTTACCTTTACAAATTATGGTTTTCTTAAGATATATGCCTAGGAGTGGGACTGCTGGATCATATGGTAGCTCTATTTGTGGTTTTCTTAAGGAACCTCCATACTGTTCTCCATAATGGCTGTACCAATTTACATTCCCACCAACAGTGTAGGAAGGTTCTCTTTTCTCCACACCCTCTCCAGCATTTATTGTTTGTAGATTTTTTTGATGACTTACTAGACAAAGTTTTTCTTCTATGAAAAAAATTAGGCTAATACTGACCTTGATCAAGAAAGGGAAGAGGACCCTGAGAAAACAATGGGTATAAATACTGTCATAAGTGTCTATAACACACATTCTTAAAAATTTATTGATAACATATAAAATAAAGAGAAATTAGTTCTAGATAATGAGTCTGATTCACTAATCTACAAATGAGAGAATAAAAGGAGATATTTCTGAAACTTAATTCATAGAACAATTTTTAACTTCTCTCTAAAATTAGTGCAGGGTTGTTTGATTCTGGTTTCATTCCTACTTTGAGGGCAGAATCTTCTAAGGAACGTCACAACAGTTCTGAAGTTGTGAAGTCGGCTCAGGTGCTGACAGGACCATGTAAATTCCATACCCCCTTCCTGGTGACTTCATGGCTGGGCGCAACCACGTTTCAGGGTTTGGAATGGATGCTGTCAGGGATGAGTTCTCAAGGTAACATTATGGTAAACATGATTCTTAAGTTGAGGTCTGATTCTAATAATAAAGCTTCCATTTTGTTCCCTTGTCCACATCTCTACCTAGTATCTGTTCTGATACCTGGAGCCCTATAATGGTCCCCTTTGATTAAATCTCTAACTCAATAATCAGCCCAGTCCTTCATTTTTTAATTTTTAATTTTTTGGCAATTGAGCACTGCTTTTATCTTGCTCTTGTAGGAATTTTTAACAACCACTAGATTGTGTAGCTAAACAAGATTCAGAAACCTAGAATCAGGTGAAAGCATTAGAGCTGAGGAAAAATGGCAGACATGAAATGCAAAATCCAAAAGCGTTTTCCGTGTCAGGCATGCTCTGTCAACATTATCTGTACTGATGCAGGTATTACTGAGGACTCTGGACTTGCGTGGTGTTCCCTGGGCACAGTTCCTTGGGCTCAGACCTCCTCAGAGTTGTCTGATCATGTAGGCTTTCACAGTACCAGAAGCTAGCACTGGTCCACTCTGTCTTCGTTTTGGTTCCTCTGAAAGCAAAGCCTGTGACCAGGACTTGATTACATGTAATTTATTTGGGAGGTGACCACAAGTAGCAGGAAAGAGGGAAGGTGTAGAGCATGACAGGAAAAATTGGTGCGTTACTGATGTCACTGCTATGGGCAGGATGGGCTCTATTTCACCAGAACCTCTGTGAAGCAAAGAGAACACCTCCAAGAAATGTTTGTGTGAAAAATGGGAGTCTGAGTATTTGCCCACAGCTGCCATCCCCATTGATTGAGATACTCCCTGCAAAGTCTCCTCTGCATTTCTAGGCTGCCCTTGGTCACTTTGGAATGGTTTGTTTTCTGTCTATTATTTTGACTGGTACATCCTCTCCAGCCTCATACTGAGTCACAAGGAAGTCCATACAGCAGATCAATGCCAGAAACTCTGAGATCAGCTTCTAGTTTTTACATTCACTCTATTCTGTTTTCACTTTTCAGTGTCATTCAGATGAATAGAAGAGAGAGACACTGGATATTTTAAGTCTTTGCATTCTTACAGGTCTCTTTCTTCCAAGGCAACAAAAGCCAGCCAACTGCACACTCCATATGAGTCTATACTGTTGCCCCCATACTATTTCAAGTGATAGCACTACTGTCCAACCACATGCTTCTTCCTCCACTGTGATCAGTCTTAGTTTCTGAGATGCTACAGCCCACCCCTAGTTATCAACACTAGCATTTAATAGATGTTCTTATTTGTCTGGGGAGTGATTTAGGTCTAGAATTCCATTCTGAGGGTCTGTTCTCCCAGGACATTCTAGGAACCAACTGCCTTAATTTGAATTCTTCTGAAAGTAGAGCCTGAAATAGGACTTGGGTACAGGTAACTACTTTGGGAGGAGTATCTCCAGGAAATAGTGATTGAGTAGAGAAAATGAGACAGAGAATATTAATATAAGGCTGTGTTGGGACTTTCCTGGTGGTCCAGTGGTTAAGACTTCACCTTCCAATGCAGGGGTGCAGGTTGGATTCCTGGTTGGGGAGCAAAGGTCCCACATGCCTCGTCGCCAAAAAACCAAAACATAAAACAGAAATAATATTGTAACAAATTCAATAAAGACTTTAAAAAAATGGTCCTCTTAAAAAAAAAAAAAAAAAAAAGCTGTGTTACTGAGGACTTTGCTATAGGCAACAAAGGCCCAATTCTGCTGGTACCTTGAGACCATATAATGCCTACACACCACGGGAGTTGATTGTGTGCTGCTAAGTTGTATTGAAACACTGGATAAGAATAATGAGAGACTGAGAACTGTTAGCAAGTAGGCTAAGTGTAATAACCAGGGAACTTTCAAGGTAGCATATCGAGATGCCCTTATTCCCTGTAGGGGAAGGGCAGATGTAGCAGGCTGAAGACCTAATTTTTGCAGTCTCAGAGCTCAGAGACAATTGAATGTTCAGAGGCGGCAGGTCTTTCATGGAATGCCAGGGCTATAGCGGGGGAAATCTAGGAACCTGAATGACAGGAGGAGAGATTTGGATGGATATCTCTGGGGATGTTTATGGTACAACGTATTTTAGATTCTCTGGGTATGCAGTGGTGACCCACCCTCCCCTGCTAAGGGCTAGCACTTCTGCAGAGCTGTAGGTGCTACTGATTCAGATCCTACCTTACACTCCATGGAAGTCTAGGATGCTTCCCCCAGCCTTCTCTCCTTAGCTGAGATCAGCCTTGCATAGCGGTCTGATGGCTCTCCCAGTCCTACCTGGCTCCCCCTTTCATACAGTCATTTCCCCTAATGCAGTGTTTGCACATCATTTAATCTTGTCTTGGCATCTGCTTCTTGCAGGGCCCAGACTACTATATGAAAAGTATAAGAAAAGAGAGACAATTGAGATAGAACAAAATCTCTTTTTAAAAAACCCCTAGGTAAACTAGACTAAATTGTTTTACTCACCATCTTCTGGTAGCCAACAAAAGGAGAAGAAAGTCAGACAAAGAGAGAGGAATAGTTGAAAGATAGCAATCAAAAAACAACACAAATAAATGATAAAATGATCATGAACCCAAATCAGGCTTAGAAAGATGTTAAACAAGTGGGATGTCAATGAAAAGGAACAGTGAGAACAAAACAAAACACAAAGAAGAAATCTACAAACTCTGCTTCTCCTAAAACAAAGTCCTGTTCTGTAGAATAGGGAAGTAGTGATTCGGGAGGAAAGGGCATGCATCTGAGTGAGCGATTATTCTTCTCCAGGAATGGACTAATAACCCTGCATCAGTTTAGTCCTTTGTGTTATTTCCTAATGCTGTATTGGTTGACCTCAAACCTCGAAGGATATAGAGCTGAGCTACATATGGTTATAAAACATCTGAAATCAATATTCTTATTTATGTCATCCACATGGATAATTGTTTTGATGTGATGGCCTCTGAATAATCAAGCTGTTTTATTTTTCTGGGGATGCTTCGTCACAACAGCGAAAAGCTGCATGCACCTACAGCAGGTGTGTGCTGTTTGTATCTCTTTACTTTCATATCCCTAGAATTTGATTCATTGTATTATAATAGTAATATAGCAATATAGGGAATGTACTGGTTTTGTGTTCATAGTGGTGGGGGTATTCTGAATGTTATGAAAATCCTGAATATACTGATGAGTCCACTTACGGTCTTGTTTGTTGGTTTGAGAAATTAACATTCTCATAGTTATGACTGGAGGTGAGCTTTAGAAGAAATAATCCTTTAGCTGTCTGACTAAATTTTCTGCAGCTGTTGTATTACTTTGAAACATTTAAGTATACACTTATGAGTTTGGTTTTGATAGCTTATTAGGCATTCGGTAAAGAAACAGAAGATTTCTAATAATACTGTCTCTGGCAGTATATAGCATATTTGATACTGATAATTTTTTATAACATATTAAAATGTCATTTTTATCACATTATTCTCTATCAACAATACCAGTGAAAGCTATCTGCCCATCCAGGATCAATCTTTAAAATAAAGGTATAGCTACCCCGATTTTCAAATTTGGACTGTTTGAAGAATAATACTGAAAATAAAAGAATGTATTTCTTTTTAAAATTTATTTAATTTATATATTTTTGGCTACATTGGGTCTTTGTTGCTGCATGTGGGCTTCCTCTAGTTGTGGTGAGCGGGGGCTACTCTTCCTTGCGGTGTGTGGGCTTATTGCGGTGGCTTCTCTTGCTGCGGAGCATGGGCTCTAGGCGCGTGGGCTTCAGTAGTTGTGGCACATGGGCTCAGTAGTTACGGCTTGCGGGCTCTAGAGCGCAAGCTCAGTAGTTGTGGCACACGGGCTTCGTTGGTCCGCAGCACGTGGGATCTTCCCGGATCAGGGCTCGAACCCGTGTCCCCTGCGTTGGCAGCCAGATTCTTAACCACTGTGCCACCAGGGAAGCCCAAGAATGATGTATTTCAAATTGACCTTTGTTTTAAAATAAAAGACAAATCTTGACAATAAGCTTTTTTAGTTGATCTCAAGTTGTATCAAACTAATTTCTTGATTTTAAAAAATTGTCATTTGGACTGTTCTTTTACATGTTAGCCACGAAGAACTGTTGAGGTTCCTTTTTAAAAAAAATTCCTTCTGTATATTTATTTGTGGTAGGAGAGTCCAGCAAGTGTTCACATCTAGAACGTTTTACAACTTCATTTCAGAGAAGACGACTACGCCCAAATAATGTAACATTATGACCCATCTGGAGGTGGGGTCCCAAGAGCCTTTTATCCCATTATATCAGCTTTCTCCTCTTTCAGGCTAGAGCCCAGACCTCCACTACACTTGAAAGTAAATCTTGCCTCCAAGTAACAGATTTCTGTAATTCTAACTCTTTGGGGAGAAATATCCTTATCAAGTGGCATTTGTTGAGGGCGGAAGGAAAAGACAAAGAGCATCTAGGCCCGAAAAGGAATTGCTCTGTGGTTGCTTAAAAAATGAAATACTTCAACTTGTTCTTCATAGGAAGTAAAATCATTATGAAATCAATTATAAAGGAAGGATGCAGTAAATACTTAATTTATCCTGTGCAGTAAATTTGAGTTTAGGTGCTATTAAATCCAAACTGCTGGAACAGTAATAAAAATTCCTATCCCACCTACAATAGCAGTACTTTCACGTCTGACCAGTCATCCTTGTGTCAGCAAAGGAAGTGCATAGAATTACATGTTGCTTTGTGACCACATATAAACTAGTGGCACTTTTTGAGAGCAAATGATTCAGGTCTTTCCTTGCATTCAGGTCTTTCCTTTCCTAACATTTTGACAGTTATGAATAAAGTTGCCATTCACATTTGTGCACAGGTTTTTTCTTTTTGCGGTACGCAGGCCTCTCACCGCCGTGGCCTCTCCCGTAGCGGAGCACAGGCTCCGGACGTGCAGGCCCAGAGGCCATGGCTCATGGGCCCAGCCGCTCCGCGGCATGTGGGATCTTCCCGGACCGGGGCTCGAACCTGTGTACCCTGCATCGGCAAGCGGACTCTCAACCACAGCGCCACCAGCGAAGCCCTGTACACAGGTTTTTGTGTGGACATAAGTTTTCATCTCTTACTGTAAATGCCAAGAAACACCCTATGAATTTTTTTTCTGTGACAGTAATTCTTTGTAATCTCTTTTTCTAATATATGCTATGGATTCTAGTATATGTATTATTGAGAGCACCACTATCATAGAAGTGTATCAGATTTAGCAATCTGGAGACTTGGGTTAGCATTAATTAGCTGGGAAATCCTGGGACAATAACTTTATTTTTCTGGGATTTTTTTCTCCTGTAATATAAGTATGGTCAAATCATACTCATTAAAAAATTATAATTATTTTATACAACTCTAAAAAGCATTTATAAAACAATTTTAGCAGAAAAACATTTTTCAGATTTATACTGAATTCTAATTTTAATGACAGGCTAAGCGGAGATTCTCTAGTTGAAAGAGTTCGGCCACAAGCCAGGGTCTGCCTGGTTTCTCCCCTCCCCTCCTTCCTTTTTACATTATGGCAGCCCCCGAGCAAAACCCCAGAAGTTGTGTTTTTCACTTTATTTTGTGTACATTTTCAATGGATATTGCTTTAGTATTTTATTTTTAATCATTAGCCACAAACAATTTAATTTTTAGTTTATTTCTGTTGCTCATAAAATGCTACCTCATCTTCGACTTCAGTTCATAGCTGTAGGCTTCATAGCTGGTACACATCTCTATTCTGTACACATCTCTATTCTGTACACATCTCTATTCTGTAGTGTGTCCAGTTGATTTATAATCACAGCATCACTCAGTTCTTTGGTTGACTTTACTTTGTTCCTATTGGTTGGAATATCGGATGATAATGGCTGTTCCCAACCAAGAGTGTAGTTTCCAGTAATTGCTCTTACAATTGAGAATTGCATATTTCACATGGTACATAGTTATTAAAATGTTTGAGAATATTCACTTTACCATATTCTGTGAATATCTACAAGAGCCATGCCCTGCAAAAAATTGAGAAAATACATTTCTACGTATAGTGTCCTTACATGAGACAAATGTGTGTGGTTGGTTATGGAATGTGTTTCTGTTCAATGCTTTTCCGAATTATTATATTAAATGTCTCATACTAAGAAGGATTCATTTTTGGTTTAGAAAGGTTCTTGGCTTGGCAAGCTTTTATACGTTTGGGATAGATACCCACTGAAAATTAATTCTGTATTTAAAGTAATCATAAAGTAACTCTTCTAGAGCCGTAAGTCCCTTTATTTTTAACATGAAAAATGACTCTGTAAGTTATCTGATTTGTTGAATTAGGTTTTTATGTATTTGGTTTTCCTAAAGCAAGGTGTACATGAATATTAAGCATCATCTCTTTCTTTTGCTTCTGACCTTAATTCTTTTCTTGTGATCAGTAGAAACTGTGACAAATGTGTTGCCATCACTGTGTTATTTTTAATGTAGTTCTGAATTCTAATTATATTTTCCTTTGAAAATTTTTGCCCTTCAGTTCTATATAGTTTTCAGCTCTCTCACATGTGGATGGGCAAAAGTAGAAGGTAAGCATATTGGATAGACTTAACGCTCTCAGTTTCTTTTCACTTTTCCTGCTTGCAAATCTGTGTTGCATATAAGCATATATTTTGTCCCTTGCTATTAAAGGTACAACATGCTTATAGAATGCTGTATTCTGGGGGGAGCCAAATGGAAAGATGCATCCTGGAAACTCTGTTTGGTCCTGCCACACCCCTAACCTTGTAGTCTCACAACCACTCCCGCCTGCCCTGTACCATCAAGGTCATCCCCGTTATGCCTTTTCCCCTTTGTGAGGCAGTGGCCCTGCATGTCACTCGGACTCTTAGGTGTGGTTCCATCAGAGTCAGTCACATTCCTACCCACTGCTCTCTCCTATCGGACTCGTTCTCTCCCTTTGATATTTTTCATTGCACACACGTACTCTCTGAGATGCTAGATATTTTACTTATATATCTCATTGTCTCCTTTCCCTCTGTTAGAAGGGAAGCTCTGTGTAGATAGATATGTTTTTGTTTTGCTCCTTACTCCATCTCTCGTTCCTAAAATAATAACACGCAGAGGAATCTTCGTATTTGTTGAAAAAAATGAATAAGTAAATCCGCTGCTGAATATTGCTCCCCTTTGTAAATCTCCCTTTCCCCTTAATCTCTCTAGTGAGAGATTGTGAGAGAGATGGTATATTAGTTAAGACAGTGGTAGCTGCTACGGCAGATAAACCCCTAACCTCAGTAACTTGGGACAACAGTTTATTTCTATAGGACTTCCATAGACGTCTAAAATGAGTGTTCATGTCATCTGGAAGCACTGCTCCCGGCAGTACTTTGGAAATCTAGGCCCTGTCTGTCATTTGGCTCTACCCTCCTTAACGTGCGCTTCCGAGGTGACTGTGCTTATCTGCGTCAAGCCAGCAGAGGGGGAGAAACCATGGATCATGGCACAGGGGCTCTATCATCACAGGTCACATTCCATTAGCTGGGACCTGGTATGCCCCTCCCCTCCCAGGGAAGCTGAGAAATGCAGACCTTCTGTAGGTCCCAGAGGAAGAGAAAGAAGGTTTGGTAAATAGCCAGTCTGTGTCATAAATGGGAACATCCCATTTATGGTACTTTGTGGACTGAGACTTGCCTATGGTGTCTCATTGTTATTCCAACGAGATTCCATCCCAAAGAGATCAGGGAAGTGATACCAAAAGCAGCCTCATTGGGGAACCTGCACAAATTCCTCATGAAAGTGTCTTTAGCAAAGCTTCAGTCTTCTCCTTGTCACCTCATTTGGACACTTTTTAAACAGTTTTTAATTCCAGGATGTGAGACTCTCAGAATCCAAACTGCAACATTTTCTTGCCTTTCTCACGTCCAATACCCAGAACCATTTTTAGTTTTTTTTTTTTAAATAAATTTTTATTTCTTTATTTTTGGCTGCGTTGGGTCTTCATTGCTGCACGCGGGCTTTCTCTAGTTGGCAGTGAGCGAGGGCCACTCTTCACTGCGGTGCGCGGGCTTCTCATTGCGGTGGCTTCTTGCAGAGCACGGGCTCTAGGAGCGTGGGCTTCAGTAGTTGCGGCACACGGGCTTAGTAGCTGTGGCTCGCAGGCTCAGAAGTTGTGGCTTGTGGGCTCTAGAGCGCAGGCTCAGTAGTTGTGGCACATGGGCTTAGTTGCTCCGTGACATGTGGGATCTTCCTGGACCAGGGCCCGAACCTGTGTCCCCTGCATTGGCAGGCGGATTCTTAACCTCTGAGCCCCCAGGGAAGCCCCATTTTTAGTTTTTCTGATTTGACTTCATATGTGGCTAAGCAGTGCCAAGCACTTAATTATGAATTTGGGGAGGTGAGAGGATGCTGGACTAAAACTCAAGTTCCCATCGAGTGAATTCTGCTCAGTAACGAAGAGCAGCCAGGTTTGGGAAAAGAGCCTGGGGTTTTAAGTTGTCACCCAATATCACACCAAAACAGTCTAGATAATTACTACTTATTTCAGATGCTAAGCGGGTAGGCCAGATATTTGTACACTGTAGGAGGTATTTTTAAATGACAGCTTTTTGATGACTATTAAACTATGTGGGAGCAACATGTTAGAAGGTTGTTTATTCAAGCAAATAGTAAAAAACATTTTTTAGGCACATTAACCATTGAAAAAAGAGAGGAAAGACTTCAAATGAAAAAAGTCACAAATCTAATATTAGATACACATATTTAGTGACTTAAAAATAGTGATTGCCTTAAAGGGCACTGGGCAGTCACCTAAAAGACCAGGCTTTCCTAGAGAAGTAGATTTGGTGATTGATACAGATACCTCCTTGAGTTTTAATTCTGCATGAAGAAAACAGCAATGCCAGTTTTCCTTTCATTAGGAATACGTGGTGGTGCCAGATGTGAGATGCATGAGTGTGGAGGCGGCAACCCATTTCTACGCTCCTTCGCGCATCCCTGATACCTCACTGATTTGACAACATGGTGACGCCAGTGAAGCACTCCTTACGATTTGCCCCTCACGTGCTTTATTTAACAACATTTGCAGACCCAGAGGATTCAGAGATGAATAAGAGGAGGTCTCTCCTACAGAAGAATGTAGCCTAATGAGAGGCACACGCATCACTGAGCAGCTATGATATGAACCAGAGGTTCAGACAGGTGCCTATTCCTCCTGGACTCTGGACTCCTGGAAGGCAAGACAGTCATTCTTATCTTTGTGTCCCTACAGAGAGGGGCTGCCTGCCCATAGGGGCTGAAGAAATGCTTTTATTTCTCCTGGTACTTTCAAGTAAAAGGGGGTGACAGTAAGGAGAGTAGAAGCCATTATTCCCAGGCTTGCTGGCATTGGTTAGAATCTTCAGGCTAAAATGGGGTTTTTATTTTATTTAAAGATTTTTTTTGATGTGGACCATATTTAAAGTCTTTATTAAATTTGCTACAATATTGCTTCTGTTTTATGTTTTGGGTTTTTGGCCACGAGGCATGTGGGATCTTAGATCCCCAACCAGGGATTGAACCCGCACCCTGTGCATTGGAAGGCAAAGTCTTAACCGCTGGACTGCCAGGGAAGTTCCCCCAAAATGGGGTTTTTAAACCACAGAAATAATAACACTTGGGGCTGGAGAATTCTTTGCTGTGGGGCTGTCTTGTGTATTCTAGGATGTTTAACAATATCCATGGCCTCTACCCACTAGGTGCCAGTAGCACCTCCCTGTCTCCTAGTTGTAACAATATTTCCAGGGAGGACAAAATTACTCCTGTTTGAGAACCATTCAACTAGAAGCTATATCTTCTCTCCAGGCTCTGCTTTTTACTTTCTGCATATTGATTATATTTACTTGCTGTAGGATACTCAATTTACCCCTTCACCTTAAATATTTAACAATTTTCTCATGTTAAATGTCACCTCAGCTAGTATGGGACATCAAGGCAGGGAGTGTGTCTGCTTTTTTTAAAGTGTGTGTCTTTTAAGTACCATCCTCATGGAGCCTCATACCTTCTGTGGGCGTCACAATAAGAATCAGTAATGAGTGAATGAATGAGGCAGTTGCTAAAATCGTTGCATGTTCTTTTCTGCCCTGTATCCACAGCCTTACAGTGAGACTTTGCATTCCTCCCGTAAAGAGGTGGTCTATTTCCCCACCCTGTGAATTTGGCCCGCTTTCATGATTTGCTTTGACCAATGAGATTGTAGCAAATGGGATGCAGGAGGAGACTTCAGATGTTCCTTCACATTGGAACATGTGAACTCCTGGGGGCCAGCCTGCTGGAGGATAAGAGACCATGTGAAGAGAGGTCCCATCATTCCTGAATGTGCCAGCTGAGACCGTTAGAGACCAGCCAGCCCCAGATGACCACCAACGGACCTTTGATGCATAAGTGAGCCCAGCTCAATTTACCAATCTACAGAATCATGAGCTAAAGAGATGGTTGTTGTTTTAAACTAATTTGGGGGATTGCATCTTAGATATCGAAAGTTAACAAGTGAATATTTCTTCACATTTTCATTCATTGGAGCTTAGGGCTTTTTGGTGGAGAGTGGATAAGAAGTGGTGCATTAGTTTGCCAGGGCTGCCATAACAAAGTACCGTAAACGGGATTGCTTAAACCAAAGAAATTTGTTGTCTCATAATTCTTGAGGCTAGAAGTCTGAAATCAAGGTGGTCAGCAGGGTTAGTTCCGTCTGAGAACTGTAAGAGAGGAATCTGTTATAGTTCTTTCCTTTGGCTTTTAGGTAATTACCTTCAGTTTCACACGGCATTCTCCCTGCGTGTGTCTCTGTGTCCATCTTTCCCCTCTTTATAAGAACACCAGTCATATTGGATTACAGTCCACTCTAATGACTTCATCTTCACCAGTTACAGGTGCAACAACCTTATTTCCAAATAAGGTCACATTCTGAGGTTAGGATTTCAGCCTATGAATTTGGGCGGGGTGGGGGGAGGATACAATTCACTCCATAACAAGTGGGGAGAAAGATGACAGAAAATGAGCCGGAAATGATACCAAATTGATACTTGTTGAGACTCTTATGTCTTCCTAAGGAATTGAACTTTATTAATGTTTGTGCGGAAAATAGAGGGCCTCCAGAAATCCTTAGTGTTGGTGCTACTATCCTATATCACAATTTTATTATGAAGGAAGTAGAAAGGCATGAGGATTATAGTGGTAAGTGGTTCAGTAAGGAGGCTAATTAAAGTAATTTCTCTTCAGTAAAGACCTGGATTCACCCTGGAGAGGGACAGAAAAGAGACAAGACATGTTTGTGGGACATTATTGCTATAAATATGCTGTGGCTGTCAGTGGACACCTGACGTTTTATTGAGTTCTGGGCATCACCCTTTAACAGGGTGATAGGCAAGGTGGGGCACACACAGGCGAGCGTGATCAGCAGGAAAAGAGGCTTGATGACATGTCATACAGCTTAAGCTAGAGAGAGGGAAAGCGCAGTGAGACTGATCACTGCTTTCAGCACTTTGAAGGGCTGTCATGTGGGAGAGGGATTAAATTTGGTCTCATGTGGTCCAACAGAACTAGGACCAATGAGCGGAAACGTCTGACAGACGTCTTTCAGCTGTAATATGCGAGCTGAAATTCTTCAGTCAGAGCACCCCTAAGAGGTAACAGTTGGGAGATTTCTTCTGGTCCTGAGATTTCAAGTTCTGCTATAGCCAGAGAGAAGAGGAACTACTTTGTGTTAAGGTCTTTGCAGGGTCTGTGATGTTTATTATGTGACATTTAGGTAAGCAAACAGCTTTCTGTGGCTTACTCTGTGAATGGATTAGACCCAGACTTCAAACACCTTAAATGGTAAGACATTATTCTAATTGTCAAGTAATTAAATGACATCAAACATCAGTTTTGTGAGTTAAACAAAAGGAAATTAACCTCCCCTCAAATCCACAAGATATCTAAAAGCAGTTTAATGTTTAAAACTTTGATTTATTTTCTATTTTGCCCTTGTAGTTTGTCCAACGTAATTAACCTCTTATCATATGTTGCCTTATTTTCTAGCCATTTCAGTGTCAGAATTCATAAATGTAGTCTATCATTACATAATGCCAGAACACATAAAGATTTCGTTCCCTCTAATTGTTCTATTCTACCCAACTAGATTTTAACTTGCTTTTGAACAAGGACCAAAGACTATATGCTTTTTATTAACATGGCTTAGAAAAGTACTTTCAAGCTAATTTCCGTGGTCTAATGAACATCATAAATAAGACAGAACTTGAATATGTTGTTGCTTCATCTCCCAAATTATTTCATAAATAGAGACAATACAAGTAGGTACATTTATTAAACTAACAGAGTAATAAACCCATCAATAATATTTATAAAGGGCCCTCTCTCTGCCCAGAGGAGTGCTGGTACCATGGGGAAGGGGGAGTGTCCTAAGATTCGCTTGCTGTTTAATAGCTCAGAGTCTAGCTTGGCAGGCAGAACTCAGAGATCAGAAACGGAGTTCTCAACTGCATGGCAACATGAAGAGAGATTGCAATAGTAGTTGGGGCTGCTTTTAAAACTAAGTCAACTATGAAGGATGGGAAAAACAGAAATACAAAATGCAGATGAGAAGGAGAGAATGTCAAGAATGGGAATCTGTTTGAGCCAAAACCTAGTGTTGTGTGTTGAATTGTGTCCTCCTACATCTTTATATATACACGAGTCCTAACCACTGGTACCTGTGAATGTGAACTTATTTGGAAATAGCATCTTTGAAAATGTAATCAAGCTAAAAGGAGGTCATACTGGATTAGAGTGGGTCCTAATCCAATGACTAGTGTCCCTGTAAGAAGAGGAAAATTTGGACATAGACACAAACGGGAAGAATGCCCTGTGATGACGTGATGACAGAGGCAGAGATAGGAGCGCTGTATCAACAAGCCAAGGAAAGCCAGGAATTACAGGAACTATCAGAAGCTGGGGGAGAGGCATGGAGCAGATTCTCCCTCAGGTCCTCAGAAGGAACCAACCCTGCTTATCCCTTCATTTCAGACCTCTAGTCTCTAGAACTCTGAGACAATAAATTCCTGATGTGTTAAACCACCCAGTTTGTGGCATTGTCATGGCAGCCCTAGGAAATGAATACACCTAGAGTCAGAAGAGCAAAGTACATCTTGGGAGACCTAGGTTAGTGAAACAGAGTGGGTGATGGGGAGGAAGGAGCAAGACATGAGTTGTTTAATCTAAATAATCTAAATTATAATTTCTGATATAAATTCTGATATAATTTCTAATTTGCAGAAATTATAATCAGGGGCAATGTAGTGACTACTTTCCTATAGCACTGATTATAGGCCAGACACCGTTACAAATGCTTTACATAGGTTACCTCATTTAATTCTCACAACAACCCTGACAGGCAAATATTAATGTTATTCTCATCTTACAGATGAGGAAACTGAGTAAAGATGTTTAAATAACTTTCTCAAAGATACATAAATAGTAAGTGATGGAGTCAGGATTAGGACCTAGAACATTTGATCTTCTGACCTTACCTGCACTGGAGGTGACCTAAGATGCAGGAATTATGTCTTCCTTTGGGTACAGACACAAACTGTAAGCCCCTTATTTTCCCTTTCTCAACAGCCTTCTCTTATTAAAAATTTTTTTTCTGATAAAATGTTTAAAACCACTTTTGTTGGTATAACAATTTGTTCTGTAACTGTCTATAAATCAGAACTATTTCCTCTCACCTTAATACATTTTGTTTTCAGAACATTGACTCATAAGTAGTTCCTCTCTGTGTTAGGTCCCACAGTCCCCATAATTTTGCTGATTTCTTTACTCTTCTTGTCCAAAGAGTATGTTAATTGCTTCAGGAGTCATACCTTCCCCAGCGTGGTTATAATTAATTGAGAAGACAAGGCTTGGATTACCAAAGCAAAATCACATCTTGTCATCCATAGTAATTCCCCCCTAAGGATTTTCCCACTGTTTCTAATTAGAGGAAAAGGAGCCAGCACATTAGATACACTCAAATACGATTGCCAAAAGTTTCTTTAAAGTGACTTTACTTCAAGTTTTAATAATATATATATATATGTAGTTATATATAGCAATGGTTTTGGCTGCTGCTATCTTATGAATTTAAAGAGAAAAATCAATATGAATGTCATGGTTAATTTAGATTAAAAATCATAGGAAAAACTGATTTTCCATAATACTTAATAAAAATATAACGCAAATATATTATAAAAATATAGTTTAAAGGATAGTGTATCTAACTTAGGGGGAAAAGCCATAAAACTTATGGATAATAGAGACAACATTTGCAATGAAAAGGGAGACAATAAGGTTTTTTTCAAGGAGAAAAGTAGGATGCTATTTAAAATAATGAAGTAGTCCTTCCTTGATTTAAAAATTATGTGTGGGTTTTAGAGTTAATTGAAACAACACAAATATTGGACTCTTCTGTTATTTACCTCATAGTTCAGTGTGGCATCAAGGAGCACACACACGTGTAATTTCTAACAACTTAATGGCTTATAGATTGCCGAGACTGGGAATAATATCAACAAGTCATTGATACAGAACTTCCCTTGTTTCTTATTTTTTTTAACATCTTCATTGGAGTATAGTTCCTTTACAGTGTTGTGTTAGTTTCTGCTGTATAACAAAGTGAATCAGCTATATGTATACATATATCCCCATATCCCCTCCCTCTTGCATCTCCCGCCCACCCTCCCTATCCCATCCCTCTAGGTGGTCACAAAGCACCAAGCTGATCTCCCTGTGCTATGCAGCTGCTTCCCACTAGCTATCTATTTTACATTTGGTAGTGCATATATGCCCATGCCACTCTCTCACTTCGTCCCAGCTTACCCTTCCCACTCCGTGTCCTCAAGTCCATTCTCTATGAATGCGTCTTTATTCTTCTCCTGCCCCTAGGTTCTTCAGAACCTTTTTTTTTTTAGATTCCATGTATATGTGTTAGCATATAGTATTTGTTTTTCTCTTTCTGACTTCACTCTGTATGATAGATTCTAGGTCCATCCACCTCACTACAAATAACTCAGTTTCGTTTCTTTTTATGGCTGAGTAGTATTCCACTGTATATATGTGGCACATCTTCTTTATCTATTCCTCTGTCAGTGGACACTTAGGTAGCTTCCATATCCTGGCTGTTGTAAATAGAGCTGCAATGAGCATTGTGGTACATGACTCTTTTTGAATTACGGTTTTCTCAGGGTATATGCCCAGTAGTGGGATTGCTGGGTCACATGGTAGTTCTATTATTAGTTTTTTAAGGAACCTCCATACTGTTCTCCATAGTGGCTGTATCAATTTACATTCCCACCAACAGTGCAAGAGGGTTCCCTTTTCTCCACACCCTCTCCAGCATTTATTGTTTGTAGACTTTTTGATGATGGCCATTCTGACTGGTGTGAGGTGATACCTCATTGTAGTTTTGATTTGCGTTTCTCTAATGATTAGTGATGTTGAGCATCCTTTGATGTGTTTGTTGGCAATCTGTATATCTTCTTTGGAGAAATGTCTATTTAGGTCTTCTGCCCATTTTTGGATTGAGTTGTTTGTTTTTTTTGATATTGAGTTGCATGAGCTGCTTGTATATTTTGGAGATTAATCCTTTGTCAGTTGCTTCATTTGCAAATATTTTCTCCCATTCTGACGGCTGTCTTTCATCTTGTTTATGGTTTCCTCTGCTGTGCAAAAGCTTTCAAGTTTCATTAGGTCCCATTTGTTTATTTTTGTTTTTATTTCCATTTCTCTAGGAGGTGGGTCAAAAAGGATCTTTCTGTGATTTATGTTATGGAATGTTCTGCCGATGTTTTCCTCAGAGAGTTTTATAGTGTCTGGCCTTACATTTAGGTCTTTAATCCATTTTGAGTTTATTTTTGTGTATGGTATTAGGGAGTGTGCTAATTTCATTTTTTTTATGTGTAGCTGTCCAGTTTTCCCAGCACCACTTATTGAAGAGGATTTCTTTTCTCCATTGTATATACTTGCCTCCTTTATCAAAGATAAGGTGACCATATGTGCATGGGTTTATCTCTGGGCTTTCTATCATGTTCCATTGATCTATATTTCTGTTTTTCTGCCAGTACCATACTGTCTTGATTACTATAGCTTTGTAGTATAGTCTGAAGTCAGGGAGCCTGATTCCTCCAGCTCCATTTTTCTTAAGATTGCTTTGGCTATTTGGGGGTCTTTTGTGTTTCCATGCAAACTGTGAAATTTTTTGTTCTAGTTCTGTGGGAAATGCCATTGCTAGTTTGATAGGGATTGCATTGAATCTGTAGATTGCTTTGGGCAGTGTAGTCATTTTCACAATGCTGATTCTTCTAATCCAAGAGCATGGTATATCTCTCCATTTGTTTGTATCATCTTTAATTTCTTTCATCAGTGTCTTATAGTTTTCTGCATACTGGTCTTTTGTCTCCTTAGGTAGGTTTATTCCTAGGTATTTTATTCTTTTTGTTGCAGTGGTAAATGGGAGTGTTTCCTTAATATCTCTTTCAGATTTTTCATCATTAGTATATAGGAATGCAAGAGACTTCTGTGCATTAATTTTGTATCCTGCTACTTTACCAAATTCATTGATTAGCTCTAGTAGTTTTCTGGTAGCATCTTAGGATTCTCTATGTATAGTATCATGCAAAATTCCCTTGTTTCTCTGTCAACTGACTTTCCTTTGAGGTGAGAGAAAACCCCAGAGGTATACCCAGAGATAAATATTCTTTACTCTTGGCATAGAAAGGTTTTAGTTTATCAAACCAGCTGTGGGCTTGCCCCATCCATTACCCAGAGGCTGCTCCTCTGCTGGGCCTTGAGAGGAGTGATTGCAGTTGCCCTGTGGGTGGACTAAATACACTAAATAGGCCAAATTTTCTTGCATCTATTTCAGAAAAAGACAAAGACAATAGTAACTTATTTTTTCAGAAGCTTCAAATAACAGGTTCTGATCTATCGTACGGCAACTTCTGGATTTATAGAAGAAAATAATCTATTGCTAATTAATTATTTTTAAGCAATACTAATATGGATTCCTTGCTCATGGTTTAGTTTTGGTTGCCAGTTAGCTGTAATAACAGAAAGGATGGATGCTTTAAACCAGAGGATACATGCCTTAATTTTTAAGAGGTATATAAGACACACTGTTAAGGTAGGGGGAAAATTACTTTTTCCTAAATCATAGATTTAAATAATGGTACACCTGAGAATGGAATCATACTCATGACACTTTGGATTTGGGAGGAGGGGGCACAGGTGTGGTATGTGATGGAAAAGGTACTGAAAGGAAGAGATTTGGGTTTTATTTTCTAACGCTGCCATAAACCAAAATGTGAGCAAATCATTCTTTATCACATGCTACGTATTTATCCTGCAGGGTGCTTGAATTTTTCAGCGCCTCAGTTTCTCCTTTTATGAGTTTAGAAGAAAATAAGAGGATTAAGCTTTGTTACCTCTGAAGTAGTTCTCAGAGGTAAGAGTTCTGGGTTCTTTGAATGTCTGCTTCATACTTTGGCATATACAACATTCTAATTTGAATGCATTTTCTTGTGATCTTCATATATTTTAATAAAATGTCACCTCTTTTATAAGGTTGAGCCCAAAGAATTGCCTGTCATTCCAGACTCTTGAACTTAAGGCTAGTTTCAGTGCTAAGGCACAAGAGGGCAGCCTTAGGGCTCAGTGGCTAAAACCTTCACAGCTCAGGAAAGGGGACACCGGGGCCGCTCTAGTCAGAATGACTCTACGAACTGTGTTTTCCATTGTAACAAGATTGTCCATTTCCTCCAGCAAACATTACAGTATCATTTGCTGCAGCAAAGGGCACCAGTGCCATCTGGCCTGAGTAAGCACCTTCTAGTTCTCAATTTCTGTGCCTTTCATTCCTTCTCCATTTCTTAGACCCCTTCACCAAAGCAGTGTAGTGATGCCTTTTGGCTTGTCTACTCCACAGTTGGACACATCTTTATTTTTCTGTTTAACAAAGTATAGTTTCTTTTTTTTTTTTTTTTGCGGTATGTGGGCCTCTCACTGTTGTGGCCTCTCCCGTTTGCGGAGCACAGGCTCTGGACACCCGGACACGCAGGCTTAGCGGCCATGGCTCATGGGCCCAGGCGCTCCGCGGCATGTGGGATCTTCCTGGATCAGGGCACGAACCCGTGTCCCCTGCATCGGCAGGCGGACTCTTCAACCACTGTGCCACCAGGGAAGCCCACAAAGTATAGTTTCTTATTCAACTCTTTTGTCAGTAAGAGAAGAATTTCCCCTATGGGAAGTATAATTTCATCTGTATCTGCATTATATGGCTTCATTCTTATGATTAAGAACTTTCTGGATATTTTATCTTACACAATTCCTAGCTCTACAGAGTTCTGAAACACGTGAATAATTTCCCTGAGTTATTTATAAGGATAGCTCCTGACATAGAGCAACCCAGTAAATGAAGTTTTCTTCTTCTTACTCCCAATCACCAGAGAAAAAGTGGCTCTGACTACAAGATGAATTCCATACCCATCCACGACTTCCTTAGCATCAGAACCCATTGAGAACTGCTCAAACTCTAGAATCTGCCAAGCAATGGGAGGCAATCAGTGACCTTGGCCCTGTTCCAAATTGGAACTGACTACCCCCACCCCCATCAACATTTTTTTCCCCATCTACAACATTTGCAGTTGGAAAACATGTTTCTGTTTAAAAATTTTTTCTTTAAATGTTAGCACTACATCTATTTCATATATTGAAGTTTTCCATTTTTCTCTTAAAAAAAAAGACTAGGTTATATAACTTAGTTATATTTAAGTTGTTTTAAATAAAATCTTGATTCTACCAGTTAAGAATAAATAAAATGCATATAATGATGAGAAGATACAGTGAAATTGATTTTCCCAATGGCACTATTATCACTTCTGTTTTATTGTTTTAATAAGTCATCAGACATTCAGTGATGTTTAATTCTGTTCCAGGCTAGGTTTCCAATTGGCTTTCTGCTTTTCCTGCCTCTCCTTGTTTAAACTCTTCGAATGGTGGTCTCCTTTCTTCAACCCCAAAGAATGTTTCTTTCTTAAGTAGAAAGTAACATCCTGGTATCATCACAAAAGATGATTCACACTACCACTTGCCTGGGAAATGCTATTTTAAAAGCTTTTCATTTTTTCAGCCTACCCTCTTTGAGTTAGCCTCCTGCTTCACCTTCAAAGTTTGTGTTTTTCTCCTCATCTGCTTCTGTGTCAGCACAGAGCTGTCACCAGAATCTGTATCATCATTCTTTTTCCCAGCCCATGTGTCTGGGTCTGACCTCTGCTTCCCTCATGTCTTGGTCTTTGTTAAGCATTTCAGGATCAAATTAAATTTCATGACAGCAGCCCTCTGGTATTTAAAGAAAAAAACCTACCTGGTTAGGAGGTATATAGTTTTGAGCAACATTTCAACTTGACAGAAATCCATATATGATTTATGTAGCACATTATTTCCCTGTGAAGAAAATAGCATCTCTTTATAATCATTAAATAATTTACCTCTACGAGTGACCCTTAGAGAGGAATAATAGAATCACTGTGTTGAGAGGACTCATCAAAGTCCACATACCTTCTGTCTTTTGGGTGGGGCTCCTGTCCTTGGAGAGAGATTCCATTTTTAAACAGTTCTAGGGGAGGGAGTTTCCAGAATCCTTCCTGTCAACATGTTTCAATGTATCATGTTAAGTTGGTCTTCAGCAGAGGAGGGCATATTCCGTGTAAGTTTAGAAAATGAGAAATAGGCACACAAGTGGAACTTTGTATCATGGGATTTGGTTGGTTGTTGTAATAACTGTGACCATGAAACAGACCTTTCCCATAATTAACTGTTCTTATTAAACACAGTTCTCAAGAAAGCAAATGGGGGAAGATTTATATGCAAGGCTGCTATCTTAGGTAAAGTAAAAAGAAAATGAAAATACCTTGGTGGACTGACAGTGGTTCAATACCAGTCATTTTCCATTGTAACCACCATCATTATTTCTGTATGTCTTCCTCTCTACCCCCTACGCCTGCTTCTCCAAATTCATTATCTTTTACTCTGTCCCTTGTTTTATTTCCTCCAGCCAAGTTCCAACCTGATGTTCTTGAAATTCAACAGGAATGTTTTTTATACTTGTTTCTCTGTCTGGAATGTTCTTCACTAACACCTGTAGTTGGCTTCTTCACCTTACTCAAGTTTTTTACTCAGTGGTCGCTTTTGCAGTGAGGCCTTTCTTAAGAACTCTAACCAAAATCACATTCATCCCTGCCACACATACACATACCTCTTATCCCACTCCTGGCTTAATTATTCTTTTTAATACTTATCACAATCTAACATACCATGTAATATATTCATTTATCATGTTAATTGTCTTTTTTCTTCTCTAGATTGTAAGCTCCACCACAGCGGGGTTTTCTGTCTACTAGGCATTTCCCTTTTAATGTTCATAATCCATTTCAGGAAAACACATGTGAAAATGTTAACTGGAAACCTATTTCCTATTATTACAAGTGGTGGGAAAACGTGTGATGCATTATTTGTCAACCCAAGACCCATAACCAGTTTCCCAACATGTAACTAAAACATTTATATAAAAGTAAAAAACTATCATGGAAGAATGTAAAATGCAGGAAAAAAATCCTTTTCTGTACTTCCGACAGATAATCTAATTGTTAACAAACAGTTGCCTTATATGCGGGAGTGCCTCACATTTTAGGGCAAGAGGTACCCCAGACACACATCCCCTGTGTTGATACTGATTGTCAAAATATTGACATGGGATTTTGATGTTTTATACTGGCTTTCACAATATAACTTGTAAGTTCATGCACAATACTTTGTGAAAAACTTGTATTTGAGTTTTAGAAAAATATTTCCTAAATATTGATTCTAAAAATATTTCATTGAAAGATATTTTCTGTGAAGTTTGGATATCAAAAGTTCCACCCAGAAAACGTGAACCAGGGAAACATTATGAGAGGGGGGCCAGGATTTTGCTCAGTGTTCTCTCCACAGTTCTTAGAACCACGTTTAACACATTGTTAAGTGCACAATAAATATTTGATGAATGAGGTAAGAACATTTAGTTTACTCGGCTCTGGTGTCTAAAATACATGGCCATGATGCAGACCCCAACTGTGGATCTGTATAAAGTCCACTCTGCAAGTCTCTGGGAGACAAGCTTGTGCCAGGAAGGAAGTGGACCCTAAAGACCTGGGCTCTGCTAACCACAGCTTTGTTGGTGAGCTATGACCCTTGGCAAGTGACAGCTTTCTGGAACCCAGTTTCTCCCTCTGTATAAAAGTACGGAGTAGAACTTCAACATCCTTCAGGTCCATTGCAATTTAAACATGTTACCATCTGTAAAATAGAAACCAAGATATTACTTCCTTGACAGGGCTTTGAGTGGATTAAATGAAGATTGTATTTAAATCACATAGCACATGGTTAGTGCCCAATAAATGGTAGCTACTGTTATTATTTTCATTGTGTTTAATCTGTGCATAATGTTGACTTAATTTCTAGTTTTCTTTTAGCTACTATTGTGCTGAGAATGAAGTCAAGTGGTATCTGTGTAGTGTTAGAGAAGATTATTTTTGCCAACTGTTTACAAATAGAGCGAATGTATCAACATGCATTTGGTTGTTGTAAGATTATTTTGTAAATTATTTTAAAGAAGACATAAACCCTCAGACTTTGGAAACTCCTATTGGACCTTCAGTAGAATTATAAATGGTATTGGTTTATCCATTTTTGTATGTCTCCTGCCCTTCATTAGTATGAATAATGAAGCATGAACCGTACAGAATTTTCAAACAAGAAAATTCTTTTATCTTGGGACACTTCTTGTTTCAATCCTGTTTCCTTTTATTTTGCATCTCTTTTGCAGAGGGTTACTTTTCTTTCTCTCTCCTACCTCTCACTTTCCAAATTTAGATTTTAATTCTCTTAGGTTGGAAAAAGTCTATTTCTAGGTAGGACTGATGATATGAGTGCTTTAACCTTTTCATACTTTATTACAGTGAGAGATATGACAGTAGCAAAGAATAACTACATGAAGCAGACTCTCAGAGCTTTTTAAAGCATTATTTTGGAAGAACCCAAAAGGATTGAGGATGGAGGGGAGAGGCTTGAAATTACTATACACACCAATAAGCATGTGTTACTTTGATAGGAAGTTTTTAAAATGCAAAAAAAAAAAAAAAACCCACTGTGAAAACAAAAAATTTTTTCATTTATGGAAAAACAGGGAAAATTTCAGAGTTTCAGCTCTTAAGTGTAGTTTCCCCATCCCCACCCCACTGGCTTGATCACTGGACTTGACCAACTTATCACCTGATTTCAGACTAAGGTGATTTCCTTCAAATCTTGGGCTTGTTTTATGAGAGGACCAATAAATGAGCATGTGTAAAGAGAAAATTATTCTTTATTTCCTGGAAAATATGACTGTGCTTGTGATAGTATAGATTTATACTGTGCTAGCATTATTGAAGATCATTCCAAGGGGGGAGAAGAAGGGAGGGATAACTTAATAAATCATAAAAAACTTGAGAGTTTGAAATAGCTAGTAACCTGGAATTGACTGTGTACATATGTGTTTTCATAAATGTTGATACTGCCATTCTTGATGATACTGTACATTATTGTACAGCATTTTGAAATGAAGGTCAAAGAAGCATGCAAAAGTGTTGTGGACATTACTTATACTGCACCTCCCATTAATAATGAGGGAGAAATAGGTACGTTGGGGAGCACTTTATGTCAAGTGTCAAGGGTGTGGTCATTTATTTAGCTGAGGAATTGTCACTGCTCCCTGTTTTACAAATGATGGGGGGAGCTAATGAGGCCCTTTGCACAGGAAACTAAGGCACTATGTCATCTAATGCCGAGGTTGGCGACCTATGGGCTGCAGGCCAAATCTGGACTGCCACCTATTTTGGCATGGCCTGTAAACCATCCTAATGGTTTTTATCTTTATAAGTGATTCAGGGGGAAAAATAAACTCACAAAAGAGTAATATTCCATGACACGTGAAAATTATGTGAAATTCACATTTCAACATCCAAAAATAAATTTTTATTGGAGCACAACGGTGCTCATTTTTTTATATATTAACTGTGGCTGATTTGCAGTACAATGGCAGAGCTGAGTAGTTGCCACAAGGAATGAACTGTTTGGCCCTCAAACCCTAAAACATATACTGTTTGGTACTTCATGGACAAAGTTTGCTGATGCCTAGTTAAAGGCATACACAGCCTTTGAAATAGAGTCTAGGAGGCTAGGGATTTGCTTTGCTTTACTTGACTCTTCCCATTTAGAATTCCCCAGGTGCCAGAATTCATTCTAGTCTTTGCCAGGAAGAATTTAAGGAGCTATAACTCAGCAAGAAGTTAACCTTGCTGTTGACGTTACAGATCTTCCACCATGATTATAGTAAAAGGGCTCCACCCTACCTTGTTTTTTGTGATCAAATCTCTACCTTTTGACTGCAGTTTGAGTACCTGGGATTCTGGTTTTATTGCAGTGGACTTGAGAGCTTGTCATGGGACCCTGCTATCATCCTTCTACCCCACCCCCTGAGCCTGCTATTTTGTCTCACTTATATTAATCTTTCTTAAGACCTTAATATATCCCCTCTATTCATTCTGGTGTTTGCTCCATGCAGCCTGCTGTCAGACTGCCCTAAATCAGCCTGCTTTCCTTCCAGAGTTTTAGATGATTGGCCTGAGGTCAGTTTTCTTAGTCATTAACTTCCTGACTTTCCTCTACTCCCACTTCAGATGACCATTCCTAGTTCTGTGAATATAGTTCTTTAACATAGATATCCAAGACTTGTTTATGATGATTTTTGGTCATTGAAGCTGATAAATTGCTGTGAGCCTTTTGGGAAAGATGGCCCTTGTTGACCTTATCATCAAGGGCATGTGAGATGAGGGTGAGTCCCAACTCCCCAGGCCAGTCCTCAGAGCGGCAGGCACAGATGCAGAAGAGAAGACGCGAGGTCTGCACTCAGTGAAAGGACTGAGAGATTGAAGTCCTTCCAGACTTGGCTGTGGGCCAGTCAGATCTTTCTTAGACTGGAAGCTTGAGTGGTTTTGACCAGTCTCCGCTAGTGGTTGAGAGTCCGCCTGCCGATGCAGGGGACACGGGTTCGTGCCCCGGTCCGGGAAGATCCCACATGCTGCGGAGCGGCTGGGCCCGTGAGCCATGGCCGCTGGGCCTGCGCATCTGGAGCCTGTGCTCAGCAACGGGAGAGGCCACAGCAGTAAGAGGCCCAAGTACCGCAAAAAAAAAAAAAAAAAAAAAAAGAAACCAGGACAGATTATACCTTAAGCTGCTTCAACCAAGTCAGTTTGTGCTTTTAATTAAGTAATTAATTAAAGATAAGAAATATGTGCTCTGTAAACCTGACTTTTGGGCCATTTCTAGGAGTTTACATGTGTAACCTCACCCTATAGTAGAAGGAAGTTACATATACTCAAGTTTGTGTTCTGGCTCTGCCAATGTGAGCCTCAGTTTTCTTATCTGTAAAATAGGTGGCACTCGCTTCACTGTGAACATTAATGGAATATCATATGTAAAATGAATAACACATAATAGACACTAAATAAATGTTAATTCTTATTAGTAAAACTATGTCTCCTTCATGGAACCAAGAGGAAGATGGATTTTTCTCCACCTGAGTCAGAATAATAGGGCAAGCACTCTTCTCTACTGGCTTTGTATAGTTGCAGTAGTGAGAAATTTACATCATAGCCCTGAGAAGAGCTGGGAAATTTGGGGTGAATGTAGAAAGAGGAGAATCAGGGACTGCTGATTCAGCTGGAGTTTCAATTACTTGAATTTATCTATGAGCCTCTGACATAAGGGTGCCTCAGTTATTTAAAATGAGATTAAAAGTGAAAGGAGTGGTATCTGGCGATGTATCTACAAGGAAAATGAATTCTGTCTTTAAAATGACCTTAAAGCTCTGGCTAATGATCAGATCCAGTTGGTTAACAGATGGGTTGAATACACTCAGGTTGTGAAGAGACCAAGGGGGGTAGGTCACAGAAATACAACTATCAAAATTAGGCAATAAACTAGAAAAGGCTGCTCTTCGTTAGGGTTTAAAATTGAACCAGAGGACTTAAATGGCAATATCATCTCCATCTGCATGGCGTGGTCTCTGAGTCGCTGCTGTCATGTGACTCTAAAGGACTGACTATGCTCATCTGAGACCGAGGAAGATTGCCCTGGACACACAGAGCCTCAGAGCACACCTTCCTGGTCATAAGTCTCTGGTCAGTAACACGGTGTAGTGTGGTTGTAAATTTCTCGTTCAGTATCCTTGAATGGCTTAAGAAGTTAACCTTGGTTCACCTGGATTAAGTGTGCTTTCCTTAGTAAGGGTCTTTCAAACCCAGAGTTTTTAGATAAGATATAAAGTAAATCAGGTCTCTGCTATTTATACTTTTATGTTAAATATAGGAGTAAATTTCACTCTCACTGGAACAACCTGGGGGGACAAACCCTTAATATTCCAATTTGAGACTTTCAATTGCTTTTAAACAACTGATGCTGATTTGGAAGTTCTAAAAGATGTTTAAAAGAACTGGGCTATTTGTATGCGTGTTATATTAGTTAGAAAACATTTTTTCAGGTGTTTAAAAATGGAACAGAAAAAAATGAAAGTGCATATTATTAACAAATTATATTCAATTATGTAAGGACACTTATTTAAATAAACTAATGAATGATACTCATTGTCAAAGTAGAATTTAAACTGTTGATTCATCCTTTCAGCAAATTATTGAATGAATATTTACTATGAATTGAGTAATCTTTTAAGATTTGGATATACAGAAGGGAACAAAACAAACCATTGTTTTATAGGAGCTTAACTTCTAGTCAGTAGAACAAGACACAAATACATTAATGAATATATAATAGGTCAGGCAGACATAAGTGCTTTGAAGGCAGCAAAAGGCCAGGTAAGAATGGAGAGCAGAAGAAGAGGTGAGTGGGGAAGGCTGTGGGCTATATTATACAGCGTGGTCAGGGAAGGCCTCATTGATAAAATGATGTTTGATCAGAGACCTGGTAAAGATGAAAGAATGAGCCGTGGACATTTGTAGGGAATAGTGCTTCTGAAAAGGAGCAGCAAACACAAAGGAATGTGTTTGAGAAGCAACAAGGAGGCCAGTGCTTTGGAGAAGAGTGAAGGTAAGGTGAAGGATGTTTGCCTATCAAGGTGTTGCAGAGGCCCAGACCACATAAACCCATGTAGCTGATTGAAAGGAATTGTTTTTTGTTTTTTGTTTTTTTTTGCGGTATGCGGGTCTCTCACTGTTGTGGCCTCTCCCGCTGCGGAGCACAGGCTCCGGATGCGCAGGCTCAGCACCCAGCCGCTCCGCGCGTGTGGGATCTTCCCGGACCGCGACACGAACCCACGTCCCTTGCATCGGCAGGTGGACTCTCAACCACTGCGCCACCAGGGAAGCCCGAGGAATTTGTGTTTTTACCAAGTGAAATGGGGAGCCACTGGAGGATTTTGAGTAATGGAGGGGCATGACTTGACTTTTGTTTTAGAAAGATGGCTCTGGCTGCAGTGTCTCCACTGTAGGGGAACAAAACCAGGAGGAAGACCAATTAGGAGGCTATGGCAGGAACCCAGATGAGAGAGGTCGGTAGCTTCCGACAGTGTGGTAGTCATGGAGGTGTCCAGATGATACACATACTTCTAAGATATGGTCAGCAAGATTTGTGGAAGGATTAAATGTGGGATTTGAGGAAAGAAGCAGAGTGACAAATGATCCAAATTCTTCTGCTTCCATGTATGTCAGGGTAAGAACCAACCACATGATCTGACTGCAAAAAATCAACTCTAAGAGCTGGAAGTAATGCAAAAAGCAAATCTCTGAAGCTACTAGAGAGTGAACAGAGTAGATAGACTTGAGTGAGGAATGCATGTCCTCTTGGAGGAGGGAGATGATTAACTATATCACTAAACTCCCTCTCCATGGCTTATAGTCTAGAGCTGTGTCCTCTGAGTGACACAGTGACCATTTTTAGTGACACAGTGTACCACATAGGGTGGCACCAGGGGCTCAGGTGGAAAAATTCCCTGTCTTTCTGGCTTGGGGAACCAAAAAAGTGAAGCTGAAAAACCATGAATGCTGCAGAGTGTGGAGAATCCCAGAAAGTAAAGAGCTAGACTATCTCCAAATGCTGCCTACCTACATGTGAATAATACATGTGCAGAACAGACTTGGAGCAGCTCAGATAAAAACAAAAAAATTGAAATGAGACTGGAGCTGTTGTCCAAGGAACAGGGTTGGAAGTTCAAGTCCAAATAGAAAACTTACCTGCTAAAACAAAGGAAACAATACTCACTAGAAGGAAACTGAAGAATTTAGATCCTCCACAAGTTGACATTCATCATGTTGAAAATACAATGCAAAAGTTCTCAACATACAAAGTACCAAGAAAATGGAACACATTTTCTAAAGAAAATAAAACCTACTGAGTCTAACTCCAAGATCAACCAGATGTTGGAAATAACAGACAAGGATTTGAGAGTGACCTAGATACCTATTCTTTATGAAGTAAAGGAAAACATGTGTTCAACGAATGAAATCTCAGCAGAGAAATACACAATAAGAAAATAATCAATGGAACATCTAGAACAATATAATTACTAAAATAAAAATATTAACTGGACAGACAGCTGAATGAACATGACAGTGAACTCGAAGATAGATCACTAGAAATTATCCAAGATGAAGAACAAACAAAAAATTTTGAAAAGAGTGAACAGAACCTTAGTGAGCTATGAGGTAATATCAAACAGTCCAACACAGGAAACTGGAAAGACAGAAAGAGAGAGATTGGGGGAAAAATTTTTAAGATACGCCAAAAATTTCCCCAAGTTTGATGAAAGACAGAAATTTTGTATATGTAAAATCTTAAACACCAAGCAGCATGAAGACAAATATGCATGTGTTGAGGCACAGTATAGTCAAACTGCTGAAAGCGAAAGATAAGGCCAAATCTTGAAAGAAGATAAAAATGGCATGTTACCTACAGGGGAATGATAATCTAATTATGAGCTGCCTTCTCGTAAGAAACCACGGAAGCCGGGAGAGAAGAAAACAACTTTAAAGTACTGAAAAGAAGGAAAAGACAAAAGGAAACTGTCAATCCAGAGGTCTGTTTCACTGAATCTCCTTCAAGAATGAAGGTAAACTAAAGACATTTTCAAGGTAAAATTTGTCACCAGCAGACCAGCATTACAAGATATGCTAAGGGATATTATTTTATTTATTTACTGATTTATTAAAATTTATTGAATCTTATTTTATTCTGGTAAAGATACTTAACATGAAATTTAACCTCTTAACAAAATTTTAAATATGTAATGCATTACAGGCATGCTTTGGAGATACTGTGGGTTTGGTTTCCGACCACCACAATAAAAGGAAAATCGCAATAAAGCAAGTCACACCAAAATTTTTGGTATCCCCCTGTATATAAACCTTATGTTTACACTAGACTGTAGTCTATTAAGTGTACAATAGCATTATGTAAAACTATGTACATACCTTAAGGAATACTTTATTGCTAAAAATTGCTAACCATCCTCTGAGCCTGTAGCCAGTCGTAGTAGTAACATCAAAGATCACAGATCACTGTACACAAGTATAGTTATGAGAAAGCTTGAAATAATGCGATAATTACCAAAATGTGACACTGAGACACAAAGTGAGAAAATAGATAAAATAGATCTGAAAGCAAAATGTATTACCGGAGGGACAGTTCATAGGGATAAAAAGCTCAGTTCTTCGAGAAGTCATGGCATTCGCAAATGTGCATGGGCCCAATAGCAAAGATTCAAAAGACGTGAGGCAAAAGTTGACAGAATTAAAGGAAGAAATAGTCAAGGACATGATCCTAGTTGTAGATTTTAATAGCCCTTCTCAGGAACAGATAGTTATCTGAACAGTACTATCAATCACTTTGATTTAATTGATGTAGGATAATATAGCCAAAAATGACAGAAAACATTCTTTTGAAGGGCACATGGTGCTTTACCAGGATATACCATATTCTGGCAATGAAACATCTCAATAAATTTAGAAATATTTAAAACATTGTTCACTGACTATGGAATTAAATAAGAGATAAATGATAGTAAGATAACAAACTCCCAAACATATAGAAGAAATTAAACAAAAGACTTCTTAATGGTCACTGGATCCAAGAAGAAATCACAACAGAAATTAGAACCTGTTTGACTAGAAGGATAATAAACATACAGCATATCAAAGTTTGTGGGAATGCAGCTAGTGGTTCAGGTGGCCTCACAGGTGTCCAGGAGTGTTGAATAATATATTATTCACAGGTGAGGTGGGAGGATGGGGCCTTACAAGTGTCCAGGAGTGTTGAATAATATATTATTCACAGGTGAGGTGGGAGGACCGTTCTCATGGATAATTTGAGTCTACTCTGTACCTAAGTCCTTTTCACAAAAGATTTCCTTCTGCCATTCCCTCTGTGATTTTGAGTTACTGTTCTGCCTTTTGTCTTTCCTTATGTCAGCTGATACTAACTTAATTCTAGAGGGGAAGTAACAGTCTAGCAAGTACATACTGGAAAAGGGAATGAATGCTTTTCAATTAGATCAACAATTCCTTTGAATCTCTTTTTGAGCTTTAGGTGGGCTAGGGAGGGAAAATAACCATTGGAGTGAAAGACAAAGTGAGAAATGGTAGAGCAGGAAATTAATGGAGCCAAGTCTTGAAGAAGAAGCAGTTGGTATAAGAACACAGTTGAAGGGATTCACCATTTAAATTGGAGGGAGTGAGGTGAAAGAAACTTATCTTCCGTATACTCTGGAGGGAATGAAGAGGCTAGGAGAACTCTTTAGTTCAGTGGGAAATCTCATATGATTCTGTCTGGCCCTCTGACAGGTACAGGGCCTATGCCTTCTGTCTACCACAATTGCTTTAGGTATCCAAGGTCCCATCTGTCCATTATTCCAGCACTTTCTATGAGTTCTGGCCAGTTGAATTGGGATTGTCTACACAGTATGATTCAGATGGCTGCTGGTCATGGTGTTGGTTTTGAGCCAAGTCTAGGAACACAGAGGTGCAGTGTTTCACCTGATGGGTAGTCAGTGGGTGACTTGCTGGCTGGGTTGTTTTAAGGTATTTACTGAGTGGCTGGGGAGGGAAGCGTCTGGTCTTGTTTCTGTGATACTCACAACCTTCTACCTAACTTGCTCTTCTTGTTGTTGTCTCTCACATTCTCTGCTTCCCAAATTGTGAAGTCTTTCATCTTCATTTTCAGCACCATAAAAATTCACTTGATTCTAATTCTCCCATTAACTTGAGGGTTTTTTAAAATTTTTAAAAATTTTTATGCTTACAGTGGTCCAGCCCTGAAAGCCATGCAAAAGTGAACCATTTCTAACTGAAAGTGAGTCTGAACTTGAATCTAGGTCCTCTAAGTAAATAAGTTAAACATGACAAGGGATGGGTAAACACATCATCTAATTCTTCAAAATATCATCCAGAACAAAGACTAATTCTATACGTGTGAGGATATCTAGTGAAAGAATGAAATAAACACTTTCCAACAGAGGATAAACCCATTATCTAGAACATCTGCCAAATAAAGAACATTGGCAGAGAATTACAGTTGAAAAATGAGATGAGCTTCCTTTCAGTGGCAGTATTATTCCAAGTTACGAAAATGCTTTTTTGACTCAGACTGCTTAGAGTAAAAAAAAAAAAAAAAACAGCTACCTAGGGATCAGTCAACTTAATTTGAATTCAGATTATAAATATATATATGGTGTCTGGCCATCAGACTCAGTTAAAGAAGCTTTGATTGAGGTTGTTTCACATGCTGTGACCAACAGTACCTCTTGTTCAATTATGCTCCGTTTGTGCCTTTAGGATGCTAGGATTCAGCAGTAAGATATTATTTAATGTCAGAAGAAAAGCGTTTTGGCTCTGTAGCTTTAAAAGGACCATGTGTTAGGATATTATCCATGAAAAGAGTTTGCCCATAGGGGAACTAGCTCTATAAAGCAAAGAATGACCACAGGGAATAAACAAATTCTATAGAACATTTGAAGAACTTTAACAAAATAACATTTTATATTGTAGAATACACCTCCTTCCTAAAACGTTCCAAGAAAGTCATAACCGCTGATTCCTGTAGTCATCAAGGTTAGAGAATGTCCTTGGCTAAGAAACCAACTGTCCTTGGTGGCTGATTCTATTCCCCCTATGCTGCTGTTTGTTCTCCATAGTAGGTTGATGGGCTTCATGTAAAGCAGGTTTCCAGAGAAGGAAAACAGATCCTTTAGTTGGCTTTCCTTTTCTGCTGCTTCTCTGAATTTTGTTTTTAATACAGATTATTTTATCTGATACTTGGATTATTTGATAAAGCTTTTACATTCTGGATATATTTTTAGCTTCAGAAAATACATTCTTTATTTAGTCATCTTCAAAAGGTGGCTGTAATGTAGAAAGCTCTCCAAGATTTTTTTCAACCCTAAGTAAAGCAGTTTGACTTGGGACATCCACCAAGCAAGTTTGCTTTTGTGTGTCTACTTCGCAGATGGCAGAAAGAGGGTAGAGTGGCAACTAGAATTGTTCAAAGTGAAGTCAACTATTTCTTGTCATGCTTTGTAGATCAGTCATATTTGGGGAATTGACTAACACTGATGTTAGTTGCTTGTTGCAGAGTTACTAGGGGAGATCGATGAGTAAGAAAGCACTGATTTAAGAGAGTTTCCTGTTTATCTCACTGAGTTGACTGCCAAGAAAAAAAAGTTGGCTGTTTTCAATTACAGCTATCTCTATATTCTAGAGCCAATGAACACTGCAGATGACTTATATACATATAATTCAACTAAGCATTAAGAAGTTTGCAAATAATTGGATGTTTCCTGTCATGCAGATAAAATGGTAATTAACATGTTTAGTTCCATCAGCATATTTGTCATCATGGACACATTATCATAATCTAGGGTCAGCTATCTTTGCAATGGCAAAAATGGGGCATTTTTTTAATCCAACATCTTTTATTTCTTGCCCCCAAATTACTTAATTTTGCTTAAAAGTTGTGTGAATAAACCTGTGGTATTTTATATTATCCTCAGTTTTCCTTACTTTTGCTGAATATGCATTCTGCTAATGCTGATGCTTGAGTAGTAAAAATTTTATGTTTCACTCAAAGTTATAATTAAAGATCTATTATCTAAAAATTAGAGTAATAACATCCTGCAAAATTAGTGTAATTGTACATGATTTAATATTTAGCTTCAAACCTTACAAAGCTCAGGTTAATACAACCATGTTTAAAATATAACTTGTCTTAGTATTTTATATGCTTTATCCAAGTATTATATCTATATTAAATGTAAATTGGTTATTCTTCCTCAAATATTATAATTAAAAGAAAATATTTGTGATAATGTATCTTTCAAAATGCATATATTTGCTTTAAAACAGTTCATAAGTATCTCAAAACAATATTTCAGAGAATACTCTTTATAAAATATGTACATACGATGTTTCATTCTACCATGAAACACTACTAAATTCCACTGTGGAGAACTAATGCTTTAAAATATCTAAGTGCACATTGATATGTAATGTGGCTTGCTATGAAACATTGCTTTGAAGAAAGCTAATACTCAAAAGTCTTTTTCAAAATAAAAATCACAAAATCCTTATTTGAAAAAGCTCTCTAGAATATTCAGATTACAAAGAATACTTTTTTGGGGCATTAATTATATTTTTGAAATCTGCATTTAAAAAGCTGGTAGTATTTAGAAAGCATATTTATTTATGTTACCTTTTGTGAGGAATAAAAAACTCAGCAATTTTTATTGAACATCTTTCATAATCTAAGCCTTAGGCAATGGCCAGACAATAATTCTATGATTACTCCACTATTTCATGAAGACCTCATTAGAACTTTATTTCTAAATCATAATTCATTTGTATACCCATTGAAAATTCTATATTAAGAGTGAATCATCCCCTTGTGGGAATATTTGCGAAAAGACCTTAGTTTCTAAGATAAAAGAGGCTAATGTCACTATTTTTCCTGAAAGGGAATACTAGTCCTTTTGGTAGGACTAAGACCACTTTTTAAATATATTTCAATAATACTTATTCTTATAAATCACTTATCAGGCTCACATTTCTTTGAAACATATAAGTTTTGTGTTAGGTGAACATTCTTTGAGGAAGATGGAATGTTAAGGGCCATTATTGACCTTAACTTTGTCTCGGTTTTCCTCTGTGGCTGTCTGAATACCATCTCTAGAGCATGAGCACAGGAATAATTTAGATAAACTAATATCTTATGATTCTCTTCCAAAGATATTGATTGGGATGATTCTTAAATAAGGTTATATCACTATTTGCTTATAGGATAAATCCTTCAGATCATTAGTTTTTGTTAGTTTTTGGTTTTACTTCTTTAAATAAATTTCATCTACGAGTGCCATTTGGGTTAACTCCCATAATTATTTCATACATTTTCTGTGGTGGTAGTGTTCTTTTAGCTTAAATCTTTGATCATAATGTGTGTGCTGTGTATATATGCCTTCATAACAACTAGCATGGAGTAAGTTCTTTATAAATATTGTTGAATGGATATATATATATATATATATATATATATATGGTTCATGGTTTTTGTGAGGTATATTCAATGTCCTTCAAATTATATTAAACAATCTTCAAGACACGGCATTTCTGGTTCTGATACTTTGATATCTGGAAAAGAAGTGCTACACAAGTGACATGAGGCAAAGTGGATAATTTTTCAAACTTAGTCAATAGTACTCTAGTGGAATGTAATAGATCTACTAACCTGTTAATGAAATGAAATCCAATGGGATTTTTAAATGACTTAAAAGACAAGAGGGAAAGTTATAGTGTGATAGTGACAGCTGGCAAACTTGCCTTAAATGCTTTTAAGGACAAAATTGATAACATCCATAATTGGCTACAGTTCAGGGTACCCAATTCCAATGTGCTGTCAACCGTATATATTTACTATTGATTAACACTCCAGCTACATTCTTTCTGGACATTTTGATGTAGAAAAGTTATTTAATTTTAGGGGCAGCACCCATATAGCTTTTTCCCAGACATGGGATTAAAATTTATGAAAAAGGAATAAATATGTTGCCAGTGGTAAAGTTAATGTTTTCATTAATCATATCTTACAAATTTAAGGAAACTGCTTTGGAGTCAAAGAAAAACCAATTTTAGTAAAAATGGAGGAAACCATCTGAAAAGAACGTACATGCTGTTGGGTTAAGTACTGGATGTATATATACAAATAGTATGTTGCTTTCCAAGGAATATCCATACGTGTGGGTCACATGTACAGAGTCTGGGGAATTCAGCATAAATGTTGATGTCCATTCCATAGAACCATTCCAGAGATGCTGTATATTAGAACTTTATTTCAAGCCTTAACAACTCCTCAAATTTCATAATATACAAAGAAAACAAGCCTAAACAAATAAGACTGTTCTCTAATGTACATAGAAATTTGCCTGACTTATAAAAGGGGTCACAGGTTTTTTCACTTGACAAATATTTGTTGGTTGCCTTATGTTATCTTAGTAGAATATAGAACAGAAAAAAAAATCCTGTTTTTATTAGCTTACATTCTATAGAGGGTGAAAAAGCAAATAGTAAACAAGAAAATATAGAGTCAAATGGTAATAGGTACTTTGGGGAAAAAAATTAAAGCAGGAAAAGGGGAATAGGAAGGGTAAGTAATAGGGTGGCCAGGGAAAGCCTCACTGGGAAGGTATCTGAATAACAACCTAATGAAATGAGGTTTTAAGTCATGGGGGTCAAGGAGAAGAGTATTTTAGCAGAGGAAACATCTTCCTGAAATGATAGCCTGATGAGAAAATTTGAGGGCCAGAGAAGACCCCAGGGTGGTTTGGCAAACTGAGCCAAGTGAATTTAGTAGGATGGGATGCCAGAGAAGTGATGGGGTTTAAGGGCAGGTAGTTATGAGCCTCGTAGGCTACTGTCAGGATAGTTGGCTTTTGCTGTGGGAGACTGGGAAACCCCTGGGAGGTTTTGAGCAGAGGGGTAATTTTCTGTTTTGGAATTGAAAGAACCGTTCTGGGCACTGTGCTGAAACCCAGCTGTAGGAGTCAGGAATGGAAGCAGGGCGACAGTGACTTGGATAATGGAGTAGTGTTCAAAGTAGATATGCAACCTCTGAGGCTGCCTCAAAATTTTATAGGGACATAGTCTTTAAAGGAGTGAATTTCCAGATCAACTAATGGCCTAAAACGTAGCTGCCTGATAATGAAACTGAGGTCAAGGCATTGTGCTTGCTCATCCTTCCCATCTTCCATCTCCCATCTCCTTTCACTTTCAAAAGAAAGGCTTTTTTCTCATTTGTTCCAGATTTTACAGTGGTACATTTCCCCAGGGTGTAAAAACTTCTAGAGTGAAAAATGAAGGGACAATTTCAAATCCTTGGATTTGACATCTTTACCTCTTCCACTCCCTTTCTATTGCCAGAAAAACCACCATCCCCGTGGGCGATCCCTTTGAGAACAAAAACAAAAGGAGACTGAGAAAAGTACCTGGTTTTATCGTGTCACAGATTAGTGTCTCTGCTTCATCTATTCATCTCTGTATCATAGAAACTTAAATTATCATAGAAATCCAAATTATCTGAATTTAGATTCAGAAGATCGTTTCCACGTGGATCTTTATTAAAACAAGTATTTACATTGAAAAATCAAGTCAGACTTTTATGTCAGAAAATAAGTTTGTGGGCAACTGGTTTGATAATAAGAATTGAATTCCTAATTTCAAATTTTCCTTGAAATGAATTAACTAAATCTGCAGCTCTATGGCTTTAGCAAAATTATATTTAAAGCCTGTGATAAATGTTTTATCTAAAAAATTATTTGGCCAAATAATTTAGAAAATAATTATATTTTGATTTTTTCTTTGCCCTTTCTAATTGTATTTGGTAGAAAGAGGAGCCTCTAAGTGAAAGAGTAATAGGTATACTGAGTAGCTGTTTGGTGGATATCGATAATGCTTCTTTTTGCAGTATACTTTCCATAAATTAAGAATCTAATGACTCCAATGACTAGAAAAGAAAAAAGTTGGAGTTCGGGTCTCTTATGTTCAACAGAACTAAGTATTTAAACTATCAGTTGATTATTAAAATTTTATTGCTAGACCACTATGGATTTTTGTCATAAAACATGGAGTTTAAATAGTTTAGTAACATTAAAAAAAAAACCCCAAAAACCCCAAATTTCTATTCTAACGTAGTTATGTGATTAGAGTGTCTCAGTATGAAAATAAATTGCTCTTAACTGTTATTATACAATGAATTTTTATGTGTGGATATACCAACTAACTGGGGGAAAAGCCACCATCTATCTCATTAGGATATGCAGTTTCAATAAAATTTTGTATGTTTACTTAATAATTATGAAGTATTTTAAAGTTTATTGCTTCCATCAACTGTATTCCACTAATAGTTGGAAAGATAACTTAATTCAGAATATCTTTTAGGGCTTCCCTTGTGACACAGTGGTTAAGAATCCCCTGCCAATTCAGGGGACATGGGTTCGAACCCTGGTTTGGGAAGATCCCACATCACATGCCGCGGAGCAACTAAGCCCGTGCGCCACAACTACTGAGCCTGTGCTCCGCACCCCGCGAGCCACAACTACTGAGCCCACGCATCACAACTACTGAAGTCCACGTGCCTAGAGCCTGTGCTCCACAACAAGAGAAGCCACCGCAATGAGAGGCCTGCGCACAAAAATGAAGAGTAGCTCCCACTCGCGGTGACTAGAAAAAGCCCGTGCGCAGCAATGAAGACCCAATGAGGCCAAAAATAACTAAATAAATTAATTTAAAAAAAGAAAACAAAAATTTCTAAGAAAAATCTTTTAAAAGAATTTAGAATGTTAATAGACACAGGAAAAAAATTCAAGTTATAAATATATTTGTATTACGGAAAAATTTTAGGTGATCGGTAGAAGATTCTAAACCAGCACTATAAACAAAAATGTAATTCTAGTAGAATTACACCTGTGAGCTGTGTATTTTAAATGTAATTTAAAATTTTAATATAGTATATTAATTTAAATCTTTTTAGTCCAATATATCAAAATATTATTTTAACATCATGTAATTAATAGAAAAATTATTAATGAGAGAGTTTATACTCAGTTTTCATATTGATTTTTTGAAAACTGGTGTGCATTTTACCTTACAGCACATCTCACTTTGGACTAGCCATATTTCACATTCTCAGTAGTCACGTGTGGCTACTGGCTAATGGTTATTTGCTAACATGCTGTATAGCACAGCTCTAAATTTTAAATACGTACATGTATATATAAATACATAAGTATGCTATATTATATATTATTTATATTATATAACATATTTGTATTATATACATAGTTATATTATGTTTGTATATGATATAATATACATATATAATGATATTATTTATATATAATATAAACTTCTATGTTGTAACAGAATGGAAACAAGTTTAATTAGAAAAATAAACAATTTTACATTTCCACTTGTCATAAAAGTGCTTATTCATGTTTTTAATTGGCAGATGGGATTAAATCAAAATGACCTTTAGGTTCCAAGAGATATATGTAAAATACAAAAATTCATCCTTTGCAGCAGTTTAAACACATAATGAAATTTTTAGTAGTTGGCTTAAAAATGTTTAGAGGAATATGTGAGCAAGTATGTTCAAAGACTGTTAGGCTATTTCAGTAATCCTGGTAAGAGATGGAGGTAACTTGAGCCAGATTTTAGAACACAGTAGAATTCTGTGTGTATTTTAAAAAAATAGGTTTTATTGAAGTATAGTTCATTTACAATATTGTGTTAGTTTTGGTGTACAGCAAAGTGATTCATTCATATATATATATATATTTCAGATTATTTTCCATTATAGGTTATTATAGATAGTGAATATAATTCCCTGTGCTACACAGTAAATCCTTGTTGCCTATCTATTTTATGTATAGTAGTTTGTATCTGTTAATCCCATACTCCTACTTTGGGTCTCAAATTTTTTAAGACAAAAGAAAAAGAAATGTGTGCTCTTTAACCTTGAAAATATTGCTAGTGAAGCGTTCTCATTAGGAATATATAATGTTAGCAGCCCACAGTACATTATAAAGATTACTAAAAAAAAAAAAAAATAGAACCTCATGCTGTGCTGTTACCCTTGGTAGACTTCCCAAAATTGTTATATTTTAATGCTATTGAAACCTCTGATTGTGTTTGAGGCAAGACAGCAAGTTGTCTGCAATGGTTTGGCAGGACTTCAATCTGTAATGGTGAGCATTTCCCCAGCGTCTTTAGTATTATCTTCATTATATTTGGGACTCCTTCTAAATTACGGTTTGGTGCTCAGCTTGTGTAGTGTATATTTTTTAAACCAGTCAGACCCTACTACAGTAAACTGGAGATGACACACATATAAGATAGTTCTCTATCCATTTCAGTTTTGGCTTTCTATGGATAGGTGGCAGTTTAAATGATTTGAAATCAGGTTGCCATCCAGTTTTTTCAGGTTGAGTGCTTGTAAGTCTGAGCTACTTCTCACGGAAGCCTCTGAGGAAAAATTAGAGCAATTCCTTTCTCCTGATTTCCGTTGATCTTATACCTCCCTGTGGAATTTGCAGTCTTGGAAGAAAGATATCTCTAGGTGGTGAAAGTCTTATTTATCTTGGTGTAACTGAATTCTTAGATCTTTTTCCACTGCCCTTATGTGACACTTCCTTTGAAGGAATATCATGTTTCAAAGTGTCCATGATTCTATTCTCTTCAGGATTCTAAAGAGTCTTGTACTATTTTAAAAGAAGTCTTTATTTTTGTTTGTTTGTTTTGTTTTTTAGATTCCATATATATGTGTTAGCATACGGTATTTGTTTTTCTCTTTCTGACTTACTTCACTCTGTATGACAGACTCTACGTCCAACCACCTCACTACAAATAACTCAATTTCGTTCCTTTTTATGGCTGAGTAATATTCCATTGTATATATGTGCCACATCTTCTTTATCCATTCATCTGTCAATGGACACTTAGGTTGCTTCCATGTCCTGGCTATTGTAAATAGAGCTGCAATGAACATTGTGGTACATGACTCTTTTTGAATTGTGGTTTTCTCAGGGTATATGCCCAGTAGTGGGATTGCTGGGTCATATGGTAGTTCTATTTTTAGTTTTTCAAGGAACCTCCATACTGTTCTCCATAGTGACTGTATCAATTTACATTTCCACTAACACTGTATGAGGGTTCCCTTTTCTCCACACCCTCTCCAGCATTTATTGTTTCTAGATTTTTTGATGATGGCCATTCTGACCGGTGTGAGATGATATCACATTGTAGTTTTCATTTGCATTTCTCTAATGATTACTGATGTTGAGCATTCTTTCATGTGTTTGTTGGCAATCTGTATATCTTCTTTGGAGAAATGTCTATTTAGGTCTTCTGCCCATTTTTGGATTGGGTTGTTTGTTTTTTTGATATTAAGCTGCATGGGCTGCTTGTAAATTTTGGAGATTAATCCTTTGTCAGTTGCTTCATTTGCAATTATTTTCTCCCATTCTGAGGGTTGTCTTTTTGTCTTGTTTATGGTTTCCTTTGCTGTGCAAAAGCTTTTAAGTTTCATTAGGTCCCATTTGTTTATTTTTGTTTTTATTTCTATTTCTCTAGGAGGTGAGTCAAAAAAGACCATGCTGTGATTTATGTCATAGAGTGTTCTGCCTGTGTTTTCCTGTAAGAGTTTTACAGTGTCTGGCCTTACATTTAGGTCTTTAATCCATTTTGAGTTTATTTTTGTGTACGGTATTAGGGAGTGTTCTAATTTCATTCTTTTACATGTAGCTGTCCAGTCTTCCCAGCACCACTTATTGAAGAGGATGTCTTCTTTCCATTGTATATTCTGGCCTCCTTTATCAAAGATAAGGTGACCATATGTGCGTGGGTTTATCTCTGGGCTTTCTATTCTGTTCCATTGATCTATATTTCTGTTTTTGTGCCAGTACCATACTGTCTTGATTACTGTAGCTTTGTAGTATAGTCTGAAGCCTGGGAGCCTGAAAAAAAAAGGTCTTGAAGAACCTAGTGGCAAGATGGGAATAAAGACACAGACCAACTAGAAAATGGAGTTGAGGGCATGGGGAGAGGGAAGGGTAAGCTGGGACAAAGTGAGAGAGTGGTAGTGTATATATGGACATATATCCACTACCAAATGCAAAATGGATAGCTAGTGGGAAGCAGTCGCATAGCACAGGGAGATCAGCTCGGTGCTTTGTGACCAGCTAGAAGGATGGGGTAGGGAGGGTGGGAGGGAGGGAGATGCAAGAGGGAAGAGATATGGGCATATATGTATATGTATAACTGATTCATTTTGTTATAAAGCAGAAACTAACACACCATTGTAAAGCAATTATACTCCAATAAAAACGTTAAAAAAATAAATAAAATAAAATAAGAGAAAGTAGGACATTTAATGTTGAAATTTATTCTATGGATGATTGAAATTAATAAAAAATTTTGTCTGAAAAAAATAAAATAAAATAAAAGAAGTCTTTGGACTTTTGTAGTCATGAATTATTGCCATTGCTTAATTTCCTTTAATATTCATATTAATTATTTCTACCAGACCAGGCCTTTTGCTTTGGGTGGACAGAAACTCCTGGAACAAATTTCCTTTTATTGCTGCTATTAACATATTTAAAAATATATAGTAAAATAGTATTTATATGTCTTGAATTATTTCTTATAAAGTCTGTTAGACTGCATATAAAATAGATGATCTTATGCATCTTTTTTTGCTAGAAGTAGTTTGTCGGGGTGAAATGAATCAAATTTGATTTTTTCCTTTGGGATGAGACTTTTATTGACATTGGTTATATATGTTGTTAAAACCACTCATTTATGACAGTCTGTCTTCTGCCATGTGGAAATAAAGCCTGAGATGAGACATGGAGCTTTGAGTAGAGATTTTGCATATTTTATAATTTTTATAAGATCTCGATGCATTTTTTTTTTCTCAGTGTACAACATTTCCAGTAGGAGCACAATCTACTGATTTTTCTGGGTAACCCATTCTTAGGAATTTGAATTGTGGTTTGTTCTGGGGACATTTTCTCTCCACCTATCTTTATTTTCTTCTTAACCATCTTCACATAATTTGCTTGTTTATACCATACACACAAGTATATATAAGCTCTAAGCATATAAATTATATGCATATTATCCACTATAAACCTACAAAGTTATAGGCAAATTTCAATTAATGGTTAGTGTTTGAAAACTTATTAGCTGCAATCCTTGAAGATTCAAGTATACCCTGTGAAAAACAACATTGTGCAAGAACCCAGAATATGCTTGTGGGTGTTTGGTGGGAGTGGATGGTGAGAGTGAAATGTATTTGTTCTCATAACTGTATAAAGATTGAGGACTCTGGTCAGGGTACGTATGCTTAGTTTGATGTCATAATTTATCTGTATGAGGAAGATGATAAATATTTGAATGTGTTCTAAAATTTTCATCTTTTTTAGAATATTTTGCTAGGATGATTTCTAGACAAGAAGTTTTTGTTATTCATTGCCTCCTCAGTTATTTTGGGGTCTGGTCTAGAATTTCTTTAGGTTAGACTAGTATGTATTCATGCATGTTGTAGTTCACAGTATTATGTAAATTCTGCCCAATTACTTGTTTTACTCTCATTCACCTACTCATTCCACACTGAGTGCCAGCTCTGTGTCAGGAACTTTCCTAGGAATTAGAAATATAAATTTAAGTCATAATTTCCACAATTAAAAAACTCGATCTAGAGAAAAATACCATTCTATAAGCCAGGTACTATATTGCTATCACCTTACTTGCATAAAATAAGGTAGAAGAGATAAACCATGTCTTGATATGCATAAATAACTCATTATCAATTCTTTAGAACAAAATTATTAGTGGTGACCTTTGTAGCCTATGCTTATTCCAATATTATTATAATTTTTTGAAATTAAGAGTAGCTTTGAAATTGGTTTGTAAGCATTATAAGAAAATCAGTATCTTTGTAATCATGTTTTTTCCCATGGCCTGATTTTGTTTAAAAAAAAAATCTCTCATAATTATATATGTATTTCACCAGATTTGGATCTGAATGGCTCTTGGCTATTTTAAAAATCAAATTTACCCAAAGAGGGAGAAGTGATTTGCTTCATTTAAAGTGATTAAGAAGTAACTTAGGAAAGAATCTTCCAAAATATTTTAGGCAATGTGACAAATCTCAATACTGTTTCTAAAAATGCAATCTAAGATAAGTCTCTAAACACCTATATGCACACGTGCATGTGTGTTGCTCTCACATTTTCTGCAGTCATAGTCTACCATCATTTGAAACCCAACAGAATGGCCAAATCTGAACATCATAAAAAGCTAGAGGTGCCTTAGGGGTACTTTAAAAGGAATATCATTACAAAGGAAGTTTCAATTTCACAAGTATTTTAGAAAGACCAAGGAGCATGCTCTAGTCTCTACTTATTTGTCTACCTAAATACAATCTGTTATATAAAACCAACACGTGACTCTGCCAGAAGATGCTTTGACTTGGGAGGATTATGATCCATTTTGTCAACTGATATAAAGGTATCTTTGATCTCAGAAGAGGTTGGTGGTAAGAACTGCCCTAGTCCAGGGCATATAATGTTCATTCTTTCTGCATTTCATGTAAAACCAACTTTTCAAAAGGTTATACCTACTTTATTAATTTCAGTTTCTTCCCCGAGTCATTACAAATGCTTTAATTACCTTTTGCTATATAGTCATCATTATCATATGTTGTGCCTTGCAATAAAAACAGTTATATTTATGAGATTTTTTTTGTAACTGACATTAGCAGCCAATCATTGTTACATTTGTCATTACAAATTTAAAAATTCAGTAAGTACTTCAGAATTCACAGATCCAACAACTGTAAACCACCAAAGGTGACATATTTTGTGAGGATGACATTTATCTGGAGTTGTATGTCTTGGTCTGTTTATAAAACGTTAAACTCTAGGTGTTCCTAGTAATAATTGATAGAGCTATGTGTGGTTGCTTTTTAGCACCTTTAATAATGGGATGCTTTTAAAAACATGCTTCGAGGCAGTTGTAAGCCACATTTAAATAATTATGTTGTACAAAGGGTACTGGAATTTAATGAAATTTATATAATAGTGAAGTCAAAGTCACAGATCATGTGTTTCTTCCTCTAAATGCTTTCATGAAGGTTCTATTATTATATTTTAGTGTCTTGTGTTTTCTTCTGTGCGCTAAAAACACCTCAGTGTAATTATTGTTTTGTATGCCATCTCCACTGACCACATTTTGAGAGAGCAGGAGTTACGTCTTTTTCATTGTTGTATTTCTAACACTTAGCACCTATACACAACGTGGAGACTGGTAGCTATTCCCATAAATGTTTGAATAAATGAATGAATTGGTAGCTGAAATGCATTTTTACTTAACTATACCCTTTGCCAAAATTTGAAAAATGCGAATTCAGAACAACAATTGAAAAGGCCTGGAATAGGTCAAGAACAGTTAGGGCTCTCCTCAACTGCTATTGAAACTTGCAGATAGAATTTTTCATAAATATAGTGTCTGACTAAAATTACTGATACTGGTTTTTCTCTCTTGAGGATGCTTGTACACAGTTTAGTGATAAAAATAAAATTTCCAGAAGTGGCAAAAATAGTTGCTGGTATTTTCGGGCAGAAGAATATCCCAGGTGTCCCCATCAGTCCACCTCCCCATTCTTTGTATGGATATTGGATGTTTCCTTAACCTTACAGAAAATATATGCTTCCAGATAAACTCTTTAATCACTCCTTCTATACAGACATGATTATTTACCCCATACTTTGAAGAAAACTCTTTGTACCTCCCTAGGATCTCTCTATTCTGTCTCTTTCTTGAAAAGGTGGTTTGTCTGAGTTAATCACTGTGATGCATCATTGCCCTGAATTAAGGGGAAAAAAATGAGGTCTCAGATTTTTTGGTTATACTCTAAGATAGTGGTTCTCAAATTTGTCATGCATTCAAATCACCTAGAGCTCTTGTTAAAATGCAGATTCTGATTCAGTAGGGCTGGAATGTGGCCAGAGATTGTACTTCTAACAAGTTCCCAGGTGACCACATTTTGAGTGGATGCTAAAGCTACCCTAGATATTTGTGGAGTAGCAGACATAGCAGATGTGTACACAGTGATGCTAATATATCTGGTTTGCTGAGATCCCAGGGTAATTCCAAGGCAAGATGGTTTGCTGCTTCAGTTCTGATGCCTTTCTACTGTTTCTTCATTTCCATTTGCTTGTGGAATCATTTTTTGTAGTAGAGTTCATATTCTTTAATTCAGTCTGCTCTATCGATTACAGAGAAGCAATAAGCAACATGTCAGGTCAGAACTTAAGACCTCTGGAACATTTAAAATCTAACAGACAGTATGTATCTATTACAAATATATTCAGATAAATTAGCGCTTTTAATTTTGAAGTGCATGTTTTCCTTTTTGGTTTACTTGCGTACTGAAGCTAATAGTCATGGGAATTGTTGAAATCCATTTTTTGTAAACATGGGCTGAACTGCTTATTTCCTTTGCTGTTTTGAAAATACACCTTTTAGTGACTAACTTCGAACGTTATTAGAGGGATTTGGTCTGAATTATGACTAAAGTCTTGTCAGGCTGGAAGTTCGTTCTCATTGAAAACAACTTTGCATTCTAGAATTCATCTCCAATAAAAACAATACAAAAATGTTCTTTGGACCAAGAATTTCAAAAATGTCAGATAGTAGTTTAAGGCATTTGTAGCTCAATGGATGTAAATGTTACTAGTTTTCTTCTTTGCTTTCAGAAGATCCCTTCTCTCTGAGTTAATTTGGGGTTAGAGTTATTTTACTTAGCTATGAAGAGATGTGATTTGTGGAAACAATGTTTCATATGGTGGAGTAGAGGTTGTTAGTTGTGCAGAATGTCATGGTCACATATATTGTATAAAGTAGGTTAGTAAAGACAGAAAAATATTTTCCTCTCCGTGAGGGTTTATATTGTTGGGACTATGTTTATGCCCAAGTGGACATGTGCACCAGGCTTGTGACTACATATCTTTTATCAAATACAACTCAGTTCTGATATATACTGGCAGAGAATGAGAGGTGTGACCATATTTATGAGTTCAACACATTTTTTGAAGTTTGGTCACCTTGAGAGTTCTGTTGCAGTAAATATGAATTCAGATGTGAAATGATTTGAGTTATTTCATCTGGTCAGGAGGGCTCAAGCACCTTAGTAGTAATGATAGTAGTTAAGTCTTTTCTGGAACAACTTTCTGGAAGATACTACCTGATAAGTATTCATGAATCAAAAAGACAAGTGGATGAATGCTCTCTAATTCATGTTTATCAAGAACAATAATTACTACATTTTACATATCCATTTTGGGATAATGTATGCATGCATAAAAATAAACACAGTTCCAGTTGAATAATTCTTGTCAGAAGAATGATTTTAAGACTGCAAGCCAAGCCTTTTGCCTATTATTAACCAAACTACTTCATTAAGTAACAGGGAAGGAGACATTGAAAGCACATTTTATAAAGAGAAAGTATTTCATTACAGCGAATAGTTTTTCATAGTTGTCCAACTAGATCAGGAAAATAGCTTTGCATTATACCTGCAAGTATCTATTTAGAAAAGTACAGAAAAAGCTTACATTTGCAAAAGTTTCTGTTAAGAACTGAAGTGATTAAAACTTGATTCTTCGTGTGGCACTGTGAACATCATTTCATTCTTGGTAAAGTGATAAACTGCAAGAATAAGTTTTTTTATTTTCCTTATAAGGATCTTCAAACTGAAGTCACATCTCTAACTTGGACTTCACCTGTGGATCAAACTCTCTCTTTGAAATAGTTACTGAGGCTTTTTACCCTATTCTTGGAAATGATTAATGCAGTTAGACACTCTGACCCCACATTTGTTACAGTGTTGTTTTACATGGTGGAATAGAAAATTTGAAATAAGAGGGAATAATAAAACTAGTCTACACTTTTCCTGATGATTTGTCAGTGAAAAATGTTTTGTCATATATATTGGAGAGAACATTCTTCTAAAGCAGTAAACCTTGTTTGCCTTGACCTAAAGTGAGGTATTGCTATTTGTTTGTGATGATATGATTGTTCTTAACTCCATCTTCCCATGTGTACATGTGTACATACAGTTCCCCAAATCATACAGCGTTTTCATCAGATTTATTTTGTTTGATGATGATTTTTATTTTTAAGCATTTACAGTATATCTAAGTGACCCTGTAGTGTTTGCTCAGAAGTTCTCTGGGGTTTGAGGCTATAGATCTATAGATAATTTACATGAACTCTCATTTATGCAGCAGGACACTTTATTTACATAATCTAAATGATACCCTGAGACGCACTCATGAGTAACAAGTTGGTGATTGCCATCAGTATCTCTTTTCAGCTACTTTTCTACCTAGTCTGTTTCACGGGCAACTGACCCATTCCCCATCCCTGCTCCTGTGTTGCCTGCTCCAAACTCCTTACAGATATGGGGATGTTGGCAGAAGGTGAAACAGCAGATTGGGCAAGTTATCAGTACAGCTGTAAATGGAGATGACCAAAGTGAAGGAGGGCCAGAGGTGGGTGAGGGACGATCAAACAGAACTGAATCGATCCTGAAGTATGGAGAGGAGGTGGGGAGGCGTGGATCTGAAATGCACAGACTACGTTAGTTGCCTTCCTAAGCCCTAAAAGCCAGTTTGTCAGAAAAATGATTAGTTCTGGCAGAAAGCAGTACTATCCAGGCACAAGCTTTACTAACCCTTTCATCAGGCCTGGTGTAGAGTTCAATGAGTGATAAAAGGAAGGGCAGTGCAGTGGTAAAAATGAGGGACCATAAAGGCTGCTCTGAAAAGCTCTTCGAAATATCACCTGCTGCTCATGGTGTTGCAGAAGCAGGTGAGGGCAAGGAATTAGCAGTGGAAGTCAGGAATTTTTAAGTAGAAGGGTGATTGGGTGGAGGTGTGGTGTAAACTTACAGGAGGGTTTGAAATCCGTGCCGCTGGGTAGCATGCTGGGAGGGAAGGGGCTGAGTTGAGGAGTGAGGGGGTTTGCACAGGAAGGAGGGCAATGATAGGAGCTGGAATTTCAATTCAAGGGATGCAGTAAACATTAAATATCAAGTTTTGATGGGAGCATGGCACCTTCAAACCAGGCTGAAGTAGATATCCAAAGCTGTATATCATATTGGGGAGGAGGGTGTGCTGGGTAAAGTAAGGGGTACAGGAAAGTAATAATGAGAGCATCAAGCCCATAGAGGCATCCCAGGGAAAATGAGGCAGAGAATAATGAAGAGTCCAGCCCCTGTGAAACAAGATTAGTGGGAATGAAGTGGGGAAATGGGCCCTAATCAGTAGACTAAAATACAGGACAAGTCATCAGTAGCAAATCTCTTTGTGCCTAAGTGGTTAAGAGCCGAGTGGTGAGTCGTATAGCCTGATCTTTTTATGTGGGTGACTAGGGGCTCCACTATTTCTTAGGGTCTCTGAAGCGCTTGGCAATGCACCTCTAGTGTCTGGACTTGTCAAGCATCTTTCCAAGACATGGCCTGACATGGTAATCCCCATTAGTTCCAAGGTAGGTTAAAGAGTGTGCAGATGACTAGTGCTCTAGGCAAGTGACTTGGATGGGTGAGGCTTGGGTTGAAAGACTATATTCTACACAGGCAAAGTTATAGTTTATAAATGAATAGGTATGAATAGCCTAGTAACCATTCTCAAGTTGAAATTATTTAAAGCATTTGCTACTATTTACTACTTTTTAAAAACTGAAGTATAGTTGATTTACAATGTCATGTTAGTTTCAGGTGTTGGGATTTTTGGAGTGGACGCTGTCTCTTTCTATAACCCTAGTTTGGTTCTAGTATTATTAAATCATGAAAGCAAACTGAAGTAGATAATGAGAAGATCTAGTACAATGTGATAATTAGTCACTAGGCAGTGGACAGTTTGGGTTTCATCTTTGATTCAACTAGTCCTGTCCGAGGCCTGTTTATGGCCCAGCAAGTGTTGAGATCAACAACCTCACAGTCCTTGTTCCACCTGAGACACGAAGGCTAATAGGCAGTAAAATTATTATTATGAAGAAACATCAAACCCAAATGGCACAAGGCTTTTAATATTTTTAAGACAGTTTAAAAGGCAGTTAAATACTATGGATAAACAAAACTCTCCAAATTCTAGTTGCTCTTGTGGTATATGTAAATATTTAAATGGATAAAAGTGGAGAATAGCAGCAAAGGAATTCATTTTTCTCAAATTTCCATACGCCTGTGAATGGAGTTGTCATTAGTGTCAGAGCGAAACATGATTCTCTGCTGAGGCATTCTGAAGAAGGAAAGGGCGCAGTGACGGGAGCTGGAATGCCAGTACAAGGAAAATCCCTCTTTCTATGAAATAATTTAGGCAGAGCTTTCCTTTTTCTCCATGGGTGATTGTTCAGTCTTTCTGGATGCCCCAGAATTAACTTTGAAGTTAAACAGGTACTTTTGGAAGTTGCCTTAAATGTCTCAAAACCATTGCATCGTTGTCTTTTCCTAAGAGAAGAGGTTGACTATCATTAATTCTTTCCTAGAAGAGTAAACTCACTCTCACTGTATGCAATTTACAGCCAGAGCACAGGTTGGCCAGTGGCACAGTTGTTCACTAAGCACTCCTCTCTGGGGGGATTCGGTAGGAGCTATTAATCTGGATGGAACAGACACTTCCCACACAAGTGGATCAACAAAGCCCCATGAGGCCATGCCATCCGCAGTGTGCTAAAAGAAGGAAACATTCCAAGAAGGCCCTCTTCATGGATCCAGCCTGGCCAAGTACATCATTTTTTGCCTTTTGTTTACTTTGGTATTCCAGGTGCAACCTATTTTCTCTCAGCTCTTTGTTCTTAATCTGCAGCAAAAACATTCTTTGCTGATTGCTTTTGTTAAGCCCTCAAATTCTTACACATTTGTCAGGAGCTTTATTTTTCATGTCTCTGTTCTGTTGTGACAAAGTCATTTCCCACCGGTCTAACATTTTTAATCAGAGAAATAGTAGGGCTATCAGAATTTTGGAGATTTAATATTTATTTGCCAAGGATATTTTAGATGGGCCATGTAAGTATATCTATCCATATTACTGGGATTTTATACAAACTGTAGGTGTTGAAGGGCACAGAAAAGAAAATAACTGTATACATTTTTAATTTAGGGGGAGGTTTTAAAACATGAGAATCTTTTGTGAACCAAAGAGGGAAAGAGTATAATTTGATGGTGGAACCTTGCAAACATTCACCCTTAAGTCAGAAAGAGGAATTGTGTAGGCTCATTTCAATGGACTATGAATGTTTAATGATGTTGAAAGATTATTATTAGAGTCCGTACATTGCAGTGATTCCACAAGTTCAGTTGTTTGAAGGGACTCACCAGACCCAACAGAGTATGCTCATATAAGGTTTTTATTTACAGTGCATCAAGAAAAAGAGTGTGGGCAAGCACTGGGGCTCTGATAGACATCCAGGTGCAAGTTTGGATCCTTACTTGTTCAAGGACACAGTTTGTCTCTGAATTAAATCACCAAGGTCTGGTGAAGAATCTTGGCTTTGGGAGAGTTCAAAGCATAAATTCCCAGTAGGGGATCTGTGGTCTTCTTGTCATGTAGTCAAACCAGGCTAGCTAACAAGTTATATCAGGTAAAAGACCACCAGTAAACAAACTGGCCCTGGAAGGTTTCCAGGGGAGTTTTGGGGTTTAAACTGCGCATCATAAATCCCATGGCATTTATCTTGGCCAAAGGTCAAAGCTGACATCCAGAGTCCCCAGAGATCAGGATATACCTTTGTCAGTTCAATTGTAAATCGACTCTGTCCTATACAGATACTTATTCCTATACCTCAGGAAGACACATCTGAATACATATTTAATGCAATTAGGCCTAAATTCTCCCAAGGAAGAAAAGATGAATATCTACAAAATTCTAGAGCTGGAAATGGAGCTGGAACTAGAATATGGGTCAGCTTATTTCATGTCAGTGTTTTCCCCATTAATCCCTATTTGAACTCCTCATAGTTTAGAATAAATATGCTTTTCTTTTAACCTTAGAGCTGGTTGTGTCAGACAGGCTTGCGTTGGTAACGCATACAGAAACCTTTACCACTACTATACTCAAAAGATACAAGAAGTCATTTATAGAACAAAACAAATACCACGTTTAGAATTTAATAGTGCCATATTTATATTAGTAAAAATACATTATTAGTAAAAATACATTATTAGTAAAATTTCATCATCATGAAGATAATTCAAATGAGAATTCGAGAAGTAATAATTTAAGTTTAGGGCAAACTTTTCACTGTTGTGAGGATGATGAATATGTAAAATAGGTAAAGTTTAAGTTGTTTCTCCAAACCCCCTCCTTGCCTGCCCCCATCGCCTTCCTAGGAGCCACTGAAGAACAGAGAATGCATTTAGGGCCTCTTGAAGAGAAACGTAATCTCATTACACTATTTTTATAAAGGTGTGAGGCACTTAATTTGTTACTTTTCTAGGGGTATTTGTGTTTTAAAATAGGGACACAGGATGAGGGAAATGTACAATAAAGCCATGAATTACCAACTTGTAGAATTTCTAGCAGAAACAATGGGAGCAGTGAGTGATAGAATGCATCTCTGAACAGTTTTTCCTGGTGTCCCTAACTTAGACCGTTATCTATGCCAATTATTTCTGTGATGACTGATAGTGTCTTGAATGTCCTGAATGAAAACTGTGACCTCCTCAGCCCCAGTCAACTTGACCTAACCCAGAGGCCTCATTCTTATCACCAAACGAACTCATCTCCTACTCAAAAAAAATGCTGAACTATTTTTCTCAAGAAAGAATGATCATAATACATCTTTGATTTCTATTTTCTACAACTGTATCCTTAGTCCTATCAAGATTATGAAAAAGATATATATTTTTAAAGAAACTTAATACAATGAAAGAATATGGAGTTTTAAAATTATATTTTGCACCACCACTGGTAATGAAACAAATATCTTCTCTTCTTGAGTTAAGATATATATTAGAATAGTATATTGAATATATATACACAGACACACACAAGATAGTTGTTTGAGCATCTTAGTTTTCTCTAGAACTTCTGAAGAAATCAGTTCGTAGAGATTTTGTTCTGTGAGAAATACAGCCTCACACATATCTGGGACATAATTAATTTTCTGAAAGACAAATGGTTTATTTTTAGTAAGGAGTGGTCTGTCATTGAGCTACAACCTTGAAAACAAGGAGGGAGAGCAAAATAAACTGCCCAGAATGGTTATCATCAACGTGTGTATTTGGGATAATAACATGAGCCTTTTTACTTCCGATTATGTTGCTTTTCTACCTCCTACTTAGATTATTTCTGCGCAAGCAAATAAATGGTCCGTTTAGAATCACGTCACATTCAATATGGGTGAGATTGAATCATGCTAGGACCAGCAGTCCAGTTTAGAGAATTCAAACTTCCACTAGGAACCCACTGAAAAGATAATAAACATTTCTACAAAGGCATATTTCTCTTGGATTGATCTGGAGAGCAAATCAATAACTCAGAGAAAAGGCAAATACTAAGACCAGGTGGCAAAATGATTGTCTTAAGTCTACAGTGTAAACACCTGAGGAGCTCAGAATGGTTGTGTGCATTTTCACAATCCTGGTGGGACCAGATCTTGAGCCAGGTGGTAATTTTGGAGATGAGGGTGGGTTGGATTAATGAGAACAGATCAGCTCTTCTGCAGAGGGTGTGGCCACTTGTATGTTTGTGTTTGGGCGGAAAAAAAAGTAGAGACATTACCATTTGGTGTCTGTGTGAAAGTAAAGGTTTCCATTCTAGAAGATGAAATAGTAAACACTTTGGTCCTGTTAACTTATTCAGATGACTCTAATAATATCATCTTTGATGCCATTTGCTGTTGTTCATGAACTTTTCTCATTGCGTCCCCTGAAAACAAATCACTGCTAAGCAAGAGCTAAGATTATTTTGTCTAATGATTCCAGATCTTTGTAATACTTTTATATTGAAATTCAGCTTACATTTCTCTTTTTGTTGGAGGCTTAGGATATAAATTAAATACATAGATTCATAAATTTTTATATATGAGACAGGAAAGATTCTCAACTGGTGGACCATATAGGGTACACTTTGGCCATTTAAAAAATTGTTTTAGCTTGTTGCCAAGGATTAAACATTGGAAGACTTTACTTAAAGATATGATTTTCTGACTTGAAAATTCAGAGTCCTTAGCAGCACCAGGCTTCATTCCTGCATGGCCACAGTCAGCTATCCCTGATAGCTGTTGTCTTCTGGGGTCTGGACAGTGGTATTCCACACTGCCTCAGATCCTTCCAGACTCCCTTCACTACTCATGACATATTCCTGGTGTCTGTGGGCACTTGCTACAGATGATCAGAAGCAACTCAGCTATTATCTGTTTGGCTGCATGAAAATCATTCCTTTTTTATTTTTAGAGGTATTGGAACTAGGACATTCACACCAAGTGTACCTTCTTTATATCCTCAGGAGTCAAGTTCTGTCCTAGTTACTGTAGCATCTCCCTAATGAATGAGTCCATGTATCACAGTATCTGCATTTCTTTCCATTTGTTTTCTGAGCCACTGTGTAAAATGAGAAGAGTGTGCTATAAATTTTCTACTACCTTATTTGTATATGATGAGTGCGTCAAGGGTCCCCAAGTACCCTCTCAGGTTTGGTGATTTGCTAGGAAGACTCAGAGGACTCCGCATATAGTCATATATACGGCTTAGATTTATTACAGCAAAAGGACAAAAAGGCAAAATATAGCAAAGGGAAAAGGCACATGGGACAGGTGTGGAGGAAACTAGGTACAAGTTTGAAGACTCCTCTCCCCATGGTGTCACACCAGACCATGCCTAATTCCTCAAGCATCAGATTGTGAAAACACATATAAAATATTATCAATCAAGAAAGCTCATTAGAGACTTAATGCCCAGGATGTTTTGGGATTCTTTGTAGGTACCCTCTGTTGAGCATGTACCCAAATTTAAGACTTCTAGAAGGAAAGGAAGCATTTAGCAAAACCCACATTATTTGCACAGTCTAGACACATAAACCACCATTATCAGTTAGGGAACGATGGGAGCACTCCTGAAATTCAAGTTCCTGGATGGCAGCCCCTTCTGGACATAGCTGTCAGGCCTTCCATGTTGACCCTTGTGTGCAATGAGAAAGACTAGGTTATTCTTTGCTTCATACCTAACTGTTGGCAAGTTGTTACAAAATAATGGAAACCACCCAGTTAGGAATTCCAGGCTTTTTCCTTTGGTAGGCAGTTAAATGTGGGTAATATATATATATTTATATATATATATATATATATTTTTTTTTTTTTTTGCGGTACGCGGGCCTCTCACTGTTGTGGCCTCTCCCGTTGCGGAGCACAGGCTCCGGGTGCGCAGGCTCAGCGGCCATGGCTCACGGGCCCAGCCGCTCTGCGGCATGTGGGATCATCCCGGGCCGGGGCACGTACCCGTGTCCCCTGCAACGGCAGGCGGACTCTCAACCACTGTGCCACCAGGGAAGCCCACTGTGGGTAATATTTTGAGGTAAACCCTGTCGTTTATCTCTGAGAGATCTACTAAGCACTAAACAGAGGAAAACATCTCAGACTGAACTGTTTATGTGATTAATCCATTCGCTTCATTCATCCGACTTATATTAGGCACAAGGTCTTTGGGATACAAGATCTCCAGTTTTGTGGAAATGATAGCTTAAAGTGAGTAGAGAGACATTAAACTAAAGATTTAATAAGTAAGATGTGTATTAGAAGATAAAGCTGTAGAAAATAGAGCACTGTGAGGAACAATCAGGACAGCTAGGGTTTGTGCTTGTGTTGAGGGTGGAAGTGGTCAGGGTAGATCTTATGGAGAGGGTGAGATTTGAACAAAGATTTGAAGGACATGAGCAAACTAGGGAGACAGATCTATAGGCAGAGCATTCCATGAAGACCAAAAAGATATAAGCAAAGCTCTCAGGTGGGAGAGGCACTGACATCAAAACAGCAAGAAGGTGGGCTTCCCTGGTGGCGCAGTGGTTGAGAGTCCGTCTGCCGATGCAGGGGACACGGGTTCGTGCCCTGGTCCGGGAAGATCCCACGTGCCGCGGAGCGGCTGGGCCCGTGAGCCATGGCCGCTGAGTCTGCGCATCCGGAGCCTGTGCTCCACAACGGGAGAGGCCACAACAGTGAGAGGCCCGCGTACCGCAAAATATAAAAAATTTAAAAAAAGCAAGAAGGCCAGTACAGCTGGAGCAGAGTGAGCAAAGAGAGTAGTAAGAGATGAGATGAGAAAGGTGATGGAGAAGGAAGCCAGGCTGCAAGAAGGTGGAATAGGAAGGCCCTGAGCTCACCTCCTCTCGTGGGCACACCCAAATTACAACTATTTACAGAGCACCTATTGATGCTATTGAGAAAGACTGGAAGCTACCAGAAAAAACCTTCTACAACTTAAAGTATAAAGAAGGAACAACAGAACAGGTAGGAGGGGTGGAGTCAAGGTACAGTCAAGAACCATACCCCAGGGGGTGAGTGACCCACAAATAGAATAATTACAAATGCAGAGGTTCTTACCAAGGTATAAGGGGTCTGAGCCCACATCAGCCTCCTTAGCCCAGGGATATTGCACCATGAAGATGAGTCCCTTTGAAGACCAGCAGGGCTTGCTTTTGGGAGACTAAGAGGGCTTTGGGAAATAGAGACTCCACTCTTAAAGGGCACATACAAAATTTCATATGCTTTGGGAACCAGGGCAGAAGCAGTCATTTGAAAGGAGCCACTTGGAGAGTCTCCTGGAGAGGCAGGAGGAAACTGGAGCTCACCTTTGGGACATGGACACCAGCATCAGCAATTTTGGGGAGCTTATGCTTCCACGTGGACACTGGTGCTTTCAAGCACCATTTTGGACTCCTCTCTCTAACCTAGGGATCTAGCCCCACCCACCAGACTGTAGGCACCAGTTCTGGGCCACCTCAGGCCAAGCAAATAGCTGGGTCTGGTGGGGAGACACAACCCCACCTACCAGAAGGCAGGCAGATAGCCTGCCTTAAGAGGCCCTGAGCCCACAACTGCCCCTGGACACAGCCTTGCCAACGGGAGGGCTCAGGACCTGACCCCACACACCACTGTGCAGGCACTAGACCCAGAGAAAATATTTTCAAATGATATGACTGGTAAGAGGTTAATGTCCAACATATGTAAACAGCTCTTAAAACTCTACATCAAAAAAAAATAAGCAACCCTATTACAAAATGGGCAGAAGACCCAAATAGACATTTTTCCAAAGGAAACGTACAGATGGCCAACAGGCAAATGAAAAGATGCTCATGTTGCTAATCATCAGAGAAATGCAAATCAAAAACTGTAATGAGACATCACCTCACACCTGTCAGAATGGCTATCATCAAAAAGACCACAAATAACAGATGCTGGAGAGGGTGTGGAGAAAAGGGAACCTTTGTACATTGTTGGTTGGAATGTAAATTAGTACAGCCACTGTGGAAAACAATATGAAAGTTCCTCAAAAAACTAAAAATAGAACTACCATATGATCCAGCAATTCCACTCTTGGGTGTATAGCTGAAGAAAATGAAATCTCTCCTTTGAAAAGATACATGCACCCCAGTGTTCATAGGCCACTTCCATATTTCAAATATTGTAAATAATGCTAAGTGTCCATCAACAGATGAAGGAATAAAGATGTGGTATATATACACAATAAAATATTACTCAACCATTAAAAAGAAGGAAATTCCGCCATTTACAACAATGTGGATGGACCTAGAGGGTATTATGCTTAGTGAAATAAATCAGACAGACAAATACCATATGTTATCACTCATTTGTGGAATCTAAAAAATAAAACAATGAAGGAATATTACAAAACAGAAACAGACTCACAGATATAGAGAAAAAACTAACGGTTACCAGTGGAGGGAGAGGGGGAGGGGCAAAAGGGGAAGGGGATTAAGAGGTACGGACTACTATGTATAAAATAAGTTACAAGGATATATGGTATAGCACAGGGAATATAGCCAATATGGAGTATATTCTATAAAAATATTGAATCACTGTGTTGTACACGTGAAACTAATTGTAAATCAGCTATATCTCAATAAAAAGTTAAAAAGATAATGGAGAGCCAGGGTATGTGGGGCATATATCCACTATAAGGATTTTGGGTTTTACTGTTGAAAAATTGGGAGCCATTGCAGAATTTAGGCAAAGAAATAAGTTTTCTGATGTATAACAAGTACAGAAAATGCACAAATTGCACAAATCATGAGAGCACAAATTACTGAATTTTCACAAAGTAGGCTCACCAATTTAATAGATGTCCAGATGAAGAAACTTACTAATACCCATAATCCTTCCCTTCTATCATCTCCCAGTCACTACTTCCCACCAAGGAAAATCTCTATGCTGACTTGTAACACCAAAGATTAGCTTTATGGTTAAAAAAAAAATCATAAATTATGTACTCTCTGTATCTGGTATACTTCGTTTAATATTATGTTTGTGAATTGTATTTGCAGTTCCTACATTCTTATTGCTGGCTGGTATTCTATTAGATGATGATGCTACACTTTATCCATTCTCCACTTGATAAACATTTGATTAGTTGCCACTTCTTGACTACTATAAATAGTGCTTCTTATGAACGTTTTTGTACTTCTTCCAATGAATGCATAGAGGCATTTTTTAATTTCACGTATACTTAGTAGTGGAATTACAGGGTCACACAGTGTGCTTTTGTTCAAATTTAGTGGATACTGCCAGAGTTTGCCAAAGTGATTATACCAATTTACATGTCTATCAGTAAGAATGGAATTCTAATTATTACATATCCTCAAAAGTACTGGGACTCTCTTTATTTCACATTATAGTTATTCTGGAGCATGGTGGGGGAAGAATTCCTTTGTGATTGATTGTCATTTCCTTGTTGGCTAGAAGTTTGAAGACGTTTCATTAGTTTAATAGTCATTTAGATGTCTTCTTTTGTAAAGTACCAGTTTAAAATTTTTGTCCATTTTTTCTTACTGGTTTGTCTTTTTTACACGTATTGATTTATAAAAGTTATTTTTATATTCTATATATGAATCTGTGGTAGGCAGGTTAATGGTGTTCAGAAGTGTCCCCATTCAATTCCCTGGCACCTGTGAATATGTTACCTCTCATGGCAAAAGGGACTCTGCAGATGTGATTAAGGTTAAGTAGTTTGAGACAGAGTAGCCCGGATTATCCAGGTGAGGCCAGTCTAATCATGAGTCCTTCAAAGTGGAAGACCAAGGCAGAAGAGAGGGTCAGTGAGATGTGACATGAGAAGGACTTGACCCACCACTGCTGGCTTTGAAGATGGAAGCAGGGGGCCGTGAGCCAAGGAATGTGTCAGCCTTAAGAAGCTGGGCATGGCTTTCAACTGACAGTCAGAAAGGAAATGGGGACCTTAATCCTATAAAATTTAAACTAAATTTTGCCAACAGCCTGAATGAGCAAGAAAATAGATCCTCCCTTAGATCCTCCAGAAGGAAACCCAGCCTTCCTGATGCCTTGATTTTAGCCCAGTAAGAGCCACATCAAGTCCTGATTTATGGAACTGTAAGACAGTAAATTTGTGTTGTTTAAGCTGTTAGCTTTTTGGTAATTTATTATGGTAGCAACAGAAAACTAATGCAGAGTCCATTGTATATATTTATTGCAGACATCTCCTATTCTGTGGCTTGCCTTTTCAGTGTTTTAATGCTGTGATTTTAAGAGTTCTTTTTTTTTATTATTATATACTTCCCGAGTGTCAGAATCTGTGCTAGATTCTCTTTTCCCCGCCAGCTTCATTGAGATAAAACTGATGTATAACATTGTGTAAGTTGAAGGTATATAACATGATTGGGTATCCTTATATATTGTAAAATGTTTACTGCAGTCAGGTTAATTAACACATCCATCAATTCAGTAATCATTTTTTTGTGTGTGTGTATAGCGAAAACTTTAAAGATCTACTTCCTAGCGACCTTTAAGTATATAATGCAGTAGTGCTAACTGTAGTCACCATGCTGTACATTAGATCCCTAGAACTTACCTTACAAGTAAAAATGTATACCCTTTGATAACCTTCATTCATCCTCCCTCCGCCACACCAGCCCCCCATCCCTGCCTCTGGCTACCACCACACTATCTTGTTTCTATGAGTGTTATCTTTTGGATTCCATATATAAGTGAGATCGTATGGTATTTGTCTTTCTCTGACTTATTTCACTCAGCATAATGCCCTCCAAGTTTATTATGTTGTCACAGATGGCAGAATTTCCTTCTTCTTTATGCCTGAATAATATTCCATTGTATGTGTATACCACATTTTCTTTATCCATTCATCTGTCGACAGACACTTAAGTTGTTTCCATGTCTTGCACGTTGTAAGTAATGCTGGAATAGAGAAGTTCTTAACCTTTAAGACATTTAATTATAGTTAGTGCCTTCTTATGCTCTATTTAAGACATCTTTGCCTACCGCAAGGTCATAAAAATATTATCCTATGTCGTCTTCTAATATCTGTATTGTTTTAACAGTCACCTTTGCTTAATGCTCTACCTGGAATTGATATTTGCTTAGGGAGTGAAGTAAAGGTCAAGGTTCAGTTTTCAAACTGGTCTAACTGACCCAACACCATTTATTGAGAATATTCATGATTCTTTGTCATGAATCAGACGCAAACAGTATTCTTTGTCACCTTGGCCATGAGTCAGATGCTATGTATGGGTCTGTTTCTGGGCTCTCTATTCTGGTTCATTGGTCCATTTGTTTATATTAACACAAATACCTCACTGTCTTAAATTTTATTTTGTTATAATTACACTTAATATTTTCTGATAGTTTGTCACTCAGGTTTTTGTTCCTGGAGATCTCCTAGGCTTTGCCCCTTGCACCTCTGTGGACAATTAGCTTGTGAATTTCCATAGAAAAATTGCTTGCATTTTGGTTTAAATTGTATTGAACCTAAAAACCAATTTGAGGAGTATCTTTACAATATTGAGTGATTCAATCCATGAACATGGTTTGTGCCTGCATATATTTAGGTCCTCTTTAATTTCTCTCAAGATTTTGTAATTTTTGTTTTATAGAGCTTGCACAATTTTCATTAACATTTTCCCCAGATATTTGATGTTTTTGAGACTATTGTAAGCAGAATATTTATAAAATATATTATTTTTGTTGGTATATAGAAAAACTTTTTATATTGACCTTTTATTTATTTTATTTTATTTTATTTGCGGTATGAGGGCCTCTCACTGTTGTGGCCTCTCCCGTTGCGGAGCACAGGCTCGGGACGCGCAGGCTCAGCGGCCATGGCTTACAGGCCCAGCCGCTCCGTGGCATGTGGGATCTTCGCGGACCGGGGCACGAACTCATGTCCCCTGCATCGGCAGGCGGACTCTCAACCCCTGCGCCACCAGGGAATCCCTATATTGACCTTTTAATCAAGTATCTTTGTAAAATTACTTCTACTAGTTTGTTTATAGACATGATCATGTCTTCTGTGAAGAATGGTATATTCATCTCTTCCTTTCCAATCCTTATAGCTATTTATTTTTCTTTACTAATAGCATTAGTTAGAACACTCAGACAAAATTGAAAGAGTGATATCACTAGATTTAGTCTGCTAAAATTTTGGGCTTTTGAAATTATGTTTATGAGAGAGATAGGCTCATTTCCTTTTCTGTGATGTCTTCAAAGATTTGAGCTTTAATGTTATGCCAGCCTCAAAAAGAAAACAAAGAGTTGGTAGATGTTATTTCTTTTCTTCTTATTGTAAGAGTATGTATAAAATTGATGCTTTTCTAACTCAAATGTTTAGAAGCATTCAGTGGTGGAGCCAACTGTGCCTGAAGATTTCTTCGTGGGAAAGTTTTTGATAGGTTTTTCCATTTTTTTCTTGTTAGTTTTAGTAAGATGTGTCTTTCTTTTCCTTTTTTTGAAGAATCTGCCCGTTTAAAAAAATTGTCTCATATTTTGGCATAGAATCATACCTAATATCTTTCTTATTTTAGTGTCTGCAGAATATGTACCAATTCATTCCTGATGCTGGTAATTTGGATTTTCTCTCTTTTTTTTGATCAATCTAAAACTTTACACCTTTATCATTTTTTTTTGAAATTAGTTTTAGTCTTTGACATTTTTTTTCCTATTACTTGTTTTCTGGCTATATTTTGAAAGAAGAAGAACAGCAAAAACAAAGATACTTCTATGACAGATTGGCCGTGGAGTATGGGTGACTCTAAGGCTTCTGGCCTGTGGAATTTGATGGTTGGCATCACCCTAAACTCAGGTAGGGAGGGCTGGAGAAAGCAGGTTTCAGGGAGGATGAGCAGAAGTTCAGTTTTGGATATAGGAGGTTTGACATGTCAGTTAGTCTTTGAAGAAGATATGTTGAGTTGATGGTTGGATATATGATTCTGGAATTTGGAGACATATCTGGACTAGATATATGAATTTGGGAGTCATCCTCATAGAAACAGTATCTAAGACCAGGAGAATAAATGGCATAGACAATGGAATGAGTGCAGATGATAATTTGAGTCCCGCAGCATTCCAAAACAGAGATTCATGGTAATAAAATAGAACAAGCAAAGAGACTGGCAAGGAACAATGAGGGAAATGTTTTTGAATCCAAGGTAAGAAAATGTACAAAGAAGGAGGGAGAGATTAAATTTGTCAAATGCTGATGCAATGCTGAGTAAATGAAGACTCGGATTGACTATAGGAGTTAGCAACACTGAAAACATTGGACAGTTTTACCAGGAGTAGTTTTAATGGAGAGGTGGAGGGCAAAAGCCAGACCAAAGGAAGGAAGAATGGGATAAAAGAAAGGGAAACATTGAGTACAGACAATTTTTGAGGCATTTTGCTCCAAAGGGAGACTGAGAAATGGGAGAGTGGTGATGAGGAAAGTTGGATTAAGACATTTTTTTAAGATGGAAGAATAACAGAATGTTTATATATGCAAAGGAATGATTAAGTAGAAAGAAAAAGTGTAATGGGAGAGAGGGAGAAATTTGCTGGAGTATGTTCTTGTGTTGATAAGATGGCAAGGGGCCTAGTAATTGTCCTCTTTCTCTCCTATATCCTTCGCAGTATGCTGTGAGATTCCTTATTACTTCGTCTATGTCTATAAAACAGCTTTGCTTTTAGAATACCATCATAAAATGATTCATAATGGTGAGTGCTGGAGATACTGTAATACACATTTTTTTTCCTGATGGAATTAAAGAACACTTTAAAATCTCACTCCTTTTGGCCAGTAACATCAAAATTTAGAATATAGAATAAAACAAAGGATAAGTGAAATCTATACCTGAGCAGCAAATAAATATCACCAAGTACAAGTATTTTAACTCAGAGGACCTTAAGTGTCATTACCCAGGTTATTTTACATAAACTAAGGAAGCAGATTTACCAGCAAAAAAAACAGTAACAGCAGGGAAAAGTGACAGGAATCAACAGAGGAACTAGACAAAACAAGTGTTGGAAAATTAGACGAGTTCTTCTAAATAGATTTAGCTTACATATAATTTAGTTAATAGATTTTATCACATTAATTTGTGGTCAGAAAGTAAAGAGGCAAATAGCTCTGCAAACCCCAAGAACTAAAAGTTGCCATACTTTGCCACAGTTGAATAATTGTTTATAGTGAGATTAAGTTCTTTTATCAATGCATGGTAATACACGATGGAGAAATTTCTACAGAAAATTTGTAGCAAAACTCAAAAACATATTTGGGCATAAAGGGATTAAAACTACTGATCTGAAAATGTTGCCTAATGATTTAGTTCACAAACTTTATTTCCTGTCATTCCTGATAAATGAATCATTATTTTTGCGCACAGATAAACAGATCAAGATCTGACCATCTCTAAAGTAACTGGACAAGCATATCCCAGGATGTGTGTTTTCAAAACACTGAAAGACAAGCGTATTGGTAATAAAATGATAGAATGTTAGTCGGAAAGGACCTTAGAGTTTATCTAATCCATGCTGTATCTGCTCAAAAGTGCAAAACTCACAATACATGATAATGGATATGTTTTTATACTTTAAATCTCCATCAGTATTTCTCATTCCTTATTCAGAAGAGCTGTCTTTTAACCTTTGCGTTTATCATGCTAAAATATTTTCAGGCCACCAATTATCTAAAATTAATATGGATTTGAATTCTGAAATAAACTATTTTCCTATAATTAAGATTATTTTATAATAATTAGAAAGGGAAACTCAAATAGCCTATGCAAAGTATGAAACATGATGTCTTCAAAATTGAGTCCTTGGAAATTACTCCATTCCAGCCACTTTGAATAAGAATTTTTATTTGGGATATATGTGTCAGAAGATTAAAAAAAAAGCTAAACATATTTTACTGACAAATGAAATCAAATTTAACTGGATCCCCAGAGGAAAAAAGCATAAAAAGAAGTTATCCTTATGTAGGCTAAGTAATAGTAAACCATTTTAGGAGAAATTCTGGTAGACAGATTACTTTCATAAAGGGGAATGATTGCACACAAATGCAAAGTTGTTGGTTTAAGTATATGGTGCTATATCATTGTTTATAAGGCAAAAAAATAATCTAACCATAAAGAGGGAAAATTTAAATAGATTATATTTAGCTATAAAATTGATTAATATGGAAATATACACAGCATAGAAGTGATAAATGCAGGGTTTGTGTGATACAATTTTTATAAGAAATAACATGCAGTGTGTATGCAAAACCTTATATTTAGAAATTTATATGTTAAAAGAGTAATGATTCTTTGAGTGGCGGGAATGAGTTATTTTCATAACCTTTTATATCGTCTTAAGCTTTTGCCATGAACTTTTGTTTTAAAATACTTAAAATTTTTTCAGTTAAGTGTAATAATTCATTTTCACTGTAAAAATTTCTAATCCATTCATGAGGTAAATGCTCTTAGCATTTGAGGTGTATCCTTCCTTTCCATTGCCTATATGTTTACATGTGCATTAGGTGTGCTCATGTATGTATTCTTTAATCGCAAGTGGATCATCTTACATATGATACTGTTTATTCATTTGAGAATATTACAGAATTTTTTCATTGTGGTACATTTAGATCCAAGTCAATAATTTTAACAAATGCTTGCTATTTTATTACTATTAATATTTTAAAAAGTTAAATTCTTTTTGATTTATTTTCAACCTTGCATAATCATTTAAGGAGTGCTATCTAGCCATTAACAACGACTTTCCAGAAGAGTTAAAAAAAAACTTGAAGTTTTTATCATATAGTATCAAACAAACCTTAAAGCAGAATAAAGTAAACAATATCTCAACAATGCAAAAAAATGCGATAGAACAAGAGTGAAAGGCACTACATTAAAATGTTAGTACTATGATCAGAGGTGACTTTTTTCTGTGTCAAAATGTTAAGAGTGGTGGAATTGGAGAGATTTTTCTCTGGCTTGTATAGTTTTTTGTTGTCAAATTTTCTATGATGGTCAGGTATTACTTTGATAATCCACAAACATAAGGTAAAATAAATAATTTATTTGATAACAACCTACATTCAACTTATTATACACATTTGATTTTAAACTCTTTCAAACTTTAATTTCTAAGGGGCTAAGGATCTTTGATAAAAAGCAGAAGGTCAAATCTGGAAAGATGGGTCACATGCTTCTTTTAGGTTCTAAAAATATACACTTTATTATTTTAAAACCTGGTAAAATGAAGTAACAGTTGACTGAGTATCTTGTTATTACCATAGGTTTTGTTTCTGACTAAGGTATTTCATGCTCAAATGAATGATTTTCCTGTGGAAATAATACTGGAAAAAAACCCCAAAGCAAAAAACGCTGGAGTCATGCTTCCAGCCAAGAAGCGAATTTGCAAACTTTGTTGCAGGGTCATGGACACAATATTTAATCAATTATAATGTAGTATATACTTGTATGAAATAAGAATAAAATATTTTAATATGTATAAAAATAGATTAATCAAGGATGATGCTAAGATGGTGACGTAGGAAGTACCAGGAATTTGTCTCCCACTAGACAACAGTCGCACCACCAGAATCTGTCTGATGTAAGTATTGTGGAACTCTGTGGTCTACTTAAGGCTTACAGCTTTCAAGGATAGTGTAAATTGCAGTTAATTTTGGTCAATTTCAGCTCTTAGCACAGTAGTAGCTACCCATTCTTCCACCCCAGCCCCATGTTAGGCAGCTGTGCACATGTTCCAGGTCAACCTGTACACAGCTTGAGGGAGTCAAAGTGTGGAAAAAATGACGTTGTCCTTCAGATATCAGGAATCTGTGTTTGATCACCAATTGGTATTTTGACCACAGAGATGCAGACAAAGAAGCAAGCAGCCATTTTTTTTTGTACTTCCCCACATTATTGCAAGCCCCTCCCCATCTGACTGAAGTAACTTCCAGGGGGACTTTAAGGACTGGCACCCTTTTCTCCACTTATTTTCTTCTTTTTTCACATTTGGAGGCCAAACATTAAAGATTAGAACATTCAAAGCCAACCATAACAAAGCATCTATGGATAAAATTAGTAAGTGACTGCACTTGCCCAGGGAAAGTTGCAGGCTCAGAAAAGACCTAAGAAGAACTTAAGTTTATACCTTAGTCTTATCCTTGACACAGAGACAACCTTTAACAATCAAAAAACCAAAATCAGTAACAAAAACGGCAAACTCTGGGGAAAAGGGTGAATCTGATCTTCAGACCTAACAACATAATTAGGTTCAAATATCTACTTTTCAAAAACAAAATATAGCACAAGGCATACAAAGAAACAAAGTATGACCTAAAGGGAAAAAGAAATCAACAAACTATCTCTGAAGAAGATCTGATGGCAAATCTACTAGACAAAGTTTTTATAACAGCTGTTTTAAACATACTCAAAGAACTAAAGGAAGACATGAAAGGAAGTCAAGAGAACAATGTATGAATAAAATGGGAATATCAGTAAAGAGAAAACCTAAAAAGAAACAAAAAAAAATCTGGAGCTGAAAATACAATAACTGAAATGAAAAAATGAAAAATCACTGGAGGGATTCATATGCAGATTTGAGCAGGCAGAAGAAAAAATCAGCAAAGTGTAAGATAGGACAATAAAAATTGAGTGTGAGGAACAGGAAAAACTAGGATTGAAGGAAGCCTAAGGAACCTTTGGAACACCATCAAATGGAACAACAATATACTTTGTGGGAGTCCCAGAAGAACAAGAGACAGAGAAAGGGGCAGATAATATTGGAACAATGACTGAAGACTTCCCAAATTTGTTGAAGGATATGAATGTAAACGCCCAAGAAGTTCAATGAACTCCAAGTAAGATGAATTCAAAGAGACCCACATAAGACACATTATAATCAGACTTAGAAGTGACTCATTACACACAAGGGATCCTCAGTAAGATTATGAGCAGATTTCTCATCAGAAATTTGGAGGCCAGAAGGCAGTGGGCTGATATATTCAGAGTGTTTAAAGAAAAAAACAAACAAGAACCCTGTACCTGGCAGAACCATTCTTTAAAAGAGAGGGAGAAATTAAGACATTTCCAGATAAACAAAATTGATGAATTTCATCACTGCTAGACTGCCCTGCAAGAAATGCTCAAGGGAGTCCCTCCTTCCAGGGTGAAATGAAAGGACACTAGACAGTAACTGAAAGCCATATGAAGAAATAAAGACCTAAATAAAGGTAAATACATGGGCAATTATAAAATCTAGTAGCATTGTGACGATTGTTTGTAACTGTTCTTTTTATTTTCTACATGATTTACAATACTAATGTACCTAAAGACTTATTCGTTTGTCTTTAGGCGCACAGAAGATGTAATATATAAAGTCAACACACAAATCAGTTGCACTTCTATACACCGACGGTGAACAATATGAAAACGGAAATTACAAAAAATTCCATTCATATACGGTAGCATTAAAAAAGAATAAAATACTTAGGCATTAACATAACCAATGATGTGAAAGACCCGTACAATGAAAACTACCAAACATTGCTGAAAGAAATTAAAGACAGATAAATGGGGACACATCTCCTGTTGATGGAATGTGAGTTAGTACACCTCATATTACTACCGTCACTGATTTACAATTTCAGTGCAACCCATATCAAAATCCCAATGACATGTTTTGCAGAAATAGAAAAACCCATCCTAAAACTCATAGAATCTCAAGGGACCTCAAATAGCCAAAATAATCTTGAAGATGAAGAACAAAGCTGGAGGACGCCCACTTCCTGATTTCAAAACTTCCTACAAAACTACAGTAATCAAAACACTGTGTACTGGCATAAAGATAGAAATAGAGACTAACTGAATAGCATATCAAAGCCAGAAATAAATCCTCACATATATAGTCAGATGATTTTTGACAAAGGTACACAGACCATTCAAGGGGGAAAAGACAGTATTTTGAACAAGTAATGATGGGGAAAATGTGGTATATATGTACAATGGAATACTACTCAGCCTTAGAAAGGAAGGAAATTCTGACATATACTAAAACATGGATAAACCTTGAGGATGTTATACTAGGTGCAAAAAATCCAGTCACAAAAAGACAAAAACTATATGATTCCACTTATTTGAGGTGCTTCGATTAGTCAAATTTATGGAGACAGAAATTAGATTTGGGATTCCTGGGATTTGGGGAGAGGTGGGAATGGGGAATTTATTGTTTAATGGGTATAGCGTTTCAGGTTTTACAAGATAAAAGAGTTCTGGAGATAGATAGTGCTGATAGTTTCACATCATTATGACTATACTTAATATCACTGAACTGTACATTAATAATGGTTAAGATGGTAAATATTATATTTATTTTACCACAATAAAAAATTTGGGAAAAGAGATTAATCAAGAAGCACAGTAACTAGACAAATGCACTGTGAAACTATTTAATATAACACATTGTACTATATACAGTTCTCAACTTCATAATTTCCTTATCTACCTCTCTGAGAAAACAGGAAGTGATAGCACCCTTTGACCAGAGTCAAAGGATTCAAAAGCCTTCTTTGAGGGAGACACCATGGGTTACTGAAGGCCACCAGATAACTTTCTAAGAAAATGTCTCCAGACATGTCTCTTCTTGCTGCCCTCTTTTCTCTTGCCACATTTCCTGAGGTGAGCAGAGGCATTCACATCAAACTGTTCCAACCCTACTTTCAAAAAGTCTCCCTTGAGCTGTGTCTCTATAGCATCAGTGCCTTCCCCTTACACCCTGATGTGCATGGCAATCCTGCCTTTAAAATGCAGGAAATTTGTTTGTGCTGTATTTTCTATCCCTTTATCCTTACCAGGCAGTTGCTTCACGGTGTTAGACTCTCAAAGCTCTGGCTCGAATGATGGACCAACTCAAAGGCACACAACATTTAGTGTGATCCCAAATGTATGATTTTAGGTCTTTCAAACTCAGGCACAAGTTGCCCTTTGCCTTAAGATCATGTTTAGCAGTTCTCAATTTAGCATTGCTTTTTTCATTGTTAGTCATTTTAAAGGATTGAATATAAGGTTTAACTATAAAATAGTGAGACTAACTTTTCAGCAATGTATCAGAGCTTTTATGGCCTAGCAAGTGTTAATACCTTTAATAGTCCCCTTGGAAAAATATCTTTTCCAAAAAGGACGTCATTGCTTAGTTTTGTTTAGAGCCAATTTCCTAACTACACAAGAGATGTTTTTAATACTATATCGAAAGACTTCCTCCTTTCCGCTACCATTCTTTCTTTCCCCTCTTTTCCTTAATTTCTCCCCTTCCCTCACTTAATTATGTAATAGGCCTGTGCATGCATCAATTCAATGATTTATTTACAAAATGTTATTGAGTGCCGTTCTTGCTTGATTCAATTTTGTGCTCTTTTTTTGCCCTTCTTTTGCTGGAGGCAACAGAATGAAGTGGTGTCAATGGTGACACCTAAGAAATTTCTTAAAATAGGATTAAACAGCAGTTGGAGGAGAAATTGTACAGCCAGATATGTACTGAAAGCTAGAAGTAACCTTTCCCAGGACACACTTGGAAATTGATTAATATCTCTGATATACGTGGTGTCAAACTGCTTGTAATGTCTGCATTAAGCAGGGGTTTATTTGGAGAAGCACTACAAATTAATATGAATAAAAAATTTAGGACTATCTGTAAAATATCCTAAATCATTCAACATAACTTTAGCCTGGTGTATAAGACCCTTCAGTCTAGCGCCAATCTCCCTTTCAGTCACCATCAACCAGCCCCTGTCCCTATTCGATGCTTTAATAAACTCCTGTAGGTTAGTCGTTCTCAACAAGGGTCAATTTTGCTTTCTATCCCAGGGAATATTCAGCAATGTCTGGAGACGTTGTCTGTCACAGCATTTTTTTGGCTGTCAGTGGAGTGTCCTACTGACGTGCAATGTGGAGAGGCCAGGGATGCTGTTAAACATGCCACAATGCACAGGACAACCTTCCACAGCAAAGTATTATCCAGCCCCAAATGGCAGTAATGCTGAGGTTGAGAAACCTTGCTGTAGCTCTTTTCCCAGAGCACACCTTAGGCACCTGCTGTGACATCCCTTCCTTTCCAACCCTCTAATCGCCCATCTTAAAATTCAGCTCAGAGAACAGTATCTCTTTAAAATGTTATCCCAAATTGGTTTCTTTGTCCTATTAATATGCTCTAAGAGCATTTTGTCATTGCTTCAGCTTTTTTCCTCATACTCATTAAGTCATAACTTAATTCTTTACATTTCTTTCTCCTGCACTGGGCTCTAAGCTGCTCAAGGACAAGGAAAATGTGTCTTGTTAACCTTTATCACTCCGATGCTTGGTGCTTAATAATGTTTAGAGAATGGAGTAAAAATAGATGATTAGTGTTTTAAAGGCCAACAGTGAGTTGCTGTCAAAGGTCAATCACTCTTCTTCAGTAAATGATAACTCCTGGTACCCCTCTGCTAGCAATCTGAGGTTTCATCACCAAAGATTTCTGAAAAGAGAGAAATTGAGTGTAGTTGAAATACAAAATAACCTGCTTATCTATGAGTTTAACTGTTAATACATCACTGTTTTAGAATTTTTTGCGGCTTCTAACCAGTCAAACGTATGTCGATGTTGAGGAGAAAGCAAATGTTTTGTCCAGTTGTGCTAGGATGTTTTCTAGTAAAGAGGCACTTGACCGTGACAAGCCAGAAGGCCCAGCTGTGTGGCCATGACTCAATTAGAGATGCCAAAGGGCTGGGCCCACTACACCTTGTCTGGACTAAAGACAGAAAGAGCTCGTCTCTTTCCAGGGCTGAGGAGCACAGGTTAACTGCAGTGCTTCTGATAAAGGCAGCACTTCCAGATAGAGCACTTTCTAACCCGGCTACCCAGGAGATGCTGAAAACTTACCTGAATGGCTTGTGTTTCAATGGTAAGTTGATAAAGGGGTGGAGTAAAGGAGTTTCTGAGTTTGTGTAGTGTCAGTACTTCAGAGGAGGGTCACGTATATGCCTGTCTCCCTGTGGAGTGAAACACAGGCAGATATTCTTTTCTTGACACATGAAAGCTACTTGAAACACAGCATTACTCTTCATTTTGTACCTTTTGGGTATGTTTTGAAATTTCTAACCATGTGAGAAATTTTTTAAACACAATCCTTACTTTTGGAAGGAAACTTGAAGAAGGCTTTTGGGACCAGGAAGCAGTAATTACAACAGAGCATGAGAAAATACAAAGGAAGAGAAGGATTTCTAACTAGGACTGCCAAAACAGAAAAATAACTTGAGACTTGCTGAGCAAGCCCTGGGAAATTTTACACTTTTTTACATCGACAAAAACGATACAGCTTTGCCATTTAAAAATTATTTTATCTGTGATACAGACCTGAACATGAAAAAATTTTTCCTAAACTCAAAAAAAATTTTTTTAAGTCACAACCAATTCAATAAAATAGAAGGGGCAGCTTACATGCACATAAAATCACAAGGAGAAAGATTTAAAATAACTGAGGGATCACAGGTAAAAATAACATTTTTTTAAAAAAAGCAAGGTGAATCAGGATAGGCGGATAATATACAAAAGAGGTCTAAAAATATACTTAGCACTTCTGAATGTCCAGAAGCAAATGTGAAGAGAGCAACATGTTTTGTTACATATATCCTGGGATCCATATAACAAAAACATATTTGTCCCAATACTGAGATCTGGGGACGTGTTTCTTGTATATCTACATGAAATAATGAGGAAGGTCCTCAACAACATCTTCACAGTAAGTGCCTTGAGGATGTCTCTTGTAAAAACTCTCCTGATCAGCTAAAGGCATCACCTGTGACTCATTTCTTTGGGCAGTCACTGCTGAGGTTAGCAAGTAAGCCGCCCTCTGCTTAAACATTACATTTTAAAATTTCTATAGAAATGGGATCCCTGAATATCTGTTGTGGACCCTAATGTGTTGCCTTCCCCATTCCCACTCACCCACACATGATTTGGTTGCTTTCTCGTCCCTGTAACCTACATAATAGTAAGCCCATAGCAGCAATTTTGCAAATCATAGTCCTGACCTCTTGGCATGGGAACCTGATCCAAGATGCACCAGGCTGCTATTTACTCTAGACACTATTCTTTGCCCATAATTTATTAGTTCAGCACGAATCATGCTACCTCTCGAGCAATAATAGCTCTTTCCCATGGTGTTTAGTATTGGGATGGAGGGAGGGGTTGCATACAGAGAAAGAGGTGATAGCCTCTCTTATGGAGGCCGAAGTTATAAAATAACTCATATATAGTCAAGATTAGACATCTTTAGCTAGACTTATGAACCCAAGTAGCGGGTGTTGGTCAGTAGATAGAGGGAGTCATGGATCAGGTATGCAGAGGCAAATGCACATAAGACACAGATATGAAGCCATCTCTGAGGCCTGATCACATCCCTGATCTTGGCTTCCATGAGACATCTCTGTTTCCTATAACGAATGGAAAGGAGGTTTCTGTACCTTAAAATCAAATGAGTTTAAACTATTGCAAATTCTGGTAGACATTTATTTTTATTTCCCTGGACCAAGTTTGGCTTAGTTTTGCTGCAGTGGGCCAGGGTTATCCTCCATGACAGGTGCCTGGAGAACAGCTGTTGAGTGTCAGTGAATCAGTGCCAAGAAGTAAGCTTTACCAGTCAGCAAAGTTGGGGAGAACACTGACAGCCTTTATGAAAATTGAGCTCTCTAACAAGGACATATACTTGAATAGAATGCAGTCTCAAACCTAAATATGGCAAGTTATTTAGAATATTGTTTTATTTTAATTTGGAATCACATTTTACTATTCTGGAAAGTTTCAGGATCAGAAGATGAAAGTCTCTCTTAGGTAAAGTTCAAATAGTCTATCGACTTTAGTGAAAAGCTGGCTTAATATTTGCCTCTGTCCATTTTTTTATGGCTCTTGGTGGAAAAGTATCCTTTAGGTTATGATCTTGAAAGTCAAGACCATGTGTTATTTCTCTTTGCATCTCCCATAAGTGTTCGTAAAATGTCTGTCCCAAAAAGGATGCTCAGTAAGACTCCCTGAATGTTTCTTTCTCAGAAGAACTTTCTAGAAGGTCTTGAACTGACAACAGTTGCTCTGTGGGGAGAAATGTAGAGGTTCTGATCCCTCTTCTGTAAAATCATCAAATATCTTCCTTGGCTGAAATAGCTCAGTTTTCCCATTCAGTCACATCAAACCCACTGTTACCAGGCAGCGCTAGGACATCTTGTGTTGTTCCGCTATAGGAGTTGAGTAGGGAAGACTGCTCGCCAGCACACATGACACTGATAGTCATGACATGACCAGGGACATGATAGTGTGTCTCTGGATCAGGCTCCAAGTGAGGCAGGAAGGGGGAGCACATGGCATTGGCCGACTTTAAGCAGAAGCTATCCTTTTATATCCTTAGAGCAGGAAAGCTGAGCTTCCTCCACAGTGTGCAGGGTTGGTGTTCTTCATGCTGAGAGTTCATATATTAACTGGTGGTCAAGTGCTGACCTCCTCTTTTCCCATGAAGCTGTTTATCAGGTATACTTCAGACAGAATGACTACGTGCCCTTCTAAAGGAACATAGCTTGAAAAAGAGCATATTTCTATGAGTGTAAAATTGTATAAAATCAAGGTAGAGAATTGTCTGCTGAAATCTGTATTCTTTGGCACTCACATAGATTGAGGATGTGCAACCTTTGTTAGATTCTTCAAAATTAGCTCAGGCTCTCGGGCTCCTGAGCTTGGGGCAGATTGGCTGGGCCGCCTTCCAACAGGCAAATAATGGGCAAAAACACTGCATCCTCTTGACCTACTCTCTCCAGCTCAGATTGAGAGAAGATTATTTAATAATGACAATATTTTCCACAACAAAGTGTACCCATAGAGTTCCCCATCTCCAGCGGTATCTCATGTAAAAGTCTGACTTTAATCTGAAATATCAGTGACATATATTTAGACAAGTTTCCCCCGCCATGAGACAAAACTCATTATGATGCAGTCACTTTAATCGCGAGTCCATATGGGTTATTAAGTATCAAACTGTGTGTCTTTATTGCTCATTATTATATGTAGAGGTTTAAATAGCTTTACTGCTTTGAGAGGTGGTTAGAAGCTTGCAAATATTTAAAACCCAACTGACTAAACTGTTCGTTTATTCCAAGTTCGTGATTTTGTTTAGACAGGAGCAAAATGTTTTTCATGTGTAACTTTCCATCGTTGAATGAATTTTAGGCACAGAGTGGAGAAGACATTTTCTAAATTAGAGTGTCAGCGGCTAGGGAGACAATGTGAAGTTAAGACGTGGAAACCCTAATCTGGACCATTCAGGCTAAAGTGGCTTTTGAGGGAAATAAAGTGGGGGGTTGGGTTTACCATGAAGGGACATCTCTGACTATGTCGTGCCAGAAATCTGGAACTATCAAGATAAAACATCTGAGGCTTCTTTCTTTGTTAGGTATCAGTATCCAATATCACAAGGGGATATATGTGTTAGTCACAACTGCTTAATTGCTCTATTTGCTCAGGTAACCTCAGATTTAAAGGACATACAATAATATAGGAGTGACAGACTTCCAAAAATTGTTATAATTGAACTTAATTAAAGCCTTTGGGAGCTAAACCAAAATATAATAAAAGCTCTTTATCAAGTCAAAACTACTGCTGAGAGCCATAACCCATTTTTTTAAAAAAAGATAATTAGGAGAAAGAATAATTTGAGGTGTTTTTTTCCCTTTTTTTCTGCAATAAAAGCTAGCATTAATTGCAAAGTAGACACTCATTTGAAGTTATAATTTTGAATATTCTAAGACAGGCTTCTAGCATACATGGAAAAAATATTAATAATCCACACCTTTCTCTTTTGAGCTGACAGTCCTGGTCATAACTATTTTAAAGATACTCTTACCCTGTCATTGTGGTTATGGACTGAATCGCAGCCTTTTTTTGGAAAATAAAAATGCTGATGTGTAGTTCTGTAATTAATATATAACCTTTAATTAGGTTTCTTCCAGTCCCTTTTTCTGAGACTTTCAAGGGCTTAGACCTCCATGACAGTTGTGATCTGTGCCTGAAGGAAAAAGCTTAGCCCAACACCCCTCGGGGGATTATTGAGTTGGTGTGAGTCTGAGAACACACCCAAGAGAAAACTGCCGCCCTTTCAAGCAACCTTTACGGTGTGGTAGCTTCACAGTGAGCAGGTTGTGTTGAATGAGACTCCTGCCTTAGCAGGTGGTTCTGAACATTAAATCTTACCTCAACTAAGAGATAAGATTTAATGTTCTTAACTAAGGGCAGGTCACTCAAGATAGAATTCTAAGAGACAATAACTTATCTGTTTGAACAATCCCCTTAGCTACTGGTAAGAACAAAATCATTTAGAAGTGTCATCAGTTAAATGTTTTTCTTTTTTAATAATGTGAAACTTGGCTGAGGTTTATTTAAAGTCTTCTTTCTATGTGTAACACTTACTACATTGAGAAGCTAAATATATAAAATGCATTTCCAGCTGCTGGGACTAACCACCAGCTGGGAGTCATGGGACTCATGAATCGGGCAGCACCCCATCTAGCAGGTAGAAGGGAGCACTGAGGAGCTGTACAAAATGAAAGACTTTTCTAGGCAGAAGGGGGTAGGACGAGGAGCTACTAGCAAAGAGGGGATTGTGGCAGATCACCTTCCTTCAGGGGAGGGCAGGGGTTTATCGGGCGGATTTCCTCACTAGTGCTGACCAGGTAATTCCGGACCGACTAGATCAAATTTCCACTCCCGGGAGAGGGTGAAACGGTAATTAAGTTAGGTATTAAGTCTTGGTTTGGTGAAATGGGCTTAGTACCGTGACTCCATTTGGGGCCTGTTATCTTCTTTTTTAACTGTTGGAATATAGAAATTCTGTAAGAAGAGCTGTGTTTAACTTCTACAGCCCAAAGAGACTCTGATGCTCAAAGTTATTTGATAATGATTGTTTAATGGTGACCTCCTGGCACACATCTCCTCATTGCATATTTGGGCCCTTCATTGTTCAGAAACAGCAGTCCACCTGTTACGATTGGTGCCTAGAGCAAAGTAACCTGGAATTAAGGTCTAACGCTGACCTGGGTTACTCATCCATTTAATGAATATCTACTTTGTTCTTCTGATGTGGAATACATTGTTTCAGAAACACTGAGAGACACAAATTCAGTCCCCAATAGGTTGACAATATATTAGGGAAAGCAAAAACTGCGCCCAAATTACTATAATATAAAGTAGAATAAAAACAGCCACAATTTCAAGTTATGGGGAAAGAATGGATTACTAAAAAACTGGTAGGGAGAGCATTGCTGATGACAGTGTAAATCAGTGCTAACTTCATAGGGAGCAATTTAGCAATGTCTGTCAAAAGGCCCAGGAATTCTACCCGATCCAGAAATCCTACTTTTTGGAATTTGTCTCTCACATGAGAGGCATCACATATCTTTCCAAGACACTTATTGTAGCGATGTTCTTAGTATTTATAAAAAGAATAGACTGGGCTTCCCTGGTGGCGCAGTGGTTGGGAGTCCGCCTGCCGATGCAGGGGACCTGGGTTCATGTCCCCGTCTGGGAGGATCCCGCATGCCGCGGAGTGGCTGGGCCCGTGGGCCATGGCCGCTGGGCCTGTGTGGCCGGAGCCTGTGCTCCGCAGAGGGAGAGGCCACGGTGGTGAGAGGCCCGCGTACCGCAAAAAAAAAAAAAAAAAAAAGAATAGACTATTGACGGTGCCCATCTGTAGACTTGCAAATAATATAATAATGGCAGTTGTTAAAAAGAATGAGCCACCCCCTGGTACGATGCATAAAATCAATCTAAGCATAAAAAAATAAGATAAACGCAATTCAGAGGACATTGTACAAAACACCTTTCCAGTACAACTCAAAGTGTCAGTGACATGAAGGACAAGGGAAGATTTAGGAAGTGTCAAAGAGAGCAGATACGAGGACATACGACAACTAAATGAGTTGTGAGACACGGGGCTGGTTTCTGAAACAGAGATAGAACATAACAAAAACAAGTGAAATCCAAGTATAGTCTATAGTTAACAGAATTGTGGCCCTATTAATTTCTTAGTTTTCATAATTGTACAATAGTTATGCAAACTGTTAATGTTAGAGGAAGCTGGATGAAGAGCATAGATAAATCTCTTAATGTTTTTATAACTCATCTATATGAGAAAATATATACATATTTATGTGTTAGATACTGCCTATCCCTGTCTCTTTCCCACTGTTCTTCCCCATTGTTTTGAGGCAAAGTAGGGCTGATTCTCCTGTAATTTTAAACTAGTTTTGAACTCAAGGCAACTTTAATTAGAAATAAAAGAAACCTAGACTAAATCTTTTTTTTTTTTTTGCTATTTCCTATTCATATTTTTTTTCTTTAAATTTTTGATTAAATGTTTCAAAATCTCTGTGGGAATTATAAGTCTTCCTATAGGAAAATTTGCACTGAGATAGAGAAAAAAGTTTTTTAGTGTATATATTTTTTATCTTTGCAATGACAAATCAATTCATCAACTTCGCACATCTGCCATGTGCAATGTATTGTGTCAAGTATTAGTAAAAATATGAAGCAATGTAGGACATGTAGAAAAAAGGGATTTACAATCTACTCAAAACTAAATTAGCTATGACCAAAGATAGATTTTAAGTGGTTTTTCTACTTTTTAAAAGAAATATTTATATCTTGTTTTTAAAAACTGGTGCGCTCTCTCAACTTGCTTTGTGTTTAGTTCACCATATCAGAAGCTTTCCCCCTTCCAGGCAATAGTTAGGTTGCTTCTCTCTACATATCATTACCTCCTAACCTAGTTTTTCCTCATTCTCTTGCTTTTTGGCCCTGTGATACATATTAGTAGGACAGACTGAGAGGGAACGAAAGGTGCCATTGTCTGGCACATAAGAGTCACTCTGTATATTTGGTTTGAATAGGGAAGGGAAGGCTTTCAGCTTGTATATGTACAGTTCAGGGTGCAGAGGATTATGAGCATGGCTTTTTCCAGGGAGGCTCTGTCTCTGATAGTGTTTCTTCAGGGGAACATACCTTTGATCAGAAGTGGCTTCAGAGTTGGGGTTTTCTCTTCAGTTATTCCACTTAGATCAGCCTTACAAACTTACACCTGCCCCATTGATTTAGGCAGCATCTGGCCTAAAAATGTGCTTTGTTTGGTTAGAACAGTGTTGGTCAGCCTAGAATTGATTGCTGAAATTTAGAGATATTACAAAAAAACCCCTGACTTTCCAGCTTCTTTTGCACAATCTGACAACGCTGGGCTCATCTTCCTGCATCACAAAAATCTAGGGTAGCAACTGCCCTCTTTGGATGGGGTGGGCCCTCTCTACCTGCCACACACCCAGACATTCCCTAATGTCTTTCTGACCCTGAGGCCCATTACCACTTGCTATTTATCATCAAGCTTGAAGGAAAAAGAAGTATCTCTTATACCATGGTGATTGAAAAATCCTGGTGCTATAGATTACCAGCCTGCCTCAGCGCCTGTGGAAACCCATCTACTACATCCACTGTAACTTTTACTGTGTGGCGCTGTACAAACAAATGTCTGCCCCAGTGAGGGAGCAGATGGTGACACTTTTCAAGGTTACTTCACCCTCAGCACATTCTTTTCGACATAGTATGCAAAAGGAAGAGTCCTCCTGCACAAATCCCTTCTATTTTTTGTTCACAATGTCATTTCATACAATTCTATTCAGACAATAAACATAATCATAGCTGGCACTCATGTTATTTTGCATTAAACTGGCAAAAATTTAAACTAAGGGTTTAGCAAAAATAAAACAAAGCGAGATGTTTAAAGATAAACTAAGCAAAAATAATCCTTTCAAGAAAAATAATTTAAGAATGTGAGTGATTCTGCCTGCCATTCTACTCAGTGGTACTCGCCCTGAAAGGAGAGATGAATCCACTATTCCTTCAGGAAGCTTCATTTTCCTAATGCTTCTCATTGCGTTCTTATTGTGATCCTCTGAATGGTATTCTTGTGTTTATAAAAATATTTTTAAAAAAATAACATCACCTTTCATGAAAAGACGTGGAAGAAACTTAAATGCATATTATCAAGTGAAAGAAGCCAACTTGAAAATGCTGCATGCTATATGATTCCAACTATATGACATTCTGGAAAAGGCAAAACTATGGAGACAGTAAAACGATCAGTTGTTTCCATGGGTTAAGGAGGGTGGGGAGTGACATGGAGCACAGAGGATTTATAGGACAGTAAAACTACTCTGTATGGTATTATAGTGGTGGATACATGTCATGATACACTTGGCCAAACCCATAGAATGTACAACAAGAGTAAACTTAATATAAACTTTGACCTCTGGATAATAATGGCGTGTTAATGTTGGTTCATCAGTTGAAGCCGTAAATGAAAAGAAGAGTCTTGCTCATCATCCAGTTACACAAAAGGTTGAGTAACAACCCACTGCAGTTGCCCACTGACAGTGTGCCCTAGGGGGAATTCAGGATGGAGAAAAATAGGATGAAGCATTCTGTGTTTTAGATATAAGCCCCCTAGAGAGTTAAGATGCATATCTAAGGAAGAATTGCAATGACCCCAGATTCTTGGATCTTCCCATACATAGAAAAGCACTAAAATCATTAACTTGAGATATCCGCTTTTGCGATTAGCAGTAATGTTTTATTGAGATGTATGCTAGACTACGTATATTTCCTAGCCAGAAAAATTCATAAATACTGGCTCTTCCCCTACCTATTCAGAGCAGTAGCTATTTCCCAGGCTACTGTCCTCAGTAGAGTTCCTGAATAAAACTTAACTCACAATTTTTATGTTGGTCGCTTTTCTTGCAGTCAGCGTAATTGTACTGCTCTCTGGTGAAGGAAGAAGTTATGCCTGTGTGCACAGGGGCAGGGTGTATATGGGAAATCTTTGTACCTTCCTCTCAGTTTTGCTCTGAACCTAAAACTGCTCTTAAAAAATCATCTTAAAAAAATAACGTGACGAACTGCAGAGAAAAGACTTGGACCCACATAATGTAAGACTTCACTAAATGTTCCTTACGGTTTTGATATGACTGTGGAAACCCATCTCATATCAAATATTTGATATGAACATTTCCTGGGATACTCCCATTAACCATACGAGTATCTTGCCTGCTAACAGCCTTCCTTACAGAGAAAGCCAGCAATGTCTTCATTATCTCGAGTTTCGTTTGGCTGGTTCTTTCTTTAAAAATTCACATACTAGCTGATATTTCTGTGAATTGTGTTTTCCTGCCCCTCTTTTTTCCCATCTGAATCACTGGTCTTAAAATGCTGTGACTCCTTGTCATTCTCCTGAGAGCTTTCCTAGCTAAATTTGTATTTCACTTTTTTACTTCTTTCCCAGGTCTTTCCCTCATGCCATCTTGTCATGTAGAAGCCCCAAGATTCATCTGCTTTCCTTCTTTTTCAATTGTCTTGAAAGTACCTTGACACAGAGGAAAAGTCTCATGCACTTAATTTTTTAATATAAGAACTTAGAAATAATATGAGTATTTAAGAATAAATGTCAAAATTTTATGAGCCTGTGTTTGTTTTCATTCAGTGCACCTTAAAATCTGATATGAATGTGCAAGTAAAACGTTTGCTTTAGGTAATGGTATTTAGAATCAAAGATTATAAATTATCTTCTGGTCGTAAATATCAAATCCATAATCAGTAATAAAGCTGTGTTCCTTAATTATTTTGCTTTTACCATCTGCCAAGGACTACATTAAAGAATACAGTAAACAAAAGGAATGAGCTGTGAACCCTGACATTACGTGAAACACCCATAGGAGTTTTCCCTTGCGATAAATGACACATTCCTTGAGTGGAATATTTGAGGTAAGGGGAAGGAAAGGAAGCTATCAAGGAAGATTGAAAGGCAGATGTGTGATGGATATAAGCAAACTACAACTCCTTTTACGTTTTCTTAACTTTTAACTCTTGATTGGACTGTAGCAGCACAACATCGATATTCTACCTCTCTGTACCTATTTGCATACGTGTAAAATGGGCATTTACATTATAATTGGTAGTATTTTAAAATGAAAGTGCCCTTACTCAAGTAGTAAGATGTAAAAATCTGGACAAAATTCTATGGCAGTAACTGTTGGGCTTGAAATATGTATTTGAGCTTGAAAATTGTTTTCTGTGCTTGGGTAGTACATTGTTCTCCATCAGTTTGAGGCACATAGAATATTCACGCTGGAAGGATTTTGAAAATCTTTTGGTCCAAGGTTCATTTTATAGATGAGTGAGTCAAAATAAGAATTATGAAAAGTATAAAGATGAATCTAGGGTACTTGTCTGAAGATTCAATTTGTTGTTTCACATTACTATAGCTATCGGAGGGTAAGACCAAGCCAAAAAGAAAATACACAATATAAAGTGATAGTACTTTGAATGAAAAGGGGGAAGCATAATAAAGGCTGCATTCATTTAAAGAAAAATCATGTTATCCATGGTTGAGTTTATTGTAATGACATAGACACTTGCCAAGTATCACAGAGGAGGTTGGAGCAACTTCTCAATAAACAAACAAAAAAAGGTTTCCATGCAGGTTAAATCACTATTCATACTGATTTCTAACAACTTAAGTCGTGGTCTATGCTGTGGTCATTAGCATTAAGCATCTGAATTGTAGTAACCAGGTTTTATATGGTAACCTTTAAGAAATCTGGGGGGATGGATGATGAGTCATTCATATTAAGAACTTTTAATTTTAGGAACACCAAGATTCTAATCTTATGATCAATTTTAAAATGTCATTTGAATACATGTATATTTTTAGAATTAATAGTATTACATTAATGATGATCACCAAAATTTCAATGATCTTTTTATTGGTGTAATTTCATATTCAAAAATTTGCTTTAGTATGGCATGTCAACATTGCTCATTGCTAGTTGAAGCTGTTTGGATCAATTATAGAATGTGAAGTTGTGTAATAACACAGTCAAACTGGAAATAATGAGTGAGACACTTTATGAATAAACCTCACTGTGAACCTTCAGTGAGGGTACATACTGACACTTAAGATAAACAGAGCTAAGACCCGGGAAGTCTAATAGGTGTACATATGTTTTACAAATGTAAGGAGATAAGAAATTCCTCTAATGATATAATCTGAGATACATAAGAAAACTGTATAAATTAGAAAGACAATCTTAACAAATCTATCAAATTTCTTACTTTCTACTGTGCTCAAAGATGAGCAAGAAAAAAGAGAAATAAAAAAGTATTTTTGAGTTCTTCAGAGTCGAACAATTAATACAAATAAATGGCCAAAGAGCTCATATCATTATGAATCAGACAAAAATTTTAGTTCTTGGAACTCCACAAAAGAAGCAGTATGTCTGGGTGATGGAGTACAAAGAAAATCACTTCAAGTATTATATAGGTTCAGATCCTGGTTCAGCCACGTTTTAACTGTGTAATACTAGATACACTATTGAAAATGTCTGAGCTTCAGTTTTAGGTCTTTATCTTAAGGGAGGTTGCAATGATGTATTATATAAATTGTCTAACACATAATGAGCATCATTATGTGTTAGTTTCCTTTCTCTATAAGCTCTGAGTGTGAAGGGTACTACCTGGCACACTTTTTTTTTTTTTTTTAAGGAACATGGGATTCACACTCTATGAGGTAAATGAAAATTCAATAAAGTTGCACATTTTCACAAAAAAAGTTAGACGAATGAAGTTTGGAGATTGGTGGGAGGGAAGGCAAGGAGTGCTGTGGAAACCCATTAGTTAAAGCTAAGGCATTAGGGCTTCCCTGATGGCGCGGTGGTTGAGAGTCCGCCTGCCGATGCAGGGGACACGGGTTCGTGCCCCAATCGGGGAAGATCCCACATGCCGCGAAGCTGCTGGGCCCGTGAGCCATGGCCGCTGAGCCTGCGCGTCCGGAGCCTGTCCTCCGCAATGGGAGAGGCCACAACAGTGGGAGGCCCGCGTACCGCAAAAAACAAACAACAAAAAACAAAGCTAAGGCATTAGTTAATTTATCAATGTTAGAGACAAAAGAAAAAGCAACTTAGAGTAATAAGAGTTGGAGGGAAGAAGCAATAGGGTCAGGAAGGAGGGGTTTTTGCTAAATGAAGAAGGGAACATAAAAAGGAGAGAGGAGAAAATTTTTTTTAATTTTATTTTTTAAGTTGAAGTATAGTTGATTTACAATGCTGTGTTAGTTTCAGGTGTACAGCAAAGTGGTTCAGATATACAAATATATATATATATATATTTCAGATTCTTTTCCCTTATAGGTTATTACAAAATATTGAATATAGTTCTCTGTGCTATACAGTAGGTCCTTAAGGAAAAATTTAAAAATATTGGAGATGGTGTGTTAAAGTGCTCATGCCTGGGGATTGATGCCAGCCAGCCCAATTTTGTGAGCCTCTAATGAGGATCTAGTCCTAAGGCAGCCAGGGCATTATACTTTAATGGTGAGGGAGAGAGTAAACTATTTGCCTGTGACCAGATTATTTCACTAATTTAGGACTATTGTGTGAGGAATGTAGAATAAATTGAGGGCTCATTTCCCATGAGGAGCAGTAATTTGGGGTAATGTCAATATTATTCCCTTTTGATTTTTATGACTTTATAGGTTATTTTGTTTCTGCTTGTATATAGTAACGAAAGGGGCATTATGTAAGTATGTGAACAGAATAGAAAGATGAAATATAGTCCAATGATTTATACTTAAAAATGCCAGGAAGCTTAGGTTAAGGGGCTGGGCTGGAGTTAGAAACAGCTGGATTTCAGTCCTTAACCTTTCATTTTTGTGATATTGGTCAAGTTACTTAACGGTTTCAAGCCTCAATTTCCTCATCAGTAACACATTTCACTTGGTATGCGTGTAGCCACTTAGCACAGATCTCAACATAAACTCAGTATGTAGATTAGCTCTAATCATCATTAATTATGACTGACTAAACACCAGGAAGGAAAGAATGGGTGTAGGATGGGTAGGGGTATGGGTAGATAGAGGAAGGAAAGGAGGGGGAGAGTAGGGGAGGGGACAATGGAAGAAAGAAAGGAAAGTAAGTAGGGAGGGAGAGGAGATTAATAGGCAGTTTATTAGAACAAAATTCTTATTTTTTTGTTTTCTAATTTGGAATCTCTGATGGTAAGTTGTACATTGAATAAATAGATGGTATATACACTGAGTATTCTTCTTCTTAAATGTAATTCCTGCAAGGCAACAGTCAAATAAATATTCAGAGATTTCAGATATGCATGTCTAAAATTCGTAGTGAAAATAGAGGTTGGCCAGTGTCATATCCTGTCCGTCGGTTTCTTTTAGAGGCTTTTAAAACAAATTCACTTGTAAAAGAATTCAAGTAATTTATAATAGCCAGTTGAAATGTCAACTAGAGTCTGAAATTAAGACTTATTTACGCACTAGTGCCAAAGCAGTTGAAACATGGTGTCCTTAGAATGTGTCATTTGGGATGTTAATGTTCTTAATCATAGATCAGGAATGGGTGAAACAAATGTGATGTAAAATTGCCAATTTATTTTACTTGAAATAGAATTTAAGAAATTATACTTTTCTCTTTTAAATATACTTTTGTACATTTCATTACTATGCTTTTATATTTTTATATTTCAGGCAGAAAGTATAGAACATAAAATGTTTGATTTATATTGTTTAAGGAATATGGGTTTTAGGAGAACCCAAGTTTGACACAAATCCAAGAAGCCACAAAAATTTATATAACCATAAAATATTTCAGCTTTAAAGTGTACCATGAACAAAGGCAATGAATAAACAACAACTTGGGATAAAATATTTGCAATTCACATCAAAAAAACGATGTTAATTTTCTTAATGATTAAAGAACTCCTACAAGTCAGTGAGAAAAATTCTAGGAATATAATAGAAAAAAGAAACAAGCATAAGACAGTAAAGAAAAAAATATTGTTTTTATAAAAAAGATCTTTAGCCGCATTAATAGAAGAGTAATATCAATTGAAACTTCAGTATCATTTCCTCCTTTTCAGATTAGCAAAGGATCAATCTTTGTAATAAACAATTTTGGCAAATTCTAAGAGAAACATACATTTTCATACAATGGTGTAGGTAAAATTGACCTGATTTATAAGGAACACAATTGGCAATAGAATTTATTTTATTTATTTATTTATTTAAACATCTTTATTGGAGTATAATTGCTTTACAAAGTTCTGATAGTTTCTGCTGTATAACGAAGTGAATCAGCTATACATATACATATATCCCCATGTCTTCTCCCTATCCCACCCCTCTAGGTGGTCACAGAGCACCGAGCTGATCTCCCTGTGCTATGGAGCTCCTTCCCACTAGCTATGTATTTTACATTTGTTAGTGTATATATGTCCATGCCACTCTCTCGCTTTGTCACAGCTTACCCCTCCCCCTCCCCATATCCTCAAGTCCATTCTCTACGTCTGCATCTTTATTCCTGTCCTGCCCCTAGGTTCTTCAGAACCATTTTTTCTTTTTGTTAGATTCCACATATATGTGTTAGCATATGGTATTTGTTTTTCTCTTTCTGACTTACTTCTCTCAGTATGACAGACGCTAGGTCCATCCACCTCACTACAAACAACACAATTTCGTTTCTTTTTATGGCTGAGTAATATTCCATTGTATATATGTGCCACATCTTCTTTATCCATTCATCTGTCAATGGACACTTAGGTTGCTTCCATGTCCTGGCTATTGTAAATAGTGCTGCAATGAACATTGTGGTACACGACTCTTTTTGAATTATGGTTTTCTCTGGGTATATGCCCAGTAGTGGGATTGCTGGGTCATATGGTAGTTCTATTTTTAGATTTTTAAGGAACCTCCATAATGTTCTCCATAGGGGCTGTATCAATTTACATTCGCACCAACAGTGCAAGAGGGTTCCCTTTTCTCCACACCCTCTCCAGTATTAATTGTTTGTAGATTTTTTATGATGGCCATTCTGACTGGTGTGAGGTGATACCTCATTGTAGTTTTGATTTGCATTTCTCTAATGATTACTAATGTTGAGCATCCTTTCATGTGTTTGTTGGCAATCTGTATATCTTCTTTGAAGAAATGTATATTTAGGTCTTCTGCCCATTTTTGGATTGGGTTGTTATTTTTTTGATATTGAGCTGCATGAGCTGCTTGTAAATTTTGGAGATTAATCCTTTCTCAGTTGCTTTGTTTGCAAATGTTTTCTCTCATTCTGAGGGTTGTCTTTTTGTCTTGATTATGGTTTCCTTTGCTGTGCAAAAGCTTTTAAGTTTCATTAGGTCCCACTTATTTACTTTTGTTTTTATTTCCATTTCTCTAGGAGGTGGGTCAAAGAGGATCTTGCTGTGATTTAATTCATAGAGTGTTCTGCCTGTGTCTTCCTCTGAGTTTTATAGTGTCTGGCCTTACATTTAGGTCTTTAATCCATTTTTGAGTTTATTTTTGTGTATGGTGTTAGGCAGTGTTCTAATTTCATTCTTTTACATGTAGCTGTCCAGTTTTCCCAGCACCACTTATTGAAGAGACTATCTTTTCTCCATTGTATATTCTTGCCTCCTTTATAAAAAATAAGGTGACCATATATGCGTGGGTCTATCGCTGGGCTTTCTATCCTATTCCATTGATCTATATTTCTGTTTTTGTGCCAGTACCATGCTATTTTGATTACTGTAGCTTTGTACTATAGTCTGAAGTCAGGGAGCCTGATTCCTCCAGCTCCGTTTTTCTTTCTCAACATTGCTTTGGCTATTTGGGGTCTTTTGTGTTTCCATACAAATTGTGAAATTTTTTGCTCTAGTTCTGTGAAAAATGCCAATGGTAGTTTGATAGGGATTGCATTGAATCTGTAGATTGCTTTGGGTAGTAGAGTCATTTTCACAATGTTAATTCTTCCAATCCAAGAACATGGTATATCTCTCCATCTGTTTGTATCACCTTTAGTTTCTTTCATCAGTGTCTTTAGTTTTCTGCTTAGAGTTCTTTTGACTCCTTAGGTAGGTTTATTCCTACGTATTTTATTCTTTTTGTGGCAATGGTAAATGGGAGTGTTTCCTTAATTTCTCTTTCAGATTTTTCATCATTAGTGTATAGGAATGCAAGAGATTTCTGTGCATTAATTTTGTATCCTGCTACTTTACCAAATTCATTGATTAGCTCTAGTAGTGTCCTGGTAGCATCTTTAGGATTCTCTATGTATAGTATCATGTCATCTGCAAACAGTGAGAGTTTTAGTTCTTTTTTTCTCATTTGGATTCCTTTTATTTCTTTTTCTTCTCTGATTGCCATGGCTAAAACTTCCAAAATTATGTTGAATAATAGTGGTTAGAGTGAGCAACCTTGTCTTGTTCCTGATCTTAGAGGAAATGGTTTCAGTTTTTCACGATTGAGAAAGATGTTGGCTGTGTGTTTCTCATATATGGCCTTTATTATGTTGAGGTAGATTCCCTCTATGCCTACTCTGGAGAGTTTTTATCATAAATGAAGGTTGAAAGCTTTGTCTCCATCAATTGAGATGATCATATGGTTTTTCTCCTTCATTTTCTTAATATGGTGTATCACACTGATTGATTTGTGTATATTGAAGAATGCTTGCATTCCTGGGATAAACTCCACTTGATCATGGTGTATGGTCCTTTAATGTGCTGTTGGATTCTGTTTGCTACTATTTTGTTGAGGATTTTTGCATCTATGTTCATGAGAGATACCGGCCTGTAGTTTTCTTTCTTTGTGACATCTTTGTCTGGTTTTGGTATCCAGGTGATGTGGCCTCGTAGAGTGAGTTTGGGAGTGTTCCTCCCTCTGCTCTGTTTTGGAAGAGTTTGAGAAGGATAGGTGTTAGCTCTTCTGTAAATGTGTGATAGAATTTGCCTGTGAAGCCATCATGTCCTGGGCTTTTGTTTGTTGGAAGATTTTTAATGACAGTCTCAATTTCAGTGCTTGTGATTGGTCTGTTTATATTTTCTATTTCTTCCTGGTTCAATCTTGACACGATGTGCTTTTCTAAAAATTTGTCCATTATTTTCCAGGTTGTCCATTTTATTGGTATATAGTTGCTTGTAGTAATCCCTCATGATCCTTTGTGTTTCTGTAGTGTCAGTTGTTACTTTTTCATTTCTAATTCTGTTGACTTGAGTCTTCTCTCTTTTTTTCTTCATGAGTCTGGCTAATGGTTTATCAATTTTTTTATCTTCTCAAAGAACAAGCTTTTAGTTTTATTGATCTTTGCTATTGTTTTCTTCATTTCTTTTTCATTTATTTCTGATCTGATCTTTATGATTTCTTTCCTTCTGCTAACTTTTGGGGGTTTTTTGTTCTTCTTTCTCTAATTGCTTTAGGTGGTTTAGTTGAGATGTTTTTCGTTTCTTGAGGTAGGATTGTATTGCTGTAAACTTCCCTCTTAGAACTGCTTTTACTGCATTCCATAGGTCTTGGGTCATCGTGTATTAATTGTCATTTGTTCCTAGGTATTTTTTTATTTCCTCTTTGATTTCATCAGTGATCTCTTTAGTGTATTGTTTAGCCTCCATGTATTTGTATTTTTTACATATTTTTTTCCTGTAGTTTATATCTGGTCTCCTAGGGTTGTGGTCGGAAAAGATACTTGATACGATTTCAATTTTCTTAAATTTACCAAGGCTTGATTTGTGACTCAAGATATGATCTGTCCTGGAAAATGTTCCATGAGCACTTGAGAAGAAAGTGTATTCTGTTGTTTTTGGATGGAATGTTCTATAAATGTCAATTAAGTCCATCTTGTGTAATGTACCATTTAAAGCTTGTGTTTCCTTAGTTATTTTCATTTTGGTTGATCTGTCCATTGGTGAAAGAGGAGTGTTAAAGTCCCCTATTATTACTGTGTTACTGTTGATTTCCCCTTTTATGGCTGTTAGCATTTGTCTTATGTATTGAGGTGCTCCTATGTTGGGTGCATAAATATCTACAATCGTTATATCTTTTTCGTGGATTGATCCCTTGATCATTATGTAGTGTCCTTCTTTGTCCTTTGTAATAGTCTTTATTTTAAAGTCTATTTTGTCTGATATGAGAATTGCTGCTGCAGCTTTCTTTTGGTTTCCATTTGCATGGAATATCTTTTTCGATCCCCTCAATTTCAGTCTCTTTGTGTCCCTAGATCTGAAGTGGGTCTCTTGTAGACAGCATATATATGGGTCTTGTGTTTGTATCCATTCAGCCAGTCTATGTTTTTTGGTTGGAGTATTTAATCCATTTACATTTAAGGTAATTATCAATATGTATGTTCCTGTTACCATTTTCTTAATTGTTTTGGGTTTGCTTTTGTAGGTGTTTTCCTTCTCTTGTGTTTCCTGCCTAGAGAAGTTCCTTTAGCATTTGTTGTAAAGCTGGTTTGGTGGTGCTGAATTCTCTTAGCTTTTCTTGTCTGTAAAGATTTTAATTTGTCTTTCAAATCTGAATGAGATGCTTTCTGGGTAGAGTAATCTTGGGTGTAGTTTTTCCCTTTCATCACTTTAAATATGTCCTGACACTCCCTTCTGGTTTGCAGAGTTTCTGCTGGAATGTCAGCTGTTAACCTTATGGGCATTCCCTTTTATGTTATTTGTTGCTTTTCCCTTGCTACTTTTAATATTTTTTTCTCTGTATTTAATTTTTGATAGTTTGATTTACTTGTGTCTTGGCATGTTTCTCCTTCGATTTATCCTTTATGTGTCTCTCTGTGCTTCCTGGACTTGATTGACTATTTCCTTTCCCATGTTAGGGAAGTTTTCACTATAATCTCTTCAAATATTTTCTCAGACACTATCTTTTTCCCTTCTTCTTCTGGGACCCCTATAATTTAAATGTTGGTGCATTTAATATTTTCCCAGAGGCCTCTGAGACTGTCCTCAGTTCTTTTCATTCTTTTTTCTTTGTTCTGCTCTGCAGTAATTGTTTCCACTATTTTATCTTCCAGGTCACTTATCTGTTCTTTTGCCTCAGTTATTCTGCTGTTGATTCCTTCTAGAGAACTTTTTTTTTTTGGCAGTATGTGGGCCTCTCACTGTTGTGGCCTGTCCCGTTGCGGAGCACAGGCTCCGGACGCGCAGGCTCAGTGGCCATGTCTCACGGGCCTAGCCACTCCATGGCATGTGGGATCTTCCCAGACCGGGGCACGAACCCGTGTCCCCTGCATCAGCAGGCAGACTCTCAACCACTGCGCCACCAGGGAAACCCCCTTCTAGAGAATTTTTAATTTCATTTATTGTGTTGTTCATCATTGTTTACTCTTTAGTTCTTCTAGGTCCTTGTTAGATGTTTCTTGTCTTTTCTCCGTTCTATTTCTAAGATTTTGTATCATCTTTACTATCATTACTCTGAATTCGTTTTCAGGTAGACTGTCTATTTCCTCTTCATTTGTTTGGTCTGGTGAGTTTTTACCTTGCTCCTTCATCTGCTGTGTGTTTCTCTGTCTTCTCATTTTGTTTAACTTACTGCATTTGGGGTCTCCTTTTCACAGGCTGCAGGTTCGTAGTTCCCGTTGTTTTTGGTGTCTGCCCCTAGTGGGTGAGGTTGGTTCAGGAGGTTGTGTAGGCTTCCTGGTGGAGGGGACTGGTGCCTGTTTTCTGGTGGGTGGGGCTGGATCTTGTTTTTCTGGTGGGCAGGGCTGTGTCCGGTAGTATATTTTGGGGTGTCTGTGAACTTAGTATGATTTTAGGCAGCCTCTCTGCTAATGGGTGGGGTTGTGTTCCTGTCTTGCTAGTTGTTTGGCATCGGGCATCCAGCACTGGAGCTTGCTGGCTGTTGGGTGGAGCTGGGTCTTAGCATTGAGATCCCTGGGAGAACTCTCGCCAATTTATATTACATTCGGCCAGGAGGTCTCTGGTAGTCCAGTGTTCTGAACTCGGCTCTCCCACCTCAGAGTCTCAGGCCTGACACCAGACCAGAGCTCCAAGACCCTGTCAGCCACATGGCTCAGGAGAAAAGGGAGGAAAAAAAGAAAGAAAAAAATAATAAATTAAAAATTTATTAAAATAAATTAAAAAAATAATATTAAAGAGAGCAACCAAACTAATAAACAAATCCACCAATGATAACAAGAGCTAAAAACTAAAGTAAGATAAAAATGAAAATCAGAAACAAATCATTCACAGACAGCAAACCCCAAGTCTACAGTTGCTCCCAAGGTTCACCACCTCAATTTTGGGATGATTCATTATCTGTTCAGGTATTCCACAGATGCAGGGTACACCAAGTAGATTGTGGGGATTTAATCCACTGCTCCTGAGGCTGCTGGGAGAGATTTCCCTTTCTCTTCTTTGTTCACACAGTTCCTGGGGTTCAGCTTTGGTTTTGGCCCCCGCTTTGTTTTTAGGTTACCCTCAGGCATCTGTTCCCGCCCAGACAGGATGGGGTAAAGCAGCGGCTGATTAGGGGGCTCTGGCTCACTCTGGCCAGGGGGAGGGAGGGGTATGGTAGTCATACTTGGAATGTGGGGCGAGCCTGTGGCGGCAGAGGCTGGTGTGACGTTGCAGCAGCCTGAGGTGCTCTGTGTGTTCTCCCGGAGAAGTTGTCCCTGGATTATGGGACCCTGGCTGTGGTGTGCCACACAGTTTCCCTGGAGAGGGGCTGTGGTTAGTGACCTGTGCTTGCACACAGGATTCTTGGGGGCTGCAGCAGCAGTTTTAGCATTTCATGCCTGTCTCTGGGGTTTGAGCTGATAGCCATGGCTTGTGCCCGACTCTGGAGCTCATTTAGGTGTTGCTCTGCCTTCTGTGGGCAGACAGGGAAGGAATCCCCTCTCCCCATGCACTCCAAAACAATGGTCTCTTGCCTCTTAGGCAGGTCCAGACTTCTTCCCGGACTCCCTCCCGGCTAGCTGTGGCACACCAATCCCCTCAGGCTGTGTTCACGCAGCCAACCCTAGTCCTCTCCCTGCGTTCTGACTTCTGAAGCCCCCACCTGTCCCAGCTGACAGGTGAGCAGACAAGCCTCTCGGCCTGGTCAGCGCTGGTCAGCACCAGTCCTCTGTGTGGGAATCTCTCCGCTTTGCCCTCCGCACCCCTGTTGCTGCTCTCTCCTCCGTGGCTCTGAAGCTTCCCCCACTCCACCCCCTGTCTCCACCAGTGAAGGGACTTCCTAGTGTGTGGAAACCTTTCCTCCTTCACAGCTCCCTCCCAGAGGTGCAGGTCCCATCCCTATTCTTTTTTCTCTGTTTTTTCTTTTGCCCTACCCAGGTACGTGGAGAGTTTCTTGCCTTTTGGGAAATCTGAGGTCTTCTGCCAGCGTTCAGTAGGTGTTCTGTAGGAGTTGTTCCACATGGAGATGTATTCTTGATGTATTTGTGGGGAGGAAGGTGATCTCCGGGTCTTACTCTTCTGCCATTTTGAAGGTCCCTTGGCAGTAACATTTAGAATGAAAAAATTTTCATCACCTTTGATCTGGCAATGCTACTCTTTGTTTGTTTTCAAAAAGATGGATCTACTGACACAAAGAGCAAGTGAACCATTTACAAAGATTCTCACTGCAGAGTTTTTGTAATAGGAAAGGACTGGACGTACCCAAATATCCCTAATAAAGGACTAATTAAATAAGTTATGATACATTCATATAGTAAAATACTATTTGCTGTTAAGAAGGATAAGCTGGGCCTATGTGCCCCCAAAAGAAGACTGTCAAAGACATATACTATATTCAAAAGTTAAGATTCAGCACAATGTATATACTGTGTTACCATTGTGTAAAATTGTCATATATGCTTGTATAATGGGTGGGCGGTATGCAAGGCCATCATGTTCAGTGATTCACTAGGAAAACTCATAGGACTCCGTATATAGTCATATTGATGAATATAATTTATTACAGCAAAAGATACAAAGCAAATTCAGCACAGGGAAAAAGCACATGATGTAAAGTCGGGAGGAAAGCACAAACTTTCAAGAGCCCTGTCCCCAGGGAGTCATTACTTTCTCCAGCTACAAATTATAGTAACAGGTATGGAGTGTTATTTTCCAGGGAAGCTCAGTAGAGACTCAGAGCCCAGGGTTTTTACTGGGAGTTGGTCACATAGGCACCCCCAGCCTGGCACATATCAAAATTCCAGATTCCCAGAAGGAATCTATTCAGCGTAAACTACCGTGTTTGCACAGTCTAGGCAGAGTAAGCCACTCTTGTTAGTGAGGGTGTGGTGGAAACGTTCCCCAGTTTAAGTTCCCAAACACCAGCCAATGGCCAACCTTGCAAGGATCCTCTCTTAGGATGGCAGTCTCAGGCCTGCTATGTTAACTCTTTTCTGCACAACTTCTACATCGACTATTTCTGAAACAATAAAAATTAATTAGTGACAGTGGTTTCTTCAGGAAGAATAATTGAATGGCTGAAGGACATGATATTTGATTAAATATGCTCTGTTCCACATTTACCCTTTTCTATCCTTTTTATCACCAAAGAATGTGTTACTTATTTGAAAAAAAGAAAGGTTAAAAAACTCACTGAGTTGAAATATATTTTGGTAGAATGATTTTTTTTCTCCTTGTATACTTTACTATATTTTCTCAATATATTTGTGTTTTTTTAATAACATTATTTTATTTTGTGTGTGTGTGTGGTTTATTTTACTTTATTTTAACATCTTTATTGGAGTATAATTGCTTTACAATGGTGTGTTAGTTTCTGCTTTATAACAAAGTGAATCAGTTATACATATACATATGTTCCCATAACTCTTCCCTCTTGTGTCTCCCTCCCTCCCACCCTCCCTATCCCACCCCTCTAAGTGGTCAAAAAGCACCAAGCTGATCTCCCCGTGCTACGCGGCTGCTTCCCACTAGCTATCTATTTTACGTTTGGTAGTGTATATATGTCCATGCCACTCTCTCACTTCGTCCCAGCTTACCCTTCCCCCTCCCCATACCCTCAAGTACATTCTCTAGTAGGTCTGTGTATTTATTCCTGTCTTACCCCTAGGTTCTTCATGACATTTTTTTTTCTTAGATTCCATATATGTGTGTTAGCATACGGTATTTGTCTTTCTGACTTACTTCACTCTGTATGACAGACTCTAGATCCATCCACCTCACTACAAATAACTCAATTTCATTTCTTTTTATGACTGAGTAATATTCCATTGTATATATGCACCACATCTTCTTTATCCATTCATCTGTTGATGGACACTTAGGTTGCTTCCATGTCCTGGCTATTCAATAACATTTTAATCTTCACTTTTCTATTTAATTTTTAGGCTTAGTAGGGCATGAGAATTCCAAGGGTAGGCAGTCATCTCTATACATCAAACAAAATGGTTGTAGGGTAGATCAGTGTTTCCAAAACTTTCTCATGCCCTGGCACACTTACAGAATGATACTATCTCTACAGATACTGGTATATACACATGAGGCTACATGCAGATTAAAAACTAGCCTGTGGGCCCAGCCATAGCCTCCTAGCTCTGGTGAATACGGCTGACTGTGTTCCTTAGACTAAAGAGGCTCTGCTTATCTACTCACACATCAAATAATCTCTGCTTTTGTCTTAGATATTGTTCTCGACTTTAAAGATTGCCTTCTGGTAGAAGTAAACACAGTGCCCACTCAGATTCACCACTCCTAGATTCCTTATGTTGTCACCTCACTCCCCATTCACCTGGGGACAGGATTCCTTGCCTTTTCTCCAAGCTTGCCTCCAGTTTCCTACCCACAGTGTTTTGCTTAGGCTCCTATCATTTCCAGGAAGGTCCTTCCCTATCAAAATCCAAATGATGAATTTATTTCTGTTTTTCAAGGTCTAAGTTAAATTCTCTCTTTTCTATAAATTCTCTGAGTCACCCGTTTAGGATTAATTTTTTCCATCTCTGACACTCCATTTGTTTTTATCGTTAATTACAGTACTTACCTTCTGAAGCCTTATCTAGTCACTTCCCCATCCAGGATTTCAGTGGTTTTTAACCTTTCTTGGCATTACAATAACCAGTGTGCTTCTCATAACCCGATGCCAGGGCTCAACCTCCCGATATTTTGGTTCAGGTGGTCACGTGAGGTAGGGCCCAGGGGATCTGAACATTCATGCAAGCTTGAGCACCCTGGTAGACCTTCTGATTTTCAAGCCACTGCCTGTGTTATTTTAGCCACTTGCTGGAATATTTTAATTATTTAATTTATTTGCACGAATTCACTGTTTACTGTTTTGGGTAAGTGATGTTAAGTCTGGCTCTCTAAAATGACAGATCCATGTTCATTATTAGCAATTTCTAGTTTGTATCATCAGGGAGAAGAAAGGCTCTTATATAACTATTAGGTTGGCAAGTAGGCATGAAACTATTCCAACTAATTTCTGTATCAGTACCTTTATATTCGAGCTTTTATTGCAGGAAAGACACAACCACAGCTTACAATAATTAAATTAGAATTTCATTTGTCAGAGGAGTGTCCCTACCCTTTCGAATTTATCAAGATTATGAAGGTACAAATTTTAAAAACCTAATTGTTATATTTAGATTGTAAACATTAGCTTATAAAGATTTATTCTGTATGATAAAATGATAATAAGGTATTTCTTTAACATTTGATATGAAAATTGTTTTTCTGGGGCATGATATGAAGATTTCTATAAGTACCAAAGATAAATGTATTGTGGTGTCTTTGTATTGTATCAGCTTAATTTCCCAGAATTCCTGTCTCTCTGTGGTTTCTGATTAGCCCTGACCAAAAAAGACATTTTGTGCCTGATTTTTGGAAAGCAGATATGAAACAGCAGCTTTAATTTTTATGCTTTGAACCTTATACAGGGTGCTAGACATGCTCTTGCTGATGGAGTCTCTCATTGTGGAAGTGGGGCAGCACCTAGACCAGCCCCTTTCCCGGCTTCTGCTGGAGCTCCTCCTTCAGCTTCCGCATCTCTGGGCAAATTCATGTGCAGCTCTGTGGTAAATGCTGCCAGCTGTTCCTGCGGGTTACCCCTGCCAGTGAGGCTGGAGATGCTGAGAGACAGACGGGGTTCCAGTTTATTCTTATAGTTTCCACATTCTCCTTGTTCTTGTCCACACCCAGCTTCCCTTCCAAACTGTCTGACTCATAGTGACTTCAGTCTCAACAGTAGATCCAGAGCTAAGGGTGCACAGAGAGACTCCCTTAGCTCCTGCACATGCAAAGATCTGTTTCCCTTATTGTACATCACTCTTGGTGATTCTGCCCTTTTGATCGAACCCCAATGGATAGAACAAACACTTATATTCTCATCGTCTGGGTTCAGTAATTACTAATATTTTTACCATTTGCTTTTACTATTTGCCAAATTATTGTTTTGCCAGGGGAGGCTGGGCCATTTGAATGTAAGCTATAGAAATCATGACTCTTCTCTCCTTAATACTTTAGTATGCATTTTCTACAAATGGCGTTAACCTTGTAATCACAATGCCATTATCACACTTAAAAATAATTACAAATCCCCCAAATCATCTAGTCCCCAGATCATACTCTAATTTCCCTAATTATCCCCAATATATCTATAGTTGCTTTCTCTAACCAACCAAGTTTCCGATCAAGGGTCACATATGTATTTGGTTATGCCTCCTTAGTCTCTTTTAATCTAGAACAGTCCTCTAAATTTTTATTCCCCTAAAGGCCCTGGCTTTTTGAAGAAATAAGTCCAGTTGCATTTCGCATCCTGAATTTGCCTATTTTTTCCTCATGGGGTTCTTCTATTTGCTGTATTTCTTATATATTGAAAATTAGGTCTATGGCTTGATTCAATTCAGGTTAAACATTTAATGCAAAAATACTTCAAAGGCAGAGCATGTTTTTCTTTTGTATCACATCAGAAGATACCTGATGTCATATGATCCTTAACTGTTAGTGATGCCATGTTTAACAACTGGAAGATAGTGAACACCAGTTTACTCCCCTGTCAAGTTAGGTTCTCCTCTGTAATTAGCATGTTACTTGTAATGTGATACTTTTGCACACTGTGAATATCTTATACAAGTTTTATCTATTGTTTTTAGCATCCATCGATGACTCTTGCTTGGTTAGATCATTTCACTGGGTGTCACAAATAGTGATTTTCTAATTTTATCATTCCTCCAGTATTTATTAGTTTGCATTCTGGGTTTTAAAAAAGCTTTCCCTTATCGAGAGATTTATGACTGCTATAAAAATGTCTTTCACTGGGGCTTCCCTGGTGGTGCAGTGGTTGGGAGTCTGCCTGACGATGCAGGGGATGTGGGTTCGTGCCCCAGTTCGGGAAGATCCCACATGCCGCGGAGTGGCTAGGCCCGTAAGCCATGGTTCCTGAGCCTGCGCGTCCGGAGCCTGTACTCCGCAACGGGGGAGGCCACAACAGTGAGAGACCCGTGTACCGCAAAAGAAAAAAAAAAGCCTTTTGCTATTGTTAGAAATTTGCCTAAGAGCAAATAACAGTGATCAGTTTTTCAGTTGTGTCTTTAATCTGCTTACCTCTCATGTACAATATTTGATGGACCACATGTGAGATTTATGAAGGAAGAAATAATACATTTTTAAAGTGATGCCCAGGTAGATGAGTATTCACATGAAGACTAAGCTATAGAGAAAGATTTATTGGACAGTTTTGAAAGGTAAAATATTATTGTATAAAATTCCAAGGAGAGTCTGGACTATAGTTTTCTTTCAATATTTTAAAGCCCACCTGTCATAACAACCCTAGGGAGACATACTATAGGGCTATTGTGTTCTTTCTTGATTGATACCCAGGTATCTAAAGACATCCTTTGAGTTGGATAGAACTTAACATATGCAGAATGGTTATAGAATATTTATATTGAGGGTTTCTTGAGTTCTAGTGAAATAGATCAAAAGAAATATATCAACATGACTATCATTAAGTCTGTGAGGTAAAATCCCTGTTGGAAATCAGTACAACTCTAAGCAGTATCACCTGGGGAAGACATTGGACAAAATGGCATAACTGAGGATATCTTTTGAAATTGTGACATGATGGAATCTTAGACAAGTTAATGAATTTTTTAAAAATCCTTGAGCTAGGGTACCTTGAAAGATATCCTAATAAAATAGTTACTTTATGAATATACATATATATATAATTAATATTTTTATACCTCTTCATAAAATATTCAAGAATCAATAAATATTTGAGTCATGAGTCATGTAGAAAATTTTAGGACTAGCTGGTTATTTTCCAAAATCAAGTCTGAAGATAGATTTTTTAAAACAACAACAACAAAACAACAATAGTAATATTTTAAGGAGAATTACAATTAGAAATGCATGTACAACCTTTAATTTGATACATAAAGCAAATATTATATGGACACATTGATCTTAAGCTTTTTAATCTGTAATTCCAGATATTTTTTAAATTGGATAATTACACTGATGCAAAAATGGAACTTGAAAAGTAGAAGATAAATAAGAATGGGGTCACACAGGAGATAAAGTTAAGACTGGTCTCTAGCAGCCAAAAAAGTATGACTTTCTTAAGGTCAGCACATCAAAGTAGGCTATCTATCCTCAACATGGGTTGTAAGAGATTCAACTGTAATTTACTGAAGCCTCTAAACAGCATCATTTGTGGGTATGAGGCTTAAATTCTTCTATAACTCTTAGGACTAAGAAACCCAAAGACAAAAGAATAAGGTAAAAGTGCTATTCCAAAAGACTCTAGTGAAAGTTACAAGGCAAAACACCCCATAGTGAAATCTAAACTACTTATATCATGCAGGACCATGCCCATGCTCAGTGCACAGAAGATATTCTGAAAATGAGATCAAAGACAGAAAATTACAAAGAACGTAAGGAAGTTTAACGTCATGAGAAAGAATTAGCAAAAAAACAAAAAACAAAAGAAAAGAATATTAGTCATCTCTCATTATCCTCAAGGGATTGGTCCTGGGACCACCATGGATACCAAAATCAACAGGTGCTCCAAGTCCTTTGTATAAAATGGTATAGAACAGTTGGCCCTTTGTATCCATGGGTTCCACATCTGCCCGTATGGAGAGTTGACTGACTGGATACCCTAGGAAGTGAAGAATGAAGAGAAATCAAAATGAGTATGTTTAGATTGTCAAAGAAGTAGTAGAATTCATATAACAGTAATAGTGAACAGTAATTAAACAACAGACTAGCTAGTCAAAGAAAAATAGAGAATTTGAAGGTATACTTGAGGAAATCACTCAGCACAGAGAAATAGGGAGGTGAAAAATATAAAAAAGAACTTAAGAGACACAGATGAAAAAAATTTCTAAAATATGTCTAATAGGAATCCAGGAAATAGACATTAAGGAGACTGGGGAAAATAAAATATTCAAAGCTCTCAAGGCTCATAATTTTCCAGAACTTAAGAACAACATGAATATTATGATTCAAACTGCATATAACCACCCACAGTGTCTGGTCATTTCAGTGTTCTATTTAACACTATTCAATAGCTCTGTGCTGCCCATAAATAAGGTTAAAATTCCTTAGCATGGCATATGATCAGATCCCTACTCTGTCTCTTTTGACCTTTATTTCTTATCATTCCCAGCAAACGTCATATAATTAATCTATAACAATTCCTTTCTCATCTCCTCCCCTTTATTCATGAATCTGCATTGAATAGAATTCCCTCTTCCTCACTTAACTATCATCTCTCATCCCATTTTACTTCCCTCATCTGGAGTATAAAAGAATCTCACCAGAATTTAGGGGATCAAGGAAATGAAGCATTGAATAAATTATGCACGTAGGCTATTACTACCACCTAGAATTATGGTAGGGGGAAGATGACTGTGATTCAGTCTTCAAGTCCTTGGTAAAAGTGGGATAACAATTAATCGATCAGATAATGGCGGGGAGGAGGAAAAAGTGGTATTTGTAGATGAAAGCATCCAGAATAATTTTTTAACGGAAAAGAAAAAGCCATGGTGTGAAAGTGGTAATCATGAGAAAGAGACTATTATTCCTTCCCCTCAAAGCCGAAATGTGATATTTGTGCTGCAGCAAAATGGGCAGTCCTGCTCTGAAGACAACTTTAAGTGCAATGGCAAGGCAGCAGGGGAAAGCCACATATAAGTCAAGATAGATAAGAAAACATGAGATAGAACTGTAAAAAAATGACAGTAGCAAATGCATTTATTTACAAAATAGGTGACATTTCTCAGATTATAATCTATTCCCTTAAGAGGCATAACATTATAGATGATGTAGTAAACTCAGATATCTCCCAAATTATTGGGTTGACATGGGTTTAATGGTAGCCAACAGATTCAGTGGAATTGAGAAACTGTAAGCCTTGAGGAAAAAGTGCTGGCAAGTTTTACTTTAGGATATAGCAAGTGGGTTTCCTCATTTGGTGAACCCAGGGTCACTTTTTTATTATATCTGAAACTCTAAGTCAGGCTAAATCATTGGGCCTTTGGCAGTCCTTCCTTTGAGAGGCACTTAAACAGATTTAGTTTTACCAAAGAGCAGTATAAAATTTTGACCATTTTTCACTCTATATCTGAGCAGAGAGATGGTGTGAGACAAACACTCATGTCAGGTAGCTTGCAAGGAAGACCTTCGAAATGTTTGGGTGGGGTCAGTTCCAGTGGTGAGTGTCAGTGAACCTGCCAGCCTGCTGAGTCTAAAGTAATTGTTGCTTGCCTAAGGTTTTCCTGGTTCTTTGGGTGATAGATTTGACAGGTAGAAGAAGTTTGTAAAGAATTTTCTCTCTGATTTGTAGAGATCCCACATGGTGCCTGTATGTTTCTGTGTGTTTCATGGGGTGGTGTATTTCCACTTTAGAGCCTACTTACCTTGTGTTCACTATTGTGCCACTCTCCCCAAAGATCAATGTGTCTTAGGCAATGAGAGAAATGATGCTTCTCTCTGAAAAGGCTGCTCACAAATTATCCCTCAGTCAAAACAAGAACACAAATGAGTGCTTCCAGGAGCCTATGAATGAGCAATGTCTTTGGGGACCAGAATCCTCAAAATCTGATTTAACTAATGACAGAGGAGAGCTGAACTGGGGACTAACACAGAGAACTCTTCCCTGTGATAAAACAACCTTTTCCCTTTTTAGTTACCAACACAATTTGGGCAAAACACAGATTCTATCTTTTTCTAAAGAGTCAGCAGAAAACCCCATTAATTGTACATATGAAGGTGATATACTGATAGATGGGAGGAAATAAGCAAAAATGGATATACTAATATACTTTTGCTCAGTCAAACCAGGATTTTAAATTAGAAAAGGCAAGGTATAAAAGGTGGGGGAAAAGAAAAATTCATAGTGCATCTAGGGTCTGGTTACTGGAATTAATAGGTTTTTAAAATTCTCAACATCAAATGAGAGGACATTGACCAAGTAAGATAAGGTGATATATATTCCATCTCATACAGAATGTTAAAATGGAAAATATTCAACTGTTCTCTCAATACAGTTATTGAAATTTGCATTTTTCTTTTTAATTCCAGTATGAAAAAAAAATCTAGAGCTACAAGGAATTCAATCTACTTGGAGATATTTGGGCATGTCTAAAGAGTATCATCTGCTTCACCACCTGGGGGAACAAATATGGTCACATGGCAATAATTCATTCCAATTAATTATGCAAGTCCCCACATACCTTTAGTCCTTCTGATTTTCAAGCATTCTGGAGTTTGTGTAGGCCAAGAGGATATGTCTGAACTCTGAAATCTGATTACCTTTCTTTGGTTGCTAAGGCACAGTGTCATGGCTAAATACTGTTCCTTCTGAGTTTGATGAATACTTGTTCATGCCCTGGTGATGCCTTACTGAAAGAGTCCTTTGCCCAGGATTCCTGGGGACTCAAGATGAGAGCTTCTGTTTCTCAGCTGACTGGGTCAACTCAGTGTGTTCTTGACATTGGTCTTTTGCCCTGAATTGCTTGTCTGTTGTGCTGAGCCTTGGTCATAAACACAGACTCCTTCTTCCTTCATGGTTGCTTCCCTGTAGAGATTTTCCTGGCAGCAGAAATGAGTCAGGACCACCTTGTGCAACTGCATTTTCTGAATTGTGAATCTCCTGGTGAAGTGAGTGATGGCTCAGGCACACCCCTCTCAATAGGCTTCTTTGTTCCTTGTGTAGATTTTCTTACCCACTCGCTCATCAATGATCATGACTATGGAAGTAAACCAAAGTCGTAGGGAAAGGCAGCTTTCCATAATTATATTACACTCTTCATTCATGGAGTGGTTGCTCCCCAGTTACCTCGTATTTGCCCTGAAGTATTTAGACTGTTTCTATAATAATAAAATCTACTTCTAAGTGATATTTCTGGCTGCACTTGTGGGTCTATAAGTAGTTGAATTTTCTTCAAATTCACTTTTATCTAGTTCTGGGTGGCAAGGATAATTTCTTGAGATGTTAATGTCTATTTTGTTCTCACTGCTTTTTTATTGTTCCTCTTAAATGTCAAGAAGGTATCCTGGCCCTTTTGTGGCCTTTCCTCTCTATTGGCTTTGATTTACCTAATTAATGAGAATATATTAGAATGTCCTAGAGAGAAGAAAGGATAGAGGTGAGTATTAGATTTTAGGACCAGACTTGAGTGAAAGTGAAATATCTGAAGAATCTCCGACATTAGGAGAAGGGGTGAGAATGGCAGAAGTGATGGGTTCCTGGGGTTGGAGATTGACCCAGAGTAGATACCTAGGCCTACTTCCATGCAGGGTCCTAGACGGGTGATTTCTATCCAAGTGGGGGACATCAAATACTAAGTGTACCAGAAATGCAATTCTGGGCCTGAGCTTGATTTGCAAGGCCTGGAGCTGCCCCCCTTTCCGAAAAAATCCAGCTTAGGCGATGGGCATGTTGACAGAGATAAGCATGGTTGGAAGGCTACAGAACATTTCCACAAATGCCCTGGACTTTATAAGCTTCCAAGACCTCCATTTATAACCCTGAGAAAATCACAGTAATGATCAAGAATATATGTCTCACTAACCTGGCCAAGGATGGAAGCAAATTAAACATTATTCAAAAAATAAAGTAACAGGGTTTTTTTTTTCATCCAGCTATTAAAACCATATTTATTACTAATTGAAGATATTTTTTTTTCCAGTGGGGCCTTCACAAGGAGATAATAGTTGAGATGAATCTTAATGAATGAGTAGAATTTCACTAAGTGGAGAAGAGAGTGTAGAGGTTTCCAGGAAGAGGATTTATTCTAAAGAAAGTTGTAAAGACACAACATCTCGAAGCATCTTAGAAAATAGCAAATGATCCAGTGTAGCCCTGTAGGTTGTAACAAAGAAGGCTGTGTAGGGCTTCCCTGGTGGCGCAGTGGTTGAGAGTCCGCCTGCTGATGCAGGGGACGCGGGTTCGTGCCCTGGTCCGGGAAGATCCCACATGCCGTGGAGCGGCTGGGCCCGTGAGCCATGGCCGCTGAGCCTGTGCGTCCGGAGCCTGTGCTCCGCAACGGGAGAAGCCGCAACAGTGAGAGGCCTGCGTACAGCCAAAAAAAAAAAAAAAAAAAAAGAAGGCTATGTAAAGACTCTAGAAGGTAGGTGAAGCTTCTTTGTGAGAGACCCTAGAATACCCTTGTCTAAAGACAATAGCACTTTTAAGTAGGTGGGTCGTATGCTTCATCATATATTTATTGTTTATTCATTCACTTTATTACGTACCTTCTCTGTGGTATGCATCATCCTCGGGGCTTGGAATTCAGTACCAAACAGAAACGTGCTAACATTCTAAAGAGGAAAGAAGGCTATAAAAACATCATCAAATAGACAATATAATGTTGGATGATATAAGTGCTAGATGGTAGGGACTTCCCTGGTGGTCCAATGGTTAAGATTCCACGCTTCCACTGCAGGGCGCATGGGTTCCATCCCTGGTCAGGGAACTAAGATCCCACATGTCACAAGGTGTGGCCGGAAAAAAAAAAAAATGATAAGGTGGGTAAGTGTAGGTGGTTAAAATAGAATGGGGCAAGGGCATGGAGAATAATGAGAGATGTTTTATTGGCTACGATGGCTAAGGAAAGTCTCTCTGGAAAGAAATAAGGGAGGAAATCATAAGAATATTTGATGCAAAAGCAGTGGTTTTGCATGAGGTTTATGCTTTTAAAGGATAACTCTGCCTGCCGCAAGGAGAACTGACTGTAGAAGAGTATGAGGGAGACCAATTAGAATGCTCTTGTCATCCAGGCCAGAGAGGAGCTGGCAGTGCAGGAAGTGGGGTAGATATAGGGCCCAGAGGCAGGTTTGAGGGCAGAAGGTAAAGAATCTTTTCAGTAATATTGGCAAATAGGGTTTATTCTGTAGTCTATCTCTACAGGCAATGCAGAGACAACTGGCCCAAGAGGACAGTAATTTAAGTCACTGCTGGCTTTTTACTGCACATTCATCATGCACAGTATTTTCACTCCACATTCATCCCTGTAAGCTGAGGAATCCCACCTTGGGATGTGGAGTCTGTGACATTAAGTACTGGTGCATTCATGCTTCCCCTGACCAAAACAGTACTGATGCAACACCCTATTTGTCTCAGCTGCTCAGCTGCAGCAAATGCAGGGTAACGTCTTTTCTCCTGATCTTTGTCTCACTACATAACTGTTCTATGAGGGTAAAAATCCTCTTGAGTCTCCTCAGAAGTAAATGTGTTAAAAACATAAAGAAGAAAGTATTATAATGGTCAATTTTTTTTTCTGGTAGTATACACAGATTATGTGCTTTTAGCTTCAAGGAAGAAAATAAGAAAACAATTTTAAAAAGGCAAATATACTGGTAAGTTCATTTACTAGAGCTGAATTTTTTTCCCAGGCACCTATTCCATCCAATACAATTAACCTGAATGGATGAAGTTCTACAGTTCAACTCAAAATAATTTTTGAACAAAGTACCACACTTCTTATTAATTCATAATCATGCTGCCCGTTAGAGGTTGAAAAGAGAAGAGTAGGCCAGGTGGCAAGTAGTGAAGCTATTCAGAAAGATATCAGGCAGCACAGGAGACAGTGCAAGGGAGAAGAGGGGTAAAAAGCGGGGAGATCATACGAGGCTTTTGGAGACAGACTGCATTGGGAGATGAGTGGGAACATAGATTTTGAGGAATATTCCAGAGCTTGGCTAGTGAGTGGGTTAAGAACATAGTCTCTCAGTTGATGGTTGGGTTTAATTCCTGGCTTCAGCAGTTACTAGCCCTGGGACGGGACAACTTACTTGAACTTGGTGTGCCTCAGTTTCCACATCAGAAAAAGGGAATAATAGCACTTAACCTTGTAGGATCATTGTCAGGATCAAATTAGATTTTATACATATAGTTCTTCATATAGAGACCGGCATGCAAGTATTTAATATATTTTACCTATTATCATTAGACTGCACAGTGTTTGGAGACTGATTGGATGTGGAGTGTAAAGATACAAAGGAATAAAAAACAAAGAGCCTCGAGTTTCTTATTTGATCCTCTTGGTTGATGTTTCATCACATCTTTATACCAGAACAAATATTTAAATCAGACAGAGGAAAAAGTTAAAAGACGTGGTCTTGGTTTTAAACCCATTTGTCTTGGGATGCACTACTTGTTGGTGCACATGTATCTATAGTTCATTCCTTTTTACTGTTGTAATTCCATTTTATGGATAAATCAAAATATAGAGAGTGGGTGGACATTTGGGTCATCTTTATTGTCTTGATATTGGGGCAGTGCTATGAACGTTCGCATTTTTTGGTGCACATATGAATGGAATTTAGTTGGGTTTATGCCTAGGAGTGTTTGTCAAGAGCTCCGCAGGCAGGTCTTGTAAGTACCGTATCATCTCGCTCTTCTGGTCCTCTGGCTTTGCTTTCTTTTCTATGTTTCAACTCAAATGCAAGTGCCTTTTATTCTCAAACTCTAAACTAGATGCATGGGGGGAAGGAGATTCTAGAAAACATAGTTGTTGGCCTCTCCTTTGTGATGAGAGAGCTTAAATGTGGGTAGGGATGATGCTTAATTGATAACAGACAATACAACATGAGCATCTCTTCATAGTTCTGATGGTCATGTGGATATTGTATTTTGCATTGTGTTTGTTGAATTATCTTGCCCATTATTTGTTTGTAAGTCTTTTTTATTTGTAAATAAAATATTTAAATATTCCAGATATGAGCCTTTTATCGAGGATAGGTTTTACAAATAGCTTTTCCTACTCTGCAGTTTGCCTTTTCTCTCTTAATGGTGTCTTTTAATGAATAGAAGTTCTTAATTTTAATGTACTGCATTTTAGCAATTCTTTCCATTATTGTTAGTGTCCATGATAAGACGTTCAACAAGTCTTTCTCTATCATTTGTCCAAACTTTTAAAAAATGGAAAAGATTCTATTTTAGGTATGTGTCTTGTAAACAGCCTTCTGTTATTCTATTTCCCTCTCTCTCTCCCCAAGTAGCTTGGTATTTTTATGTTGCATTATAACTATTACTGTGGTTACCCCACTACAAAATACCTCCTTGACTTGTCAATTTCTAGTATACGTAGTGCTTTTACCTCGAAAGTGCAAAAGTTCTAAAATACTTTGTCTGTCTAGCCTTGTGAGTCTGTTGAAATCTGCTCAGTCAGTCAGAAGTTCTGCTCAACTTCTGAGTCTCTCACCAGCCTCTTCTGGACACCTGAGCAGGTGTTCTCACCAGGCACCTCTAGGACAGAAGCAGTGCCCACGGTCCCACGGTTCTTCACTGGCTTGTTATCTCTCTGAAAGGAATGAGAACTATATAATCAATACAGTCTATTAAAATGCAGTATGGTATTTTGAAATGAATTTTATTTGCTCTTCTAGAGAGGGGAACATAAATAAATCATAAGCTATTTTTCTTTAAAAATTTCATAAATGCATGAATATATAAGATATAATGTCTCTGTTTCAAACTGTAGCCTTAAATATGTATATGAATTATGAATGAGAAAAAATTATCCTTGAACACTAATAATTTTCTTCTGAACTTCTTCGTGCATTATTTCTAAGTAACCTTAAGTGTATCGTAGAGTTTTTAGTGGGTCTCAGGGACAGTCTTTCAGTGTAAGTATGTTTTCCCCAAGTAGGTTAGAGAAATGACACACACTCTGACTTTGGAATTTAACTCAGGTCTTAAGTTAAATCAAACTTAGTATGTTGAAAGTAAGTAATGGAAAGAATTCTTGAGAAAGCATCTTTTGCTAAATTTATATTTTGGTGTATCTTCAGAAGTCTACTCCTCACACGTAGTTTACAGTCAGTAGCCTTGAGTAATCTTGGTTTACACTACTTTTTTTGTAGCACAATGAATAAAGCAGTATTTCTAAATATATCAGAAGACTTTAGTGATTCTGCCTCAGTTGGGGTATGATTGTATAGAGATGTATCTGCTATGTATTATTTCTTCTGTTTTGTATTCACCTTTGAGACTAATTTCAGTTCCCCTGAGTTTTACCAACAAATTAGAGTAAAGCCATTCATGATAAAATATAATCTAAGGAATAATGATAAACATTCCTGCATTCAAGTGGCCTGAAACAAACACTGTGGCTGAGCTTGACATTGTGAGGAAAGATTCTGTGTTTGACATTTATTCCTACTGGAGAGTCACTTCATGTAAGTCCACAAAATATTAAGGGCTTAATATTTTCTAAACTTGTTTTTCCTTCAGAATAAGTAAAACATTTGGCAGGTTTATTGAACTGTTGATAGAGCATGATGCCTCAGGGAAACTAAAAATCTTTGACTGCACTAAAGTGCTTAAAAATAATGCCAGTTCTCATCCTTAGTCAGGGCTGGGAATGCATATCAGATAAGAAACAACCTTAAGGATGATGCAGAATGAATGACTGAGAAACAGAGGAGTCAGAATTGTCAACCTTGGGAATAAAATACTGACCTTTAACTCTTTATCTTCTGAATAAAACTATTTCTCCTAATGTACTGTTTTTAATATTTTGCAAAAAAAAAAAGGAATGAATAAGTAAAGTATTATTTTTCGTATTGATCTTCCAATTCCCTATGAAGGATCATAAGCAGACTTAATGACATTGTTTATTAATCTTAATGATTTGGGGGTTTGTATAGCCTTCAAGTTAGGTTGCAAAAATAATGTTCATGTAGGATATTGTGAGATATTTACAGAGACAGTACCTGTCTCATGAGTTACTATGTTTCTATAAATTCTTTGTAAATCAACTGTTTGAAGTTCAGAACTGATTTCAGGTGGAATTAAGTTCTCTCATATACCCTGCAGGTATCTATTTTGTATTAGAATTTACTTCTATTTTGTGTCAGACTTCTCCCTGGAAAATGAGCTAGTTAAGGCCAGTAATCATGTCATTTTTTTTTCCTTGGTGAACACATTTATTTCATATTGAGGGGATGAGGTATTGCTGACTCTGTCAGTGTGTATGGAGCGGTAGGGAGACAATCAGAGGGAACCTGACATGTTCTCAGAAATCATGTTCTTATTCATTCATTAAGGATGCTATACACAGCATTCAGTTGGTGCTCAACAACTGATAAATAAATCAACTAAAAATAAATTGTGTTGTAGGCAGACCATGATGGTCTATGATAATGCTCTAAATACTAAATAGCGCTAGCTTGCTCTCTTGGTCCAAAAAGCATAGAACTCTGCAAAGAGGAGAAAGAAGTAGAGGAATAAAGCAATATGAGGGAATTTCCTGCTCCTTTCCTGGGGACAAGGCTGATATTACATATTATTTGAGATATCTGATGCCAATTTATACAATTATTTGGTGCCTGGGAAACATACTGGTAATTCCAAGTAAAATTTACTTGATATGGCTTTTTGAAACCTCCAAGTTCTATCAAACTTAAGGTGAGATTGCAAAGCATCAAGTATGCAAACTCTTCTCTTCTGGTTGAAGTTCTGCAGTTTTAACATATATATGAGAGACTCAACAGATAATAAAATTTGTCAGTTGTGTTTTAAACAAATTAAAAATCTACAAATGCAAATATGAGTTGAAGCCATACGAATACCTTTATATTACGAACATAGGCAATAAATTATAGAGTGAGAGTTATTTCTTGAGAATGCAAATGAATCCGTCTGGAAAATATGATGAAAATCCTAGTAATTCAATGAGAGGAAAATTTTTGGAAAGCAGTAATGGTTAGAGACTTCTAGATGAATAATGGTTGGTGCTAGATAACAAATTAAAAATGAGCTTTCAATCTTGGGTAGTGGTAAGTGACATCTTTTGGGGATGCTCATCCACAGACTGAATGTGATAAAGTCACAGGTACAAGTCATTCTCTGTATGATTGCAGGGGATGGGCCTGAAGTTGGGTCACCTGGACTGGAAAAGTTTGGGTCAATTGAGGGGAATGTTTTGACCAACTGGGAGGAGATAACAGAAATAATTATGTCTCTAGAAGAACCAACTTTGGAGGAAATGTTCAAATAATAATATAGATTAAATTGCTCAAGTCAAATCAATGAGAAATTGTGGCCCTCTCTATTTCAAGATAGGCTCTAAAATATAGCACCAAAGGTTTATTTAATTTTCTTTAAAAAGTCATGAAATATAGAAGCAAGAGTTGGCTAAGAGTTAGAAATACTATTCGACATCTTTTAGAGATGTAATAAAGCGGTTTACTGGTAAGATAGTGCACTTGCTTGAGGGCACTGTAGAATTTTGTCCACTGAAATATAAAAGTAAAATTTGGTTTCAAATGATAATGTGAAATTCTTCTCCAAAAGCATGCCTTAAGATATTTGGAAATTTTAACTTTACCTTGCATTAAATTTTCTTGATCATCAGCAATTTGTGCTGATAATCAATCAATTTAATTTTCAAACTTTCTCTTGGTATGCCTTTCTCTGGAATTGGCTAATCATAATTTTTAAAAACTGACTTTGTTTTAGCAAAACTATTCACGGAAGTTTGCTATTTACATCATTAACCTCTCTCTAGAGCTTCTAATTTTATTATTGGAAGAGTAGGTAGAAACTTCCTTTAGAAAAAAATGCCATTCAAATTGCAGGGTCTTTAACAGACTCACAGACAGACATCAGACTTGTGGTTGCCAGGGTGGGGAGGGGGAGGGAGAGGGGTGGACTGGGAATTTGGGGTTGGTAGATGCAAGCTGTTACATTTAGAATGGATAAACAACAAGGTCCTACTCTATACCACAGGGAACTACTGGGATAAACCATCATGGAAAAGAATATTAAAAAAGAATGTATATATATGTAAAACTGAGTCACTGCTGTACAGCAGAGATTGGCACATTGTAAATCAACTATACTTCAATAAAAAAAAAAAGAATCCAAACTGCAGGGTCTTTCACTTTTTAAAGATCTAGTAAAAGATCTCTATTACTATGCGATCTTCCAAACAGAATACTTTAGAACCAGTGCAAGTTAAAACATTAACTGCATCAATCAATCTTAATATTTATACATTTATTCCTCTAATATATGCTTTCCTACATGATATTAGAGGTACAGAATACACTTGTTGGTAACATGAGTTTTTCTCTCAGTTCTTATAGAATGAAATCAGATTATAGGTAAATCAGTTTCTTGAAGCTCTTAGAAAACTTCAGTTAGCTGGCTTCAAAAAGCTAAAATTTGATAATTCATTCTCCTCTATTGTCTGTTTGGGTTCATACATTTTCAAATGCCCATCATCACTGCCCTCATCCCACTTGCGTGATCAAAGGCACTGGTGTTTTGTACTCTCTGAGCCTGACAGCTGGTATGTAGTGCTTTGTCTTTCCCTACAAGTGATACAATTATTTTAAGACATTTCTAAGTTAATGGAATCCTTCATTTCCTCCACAAGTTTATAGTGAAAAATATGTGTCAAGATTTATGTGTGTCTCTTTTTACTTTTCTGTTTTTTCTTCTCTCATTCTGTGACATTAAATGATAACATTCAGTCTAACTCTGTATATAAGATAGTTCTGTAAGTGCAATTTCTTTTATTTTTATCATGGTTATGATTTATCATATTGCACTCCACAAAGTGTCAACATTTCTTTGCTAATCTATTAACCCCATTGCTTGAATAAAAATGCTCCTCATGCCAGCCACCTCAATTCTTAGACAAGAAAGTAATGTCCTTATAAGAAGGAGAGCATCGTGGATTTTCCTACTCAATTATTTTGGGAAAAGTCTCTAGTGTGAGTTGGAAGGTTACTCTTGTATTCTATACTTACTACCATTATCAGAAATTATCTATTCCGTGTACGTTGAAAGGTGCTTATTTTCAAATAGTTTCATATTGTGAAATCAAAGAGGAAATATATTCCTAATGGAAACATTGGAAATCCTTTAATTTTTAAAATTGGTTCATCTTCAGCATTTAAGTCATAAAGAGGAAAAGTCTAATTCTAATAGAATAGCAGAATTGCTAAAATTGTATTTAAAGAAGCTTACTTAATGATTTAGTTATAAATGTCTTGAGGGAATGATAATTAAAAATCAATTTCAATTTTAGTTTGTTACCTCACAAGATTTCAAGTCATTTAACAAAAAATCTGAAGCTCTGAGAAATATCAAGTTGAAGCTAGTTAAAATATCTGGCCATTGGAAGTGTCAAATATTTGAAGTACACAGGGTATTATTAGAGTCTTGTTCTGCATGTATGTGAGTAAATTTTAATATCATGGATTAGGACCTCACATATTACATTTTTACTGTTGTTTTCTCCAGTTAGGGTATAAACACCCTGAGGGTAGTGGCCAGATTGTAGGATTATTTTCTCCATACACAGTTCACAGTTCTTTGTATATAGTAGGTATGGGATAATTGATATATTTACAATACTAATGTTCTTAATAAAAACTGAGAATGATAAAGCACCTTATTTTCAAAGAAAATGCCAGCCACGCAATATTATTTTGAGAAAACGAAGTGAGGAAAAAAGGAAACCAGGAGGAAATGAGGAAAGATTTAATGAGGTATCTCCTGTCAGACCCTGTGCTTATAGAAAACACCATAACAAAGATCAAAGGACCTGCCATAATCATACTGTTCATCACTGACAGGAATGAAAATATGTCCATTAAAATATGATTTTTCAAAATCTCAGACTTTTTTTGGAACTTAATTGGATGTCTTTTCATACTTGGAACTCAATTTGGAGAAGATTCTGGAGGAGATTAAAAAAATAGTCTAGCAACCCATCAGAATTTTCCCAGACTTGTTGAAAGATAAGAATTTTGAATTTGGATTCACATGCTGTGAATACTGGCATTCATTTTATATGACATTCTTGGTTATCTTTTTAAAAACTGCATTTCTGGGGATCAGGCTTGGCTGTGTTTACAGAGAGAGGATAATATTACACAAAGAATTAAACATAAGATTATAAAATACATTTCTCCAGAGCTCATTTTAATGTTATGAATGTGATACAATCATCTTTCCAGAACCCAGCCATGAGTGTGCTTTTTTCATTAATGTAAGAAGGTCTAACCAGGTATGCCCTATTTCATTGTCTCCGGGTGTCAAAATGAGGCAGTGAGAAGTGGCAATTATCAAGACCATTTAAGCGTGGGATGTTTCTGTCACTTTTATATCTGGTTTTGTGAGGTCAGTCTTTCTGAGGCTGAATGTGCAGCTTTCCAAAGACAATACCCAGCTTATAAAGTATTTTTTCTCTGAAATATAGCTCTATAGTGTTACAGGAGAACCTCTTTACCCATTTGCCCGTCAAGGGGTCTCCATTATTGATCACTCTTGACCTCTGTTTGCCCTGGTTCCCTTGCTGTGTGGAGAGAGGAAGATGGGTCTGCACACATGGCTTGCCCCCTCTCTCCTACTCATTGGCATCTAGCTGCCTGCAGGGAAACAGCTCTGACTTTCTCTTGGACGTGTGGCATATGTGGCAGCCACATCCCTGACCTTTCACGCTATTTCCAAATTTGCTGTGACCAGTGTTGTAAGCAGGCCTAATTCAGGGGTTCCTTATTAGGAAGAATATATTTTCCCTAAACTAAGCCTTGTTCTATAAGCTCTGTCAGTGCATGGCTGACATTTTTTTTTTTTTTTTTTTTTTTTTTTTGCGGTACGCGGGCCTCTCACTGTTGTGGCCTCTCCCGTTGCGGAGCACAGGCTCCGGACGCGCAGGCTCAGCGGCCATGGCTCATGGACCCAGCCGCTCCGCGGCATGTGGGATCTTCCCGGACCGGGACACAAACCCGTGTCCCCTGCATCGGCAGGCGGACTCTCAATCACTGCGCCACCAGGGAAGCCCTGGCTGACATTTTTGATGACCATCTGCCTGACCCCTTTGTCTCAGTTGTTCAGGTCTCGGGTGGAAAAAGCGAAAGTGTTATTCATTGGCTCTCTAAAAATCCTAACGTTAACTTTTACTAATATAGACTTAACCTTTTAAGAAGACATAAACATTATCCCATTAAAAAAAAAAAAATATATATATATATATATATAGAATCCAAGCGTTAATCAGTCTGGCCTTACGAAGTTTTAGCTCTTACTAATCACTGTTCAGGTCATCAAGTGATTATACCTTTTAGGTTTAATTCTCCTTCAGCTACATGCTTCTCTTGTACTTCAGATTTTGTTATTAAAAGCACAGTTTTCTTCTAACCTGTGATCGACTGGGATGCTAGATATTTTGCTTCATGCTTATTTACTTGAAAAGCATTAACTAATCAGTGAAACCTGTATTTAACCCAGCCCTTTCTTAACAATAAAGCTAGATATGGTATTTAAGTTTTCCCATAGCTTATCTTCGTGCTGTGAGATTTCTCAGTATTAATGTTATTTCTTTAAATGGTAGAATTTGACTTTCTGTGCCAGCTTACACATAGCAAGAGTTGACCTTTAATATTTCTTCCCCATTCCTCAGGTGTTAGTTTCATCTTTCTCAAACTCTTCTAATAATTCCTTGACTTTGAAGCCTGCAGCCGATAGAAGTGCTTTGGCTCATTGATTAATTTTTAAAGCCAGTTATTTATCTCATAGGAAGCAGTAGTTTCAGTAGCTGGCTTTTGTCAAAGGCTTTTACAAAGTCTTGTTCTACTTACCATTGAAAAATACATGTATTGTAAAAGGAAAAAAATCAACACATAGAAATGCTACTCATTAACTTTTGCCATTTTTGACTTTCCCTGTGTCTAGGGTATCAAAAATTAACTGGAGAAAATCACGTAACCCCACAGATTTTGTCCAATACAAATCCATTCTGAGCTTCATCATTTGACCAAAAAGTATCATTTGGCAATTCTTTATTTCATATTAACTACCTGTTTAGCACATTTCTTACATCAGTTCAGAAGCAATAAAATAATATTTCTCTTCCATTTCTTTGCAGTATTGTAATTTCTTCTGTTTATCTCTGTTCTCGTTACCTCTAATCCCTTACGGTGTGCAAGGGTGCTTCATAGATACCAAGTATACCTTTATAAAGACCCCAATGGCTGGTTTCAACCAGATTTTAAGCTTCCTTAAGACACGTACTATGTCTTAAATAAATCTATTTCTAGGCCAGTGTTTTGTACACGATATACCTTCAATAAACCTTACTGAAGATAAATGAAGATTGTTCTACAGTAAAACTGCTTTACCTGTAACTTAGTTATAGAAACTGACTGTATACTGTGATTTAATTGCCTCATAATAAATAATTATTTTTCAATTTGGAATAAGAGACAATCCTTAGTCTTAAAATATGTCTTTTTATACAATACCTAAACAATTGGTTGGCAATTTGTTAAAATAAGTATAAATTCAATTTCACATTATCTTTATTCTTTGTGATGAAGTATCTGCTTTTTTAAACTTTCTATTGCTTATATTTGTAAAAAATAAAAAAAAGAACAAAAAAACAAACAAAACCAAAACAAAACAAACTCCCCCAAAACAGTTTATTATTCACTTATTTCCTAACAGGCACAGCTTCTCTCTCCCCCTCCTCTCCACCCCCCGCTTTCCCCTCTCTTATCTTCCCCCCTTTCCCCTCTCCACCCTCCCTCCCTCTCCCCCCTCTTCTCAGGCATCTTGAGAAATTGAAATCTGTCTTAAAATCTAAGAGATACGTTACATTGTGAATTTAAAGAATCATATGAGTAAACTTGTAAAAGAAAGAAAATGCCCATGAACTTGCTCTGGCTAGAGCACTTAGACCAGAAGCTGGGGGACGGGGCTCTGAGATCTCCCTCACCTTCCACCGACTCACCAGGGTCTCCACTCTCCTTCCAGCTGTGTCCCTGCTGTGGGGCTCCCCATGAAGTAGTCCTGCTATTCTTAGATGACTGCTGACATCTACTCATCTTGTTAGTTTTTAAATTTAATTCATCCAACTATTGTCACGATTAGCAGGTTTCCTATTACTTTCTTCTATTTTTTCTTTACATTTCAGTTTGCTTATTTAAATAGTTTAACTTCATGTAACATTGTCACCATCGTCTGAATGGTTGTCAGGCATTTCCCATTTGAAAATACCATACAGACTCTAGTATAATGAGCTGGAAATAAAATTTTACCATCAGTAGCGTTAAAGATGTAGAGTGCCATTGGAACAAATAATAGACTCCTTCTAATTAAGCAAACACACTTTTTGTGTGGTAAATGCACCATATAATTGCTATAGTATTATATTCACAAAGCAGAAACTATGCTTTATGTAATGGTTTTACTTCAGTAAATATTGTATAAGATGATTAAAAGAATTAATTTAGTTGCAGCCTGGGTACATCCATAAAACTAGAAACACCACAGTAAAATATACTCTGAAGCAGTAGGAACATGATTCCGATTAAGTTTTTCTCCTGTTACTTTAAATCCTCTACAGGATTTAAATCCTAGCAGAAGGATTGTTTGAAGAGTAAATAAACTGAATTGTACTTTAGGGTCAAAACTAGTGCTAAAACGACCACTGCAGAGGAAGGATAACAGCAAGATAGTTTTCCATAAGTATTTTCGCTTTAAAATAGGAGTATAATTCATCATTGTGCTTAAATGATAAGAGTAGCATTTCCTGTTCCCACAGGTACTTGTGTTATGTGCTCTGGTATTATTTTAGATACAGAATAAAACCAATGCTTTGGAAATAAATATGACTTTGAAAGTTGTCAGGCAAGCATGAAACCACAGCATGTGAAAGTAGGAAGCACAAAACTAATGGAGTGGAATTCATGGTCTGTTTTCTGTACCTCTTGACTAATGTTCTTATGGAGGAGGTTTTCTTCAAAGAATGTACCGTAATTATAGCCAAGAGCACATACACTTACCATACGGCTGGGCTGCGCGGTGTGATGTAAGAAATGCATTTGCATTGGAGACTGAAGTTTCTGAAAAGATCCCCTCTGGTATGCAGCATCCTGTGTAGCAACCACTTCTTAAATCGTTGTTCGTGTGAGTAACATTTCAGTTTTATAATAAGATATATTTTCAGGAGAAGAAAAAAAACAAATGGTTTCAGACCAATTTTACATTTATCTGTGCAATTCTAGAAAGCAAGTGCATTTTCCTTGATTGGGTGGAGGGACTCAGTGGTTCTTGGGTGTTAGGGAAGCATGGTCTTAGACACAGGAGAATGCGTCCTTACCCTAAATGTGTCCCCTTTGAACCGTCAATATCTCCTCAAATTTAATTCATAAGTACAATATAAATAGAAAAACAAATGGCCCTTAAAATGTCTGACATGTTACAGACTGGTAGCATCCATAACTGGTGCCACGTGGCAATTTGATGATTGAAATGATTACAGAGCAGGTGGCATTCAGCATTACCGAAGACACCACACATCAGTCATTCAAGAACAGGAGTCAGTTAAGCTTTTCTATTAAAATGCAGCCCTGTCTGCAGTCTTGAGCTACTTCTAGAGTAGAATTTAAAGGCCACATATTCTCTGGTGCTTTTAGGATTAAAAAAAATAATGCTAAAGTATGAAATGTCCCTTTTATTCCCTGTACACAATTAACAAGGTAACAACATCAGGCCAGCCTTCCAGATTTGTGAATCATCACAAGATAGAGAAACAAAGGACAGTGATCAGCCTGAATTAAAGTTTAGTTTAAGATCCATTTCTGTTGTTTTCTGAACTGTGAATAATGTATATTTCATTGAGTTCTCTTGTTCAGTGGGGCTTCTGATTAGTTTGCGGGCCTTTTAAAACAAACTGCATGTAGCCATTCCTAACACACCTTTTTTATGGAGAGCTTGGATGTATTTGTTAGCTCCTTCTTAATAATGATAGGGCATCTGGCTTTCTGCCACCATCCTTTTTCCAGATATAAAGATACAGCTGCTGCCTTGGAATTATATTCAGAAAGTGTCACACCTCAAAAATCACTTGTTCACAATTCAATTCTATCTTCCGCTTCCACTCTTTATTATTTTCCTCTGGCATTCTTGGTGATACCCCTTATCTTTCAGGAATTCAGGCTCAGAACTTTAGGGTCAGCCGTAATTGATTGACTGACTGACTGTAACTATTTCTTTGGATAAAATTTCAAATTCTTAAAACATCTTGCATGAGTAACACCTGTGTGCCAGTTATCCCGATTCAGGGGTTGTTCACATTTTGCCTCATTCTTTTTATTATTCTCTCTTTTTCTCGTTTTTCGTGATATATACCTAACTTGAAACATTTTAGACTGAGTTGTGTCCCTTTGCTCCAAAACACTTCCAATGTATTGTCTAACAACAAGGACAATATCGTATATCACCAGAGTATAATTACGTGATATGTATGTGATATAATTATTTGACACTATAATTATCAAAGTGAAAAAATTAATATTGATAGAAAAGGAGGCAAGAATATACAATGGAGAATAGACAGCCTCTTCAATAAGTGGTGCTGGGAAAACTGGACAGGTACACGTAAAAGAATGAAATTAGAACACTCCTTAACACCATACACAAAAATAAACTCAAAATGGATTAGAGACCTAAATGTAAGACCGGACACTATAAGACTCTTAGAGGAAAACATAGGCAAAATACTCTATGACATAAATCACAGCAAGATCCTTTTTGACCCACCTCCTAGAGAAATGGAAATAAAAACAAAAATAAACAAATGGGACCTAATGAAACTTAAAAGCTTTTGCACAGCAAAGGAAACCATCAGCAAGATGAAAAGGCAACCCTCAGAATGGGAGAAAATATTTGCAAATGAAGCAACTGACAAAGGATTAATCTCCAAACTTTACAAGCAGCTCATGCAGCTCAATATCAAAGAAACAAACAACCCAATCAAAAAATGAGTGGAGACAATTCTCCAAATAAGATATACAGATTGCCAACAAACACATGAAAAGATGTTCAACATCACTAATCATTGAAGAAATGCAAATCAAAACCACAATGAGGTATCACCTCACACCAGTCAGAATGGCCATCATCAAAAAATCTCCAAACAATAAATGCTGGAGAGGGTGTGGAGAAAAGGGAACCCTCTTGCTCTGCAGGGGGGAATGTAAATTGATACAGCCGCTATGGAGAACAGTATGGAGGTTCCTTACAAAACTAAAAATAGAACTACCATACGACCCAGCAATCCCATTACTGGGCATATACCCTGAGAAAACCATAATTCAAAAAGAGTCATGTACCACAATGTTCATTGCAGCACTGTTTACAATAGCCAGGACGTGGAAGGAACCTAAGTGTCCATTGACAGAGGAATGGATAAAGAAGTTTTGGAACATATATACAATGGAATATTAGCCATAAAAAGAAATTAAATTGAGTTATTTGTAGTGAGGTGGACGGACCTAGAGTCTGTCATACAGAGTGAAGTAAGTCAGAAAGAGAAAAACAAATACTGTATGCAACACATATATATGGAATCTAAAAAAAAAAATGGTTCTGATGAACCTAGGGGCAGGACAGGAATAAAGGCGCAGATGTAGAGAATGGACTTGAGGGCACGGTGGTGGGGGGAGGGTAAGCTGGGACGAAGTGAGAGAGTGGCATGGACATATATACACTACCAAACGTAAAATAGATAGCTAGTGGGAAGCAGCCGCGTAGCACAGGGAGATCAGCTCGGTGCTTTGTGACCACCTAGAGGGGTGGGATAGGGAAGGTGGTAGGGAGACGCAAGAGGGAGGGGATATGGGGATATATGTATACATATAGCTGATTCACTTTGTTATGTAGCAGAAACTAACACACCATTGTAAACAGTTATACTGCAATAAAGTTAAAAAAATATTGATATAATATTGTCTGATCCACTATTCTTTTCCTGGCCCAGGATACAATCTGGGATCTTGTGTTGCGTTTAGTTACCATCTCCGTTTATCTGTCGTTCTTGTTGCTGTTAGGAGGGCTATGGAAGAGATGCTGTTATTTGAGTATCTGTCATCGGGAGAAGCAGTTTTCTCAGGGGAAAGTGAGATTTCAGTTAGACCAAGGAGATGAAAGAAACATTAGAGGTGCTGTGAGGATTTTAGGGATTTTGCTAACAATTAGCCCTGAATTTCAGATGACCCAGTGGAAGGGTTTTGGGAGTTGAGAAGTGATGGCAGATTGAGGAGGAGATATGCAGAACAGCGTGGGATGAGATGTGAAGAGGGCCACTTGAGTTTCTTGTGGAGATTGACATAAACAGGCGAAAAGGGTATAATGAGATAAGTGAAATGAGTATTGAGGAGGAGAAGTGGCTTGGTGTCTTGCCAGGAGTATGCCGACCCTAGAACTTCCACGTGGCTCCAGCAGGGGGGCCGGACTTGGAGCAGACCTACTTCAGGCATATGAGCTCCTTACTGATTTCTCAAGACAGAGGCAGGAATGTTAAATGTATATACTGTTTGTTCTAGGAGTTCTGCTTAGGAATGGAAGATAAACTAATTAAAAAGTAATGAATTTCTTTAATTTTTATTATGAATCTGTTTTCTTTTGATTTCAAAGAATATTACTGGATACTTAAAAACAAGAAGTATTCATGTACACCAAACAGATAATTCCTAATAATAATGGCTAATGAGGAATCCCTGTCACCTTAAGAATTAAAACCAAAGACTTTTCTCAAAACATATTAATCGATAAACTTTACTACTCTTTCTGTTTAAAGAGAAAAGCTTTCCCTGTCTAAGGACATGAAAGACTGCTCTAGGTAAATAGAAGAGATTAACATATTTCAAAGGAAAGCCTGGTATTTGTTTCACAAGACGGTTAATATAACTTACTGGCAAGGTATAATACACAGAAAAGTATATTTAGACTCTAGAATTATAGTGAGTATTTTCCTTTAATTACAAAATTGGTGAAGATAAAAGATCAGAAGCTAAAAAAGAATACACATTAACTATAGCATATTAAATTTAAATCTTTAAATCTACATTTTGGGGAAATTAAGCATTCTGTCTACCTGCTAATAACACAGAAGTTTGCAAGATTATACCACATATTATTATTAGTGGAGAGTAGGAGCCAGGAGGCAAGGATTACCTTCAGGTTATATACATATTTTTCCATTGCAAAATTTGTTTTACCATGTTCATATATTACCTATTCAAACTAAAAATAAAATCGACTATATTTGCTTGTCAGTGTACAAACCACTTGTCTTGATATTCAAAATTCTCCAGTCCTAAGTATTCTACGTGCCTCATTTTAGGTAATCCTCACAGTATCCCTTTAAAAATGAGTTGTTATTTCTATATTTTATAGGAGAGAAAACTGTGATTTACACAGATTGAGCAACTTGCTTAGGATCACACAGCTAGGAAAGAAGAAACTAGACTCTGAATACAGGAGTCTTTATGCCCCTCTCAGAAGGGACTGCTAGGGGCTCAACCAGCTGGAGAAGAGCACTGAGCTCTTCAGGGTAAGAAGAGTCATTAAAGCAACAAGCAAAAAACCGGAAGAAGGGACTGCTAGGGGCTCAACCAGCTGGAGAAGAGCGCTGAGCTGTTCAGGGTAAGAAGAGTCATTAAAACAACAAGCAAAAAACCGGAAGAGTTGAGCGTTGAATCACTTCCTGCTATGGTCTAAGCAAGAGGCTAAAACTGGAGAAAATGCCAATGGCCCCGTTCCATCTTCCCCCACGGAACAGCACACCGCACCTATGCACCCATCCAGGGTTAGGTGGATCAGCACAGGTGTGAGGGTCGTCTCATTGTTGACAGAGCACAGAACAAAAGGTTCCGGCAGTTTTATATCCAGGGGAACTTGAGGCGGGAGAGCTTGGAGGATAAAAGTACTGGGTACTCAGAGTAGGACAAAGTCTCTTCAAGACCTCTGCCCAAGGTCTCAAATAAAAGAGACCTAGGAAGGTAGACGTGTGAAGATCATGACCAGCCAGGGGCGCCTGAGTCCATGGCAGCAGCTCTCTTCAGAGACCACAGTGCATTGGCTGTGCACCAAGTCTGGTGTGGGGAGGACAGCCTTCCCCCAAAGGAAGGCCAGGCAAAGCCTTTGTAACTGCCTGTGGTCAGATCTGAAAAATCACACATAGGTTTTTAACCAGCAGCCAGACTCTTTAGGGACCTCATATCCTTTTGCACAGAACACAGAAACAGCCAGATATGACTGAACATCTTCCCCTGCAGTATTATTGCATCTTGCCTAACTTTGCCACCTCTTATCTAAGGCTGGTCCTTCTACGTGTTCTAGGACTTTGGTTCCAATTTCTCACCTAGGACCTATTATTGCCTTATTCTTCTTTAACTGTTTCCTCTCAAAGGAATTTCAGTCGTCAACATTTAAACAGCATTATCTTCCATCTTAAAAAAGAACGGGAAGACGGTTATCAATGCACTGTCTGTTCTGCTGATGCAGTTTACTAGCTGACTGTTTGTGGCATCAGTATCCTTAGATCATTTCCTCATCTTCCTGATACCTTCCAAGTTCACAGGTTGACTGGCAAAGAGATTGTAAAAAATAGAGCTCTTGTGAAAAAGAATAGTGTTTAAATTAAATTGAATGAGAATATTTAGGATTTTTTATACCTTTTTGGTTACAAAAATGTGAACATGGTGAAAAATAATATTAACTTGCCTTTAGTAAATACTCTGAGACTTCAGTTCCAAGTTTATTACCCTCCAAATCCCACTGTTAAATAGCATCTGTACTCAGGCTAAAACCCCCTTATTAGAACAATCTTCGGATTTTTACCTTTTAGATTTATAAATCTATGTCAATGTCTACTCTAGAGTTTATTGATATATATATAATTTATTTAATAAATATAGATTTATTATAGATTAAGTATGTCTTTTACTCAAATAAATGATACTTTAAAGCATTTTAAAAAATATTTGAAACATGATATTGGGATGTTATTGAATCTTCAGTGTTTTCCTATTGCCCTCCACTGACTCCTATTCCCCTAGCCCACAAAGCTTTCTTTTAGTTCATTTCTTCAGGGTATAATTCCATTTTAAGTGATACTAAGTGAAAAAAGATTTGATTGCATTGAAGAGTTCCTATTGCTATGTTAGCCCACTAATGTGGACACCTTCCAATGACAGTTACTTGCATTACGGGGAAACCCGATCTTGTGAGACCAGAGGGAGATATATCTAGTTGAGGCTGCACTGTTTAATAATGGTTGAGGGTGGTGGGTGGAGAAGCCTTCATTCCTAGGCAGGGTGGTAACATTATGCAGAGATACAGAGAGATGTCAAGGATTTAGTTGGGGCGAAATTGAAGGAAAGTTTGATTGAAGGATTCAATTTGGACTGCCATGCATTTTGAAGGTGGCATTCTACCTCTTTGGGAGGGCCAAGTAGCATACCAGATCCTAGAAGAAAGAGGGCATGACTAGACATATTTTCAGAGAAATGAGAGGGCCCTTTGGACATGTTTGCAGGCAAGTCTCAAGAGCAAGGTGGCCCATGAGATGCCATGTTGGAGATGGCCTGAATAGGTACCATGGCCACTGGCTTGTGGAGAGGGGCACATCTGACCTTGGGCTTTTGCTTTCTGCTCTGTAGCATATTCATTTTATCTAGCCTTTTATAAAATTTGGTTAAACTCTCTGGCCTGTGTTAACTGAGCTTTGTGGGAACTCGAGGAGACTGTGTTCACATTTGTGACTCATTAGACCTGAAGATGGCCGCAACTGCACAAAGAATTGGTTACCAGGCACCAGGAATCCAGGAGCAGTGTTCTAGAACAAGAGGTAGAACTGGATGATGAGACTAGATTTGTGGAATATGTAAGCCTTCCCTAGGGATTCTCAGAAATACTGAGTGATAAGAACATTGTAGACACTGCCTGCAGGAACATAGAATGGGTGCTGTCTACAGTAGTTGATTATTGCAGTGAAGGTTGGAGAACATATTGCCTTTAGTATTATCTTTATAAATATGTATATAATTACTTAGGGGTTCTTAATCTGGGATCTCTAAGGGATGTGTGGACAAGCTACATTATATTCAGCATTTTGTGTATGCATATATCTTCTCTTGGGAAAAAGAGTTATAATTCTTATTAGATTCTAAAAACAGCCCGTAAGTCAAGAAAAGGCACAGCTATGTCTCTGGTTATAGCATATTAGCTTCATATGTTTTCAGAATTGTTTTTTCTTCTTTTCAGTTTAACATTATACTTTAAGCATTTTCTCCAGATAATAATTATTATTTGAAGGCATGAATTTTGTTGGCTGCCTCATATTCTAAAATTGAGATACATTAATATATTTAAGCATTGTGCTGTTATTAACCAACTCGTTTTCTAATTTTTCACTATTAAAAATAATGCAGGTATAGCAAACAGAATTCTAAAAGTGGCCCTCCAAGCCTCCCTACCCAAATTGTTGGAATCTGTTGAAGACATGAGATGTCATCCCCGGGACTTTGTTATGTATATGACACAGTTGACCTTAAGATAGGAACATTATCCTATTCTAATCACATGAGCCATTTTAAGAACAGAGTTTTCTTTGGCAGAGGAAGAAATCAAAGAGGTTGAAAGCAAATGAAGGATTCTGTGCTCTGTTGCGAGCTTTGACAGTGGAGGGTGCCATTTGCTTAGGGCTGCCGATGGCCTCCAGAAGCTGGTTGCAGGTATCCTGTTCCTGTTGCCAACTTTAATGTGAATGTTACTGTTGTCTTACTTCTGAATATGTTGGTTTTAAAGTAGATGGTTTTTATTATGTTATTAGAGTTTTTTTCTTAAGTCCCATGCAGTATGATCAGGAGGACAATTTCTTCAGATATCAGATTTATTCTAATAGCATCTGTGCTTCTCCCTTCTCTCCTTTTCTTCTGTGAAATATAATGAAAAAGCTTATGAACTTCTTCATGAGCCAAGTTTGGCTATTGATATTTTCTGAGAAAATCAAAAATTTCACAAATATTTCCAAATATATTCTATATAATGTTTTATTCTGTTTATTTAATCCAAGAACGTATGGCAATGCTTCATTGTTACAATTAAATTTATTTTTTAAAATACATTTTAAAGTATATTTGCTTTATTTTCAAACTATTATATTTTGCAATAATTTAATATTTAATAATTATCTTTTACATTTATTTATCAATTCTGTTTCTTACTTACTCTTAAATAATTTCTGCTTTTAATTTTAGTATATGTAAGCTTCATGAGAGTAGGGATGGTGTCCATTGTGCAGCAATGAATCCCCAGTGTCTATAATATACCTGGCACCTAGTAGATGGCAACGTATATTGGTTAACTGAATGAATTATACTTCTTAGATTTTTAAAAAATCTGAGTCAAATATTTAATTAAATAGTGAAATTGTATAAGGTGATTAAAATGACTTTGGGTCTCAGCACTGCTTTGGCTGTTCATGTAATCTGTTGATTAGTTTTGTGGCAATGTTCATCATTTTCTAAATATGCTATATTTCGCTTACACCTTTCACCCAGTAGTTATTTAAATTAAAATGCCTTGATCACCAGGTATTTTGTTTAAACTTTTATTAGTAATTTGAAATTAGAGAACATTCAGGTAAGACACTAAATACTATAAATATTTGTGGCCTAATATATGATTAATTTTATAAATGTTTCATAAGTGCTTAAAAGAAATCTATACTCTGTTCGTAAGTCATTTAATGATTTTATCATAATAAGAATTCTATGGCCTAATTTTATTTCCTTCCTGATTTAAAGGCTGAGAAATATGTTAATGTCAACCACAAAAACTTTAATTCCTTCCTGACATTCTAATTATATAATTATTACTTATTTACATTTTATGCTATGTTGCACATAAAATTTTCTAAATATTTAAGTTTACAGTATACTTCTTATAGGAATAAAATGACCCTCACTTGCATCTAATGCCTTGAGTCTTACATTCACATTGTCTGAAGTTAGCCCTGTTATTCACACTTATTTTAAAAATTTTTGTTTAAAGCAATAGTAGTAATACAGAATTGGGTATTCACACTTATTTTTAAAATTTTGTTTAAAGTAATAGTAGTAATACAGAATTGGGTGATTAGAGATGAGATAAAAATGATGTATAAAATGCTCAATTAAAATCAAAAGACAAAATAAAAGGAAAAGAAAAATGAAGAAATGCAATGAACAGAAAGCAATTATAAATATGGTAGCTATTAATCCAACTGTATCTCTAATCATGTAAAATGAGAATGATCTAAATATACCAATTAAAAGTTGGAAATTGTCAGAATGGATAAAATGTTTCAGATCCAGCTATACATTGTCTACAGATCCAACTATATATTGCCTACAGATACGTTAAAAGTAAGAGATGGTAAAAGGTATATCATGCTAACACTAATCCAAAGAAAGTTGGAGTAGCTCTATCAATTTCAAACAAAGCAGGCTCAGAACAAGGAAATGTCTTATCACCTGTTATTCACCTCATTGGTGAGGGAGGGATTCTCACCCTGGGGTTATAGCAGTGGCTGACCATACAACACCCAGCACTGAACAGATGAAGTCATAGCGGTTTATTAGTCGCGTATCCTCACAGCCCAGGGCAGGAGGACGTGGACCCCGGGCAGGACAACCTGGGGGCTGCGCTTGGGAACGGAGTGAACAGCCTGGGCCTGTGGGGGCAGGCTTTGCAGCATCAAAGGGAAGGGTTTTCCCCGGCTCCTGCAGGACGGTGCAACTAGCTTGAGTCATTCCACTGACCGCACGAACTGAAAACTACTACTCAGGGATAAACTGTGCCTGGGCCCCAAGGTAAGGGTTGTTTGGCCAGGAGGTTCCCATCTGAGGGAGCAGAATGGGGAGGGGAACTTGTGTTTAGGCCACTTGAGGCCCTCCCAATTATACTAGATGTCAACGGGACATGTAATATTGGGCCTTAAATTTAGGTCTTATATCCTAGAAATATTTTTAGCGATAAAGAGGAAATAATGACAAAGGGATCAATTCTCTAAGAACCCATAACAATCCTAAATGTGTATGAACTTAACAACAGAGCATCAAAAGACTTGAGGCAGGGCTTCCCTGGTGGCGCAGTGGTTGAGAGTCCGCCTGCCGATGCAGGGGACACGGGTTCGTGCCCTGGTCCGGGAAGATCCCACATGTCACGGAGCGGCTGGGCCCGTGAGCCATGGCCGCTGAGCCTGCACGTCCGGAGCCTGTGCTCCGCAACGGGAGAGGCCACGACAGTGAGAGGCCCACGTACCGCAAAAAAAAAAAAAAAAGACTTGAGGCAAAATCTGTTTGAACTGAAAGGAGAAATAGATAAATCCATTGTTAACGCTGAAGATTTCAACACTCCTCTGTCAGTAATTGATAAATCACGCAGACAGGAAATCAGTCATCTGTGACCTGAACAGCAGTATCACTCAACTTGATCTAATTGACATTTATAGAATACTTCATCCATGTATATGACTGTTTAGAAAGAATGGTAAAGAGGGTTAATAGATCAGTGGTTGCCAGGAATTCAGTGATGGCGAGAGGATATTTTTAGAACAGTGAAATTATTTTGTATGTTATTGTAATGGTGGATATATGGCCCTCTGCAATTGTCAGAACTCATAGAATTTTATAAAACAAAGAATGAAACAACGTATGGGGGAAAGAAACCACCTAGGATATTGTGGCAACCAGAATGGAATGCATAAGAATTTGCATTCATTTGTGACAGAATAATTCACACATCTTCCTCAATTTACAGTGGGTTACATCCTGATAAACCCATCCCAAGTTGAAAATATGTCGAAAACGCGTTTAGCACACCTAACCTACCGAACATCAGAGCCTAGCCTAGTCTACCTAAAATGTTCTCAGAACACTTGCATTGGCCTATACTTGGGCAAAATCATCAAACACAAAACCTATTTTATAATGAGCTGAATATCATGTAATTTATTGAGTACTGTACTGAAAGTGAAAACCAGAGTAGTTGTCTGGGTAGAGAATGCTTGTAAGTGTGTGGGTTGTCTACCCTTCTGATCACGTGGCTGACTAGGACCTGCAGCTGTTGCTGCCCACCATCATAAGAGAGTCTCATACCACCTATCACTAGCCCTGGAAAAAAATCAATATGCAAAATTCAAAGTAGAGTTTTTACTGAATGCATATCACTTTCACACCATTGTAAAGTTGAAAAATCATAAGTCAAACCGTCACTTGACTTCACCGAAGAGGGTGTATGAAAAAAATGTGCTGACCTAAGAAATGAGTATGGTCTGTGGGGCTAAAGGTAAAAGCTATGGTCCAAAAGCACAAAAGCCAGTGGGTAAAACTGGGGGTATAGATGAACAATTATGAACCCACATACACGTTTTCTGGAAGTCAATAATGCAATAAGTTAGTGGTAGACCGTGGGAGCCAGGTTTCTCACTGTTGTAGTGGCAGATCAGCAAGGGCAGGAGGCCAGAATGACCCATGTAGTTATAGAGTTGGAGACATCAGTATGGCATCCTGTTCAGCTTTTCTAGGCACAGATGAATGCAGATAAAACATGAATAGGTAAGTTCGTATTCACAGGTTAGTCTATGAGACAACCTGGGTGCATCTTGAGGGCATTAGGCTAAGTGAAAGAAGTCAGACTGAAAAACACAAATAATGAATAATCGTTTTTATTTGTGGAATCTAAAAACAACCAAACAAACTCACGGAAACAGAGTAGATTGATGGTAGCCGGGGGTGTGGGGTGGAGTAGGGTGGGGAAGATGGGCGAAGGTGGTCAGTGGGTATAAAATTCCAGTCATAAGATGAAGAAGTTCTGGGGGTGTAATGGACAACAAGGTGACCACAGTTAACAAAACTTTATTATTGTTTCTTGAGAGTTGCTTAGAGAGTAAATTGCAAAACGTCTCACCACAAAAAGAGAGGTAATTATGTGAGCTGATGAATATGTTAACTAACCTTATTGTGATAATCATATGCAACATACGTGTACATCAAATCATCAAGTTGTAACCTTAAACTTACACAGTATTGTCAATTTTATCTCAGTAAAGCTGGGGAAAAAGAAAACAATAATAGAAGAAACTGGGTTTGAGGTAAAACAGAGCTCTCTGTACTATCTAACTTCTCTCTAAAACAATCTATTCTAAAAGATTTAGTAAAGCATAACAATTCATTTAAAATTTTTATTTGGTTTTCAAGGGTACCTATTAGATAACACTTTTATTTCCCACCAGTGCTATGAAAAATGTAAAACAATGGTGTGGCAGGTGAAGGCTGTATTATTTTAGTTTCTGATAGTGGCTATCTTCTGGGATATAAATTAATGCGGGAGGGTTAGGGTGTGCAAGTTAAGGCCTAGGAATGGCAGGTTTTCTCACCTGACTTTACCTTACATTTTGAAGCACTGCTGGTGAATCTGATGCTGATTGGATTTCCTTTGAGGGTAGGGGAGGCGATGACAGGGATCCTGGTCATTCTGACTGGACCCTTAGATTTTCCTGTTTCATTTTGGAATGAAGGAATATTCCTCGTTGTGAGCTTATAGAATTAATCTATACAAGGCCTCATTAAGCCATTCAATATGCAGAATCAAGTGTTTCTTCAGGCTAGCGTACGTTACCTGTGTTATTTTAAAACACATACCTTCTTCCATTTGTTTCTTTCTTCAGCTCCTACTATTTCAAAGCTGTTTCTTAGCTCTTTACTTGAAGTCTCTAATCTCTCATCATGCTTATCTCTTCAGTCTGTATTTTGAGACAGAATTCCCATTCAGGCTTCCAGTCAGTCTGTTCCTTTCCATCATGTGCCATGCTTCCTCGGGAAGCACCCAGGTCCTCTCCCCAGGCCTCTGCACCCTTGTCTCTTGAAAGCTGCTAAACAGACCAAACAACAGATTCTCATGCTGTCCTCTCCTCCAGAGACTGCTGGAGAGCCTGACTCTCAGATGTGTCCTCAGGCTATCCTCCTTCTGTCACTCTCAGAAGAGCTGGGTAAGGAAGCAGGAAGGCAAAGGGATTAGAGTATAATTTCTTACACTTGCCCTTAGGAGTGAGAGATAGAGAAGTCTAAAAAGACCAGAATTAGACACCCAAAAATCAAACCATAAGATTATGTGTCATATAACATAGAATGAGTATGTTTTAAATATTTTAAAGTAATAAGGATATAAGCAAAATTAGAATGGAGAAATAATATACCAGGAATAATTGAGGAAAAACCAAACAATACTTCTACAAATGAATCGTGTGTTAAAAAATAAAAAATTAATGGATATTTTTAGCAAGTGGTGCTAGAGCAACCGGATAATTGTCTGGAGAAAAAGTGATGTTCAGCTCTTAACTCCACTATAGAAATCCTTAATTGGAGAAGGTTTATAGACCTAAATGTAAATACTAACAATACAATTTCTAGAAAAAAAATGTTGAATATCTCTTCAGCCTTAATTGTAGACAAAAATATAACATAAAAAATATGATATAACATAAAAAACTGATATAACAAAAAATCATCAACCATTAATAAAAGAAATTGATAATTAGGATTTTATGAAAATTAAGAATTTTTGTTCATTCAGAATCATCTTTAAGACATTTCAAATGCAGAGACTGGGAGAAAATGTTTGCAATACACACACTGGATGAAGAAGTTGCATCCAAAATGTATAAAGAATGCTTACAGATGAATAATAAAAAGATAAATGAACCAATGGAAAAAATTTAAAAATGGGCAAAATACTTGACAAGACACTTCACAAATCTCCCCCTTTCTCACCAGCTAGTACAAGATAAGTTGCTAATAATTAGTCTTAAGGAAAATGAAAATAAACCACAAAGAAATATGACTTCACATTCTCTAAAATGGTTAAAATTAAAATGACTGACATCAAATGATGGAGAGGATTATAGCAATTGAGACAACCGTACATTGTTGATAGGAATATAAAATATTAAAAGCATTTTAAAGAGTATTTAAGCAGTTTTGTATAAAGGTAAACATATAGTAACAATTCTACTCCTAGGTTTTTACCTAAGAGGAATGAAAACATGTGACCTAAAAGGACTGATACAAAACTGTTTATAGTAGCTCTATTGACCGTAGTAGCCAAAACCTAGATGCAACCTAAATGAATATCAATAAAAAAAATAGATTAAAATTTTGTATGTAGTGTTACAAGGGATTACTATTCAGGAAGGAATTCTTTTTTATAAATAAATGTAAAAATTATTTAAAAAACAAACGAACTAAACTTGCTTTGTACATATAAATATTGTTGGATGGAAAATTACCTTGTGCTAGGTTGCTTATAATATGGTATTCCTCATGATTTACTTGTGAGTACTAGCAACAACAAAATAATAGCTACTTAAATAATGTAGAAGATTATTTTCTCTTTATAGAAGAGTTTAGAGGTGATTAGTCCAGTCAGTCAGGAAAAGATATTGGCTCCACCATGATCATGGAACTAGGTTCTTCCATCTTGCTCATTTTATTGTTCCATAGCATGGTCAAAGATGGCTGCTCAAGCTCCAGCCATTATGTCTGCATTCCAGTCAGCAAAGAGGGAGGTTTGAAGAAAGTAATAAATCTCTTTAAGAATTCCTCCTGGAAACCACACATACCATTTCCACTTACATACTATTTCTATTTGACCCATTGGCCACAATTTAGTCACACTTAACTGTAAGAGGCAGGAATATTTGTTTTTCTATACTTGGCAACCATATGCTGAACTAAAATTCAAGGGTTTTATTTTTAAGGAAGGAAAAAAAAGTATAGTTAGTGGAAACAACTTTCAGTTTCTGCCACAAAGAAATATTTGCAATATGAATTCACAGAACTGTTGATAGTGAAAGAATAGGAAAAAATATAACCCCAAAAAAGTTGGTGTAACCATAGTGATATCACAGAAAACAGAGATAAAAGAAACAAAAAAAAAGTTTTAAGAATTAAAGGGACACTGTATAATTATAGTAATGGTTCTTCAAAATATCAATGTCATAAAAGACAAAAATGTCCTGGAACTTATCTAGATTAAAGAAGGCAATGGAGACAAAGTGTTACCGTGATCCTTCATTGTATCCTGGATAGAAAAAAAAAGATCTATAGAGAAAATAAAAAGCCATAAAGGATATTGTGGAAATTTGAATGTGGACTGTATGTTAGCAGATTTGCATCAGTGTAAAATTTCCTGATGCAGTAATCATGTTATGATTATGTAGGTTAACCTGTTTGTTGTTAGGAGACACACACTGGAGTATTTTTAGGGACAAAGCCTCATGATGTCTGCATATGTCTCTGTCTCTGCCTCCTCTGTCTCTTGAGCACTATCTCTTACACACACACACACACACACACACACACACACAGACACACACACACACACACACACTGATCTGTGGCATGTGCAAATTAGGTCCATACTAAGCAAAGCAGGGCATATGGTCACTTCCCTGTATAACTAACTAATGTGCACAGATTAGCCTGCTTTACATTTTAACCTTTTTCCACCATCTGGTTGTGGTTATTATGGTTGATTTTGTTGATGCAATCAGCTACCCAGGTGTCCTCTTCTTCATTGCTCTAGTGCTTTCTTGTGGGTTTTCCAAAATATATATAGATGAAAAAATTCCCAAAAGACAAAGTCAGGTCTTCTGCCTAGGAGATCACTACAGTCTCCTGGTTTTGTTTTGTTTTGTTTTTTCTTTTTTCTCTGCCTTCTATGTAACTCTAAGCTCCTACTTTGGTCCTTTTTTAATCAAAATTTTCACAACTTAGTAATTTACTCAACCAGTGTACAAACTTCTAGGCAAACATAGAGGTCAAATTCAGCCACTCTAACCTCAACAGCTATACTGATTATTAAAATGTTAAAATAGTTTTGCAATGATTAGTAAACAGCTGATAACCCAAGTTCCTGTAGTACTAATCCTCCATTCTAGTCACCAAAGTTGCTTCTTGTGAGGACCTAGAGTGGCCCCAAGATCTATCAGTTAAAGTATTAGGGGCTGGCATAGCAGGACCACACTCATCCCTAGATCAGCATCTGTGCTGATTGACCAGCACCTCTGCAGGTACCAGTTGTTACTATGAAGAGCATCTCAGAAGACAACCTTGTATGGGATGATATGGAGAGATCTCTTAAGGGGGTTGGGGGAGACAAAGTATAAAGACTAGTGTTTTGTATAACTATGTTCACTGTATATGCACCTGCACATACATTTCTTCTGTACGTAGTAGGTTTTATTAGTCATTTCTTTTTTTTAATTAATTTTTATTTTATATTGCGGTATAGTTGATTTACAATGTTGTGTTACTTTCAGGTGTACAGGGAAGTGATTCAGTTATACGTATATCCATTCTTTTTCAGATTTTTTCCTATATAGGTTATTACACAATATTGAGTAGAGTTCCCTGTGCGCTACAGTAGGTCCTTGTTGATTACCTATTTTATATATAGTAGTGTGTGCATGTTCAATAATGCCATCTGCAGCAACATGGATGGACCTAGAGATTATCATACATACGAAGTAAGTCAGACAGAGAAAGACAAATATCATAGGATATCATTTATATGTGGAATCTAAAAGGATGATACAAATGAACTTAGTTACAAAACAGAAGTAGACTTACAGCCATAGAAAACAAATTTATGGATACCAAAGGGGAAAGTGGGGTGGGAGGGATAAATTAGGAGCTTGGGATTATTAGGCATTTCTGAATGAAATTACTAATCATGGATTATATATCATTTTTGTTGGTTTCCTTTTTTATAGTTATATGTATTTTAAAAATTCAACTAACGTATATTTAAATGTTTAGGTGGTTTTTGTTTTGTTTTTCTGAAAGTCAAATCTCATTTTCTGTTGTGGCAAATACTTGCAAACTTCTTTCTGTTTTTTCTATGATAGCAGAATGTACCAACATAAAATTAGCTGGATTAAAGTTTACTTAATCTTATAAATTGTCTAATATTTAACTGACATGTTTTGAGAGCTGTCTTCCAAGTCTTGAGCCAACAGTTACTGAGGAGTATATATATATATTTATATATATATATAAATACATGAGTGTATATATGGTCTTATGTCTGTTACATATAATTATATTTTACATATATTAAGATACAGTTATAAGATATGTATATATAATTTATAGTTATAAACTATATGTGGGTATATGTGTGGCAACATGCAAAACTTTAAAAAAATAATATCTTTCTACTCATACTCAAAGATACCATGCAATCATTTATACTTATATATAGTAACTTTTTATTTTAAATTTTTAATTAATTTAAGTTTTGTAATTTGAGAACGTCATTTCAGGTTTTATCACAAGATAAAATTACTTGTGACTCCAAATCTTGGAAGGATTCTTAGCATTTCACAGATGAAATATAGGGCCCAAGTATTAATAATTCCATCAAAATGAGAACAGAATCACTTGGATCTATGAGCATTTCTCCTGTTAGCAGAAAATACAAATACATTGTGGTGATAGCAGAAGAACAGTGTTGTAGAAGATAAAATTCTTTCTGAAGAAAGAAATATGAAGATAATTTTGCCCTGGAGAGCTGAACTCCAGGTGAGAGATTTTATACAGATTAGAAGTACTCATATCACTGATGCTGAGAAATGAGAAGGACATGGTAGTCCAGTGAGTGTAAAGGGAACAGGCAAGAGGGGAGAGTCCAGTCACACTACCTGAAGGGTCTTAGGGAACTTAGAGCACAAGTTGGTAATTATTTTTTTAAATTGTTAAAGAAGATTTGGTATTGTTTGCTGTTTTCTTTAAAAATAGAACATTATATAAACAGAACATTATGTTCTAATTTTTCAGGAAAACAGCGAACAATACCAAAACATCTTTTCCTACAATAATTTAATGATAAAAGAGTCATAGGGCAGCAACATAAACTTAAAATATAGGCAGCTGTTTTCTTCAAGTAACTTATTATTTAAATAATTTGAATCAAAAGACACTAATGGTCCAAAAGATTATTGTCTCCTAACAGCCAAGGCCTTCCTCACTTCCCTTCTCCTTCTTGGTAGCATTCATATTCTAGATCTTTGTCTCATTATCATGTTCTTTTTTTTACCTTCCATAATACTTTACTCTCCTGGTTCTCTTTCTACCTCTTTGATCTTCCTTCCCCTCTCTCTAACTCACTTGAGATCAATGATTGTTTTTAGAAATTATCTAATTATCTGTTCTAATAATTTCAATTGTTATTTCTCAGTTGATTATTTCTAATTTTTAATCTGCGTCCCTAATACTTCACTTGTGTTTTTATTTCCAACTGTCTGTAATATTTACTTCAAAAGGAGTATGTTTAAAACAGAATTCAGAACCTACTCCCCTCAAATAACCCAAAGACATAATCCCAAACTTTTCTATTAAGAAAATGGTGTCTGAAGTCAAACAGACCTGAGTTCAAACTCTGTTCTGCATCTTATTAGCTATAGGATTGTAGGGGACATTTCCCCTCCCCATTCTTGTCAGTTTTGGGAGAGAAAGGAGATTGGGTATGTGAGATTGTGTATCTGGCACATAGTAAGACCTCAGTAATATTAAATGTATTCTCATTCATTTCTTGATGTGGTAACCAGAATAATGGTGACCCAAAGATGCCCATATTCTAATCCTTGGAATCTGTTATTCTGTTACCTTACATGGCAAAAGGGATTTTTATAATGTGATTGAGTTAAGGATCTTGCTATAGAAACATTATCCTAGATTATTTGAATAGGCCTGATATAATCATAAGGTTCCTTACAAAAGGAAAGGTAAATTTGCGTTTTAAGCCATTAAGTTTGTGATATTTGTTACAGCAGCAGTAAGAAATTAATATACTTAGTAATGACATTCTTTAAGTTGACTGCAACTTCCTATGTTGACTTCATTCTCCCTTGTGTACTATGTTAAATGTGTAAAGATATCTATTATTTCTTCCTTCAATTTGTCTGATTTACCTGTTCTCCTTCAGTGCTTCATGTATCTAGATTATTTCAGAGATGGCATATCTATTGTCCCTGTTTCTCAATCATCTGATGGTCAACCAATTCTATACAATATTGATATTTTAAAATTAGCAAAATACCAGTTTGATCTTGTAACATCTCTGTTCAAAATCCAGCCATGGCTGTTATTTCCTACCATGTCAAGTGCATCTCTGTCTTTCTTTTCCCTAGTGTGAATTGACCTAGACTTTCTTGCCACCCTTCTCCCACATTAAACTTTAACTTTGGTCAAATTTGTCTCTATCCTGGCATTGTGCACACTCTCTGTCTTTGCTCATGCTTTCCCCATCTCTTGGACACCTCTGTCCGTTGCTCTCTGTTCGTTAAAATCCACATCTTTTCTTCATAGTCTGGCAAGTCTCAGTAGCCCTGACATTCTTCATCAACTACTACAGAAGTTAGAAGAGCTTCACTCCTGAGAATGACTTATTAGTTTCCTACAGTTCAGCTCCCGATGGCTCTCTATTTGTTTCACATATTTTACTCTTTTCTCTACAACTAAAATATAAACTTTCTTTTAGGGTGGGGATATATTATATTTTTAATATAATCATATATTATTATATGTTATATATGTGATATATGGGAATATTGAAAAAAAACCATGCTTATTATTTAATTATATATATAGATGGGCCTAGAAAGTGTGTGTGTTTGTGTATATATATATATATATGTATATGTAATTGGAATTAGCCAATGATATTTGAGCTCATAATGGCCATGTTATATACTTATGAAGTCTATTATTTAATCATTCTTTACTTCTCTATGTGGAAATCCAGCTTGGAGATTAAATTTATGTATACTCTGAGAGAGCCTACACCATGCTGAGTTTGAAATAAGGACTCTGAATCCATCCAGTCTCCTATATAATAAGTTCACAAATGTGTGAATATGCATATCAAATAACCATGTAGTATAAATCTCTATGTAAGACATGGACCACCAATAGAAACATCTCAAAAATGAAATATCAAATTAATGGTTTCTTGCTATCATAAAACTGGAAATATTGCACCATGAGTGCTATCTGCCTCAGAAAGGCAGTTTTTAATAGAATAAAGGGAGCCTGTTTTTTCTAATTGCTATGCTGGTTTGATTTTTAAAAAATGACTAGATTGACAATTACTTTTGACATCAGTCAGAGACAGCGGTAGTCATGAATCAGTTAAATAATAGATTTTTAAACAGATCTTCAAGAAAATAGAAAATACACTGTGCTTCATTCATTGGGGGCTGCCTTTTATTTGTTTAATTCACTTTGTTGAACATTATAATTTAAGCTTATTGCTTTTGTAGAATTATAGCTGACAACAGACTTAAGAGGAATGAATGTTCCTAATAGTTACTTATCAATACAAATTTCTCGTCAGAAAATTCAGTCTTCTGGTAAATGAGTTCATCTCACAAGTACTGGTGGCACTATGAATGGAAAATATTATCGGAGTGACCTTTGGGAAATAGTATCAAAATGTAGACGTATGGCATTTTCAAATGAAATACTAAAATGCTCATTTATTATACATAAATTCATTAATTACTTTATTTAATCAACTGTGTTTTTTAAAGAGCTAGAAATGTAAAATGAGGTATAGTAACAATAAAGTCAAGCTACAAAACACATTTGCTCCACACAGTCTCATGGGTTCAAGCAAGGTTTTTTTGTTTTTTGAGTTCTTGTGAGCTTACAATGGATTAGTTTAACATATGAACACAGACTATAAATTTGATGTTATTAGTATATCCTTTGAACCTTTCAAACTTAGTTCAAAAAATCTGCAAATATAGGATAAGATATGCGTCCCATCACTCCAAAAAATATTCTTTAGTATGTTTTGCATTAGGCATTTCATGACAATTTTTACAAAGCCAGAATTTGTATTTAAAAATTGCTGAAATCCAGTTATATGAGCAGGGCCGATTTCATATAGGATACAATGATAGCAGTTGCAAATAAAAAAGAATGGAACGCCCTGGGAGTGATTTGCTTGTTTGACATCAGTATACTTTTTTTAGCTACCATGTTTTGAATGTGATAACAAGAGTGGAGACCAAAGCTCCCATCCCCTTTAAATTGACTTTGGCAATTATACCCCTGGTATATATTGTTTATCTCTTGTCTATCCAGTATAAAAATCACATCTGTCAGGAAATAGGAACTTTTATGCAATCATTTTTATTGATTCATGACTGTGAGGAAACCATAGAAATAAAAAATAAGGGAATAAAATATGGTTACATAGTAAAGTGTGAGCACCATCTAGAGATAAAGAGAAAATTTATGCTAGCATTGACATGAAGAGAAAATATCTTTGATATGAGTTTAATGTTTAAATTATTAGGAATTTGAGATGGAATATGATGACTATTAAACTTTCAAGTATGTGTTATGAATTTTTAAAGTCTATACATAATAACATATGCACCCATTTGGAGCACGTGCCCTACATACAAACCTTCAAGTTGTGAACTTTCAAAGATGTGAACCTGCCCCTGTATGCCAGCTGTTGTACTGTACTACTGTACTTTTCAAGGTACTGTACTGTAAGATTTAAAATGTTTTTTTTTTTGTGTGTTTGTTTTTTATGTATTTGTGTGAAAAGTATTATAAACCTATTATAGTACAGTACTATATAGCTGATTGTGTTAGTTGGGTACCTAAGCTAACTTTGTTGGACTCATGAACATATTGGACTTACGAACACGCTCTCGGAACGGAACTCATTCGTTTGTAGGGGACTTACTGTGCTAATGAGAAAAATAAACATTTTGGCTTTTTTTTTTTTTTTTTTTGCGGTATGCGGGCCTCTCACTGTTGTGGCCTCTCCCGTTGCGGAGCACAGGCTCCGGACGCGCAGGCTCAGCGGCCATGGCTCACGGGCACAGCCGCTCCGCGGCATGAGGGATCTTTCCAGACCGGGCACGAACCCGTGTCCCCTGCATCGGCAGGCGGACTCTCAACCACTGCGCCACCAGGGAAGCCCACATTTTGGCTTTTTTTTTAATACTTTAATCATCCTTGGAAGCTTTTTCACCCATTTATCCAATTATGTGATTTTCCATATTTGGTGCCTACATCTCTGGGGTAATCTGGTTGAACCATATGAGATGGGAATGTAGGGACTGTATGTGTTTTATATTTGTAGACCTATTGCCTAATCTGGTCCTGGCACATGGCAAGGACTCAGTAAGTATTTTTTGTAATACTGAATGATAAAAAACACTCAGTTTTGAGGAAAAAAGTACTGTAATAAAAATAGATTGTTATAAATATGCTGAACATGCCATTTGCAATTGCTACCAGTAAATAATACACTATTAGGGTAAGCTTCAGGCTGCATAATCTAAGATCTGTTTGGTGTTTTGATTGATTTCACTAACCAATTTTGTACCATTACTGTTGTTTTTAGTTTAATTTTATTCATTTAGTTTTTAAATCTTAAAGCATATCTTAAATGTTTGCCTTACTGTCAAGTGCACTTCAGATCAATCAAAAAGAAAAGGAAGCCTTTTCCAAACAATTTTCAAATTCCAACCTGAGGAGAAACATTAACCAGCTTTCACCAAAATTCTATCTCGCATCATAGCAACTTTTTTTCCAAGCTGTAACATATTACCAAGTGTGGCCTCTTCCCCTCCTGCTGTCTCGTAGGTCCTTCTCCATTTCAGAATTTAGAGCCCCCGAATTCTCCTTTTCTCAGCCATTACAAAAAATCTGTAACCTCCCCACATTTGACAAAACATATCGCTGTAAAGGAGATTAGTTACGTAAACTCTAAAACACAAGTTAAAGCTATTTTTAATATTTTAATGTACAGAAACTAATAATCAAGTGCCCTTTCAACCTTGATTTCTGTGCTATGATCTGAACGTGAGGGTAATATTATGACATGACTCCTTCTTTTTCCATGCCTCCCCTTCACTCTTTAACCCCAATCTCCCTCTCACAGCCTGGCTACCACCACCCTCACATACAAACTAGGCTACTACCTGAGGATCTTATTTAAAGCCCCAGCGACTGTCCCTTCCAATCATGCCGCTCATCTCAGGCTTCGTCGCAAATGTAAGGCTTTTTTCACCCAGACTCTCTCAGATTCTTGTTCCTTACCTACTCTGTGTATTCTCCCCAAGGCTCGTTCTTATCTAGCCCTACTCCCTCCATAACATTCTCATGGTGCCCCAGGAATTCTCTTTGTAGAGTAATAAGCTCCCATGCATCATTCCCTACACTTTCATACCCTCACTAAAACGTTGTACTTCTCAGGTGCTTTCCTTACCCTGTAGATCGCATAGGCAGAGGCTGATCAAAGGTCTGGAAAATGATATTGGCATTCTCCTGGATCTTCACAGCTACCCTAGTGCAAAGCCCCTTATTTCTGAGAGGTTCAAAGCATCTCGTTGTACCACTCTTTTTAAAAAATTTCTATTGAGGTATAATTGACATATTAGTTTCAGATTACAACATGATGATTTGATATTTGTATGTGTTGCAGAATGATTACATTTAAGTTGTTAACATCCGTCACCATACATACTTACAAAGTTTCTTCCTCATAATGAGAACTTTTAAGATTCACTCTCTTAGCAACTTTCAAATATAAAATAGAGCATTATTAACTATAGTTACCAAGTTGTGCATTACATGCCCATGAGTTATTTCTTATAACTAGAAGTTTATTCTTTTTGACACTTTCATCCATTTAGCTCATCCCCTATCCTTTACCTCTGGAAAACACCAATCTGTTCTATCTATAAGCTCAAGGGTTTTGCTTTATTTTGTTTTTAAGATTCCACGTAAAAGTGAGGTCATATGGTTTTCGTCTTTCTCCGTTTGACTTTTGTCACTTACCATATGCCCTCTGGGTCCATCCATGTTTTTGCAAATGGCAGGATTCCCTTCTTTTTATGCCTGGATAATATTCCACTGTATATATAAACTGCATCTTCTTTATCCATTCATCTGTTAAGGAACACTTAATTTGTTTGCATATCTTTGTTATTGTAAATAATACTGCAGTGAACATGTGAGTGGATACATCTTTGCAAGTTCATGTTTTCATTTTCTTCAGATAAATACCCAGAAGTGAAACTGCTGGATCATATGGTAGTTCTATTTTTACTTTTTCAAGACACCTTTATATTGCTTTCCATTGTGGCTGCACTAATTTACATTCCCACCAATAGTGTGCAAGGGTTCCCATTTCTCCACATCCTCTCCAGCACCTGTTATTTGACATTTTTTGATAATAGCCATTCTGACAGGTGTGAGGTGATATGATATCACCTTGTGGTTTCCATTTGCATTTCCCTGATAATTAGTGATGTTTAGCATCTTTCTGTGTGTCTGTTAGCCATCTGTATGTCTTCTTTGAAAAATATTCAGATCTGTCCATTTTTAATTGAATTGTTTATTTTCTATGGGTTGTATCAGTTTTTTTAATATATTTTGGATATTAACCCCTTATCAGTCATATCATTTGCAAATATTTTCTCTCATTTTGTAGGTTGCCTTTTCATTTCGTTGATGGCTTCCTTTTTTTCTTTTACATCTTTATTGGGGTATAATTGCTTTACAATGGTGTATTGGTTTCTGCTTTATAGCAAAGTGAATGAGTTATACATATACATATGTTCCCATATCTCTTCCCTCTTGCGTCTGTTGATGGCTTTCTTCGCTGTTCAGAAGCCTTTTAGTTTGAAGTAGTCCCACTTGTTTATTTTTGCTTTTGTTGCCTTTGCTTTTGGAGTTAGATCCAAAAAAACATTGCCAAGACCAATGTCAAGATGCTTACTGCCTATATTTTCTGCTAGGAATTTTATGGTTCCAGGTCTATATTCAAGTCTTCAATCCATTTCAAGTTAATTTTTGTGTATGGTATAAAATAGTGGTCCAGTTTCATTCTTTTGCATGTGTCTGTCCAGTTCTCACAATATCATGTGGGTTTATTTCTGGGCTCTCTATTCTGTTCCATTGACCTATGTGTCTGTTTTTATGCTAACACACTCTTTTGATTACTCTAGCTTTATAATACAGTTTGAAATCAAGAGGCATCATGCCTCTGGCTTTGTTCTTCTTCCTCAAATTTGCTTTAGCTGATAAGACTCTGTTGTGGTTCCATACAAATTTTAGGATTATTTGTTCTATTTCTGTTAAAAATGCCACTGGTATTTTGACAGAGATTGCATGGAATCTGTAGATTGCTTTGGGTAGTATGAGCATTTTAACAATATTCTTATAATCCATGAGCAGAGAGTATCTTTCCATTTATTTATTTTCACATTTTTTTTTATTTATTAGGTTTCTGATCCCAAATAAGTCCCTAAATTTCTCTCAGTCTTGCCTTCTTTTTTTTTTTTTAACATTTTTATTGGAGTATAATTGCTTTACGATGGTGTGTTAGTTTCTGCTTTATAACAAAGTGAATCAGCTATACCTATACATATATCCCCATATCTCCTCCCTCCTGCGTCTACCTCCCACCCTCCCTATCCCACCCCTCTAGGGGGTCACAAAGCACCGAGCTGATCTCCCTGTGCTATGCAGCTGCTTCCCACTAGCTGTCTATTTTACATTTGGTAGTGTATATATGTCCATGCCACTCTCTCACTTCGTCCCAGCTTACCCTTCCCCCTCCCCGTGTCCTCAAGTCCATTCTCTACATCTGCGTTTTTATTCCTATCCTGCCCCTAGGTTCTTCAGAACCTTTTTTTTTTTTTTTAAGATTCCATGTATATGTGTTAGCATGGGTATTTGATTTTCTCTTTCTGACTTACTTTACTCTGTATGACAGACTCTAGGTCCATCCACCTCACTACAAATAACTCAATTTCATTTCTTTTTATGGCTGAGTAATATTCCATTGTATATATGTGCCACATCTTCTTTATCCATTCATCTGTTGATGGACACTTAGGTTGCTTCCATATCCTGGCTATTGTAAATAGTGCTGCAATGAACATTGTGGTACACGACTCTTTTTGAATTATGGTTTTCTCTGGGTATATGCCCAGTAGTGGGATTGCTGGGTCATATGGTAGTTCTATTTGTAGTTTTTTAAGGAACCTCCATACTGTTCTCCATAGTGGCTGTATCAATTTACATTCCCACCAACACTGCAAGAGGGTTCTCCCTTTTCTCCACACCCTCTCCAGCATTTATTGTTTGGAGATTTTTTTATGATGGCCATTCTGACTGGTGTAATTGTAGCTTTGTACATTTCTCATTGTAGCTTTGATTTGCATTTCTCTAATGATTACTGATGTAGCTTTGATTTGCATTTCTCTAATGATTACTGATGTTGAGCATCCTTGCATGTGTTTGTTGGCAATCTGTATATCTTCTTTAGAGAAATGTCTGTTTAGGTCTTCTGCCCATTTTTGGTTTGGGTTGTTTGTTTTTTTTGATATTGAACTTCATGAGCTGCTTGTAAATTTTGGAGATTAATCCTTTGTCAGTTGCTTCATTTGCAATTATTTTCTCCCACTCTGAGGGTTGTCTTTTTGTCTTGTTTATGGTTTCCTTTGCGTGCAAAACATTTTAAGTTTCATTAGGTCCCATTTGTTTGTTTTTGTTTTTATTTCCATTTCTCTAGGAGGTGGGTCAAAAAGGATTTTGCTGTGATTGATGTCATAGAGTGTTCTACCTCTGTTTTCCTCTGAGAGTTTTAGAGTGTCTGGCCTTACATTTCGATCTTTAATCCATTTTGAGTTTATTTTTGGGTGTGGTGTTAGGCAGTGTTCTAATTTCATTCTTTTACATGTAGCTGTCCAGTTATCCCAGCCCCACTTATTGAAGAGGCTGTCTTTTCTCCATTGTATATTCTTGCCTCCTTTAACAAAAATAAGGTGACCATATGTGCATGGGTTTATCTCTGGGCTTTCTATCATGTTCCATTGATCTATATTTCTGTTTTTGTGCCAGTACCATACTGTCTTTATTACTGTATCTTTGTGGTATAGTCTGAAATCCAGGAGCCTGAATCCTCCAGCTCCATTTTTATTTCTCAAGATTGTTTTTTCTATTCAGGGTCTTCATTGTTTCCATACAAATTGTGAAATTTTTTGTTGTAGTTCTGTGAAAAATGCCAGTGGTAGTTTGATAGGGATTGCATTGAATCTGTAGATTGCTTTGGGTAATATAGTCATTTTCACAATGTTGATTCTTCCAATCCAAGAACATGGTATATGTCTCCCTCTGTTTGTAATGTCTTTAATTTCTTTCATCAGTGTCTTATAGTTTTCTGCATGCAGGTCTTTTGTCTCCTTAGGTAGACTTTTTCATAGGTATTTTATTCTTTTTGTTGCAGTGGTAAATGATAGTGTTTCCTTAATATCTCTTTCAGATTTTTCATCATTAGTGTATAGGAATGCAAGAGACTTCTGTGCATTAATTTTGTATCCTGCTACTTTACCAAATTCATTTATTAGCTCTAGTAGTTTTCTGGTAGCCTCTTTAGGATTCTCTACGTGTAGTATCATGTCATCTGCAAGCAGTGACAGCTTCTTTTCTGATTTGGATTCCTTTTATTTGTTTTTCTTCTCTGATTGTTGTGGCTAAAACTTCTAAAACTATGTTAAATAATAGTGGTAAGAGTGGACAACCTTGTCTTGTTCCTGATCTTCGTGGAAAAGGTTTCAGTTTTTCACCATTGAGAACAATGTTGGCTGTGGGTTTGTCATATATGGCCTTTATTATGTTGAGGTAAGTACCCTCTATGCCTGCTTACTGGAGGGTTTTTACCATAAATGTGTATGATAAATGAATTTTATCAAAAGCTTTTTCTGCATCTATTGAGGTGATCATATGGTTTTTTTCCTTCAGTTTCTTAGTATGTTTTATCACATTGATTGATTTGCGTATATTAAAGAATCCTTGCATTCCTGGGATAAACCCCACTTGATCATTGTGTATGATCCTTTTAATGTAGTGTTGGATTCTGTTTGCTAGTATTTTGTTGAGGATTTTTGCATCTATGTTCATCAGTGATATTGGCCTGTAGTTTTCTTTCTTTGTGACATCTCTGTCTGGTTTTGGTATCAGGGTGATGGTGGCCTCGTAGAATGAGTTTGGGAGTGTTCCTCCCTCTGCTATATTTTGGAAGAGTTTGAGAAAGTTAGATGGTAGCTCTTCTTTAAATGTTTGGTAGAATTCACCTGTGAAGCCATCTGTTCCTGAGCTTTTGTTTGTTGGAAGATTTTTAATCACAGTTTCAATTTCATTTATTGTGATTGGTCTGTTTATATATTCTATTTCTGCCTGGTTCAGTCTTGGAAGATTGTGCTTTTCTAAGAATGTGTCCATTTCCTCCAGGTTGTCCATTTTATTGGCATATAGTTGCTTGTAGTAATCTCTCATGATCCTTTGTATTTCTGCACTGTCAGTTTTTCTCCTTTTTCATTTCTAATTCTATTGATTTGAGTCTTCTCCCTTTTTTTCTTGATGAGTCTGGCCAATGGCTTATCAATTTTGTTTATCTTCTCAAAGAACCAGCTTTTAGTTTTATTGATCTTTGCTATTGTTTCCTTCATTTTTTCCTCTTTATTTCTGATCTGATCTTCATGATTTCTTTCCTTCCGCTAACTTTGGGGGTTTTTTTGTTCTTCTTTCTCTAATTGCTTTAGGTGTAAGGTTAGGTTGTTTATTTGAGATATTTGTTTCTTGAGGTAGAATTGTATTGCTATCAACTTCCCTCTTAGAACTGTTTTTTCTGCCTCCCATGGCTTTGGGTCACTGTGTTTTCACTGTCATTTGACAGTAGGTATTTTTTGATTTCCTCTTTGATTTCTTCAGTGATCTCTTGGTTATTTGGTAGTGTATTGTTTAGCCTCCATGTATTTGTATTTTTTACAGATTTTTTCCTGTAGTTGATATCTAGTCTCATAGGGTTTTTGTCAGAAAAGATACTTGATATGATTTCAGTGTTCTTAAATTTACCAAGTCTTGATTTGTGACTGAAGATATGTTCTATCCTGGAGAATGTTCCATGAGCACTTGAGAAGAAAGTGTATTCTGTTGTTTTTGGATGGAATGTCCTATAAATATCAATTAAGTCCATCTTGTTTAATGTATCATTTAAAGCTTGTGTTTCCTTATTTATTTTCATTTTGGTTGATCTGTCCACTTGTGAAAGTGGGGTGTTAAAATCCCCTACTATGATTGTGTTACTGTCGATTTCACCTTTTATGGCTGTTAACATTTGTCTTATGTATTGAGGTGCTCCTATGTTGGGTGCACAAATATTTACAATTGTTATATCTTCTTCTTGGATTGATCCCTTGATCATTATGTAGTGTCCTTCTTTGTCTCTTGTAGTAGTCTTTATTTTAAGGTCATTTTGTCTGATATGAGAATTGCTACTCCAGCTTTCTTTTAATTTCTATTTGCATGGAATATCTTTTTCCATCTCCTCACTTTCAGTCTGTATGTGTCCCTAGGTCTGATGTGGGTCTCTTGTAGACAGCATATATATGGGTCTTGTTTTTGTATCCATTCAGCCAGTCTTTGTCTTGTGGTTGGAGCATTTAATTCATTTTCATTTAAGGTAATTATTGATATATATGTTCCTATTACCATTTTCTTAATTGTTTGGGGTTTGTTATTGTAGGTCTTTTCCATCTCTTGTGTTTCCTGCCTAGAGAAGTTCCTTTAGCATTTGTGTAAAGCTGGTTTGGTAGTCCTGAATTCTCTTAGCTTTTGCTTGTCTGCAAAGCTTTTAATTTCTCTGTCGAATCTGAATGAGATCCTTGCTGACTAGAATAATTTTGGTTGTAGGTTTTTCCCTTTCATCACTTTAAATATGTCCTGCCACTCCCTTCTGGCTTGCAGAGTTTCTGGTGAAAGATCAGCTGTTAACGTTATGGGGATTCCCTTGTATGTTATCTGTTGATTTTTCCCTTGCTGCTTTTAATATTTTTTCTTTGTATTTAACTTTTGATAGTTTGATTAATATATGTCTTGGCATGTTTCTCCTTGGATTTATCCTGAATGGGACTCTCTGTTCTTCCTGGACTTCATTGACTATATCTTTCCCATCTTATGGAAGTTTTCAACTATAATCTCTTCAAATATTTTCTCAGTCCCTTTATTTTTCTTTTCTTCCTCTGGGACCCCTATAATTCAAATGTTGGTGTGTTTAATGTTGTCCCAGATGTCTCTGAGACTGTCCTCAGTTCTTTTCATTCTTTTTTCTTTATTCTGCTCTGTGGTAGTTATTTCCAATATTTTATCTTCAAGGTCACTTACCCATTCTCCTGCCTCAGTTATTCTGCTATTGAATCCTTCTAGAGAATTTTTAATTTCGTTTATTGTGTTGTTCATCATTGTTTGTTTGCTCTTTAGTTCTTCTAGGTCCTTGTTAATCGTTTCTTGTAGTTTCTGCATTCTATTTCCAAGATTTTGGATCATCTTTACTATCAATACTCTGAATTCTTTTTCAGGTAGACTGCCTATTTCCTCTTCATTTTTTAGGTCTGGTGGGTTTTTACCTTGCTCCTTCATCTGCTGTGTGTTTCTTTGTCTTCTCATTTTGCTTAACTTACTGTTTTTGGGGTCTCCTTTTCAGAGGTTGCAGGTTCATAGTTCCCGTTGTTTTTGCTGTCTGTCCTCAGTGGGTAAGGTTGGTTCAATATGTTGTGTAGGCTTCCTGGTGGAGGCGACTGGTGCCTGTGTTCCGATGGTTGAGGCTGGATCTTGTCTTTCTGGTGGGTAAGATCACATCCGGTGGTGTGTTTTGGGGTGTCTGTGACCTTATTATGATTTTAGGCAGCCTCTCTGCTATTGTTTGGGGTTGTGTTCCTGTTTTTCTTGTTGTTTGGCATAGCATGTCCAGCACTGGAGTTTGCTGGTTGTTGAGTGGAGCTGGGTCTTAGTGTTCAGATGGAGTTCTCTGGGAGAGCTTTTGCCGTTTGATATTATGTGGAGCCGGGAGGTCTCTGGTGGACCAGTGTCCTGAAGTGTCCTCTCCTACTTCAGAGTAACAGGCCTGACAACTGGCTGGAGCAAGAAGAACCCTGTCTGCCACACGGCTCAGAAGAAAAGGGAGAAAAAAAGAAAGGAAGAAAGAAAAACATAAAATAGTTATTAAAATAAAAAATTTTAAAAATTATTAAAAAGAAGAAAATTTTATGGTAATAAAGATAAAGAAAAAAAAAGAAAGAAAGAAGGGAGCAACCAAACCAAAAAACAAATCCACCAGTGATAACAAGCATAAAAAGTATATATAAAAAAAAAGGGCTGACAGAGACCTAGGACAAATGGTAAAAGTAAAGTTTTACAGACTAAGTCACATGAAGAAGCATACACATACACACTCAGAAAAAGAGAGGAAAAATATGTATATATCTATCTATATATATATGAAAAAAAAGGAAGACAGTAACCAAATCAATAACAAATCTACCAGTGATAATAATCTCTAAATACTAAACTAAGATAAACATAAGACCAGAAACAAATTAGATGTAGAGAGCAGACCCCATGTCTACAGTTGTTCCCTAAGTCCACCTCCTCAATTTGGGATGATTCGTTGTCTATTCATGTATTCCACAGATGCAGGGTACATCAAGTTGATTTAATCCGCTGCTCCTGAGGCTGCTGGGAGAGATTTCCCTTTCTCTTCTTTGTTCCCACAGCTCCTGGGGTTCAGATTTTGATTTGGACCCGCCTCTGCATGTAGGTCGCCTGAGGGTGTCTGTTCGTCGCTCAGACAGGATGGGGTTAAAGGAGCAGCTGATTTGGGGGCTCTGGTTCACTCAGGCTGGCAGGGGGGAGGGGCACGGATGCGGGACGAGCCTGCGGCGGCGGAGGCCAGTATGACGTTGTAGCAGCCTGAGGCGCGCCGTACATTCTCCTGGGGAAGTTGTCCCTGGATCACGGGACCCTGGCAGTGGCAGGCTGCACAGGCTCCCGGGAGGGGAGGTGTGGAGAGTGACCTGTGCTCGCACACAGGCTTCTTGGTGGCGGTAGCAGCAGCGTCTCATGCCCGTCTCTGGGGTCCACACTGATAGCCGCGACTCGCGCTTGACTCTGGAGCTCGTTTAGGCGGTGGTCTGAATCCCCTCTCCTCATGCACCCCGAAACAGTGGTCTCTTGCCTCTTCAGCAGCTCCAGACTTTTTCCCGGACTCCCTCTCGTCTAGCTGTGGCGCACTAGCCCGCTTCAGGCTGTGTTCACGCCGCCAACCCCAGTCCTCTCCCTGGGGTCTGACCTCCGAAGCCCAAGCCTCAGCTCCCAGCCCCCGCCCGCCCCGGCCGGTGAGCAGACAGGCCTCTCGGGCTGCTGAGTGCCGGTCGGCCCTGATCCTCTGTGAAAGAATCTCTCCGCTTTGCCCTCTGCACCCCTGTTGCTGCGCTCTCCTCTGTGGCTCCAAAGCTTACCCCTTCCGCCACCCGCAGTCTCCGCCAGTGAAGGGGTTTCCTAATGTGTGGAAACATTTCCTCCTTTACAGCTCCCTCCCAGAGGTGTAGGTCCCATCCCTATTCTTTTGTCTCTGTTTTTTCTTTTTTCTTTTGCCCTACCCAGCTACGTGGGGAGTTTCTTGCCTTTTGGGAGGTCTGAGGTCTTCTGCCAGCGTTCAGTAGGTATTCTGTAGGAGTTGTTCCACATGTAGATATATTTCTGATGTATTTATGGGGAGGAAGGTGATCTCCATGTCTTACTCCTCTGCCACCTTGAAGGTCTCCTTTCCATTTATTTTTGTCATCTTTAATTTCTTTCATCAGTGTCTTGTCATTTTCTGTGTAGGACTTTCACCTCCTTGGTTAAATTTATTCCTAGGTATTTTATTCTTTTGGGTGTATTTGTAAATTGGATTGTTTCTTTAATTTGTCTTCCTGATCGCTTGTTGTCAGTGTATATAGATGAAACTGATTTTTGTATATTGATTTTGTATCCTATAATTCATGTATCAGTACTAACAGTTTTTTGGTGGAGTCTTTAGTATTTTCTATATATAATATCCTGTCATCTGCAAATAGTGACAGTTTTACTTCTTCCTTTCTGTTTTGGGTGCTTTTTATTTCTTGCCTAATCACTCTTGCTAGGACTTCCAATAATATGTTGAGTGAAAGTGGTAAGAGTAGACATTCCTTTCTTGTTTCTGATCTTAGAGGAAATGCTTTCAGCTTTTCATAATTGAGTATGATGTTAGCTGTGGGTTTGTCATATATGGCCTTTATTATGTTGAGGTATGATCCCTCTATACCCACTTTTTTGAGAGTTTTTATCATATATGGATGACAGGTTTTGTCAAGTGCTTTCTCTGCATCTATTGAGTTGATCATATACTTTTTATACTTTATTTTGTTAAGGTGGTGTTTGTTATTGATTTGCAGATGATAAAACATCCTTGCATCCCTGGGATAAATGCCACTTGATTGTGTTTTATGATCCTTTTAATGTATTGTTGAATTTGGTTTGCTAATATTTTGTTGAGGATTTTTGCATCTGTATTCATAAAGTATATTGCCCTGTAGTTTTCTTTTTTTGTGGTATTCTAACCTGGCACTGGTCTTGTAAAATTATTTTGGAAATGTTCCCTTTAATTCCGTTTTCAGAAGAGTTTGAGAACAATTGGTATTAATTCTTCTTTGAACGTTTGGTAGAATTCATCAGTGAAGCCATTTGGTCCTAACTTTTTCGGGGAGGTTTCTGATTACTGATTCAATTTCGTTATTGGTTATCAGTCTGTTCAACTTTTCTATTTCTTCCTGATTCAGTCTTGGAAGATTTTATGTTTCTAGGAATTTATTCATGTCTTCTAGGTTGTCCAGTTTGTTGGTGTATAATTGTAGCAGTCGCTTATTACCCTTTGTATTTCTGTGCTATCAGTTGTAAAGTCTTCTCTTTCATTTCTGATTTTATTTGAGTCCTTTCTCTTTTTTACTTTGTGAGTCTAAAGATTTGTCAATTTTGTTTATTCTTTCAAAACACTGGTGTTTGTTTCATTGATCTTTTCTATTGTATTTTTAGTTTCTATTTCATTTATCCACTCTGATCTTTGTTTTCTCCTTCCACTAACTTTGGGCTTCATTTGTTCTTCTTTTTCTAGTTCCATGAGGTATAAAGTTAGGTTATTTGAGATTTGTCTTGATGTCGGTATTTAACACTATGAACTGCTTTTGCTGCCTCTCATAAGTTTTGATATATTGTACTTCCATTTTCATTTTTCTCAATGTATTTTTTGATTTCTCTTTTGATTAATTGTAACACTCGAGGATTTTTTTTCTTTCTTTTCTAACCTCCAGGTAAATTCTTTACTTCATCCAAGACTATGAAAACTTATTCTAATCTTTACTTCTGACTCAAATCATTCAAAATTTTAACCCTTTAGTTCCTTGATTTTATTTTGATTGACTCTAAATCCAAACTCAATTTATAACCTGTAATCAGATGTTTCCATTATTGTTTTGAACTCTTCTACCTCTGCTATAGACTGAGTGTTTGTGTCCCTGAAAAATTCATATGTTGAAACCTAATCCCCAATGTTATAATATTTGGAGATGGGGCCTTTGGGAGTTGATTAGTTCATGAGAGTGGATCCTTCCTAAATGGGATCAGTGCCCTTATAAAAGAGACCCCAGAGAGTTCCTTTGCCCCTTTTGTCCTGTGAGGACACAGCAAGAAAACAAATGTCTAAGAACCAGAAATAGGCTCTTACCAGACACCAGATCTCATACTTTGATCTTTGACTTCTTAGTCTTCAGAACTATGAGAAACATATTTCTGTTGTTTACAAACCACCCAGTCTATTGTATTCTATTACAGCAACATAAACAGACTAAGACAACCCCTTCATTACTGCATTCCTATTTTCAATGCTTTGATATTCTTATTACTGTCTCATGCCTTTGCTCTTATGGTGATCTTTACAATTTTCTCATAGAAATTTCTGTGTTAAACTTGCCTCTTATTTCAATCTATCAGTTATCTTCTACCAGTTTAGAGTATGCATTCAAACAATCACATCCACTACTCTCTTGCCAGAGCCCTCAGTAAATTATCTTTCTCCTTTATTTGTGTATGAAAATCCTCAACACTGTATCAATACAGCCTGAAGTTGCTTCTTCTGTGAAGCCTGACCACTGAGTATAGACAGGTGCTTCTCGCATGGCACCATGTAATGTACTTCTCCTGTATTTCTGCAGCTTATTTGTTCTTCCCTCACCTGCTATATTTTCATCTGATGACAAGGGACAATGCTCTGTTAACTCTTTTTATCCTTTTCTAAATCTTTTTACCATGAAGTTTGGTGATGAATACATGCCTAAAACACTCATTGAATGAATGTATGAATTCGTCCTCATTGTTTAAAGAAACTCCTCATGGACAAAACAGTTTTGTAAAGGGACATTTTATTAAGCGAACAATCATTCTATTTTGTCTTTTATGTTAAAAGAAAGCAAACCTACTGTAGCAGATGCCATAGGTCCTCTGTCCGAATCCCTGTAGATCCCTTTACCATGCACAGCTGCTCTTGTTGGACTTTCACTCCTGAGCCAGCACCTGTGAATCTTTGTCAGGGGACTGTCTCAGTCTGCCATTACTTTGCCTGTGCACACACGGAGCCAGAAATGCTTAAAAAGTTCTGTTCCTTTGAAGCCAGCCCTTAGCCAAAGATTTTAGACCTGGGAGCTTAAATACTCCAAGTCCCTGCCTTTGATCAAGGCTACTCTGAGGTGTTCCCTACAGCGTATCCAGAGCTCCCTGACAGATTGAGACACAGTTAAGCACTGTGGGATGTTGCTTGATATCTTAGACTTGTCTGGCTACATTTCTTCCTGGCTCCACTTACCCACTCTCCTACTGATTTTTCCTAATAAATTATATTTTCATGGATCTTTCTCTTCTTCCTGGACAAGCAATCTAAGACACCTACCAATAGTTTTAGGGGTCATTTGTAGTAAATATAAAATTAATAACATTGAATCAATGACCACTGACCATGGAAAATTGACATAGCTCCAAAAGTATTAGTTAAAACTGTTAATCTTAGCATAGGGAAAACCACTTAATCACATAGCACTCATTTCTGTATAGTCTTTCAGTTGAGAAGTCAAATTTTCTCAAGGGCTCTCTTTCCCCTTTTTAGCGCCTCTTAAAAATTCTTAAAACACTTTATTTTAAATACATTCTTATATGTGTGAAAATATTTGGTGGGGAAAAATAATATTCAGAGAAGGATCTTGTACTTACATCTTTTGCTATCTTGGTAAAAGAAAGTCTCCATTATGACCATCACAGTCTTCTCGTAATTCTTTAGATAAACTGACAACTTTGGAATTAATGTAATGTGTTATGTAAAAACCATTATTTCACAATATTTAATACTGTAATCTGTGGAAGCACAAGAATTTTTGCAAAAGTACCATCATTTCTAGTTTGAAATGGACTTCACCTCAGCTTCTGTGCTCCTCCTTTGTCATGTTCAACTAATATGGGAAAATAGGTGTGTCATTAACATTCGGCTCAAGAAATTTTCCTATATTGTATACATCATGAAAGAGCACGTGAAGAAATGAAGAAACAGAAAATTGCCTGCCACTCAAGGCTCCCCTCAACCCCCTTCTACTCACTACACCTACCAAGAGAAACATCTAGCCTGACTTTAAACACTATAAAATTCTTTTTTGTGCATAATAAATCTGGAATAATAAAATCTGGACTCTTTTTCTTAAAGTTATATATGTGATATTCATTCCTACTCTTGCATGTCATTGAAGTTTGTTTAATGTATTGCTGCATAGTTTCTGTTGTGTGAATATATCACCATTTATTCTACTGTTGATGAACATTTGGGTTGTTTCAATATTTTGACTATTAAAATAATGCTGCTATGGCCACAATCATTCATGTTTTTTGGGTCAAGGGGCATCTATATATTTAGCTTTAGTAGCTTCTGCTAAATGGTTTTCCAGAGTAGTTGTACCACTGATGCTCCCATGAACAGTATATGACAATTTTTATTTCACACCCTTCCCAAGTTTGTTACCTATTTATTTTTTATTTCAATCTTTAGACACATCTCATTGTAAATTAACTTTTATTTCCAAGATGACTAACAAATGAGTATATTTGGATTTTCATTGGCCATTTATGTTTTTAATTAAAATTTCATACACGTTAAATATAAAGACAAATTATTAGCTATAAATACACCTAATGCACAGAGCTACGATTCCTACATTAAATAAGACTACAACATTTCTCTGATTAGTTTTTTCTTTTTAATAGGCTTTTTTAAAAAGCAGTTTTAGGTTCACAGCCAAATTGAGCAGAAAATTGTGCCCCCATAAGCCCCCTGCCCACGCCGCCCCCCCAGCCTCCCCACCATCAACACGCTGCACCAGAGTGGTACATTTGTTATCATCAGTAAACCTACACTGGCACATCATTATCACCTGAAGTCCATAGTTTGCGTTAGGTTTCACTCTTGGTGTTGTACGTTCTGTGGATTTTGACAAATATGTAATGGCATGTATCCACTATTATAGTATCATACGGAGTAGTTTCACTGCCTTAAAAATCTTCTATGTTTCATCTGTTCATCCTTCTCCTTCCAACCCCTGACAACCACTGATCTTTTTACTGTGTTCATACTTCTGCCTTTTGCAGATTGTAATCTTTTTTTTTTTTTTTTTTTGCCGTACGCGGGCCTCTCACTGTTGTGGCCTCTCCCGTTGCAGAGCACAGGCTCCGGACGCGCAGGCTCAGCGGCCATGGCCCATGGGCCCAGCAGCTCCGCGGCATGTGGGATCCTCCCGGACCGGGGCACGAACCCGTGTCCCCTGCATCGGCAGGCAGACTCTCAACCACTGTGCCACCAGGGAAGCCCCCAGATTGTAATCTTTAATTAGTTTATTTTAATATGACATCTGAATGCAACTATTTCAAATTTTAATAATGTGGAAGTGAAGTACTCACTTCTGAGAAGTTTTAAGTATAAAATCCACATAATTAATGTAACAATATATAATACATTGTTATTATAGCACTTGGAACAGAATTGGTTAACGTTGTGGTTGACCATGTACCTCATGGGTTCATGATGATCAGGAGCTAGTTTTCCCATGGCTCTGCTATTGCAGAGCTATGTGGAATTCTCCTGGCAAATCGCACTCACCACATATACCATGAGACAATTTTAACTCTAAACAGGTTGTGCATACTAAGAAGAACAGTCAAGAAGCTGGGCTACCCTGTAAATCAAAAGGAAAATCAGAAATTTCCTGGAGTTTTCTATTGTGTTTCTAATAATATCTCCCCAGTTAATAGTCATTCTTTTTTTTAAAAAAAAAGCTGTACAACCATAAACCATGGACATCACATTAGAAGACACTTTCATTTTTTTGCTCAGTGCTGTTTTCTAATCGTATTAGAAATTAATATATACAATGAAAACTAGATGGGCTTCCCTGGTGGCGCAGTGGTTGAGAATCTGCCTGCTAACGCAGGGGACATGGGTTTGAGCCCTGGTCTGGGAGGATCCCACATGCCGCGGAGCAACTAGGCCCGTGAGCCACAACTACTGAGCCTGTGTGTCTGGAGCCTGTGCTCCGCAGCAAGAGAGGCTGTGACAGTGAGAGGCCCGCGAACCGCGATGAAGAGTGGCCCCCGCTCGCCACAACTAGGGAAAGCCCTCACACAGAAACGAAGACCCAACACAACAAAAATAAATTAATTAATTAATAAACTCCTACCCCCAACAACTTCTTAAAAAAAAAAAAAAACTAGATGAAACTATATAGATATCTCTTCCATGTGAGTTTACATTTTTGCATCTCTGTTTAGAGATGCAAAACTGAATTTATTCTTAACCAGAAATATGGTCCATCTATTTCTTCTAATTGTCACATTCTCTGCATCTGATTATTATTCTCACTTTTAGATGAGGGAATTGTCACTGAGAGATGTTAAAAGCAAGCCAGCTTAACACAACTGGTAAGTTTGCGGCCTGGACTGGTGTCCAGGCCTGCTGACTCATGTCCTTCATCATTACACTGCTTCCAGGACCAGAGAACTTGAGTCTTCCTCTGAGGGAAAGGAGAATATGAATGCCTATCGGCTAAGTGATGAACAGCTACTTGGTTAGTTTTTTCAGTTAATATAATTGACATAAAGTAGAAACTACATGGATATCAGAATTGTTACTTAAGTGATCAGAGGTTTCTATGTAACCCAGTCTAAGAATCATTTTCATTTCCTCACCACATGAAGTTGCCCATATCCATTAATACTCACCAGCGGTGCAGATGTGCAGTTCAAAATGATCTCGCTTCAAGTTAGAGCTATGGAATAGTGGGTAAATTATTTCTCTGAATGTTAAGTACCTCATCTAAGAAAATGCACAGTTTAATAATAGTATTTCAAAGGATTGTCAAGAAGATTAAATAAGATAAATATGCAATCTTTTTTGCAGCTGTTTATGTCTATTAGCAATTCCCCCTCTACCTCCCAACAAATGTTTGAATAATTTCACGCTGCTATTCCCTGCAAAAGTAGTATATGTTATATTTTAAATACAATGCAATAGGGACTTCCCTGGTGGTGCAGTGGTTGAGAATCCACCTGCCAATGCAGGACAAAGGGGTTCGAGCCCTGGTCTACGAAGATCCCACATGCCATGGAGCAACTAAGCCCATGTGCCACAACTACTCAGCCTGCGCTCTAGAGCCCGCAAGCCACAACTTCTGAGCCCACATGCCACATCTACTGAAACCCACACACCTGGAGCCCGTGCTCCACAACAAGAGAAGCTACTGCAATGAGACGCCTGCGCAGTGAAATGAAGAGTAACCCCCTCTCACCGCAACTAGAGAAAGCCCACGCGCAGCAATGAAGACCCAATGCAGCCAAAAACAAATAAATAAATAAAAATAAAACAAATACAATGCAATAAAACAATTTTTTTATTATTTTAGATGGGTATCTATGAACATTACAAGATTATGTTTGGAAATGATTGGTTTGCAAAAACAGTATGTATTTGATAGATTCAGTTAAAGAAAAAAATGAATGTTTTAGTGTCATCTGGATCAGGAAATTAACTAAATGGTTAAGAGTCTTCACTTTTCAAGTAGTTTGATATTATTTAGAAACAACATATTATCAAGCAGTTTTCAGAAGACCTGATTCTATACACAGGAACATAACTCTTGATATATACCTGAGATACTTCCCCAAAGTTAACTCACAAAGCATTTTGATACAACTTGGAAATACCGTGAGTCAGTGTGCTGACCAAGTAATTATGTAGGTTAAAATCTCACTAGGGTTATGTGATACATGCTTTAAATGTTGTTATCCTTGTTACTCATTTCACTTTTATTGAGTAGTGCATACAATTCCTTTTCTATTCACTGGAAACTTCCCCCCAGTTATCTTTTACACACGTTGGTTGTAATGAAGAGACGTGAAAGACTTGGTATACTTAGTTAAGTCAATACTAGACTGAAATAAAGTGAAATGTAAGTAAAATAATACAACTGGGTATTGAAGTTGGACTTGTTATTTAGTTTTTCTAAGAACTATTTTTTTGTCTCCTTTGCTGAGAAAGAACATATTTTTACATTTTTGTAGGGAGCAGAAAAGATTCTGGTGATTTCTCTGTTGATTTCCCCTTTCGTACTTTGACTCTGTCCTCGAGAAGCACTTGCTTTCTTTTATCCTTGCCTCTTCGTAATAACAATCTCAAGTTCATAAAATATGGAGAGAACATATTGTTAGAAAACACAAGAAAGGAATAAACTGAATAAAATACATAGCAAAACTAAAAAAAAAATGATGTTCAGATTATTTTCTGGTCATTGTGGCATCTATATTTCCTGAGATATCTCTGGTTATTTCTTTAAAATTAGCATCATTAAACAAAAACTAAAAATACTAATATTTAAAATGTTTTCTTTCAAGTTAAATCAGAAGTTAGAATATCATTTATTCCCTCTTTTAATACTATTCTTTCCTAGGAATTCAAAGAATAAGCCTCTAGTGTATATTTTATCCCTTTTCAATATTTTCTAAACATTGGAGGAAAATAGTTTTACATATGCTATTTTAAGAAATATTGTCATTTAATAATTGCAATTTTAAATGATTATTATATTTCCACAGGGGAAATTAGTTGACCATTCTGACATTTATTAGCCCACCAAGACAATTTTAACCTTTAATTTTAGCTGACAATGAATCAAGATAGTAAAAAGAAAATTGCATATATATATTCAAAGTAGAGGAAGTATGATAATAACTGATAAAACTTTGTATCACATATTTTAAGGTAAAAGAAATGTGCAAATTTGGGTTCCAGATTATATGTCAAAGAGCCCTAGAACCCAATTTTATAATCTCCTCATAGCAGCTGCCTTGTCTTTCAACACACACACATCTCTGATGAAAGACTATTGTTCCATCAGGTACAGATCACTTCTTTCACCTCAAACATTTTTAATCTTGCAAATAAAATAAAGCTCAGGAATGCAGATAATGTGTCCAAGATACCATCAGCTCATTGACATTCCCACTGGAAGTCTACTGTTGAAATGATTTTTTAGCTAACTCTTTTTTTTTTTTTTTTTTTTTTGCGGTACTCGGGCCTTTTACTGTTGTGGCCTCTTCTGTTGCGGAGCACAGGCTCCGGATGCGCAGGCTCAGCGGCCATGCCTCACTGGACTCGCCGCTCCGCGGCACGTGGGATCTTCCCGGACCGGGGCACGAACCCGTGTCCCCTGCATCGGCAGGCGGACTCTCGACCACTGCGCCACCAGGGAAACCCTTTAGCTAACTCTTGATGTGTTCTGCACACCATGAAAATATCATTGAGAAGTAGTCCGTGCACATCAGTGAAAGGGGAGAAATAGCCAACCAGAATTTACTGTAATGATAGGTGACTGCAAGGGTTTGAAGCAGTAGAATTTTGATGTGCAAAAATAAAATCAAATTTGATGTGCACATTATTATTCCTAAATACCACTTCTTTATGAAAAATGATATCAGATCCTGTTTCTAGGAATGTATAAGTGAACAGAATAGTAATTCACAGCTACAGGGAATTCTTGCAATGCTTGTCAGGAAATGACTGCTGAGGAGCTTTAAGCAATTAAGAGATTTATCTTTTACAGTGACTATTTTCCTGTTCCAGTCAGACTGAACATATTAAAAATGAGGTTGGCAACATGTAGATGCATGTGTACTTGTTATGCATGGTCCTATAAAAATATGCATTTGGGAAAGACATTACAACCTCAGTTCCTTGTAAAGACAGCAGGACTTAATGGGCCAGAAAGCAGGTGTGCAATCCAGGGAGAAATTGCTCTGTGATGGTGTAGTACCATGGTTGGGTAGAATCGTGGTTTTGTTTATCTTTCCAATATCATTGCACAGTCTATTTAGATGCTTTCTATGAAATTATGTCCAATATCCACGTGTTGGGTTGTATCAGAGTACATTATTAATAATAAATCAAGTTACTGCCAATAGCAGTGAAGCTCTTTTGTAATGATTAATGTAAGGGGGCAGGCATAATATGTGTTTTATGATTAATTATGTTACATCAGGACCTACTCTATGGTTCTGTATGTAGTATATTTTATTGGACATTATATGATTCCCAGTATATATATATTTGTGAAGTTTTAGGTACAATATCTCCATTCAAAATAAATCTTCCTTGCTTAGCAAAAACTATCTTTCCAGAAATATATCTTTTTGTATTTCTAAATACCATAAATATGTAATTTAAGAGTTTAATTGAGATGCTTTTAATAATATTGTTTCATTATTGTAATTCCATATTCAGGATATGACCATAAATGTGTTATAATTAAGATCAGGTTTTCATAGGTATACAATGGCAAGTGAGAATAGTATGACATAACATTATGAGACATAGCCTTAAGTAACAGATTGAAATCAGTAGCCTTATTTATTGTTACGTGTTTTAATTTTATTGACCAAATTCCAGAAAACTCTAATAATCAAAGCAATACAAATTTAAACAATATAATATCCTTTTTCATGAAAAAAAGGCATCTAAAAATTACAATAACTTATCATTGAAGGTGTGCAGAAATTGGAAAATGGCAACCTTTACCACAGCTGCTGGGAGAATATATCAGTACAGTTTTTTTCTGGATGGAAACCTGACAATTAAGCAAAATTGCTAAAATATTTATATCTTTTGACTAAATTAAACTTCTAGAAATTATCCTGAGAAAAAAGTCGAATATGTATGAGTATTTAATTTCCAAATGTTAATCACCATGGTATTTATATTATAAAACTGGAAATATCCTAAATGCCCAATAACTGGGGATAAATAAATTATTACATTTCTATGAATACATATTCTATAATCATCATCCTTGTATTTTAGAGAACATTAATTAAATTGGAAAATATTATTTCATATGTAATGTAAAAAGAAAATTTAGATCACTGTGTCACCAAATTAATTTATGTATAAATGGACAAAAGGGATAAAGTAAACATTCATATATAAGTTAATTTGGTGATATAGTAATATATTTAAATCAACAAATTGATTTAATGATATAATGATAGTTACATTTAAGAAATTAATATTTTTAATTAATTTTTTTGTGTTTCAAAATTTTCCACAGTGAATATAGACAGCTTTTATAATAAGAAAGATCTTATTTAAAATTTTAAAAGTAAGAGTAATTACTTGAACTCTATCTATAAAATTCAACTACTTTATAAATAAATGACAATATTACTTTTACAGCTAATATTTTTAAAACCCTCTATATAGTGGTACAGAAGTTTGCTGGACAGGAGAAATAGCTCATTGTATTTAGAACCTGATTTTTGACATTATTTTATACCAGAGACAAAGGTAGTTTTATGTTGTTGGCTAACTGGGACTGTTTGCTTTAGTTGTTTCTTCTGTTTTAGAGGTTAGCTCAGGTATGAGATGGTGTGAGAATGTGCTTCCTGGAATTAAAAATTATGTAAATAGTTTTTCTCAAGGAATCTCTCTGTTTTTCATTTTATGTCTAGAAGGGCAAAATTAAACTCCCAGGCATAAATTTGGAAATAGTCTCATTTTCTACTCTCTGCTAGGATGTCCCCCTTAGCCCAGTTTAAATATATGTCTGTTAAAACTAACTTCCTATGTTACAGCCTAAAGTATTTACAGATGATATAATTTGGTCCTCTGTTAGTACTTTTCTTTCAAGAAAATTCATCAGAAACTACCTACGGAAATTGTTGGTTTTTTCTGTGGTCACCAGCTTTCTGCTAATAACTTACTTCCTTCATACCAGCAAAACAACTCTATCATTGCAGCATTCTTAGCCCCAGGGCCTTCAACAGTTTCTTCATGCTGTGTCATCTGAAATATGTACCAGTTTTGTGGTGAAATGCAGAGATACGTAAGTTATCAGTCAATAACTGTTAATTCTTCCATCTAGCCACCTTATACAGTTTTTCCAGTTGGCCCATTATATAATCTACATGAAGATGTGATTAACATAACTCTGAAACGAAGAGTGAGAACGAGGCAGAGGTCATGGGGGTAGACGGGAGAATCCACAAACACGTATGTGAACTCAGAAATCAAGATAAGTGGGATGCTACAGCAAATCTAGTAAATGAGGCAGGGAATTCACAAGAGTCAAAGGTTTGTGATCAAGGACAGATAATGAATGAAGTGTATTTTATCACCCAGTGGCAGAGAAACATAGGAACCTTAAGTCTGAATAGTCTAAGCCAGAAAATAGAGGTCAGTAGACCTCTGTATCCAGAGTGTATAAACGATTTTAAGTGTTCAGAAAATTGTGAGAAACCATGGTCAAAGGAAAATCTAGGGATAAAGATTCTACAAACTGTTGCTAAAAGATCAGAAAGCCAATAGGTATCTATTGTTCTAGAAAGGCAGCAAACAGCTTTACCTTTTAAGCAGTTGTGAGAAGGTAATGCAATTTATCTAGAATTCTAAATGTAGCATAATTTTAAACCACTGGACATTTGCTTTGGGAGCATTTTCCAGCCAAGTCTTAGTTCTTCACATGCTTGCTAAGCGTAGCAAAAGCTAGTCCAGAAGTGGCAACATAGCCAAGGTTACAAAGACATTTTACATCAAGGATTAAAAAATACACAGACACTCAGGTGAGAATGGAAACTCAGGATCATAATGCCTTATAGGTTTGAAAAATTCATTTCTGATTCACATGCTCTGCTTTTCCAACAATGTTAGGTTAAAAAAAAAAAACCCAAGCCCTACAGTCTCTGCCTGAAAGAATTTTGCTTGGGTAATTTTGAAAGACTCCTTTCAGAGGCTGCCCTTAGGGAGTCTATTTCACAGTCTCATAGACTTAGCTCATTTAGGTTTTCTTTACATCTAATCAACAGTTTCTTATGTTTAGTTTAACCTTAATGAAGACATTTCAACAAATTTTTACTTTGTATCCTGTACCTTTTCAACCCCAGGATTTCAGGAATTAAAGAACTTTCTGGAAGTCTAGATACAGCAAAATTTAACAAATAGTACCTTTGCCTGGGACTCAAATATAAGGGGACAGTGTGAAGAATGTGTCAAAATAATTGCATTCTGACTATATTTTTTAACATTGGACAATTGACTAAATGTCAAGAAAGCCAAAGATATGTAGTTTTGTTTATTTTTTATCATGTTAAGAAGAAGACTGTTATAGAAGATAAAGATACAGATAGTGATCAATATTTATAATTGGTACATTCCTTCTTCTGTTAGACCATGGGACACTGGGTTATCAGTTATGGTTTCCACTGCCATATTATTGCTTCTGGATAGCTCCTACAAAAAACATCAGGTTCAAACCATGAGTAAATGAATTAGGGATTTCAGAGATGCTCTGGTCAGCTCCGCACAAGATAAAGATGAAGGCTGTAGAGAAATTACTTATTATGAGAAAGAACCCTCAAGCAAGAATACATTTGATATCTATGTCACTCTCTAGCCAGAACATACATCTCTCTCGCTCCCCTCCCCAGCCATTCTTGCACCTGTAAAACCATACAAATGAGCATTTCTGGACATATTTGATTGGTTCAGAGGCAGATACCTGATCCATCTTTTGTGTAATTTGGATGTTTAGTCCTTTCTTGGATTTTATTGGCCAAGCAATTTCTATTTTATCTAAGCTAACTTAGTTTTTTTTTTTTTGTCATCTACATTTTAGAGACTTGATAAAATCTCAATACCTATATGGTGCTTTCAGTTTTTTCACTTTATTGACATACGACTGACATATACTGCTGTATAAGTTTGAGGTGTACCACTTCATGATTTTACATATTTATATATCTCAAATATAAATCTATATTTTGAGAAATGATCACCACAATAATTTATGTTAACACCCATCAACTCACATAATTACATTTTTTTCTTGTGATGAGAATTTTTAAGATTTAGTATCTTAGCAACTTTAAAATATGCAGTGCAGTATTGTTAATTATAGTTGTCATGCTGTACGTTACATCCCCAGAACTTATTTATCTTATAACTGGATGTTTGTACTTTTTGACCACCTTCACCAGTTCCCCTACTCCTTGCCCCCTGCCTCTGGTGACTACCAATCTGTTCTCCGTTTCTATGAGTTTATTTTTTTTTCTTTTTAGATTCCATATATAAGTAAGATCATACAGTATTTGTCTTTCTCTGTCTGACTTATTTCACTTAGCTTTAATGCCCTCAAGTTCCATTCACGTTGTTGCAAAAATAACAAGATTTCCTTCTTTTTTAAGCTAAATTGTATATCTATATCCCTATCGATACAGATATATACCAAATCTTCTTTATTCATTCATCCACTGGTTGTTTCCCTGTCATGGCTACTGTGAATAATGATGTAGTGAACAGAGGGGTGTGCAGATATCTCTTCAGGATGATGATTTCATTTCCTTTGGATATATACACAGAAGTGGAATTGCTAGATCATATAGTAGTTCCATATTTAATTTTTTCTTTTTTGCGGTACGTGGGCCTCTCACTGTTGTGGCCTCTTCCGTTGCGGAGCACAGGCTCCGGACACGCAGGCTCAGCGGCCATGGCTCACAGGCCCAGCCGCTCCGCGGCATGTGGGATCCTCCCGGACCGGGGCACGAACCTGTGTCCCCTGCATCGGCAGGCGGACTCTCAACCACTGCGCCACCAGGGAAGCCCTATTTTTAAAGAAGACAGTATACTGTTTTCTATAGCGGCTGCACCAAGTTACATTCCCACCAACAGTGTACAAGGGTTCCCTTTCCTCCACACCCTGTCCAGCATTTGTTATCTATTGTCTTTTTGATGACAGCCATTCCTAAAGGTCTGAGGTGCTCATTGTGCTTTTCATTTGCCTTTCCCTGATAATTGCTTATGTTAACCACTTTTTCATGTACCTATAGGTCATTTGAGTAACTTCTTTGGAAAAATGTCTATTCAATTTTCCTATTTTTTAATTGGGTTGTTTGGATTTTTTGTCTAATGAGTTGTATAAGTTCCTTATATAGTTTGGAAATTAACCCCTTATCATACATGTGGTTTGCAAATATTCTCCCATTCCATAAGTTGCCTTTTTATTTTGTTGACCATTTCTTTACCTGTGCAGAAGCTTTTTAGTTTGGTGTTGTCCCACTTATTTTTTATTTTGTTGCTTGTGCTTTAGGTGTCATATCACAGCAGTCTTATTATTTTGCTGTTTTGTTTTTTAAGGTATCTTTCGGTTGAGAGTTGAAATTATTCGTATTATTTATATGCTGCCATGGCAATGGACGATTAGGTAGTTATATATAGATTAATAATCTGATCAATGGCCAAGATATTTTGGAAGAAAGAACATGAGAGACTATCAGTAACAGATACAATAATGTATTGTACAATATAAAGTAAAAAAATACCTGAAAGAAAATATAGGTGAATTTGTAATATGAGATGTGGAAGCCATAATGGTTGTTTTAGTCAGATTCCCTAGAAGTAGAGCCTTAGATAGGTATTTGCATGCAATTTATTGAGAACGTGCTATCATGAAAGAATGAGTGTGAGAAGGTGGAGGATGGGACATAAGAAGAGGTAAGGAATGTATTTTCAGCTGGAGTCCATCCAGCTCCAATTCAATACAGTGGAGAGCTTTATTCCACCTTGAAGCCAAGTGACCAGCTTTTGTATTCCTCTGTGAGTCAATTATTGATTGTGTCCTACAGCCCCCGCTCCAGAGGGTTGTGACTTCCCAGGTAAAACAGCTCCCAATCAGCTGAGAGCAGTTCTCCTAAGAAGAGGGGCAGTTGTGAGCCATGGACAGCTAAAACTTACAGTAGCTGGAGGATGGATGCACTAGATAGGTAAATAGGATCTTGCAATCTAGGCAGATAACCTTTACCTACTGCAATAAAAATAAAAGAAAGTCTTAAGGGAGATAAGAAAGACTTAATAAGGTTAGAAAAAAACAAACAAACTTGTCTCTGCCAAAATTAAAACATCAAAAACTGTATTCAAAATGAATAGGCAGGCAGTCACCAGTGGAAAAAAAATTTGGAAAAAACAGACAAAATGTTGACGGTAATAACTTTTAAAAGGCTCTTATTATTAACGGAGCAAAATCAGTCTAAAAAAATTAAACACCCACAAAATCAAAGAAATAAAGATAAAATTTACCTTTAATTATGCAGTGTTTTCATGATGCTAATGTTATAAACATTAAAAATAATAAAATAAGCATCAATGTATCTATCACCTTGCTATCACAAATGCTTTTTAAAACATTTCTCTCTGTTTCCAATAATTTCCATTTTCACCATAGAAAATGAACATTATGATCTAGGGGTTTATTTTTCAAATGAGTAGCTATATTTTTGCTAAATACTAAATGCAAAGCATTATTTTCCATACGTTTATTCTGTTGCTTGTGCTTTAGGTGTCCTATCAGAGCAGTCTTATTATTTTGCTGTTTTGTTTTTTAAGGTATCTTTCGGTTGAGAGTTGAAATTATTTGTTTTATTCATATGTTGCCATGGCAATGGACGATTAGGTAGTTATATATATTAATAATCTGATCAATAGCCAAGATATTTTGGAAGAAAGACAGTGAATATTTCATTGAGCAGCTTGCTTTACTTGCCCAGCATTATGTTTATCAGGTTATATCAGGTTTATCAGTTTATCAGGTTATAGAAGTTCTCTTATACTAAGGTTTTTCCTTATTAGTACAAATAGATGTTGAATTTTTAAAAATCTTTTCTGCATCCATTAATATTAGTCTTATTCACGAATCTGTTATGTATTAAATAAATACATTTTCTAATATTAAACTAAACTTGCATTTCTAAGGAAGGCCTAGCTTGGTTATCAATATTTTGTTTAGAATTTTAAAATCTATGATAGTATGATTTGACTGAAATTCTTTTTACTCCCAGTGTTCTTCATTTGTTATACTAGACTTATGGAATGATTTAGAATTATATTCTTTTAATCTCATCTTTTAAAGAGTGTATATAAGAATGGAATTACTAGTTCTTAAATATAAAACCTGTAAGAATATCTAGATTTTTACGTATGGGTGGAAGAGGGAACTATATTTTAACTGATTTTTAAGTTTATGAGTCTATATCTGGTCAGATATTTTCATTTCTTAATATTGAGTTTTGGTGTTTTGAATCATTCTTGAAAATTTTCCATTTGTCTAAGATTTCAAATTTATTTTTATACATTTATTTCAAGCCGTTCTACTCTCTTTTGAGTTTATTATGTAATTCTTTTGATAACTTCTTAAATAGATACTATCTCAGTTTGGTTTTCCACAGAATCATACTCTGAGAGTAGTAGAGTGAAAGTAGTTTATTTGGGAGGTGATTCCAGGAGGCTCTAGTAGAGAGAGTAGAAACCAATAGTGGGTGCATTGACAAGAATTTCACTGCTATGGACAAATGGTCATCAATCTCCATTCGTAGATGGTAGTGAACATGCCTCAGAAATGTGCCTCCCAACGAGCTGGGAGATTATATATACAAAGGAGTATATATATGTAAAACCACTGACTGAGGGCTACTCCTGAGAATATCAACTCTCCAGTACATCCAGCCTGTTCCATACATGTTCCAAGCATCCCATAGAAGTCTTCAGGGAGAAAGGAGAGTGATAGCTACATACAGTAAGAAACTCAGTACACATGGGGATGATGAATGCTGAGGAAACACTTATATATAGGGCACTGATTGAATCTGACATGGATGTCTAGATGATTAATTATTGGTCTCCTTTATTTTAAAAAAATTTATGGTTTTAATTGTTCTATTTACTATTTCAGTAAAGTTGCATATGGTTGTATATGTTCTGTTTTCATTATCATTTAAGTATTTTCTAAGGATTGTTATGATTTTTAAACTTAGTTATTAGAAGTATTTTTTTAAAATTTCCTCATATATGTCATTTTAAAGTTCCATTACCTTGAATATAAGTGTGAATTTTTCACCCTACTCTGCTTGGGGTTCAGGGTGACTGCTGAACTTGATGACGTATGTCTTTCATTAATTCTAAAAAAAATTCAGAATTATCCATCTATTCACTTCCTTTAGAAATCTATTTAGATAGCTCAGATTTTCTAATTCTACATTCTATGTTTGTCAAGTTCTTTTTTCATATTTATTTATCTCCTTGTATTTTATTCCTAGAAGTTTTAAATTTTATTTTTATTTTATACATATATCTGACAGTTAACTAGTCCTCTCCAATTATACTATCTGGTGTTTAAGCCCATGCATTAAATTTTAAATTTCAGTGACTGGGCCTGGGTTCACACCATGATGGAGGACCTAGTATCAAACTTGTCGACAGCCATAATACAAGTCAAAATGAATGAGGCAAGTTTTTTAGGTATTGGACAACAGGCAGTGCAGGACTGTGATTCTTGAGAAAACAGAAGCACATAAGAAGAAACACTCATTTTCCATCTGGATTTCTGCCTGAAGGAAGTTACTGATCATCACACATGGAGGTGGAGGCTTAGCAGAAGTCAGTGTTCTTCATGGATTGAGAAAACAGAGATAAGATTTCAACATTTCTGAACCAGTTGGTATATTTGGAACAAGGCTCTGGAGATAAAGGAGAAGTGCAGGGAGAAAGACCCAGAAATATATGAGGGATTTGCTATAAGTCCCTGGTTAAGGGCTGGATTTAGAGTAAGAGTCCATTAGGCCCAAAAGAGAGCACCTGCTGTTAAGCTGAGCACTGAATGCAGATAACACCAAGTCATTCAAAACTGAGAGATGTAGGTCTAGCCCAGTCAGAGAGGAGATACCTTGCAGAGCAAAGTTATAAAGTAAGGCTGCATCCTTGGACTAAGGCAAAAACAAACATAAATAAGCACTTACAAATAAAAAGAAAAGAAGCCTACAGGATCTACCAGCAATATAATTGCCCAACAAAACAAAACATAATCCTATGAACAACATATCAATCACAATGTTTAACATATAATCAATAATTACTAGATATACACAAAAGCCGAAAAATAGAATTTATGATGAAAATGAAAAAAGTCAAGATTAACAGATTCCAAGGGGACATAATTATTGGCATTAGAAGACAAATACTTTAAAGTGACTATTGTAAATATGTTCAATGACTTAAGAGTAGGAACATTAGACGTGAGATGATGAGCAATATTAGTAGAGAAATGGAAATTATAAAAAAGAATCATATGAAAATTCTATAATGGAAAAGTACAGTATCTGAGATAGTAAATTCATTTAATGGGCTTTGCAGATTGGAGACTGTGGAAGAAATAGTAAACTGGAAAACAAGTCAGTAGAAATTATCCAATCTGAGAATCAGAGAAAAAAAATGACTGAAAATAAATGCACATACAGTTAGTAACCTGTAGAACAAAATCAACCATCTAACATATTTATAGTTGGACTCTCAGAAGGAGAGGAGTTTCAGAAGAATAAGAGGATGATAGTGGGTATAAAAACATTTGAAGACATAATTGCTAAAAAATTTCCAAATCTGAAGTAAAAATACAACTATTTCCTTTAAGTTCAGTTGTCTCAAGTAGGATAACTATTAATACAAAGAAAACCACACCTAAGCACATAATAGTGAAAGGTAAATAACCAAGATTAAAAGACAAACCTTATGAGCAACTAGACCAAAAGGCACATTACACACAGGGTAAATACCATAAAAAGGACAATGAACTCATTATAAGAAATAATTGAATTCAGAAGACACTGGAGAATATCTTTAAATTGCTGAGGCAGTGAGTGGGTTAAAATGCAGAATTATATACCTAGCAAAAATATCCTTAAAAATATGGGTAACATAATGACGGGACAAATAGAAAATAAATTTTAAAATTGTACACTTAAATCTAGCCACATGAATAATCAAATGTAAATTGACTGAACAATTCATAAATAAGGAACAAATCAAGATCCAACTATACGTAGATGGTGTACTTTAAAGACACGAGTAGGTAGAGAGTAAAATAATGAAAAGATATATCAAACAAATAGTAATGTCAGACAAAAGGAACTTAAAGGTAAAGAATATTACCAAATATCAAGAGGGACTTTTATAATAATAAAAACCTCAATCAAGGTTTCCCTGGTGGCACAGTGGTTAAGAATCCACCTGCCAATGCAGGGGACATGGGTTTGAGCCCTGGCCCAGGAAGATCCCACATGCCGTGGAGCAACTGAGCCCGTGCGCCACAACTACTGAGCCTGCGCTCTATAGCCCATGCACCATAACTGCTGAAGCCTGCACGCCTAGAGCCCGTGCTCCGCAATAAGAGAAGCCACTGCAATGAGAAGTCCGCGCACCTCAACGAAGAGTAGCCCCACTCACCACAACCAGAGAAAGCCTGTGCACAGCAACGAAGACCCAATGCAGCCAAAAATAAAAATAAATAAAATAAATAAATTAAAAACAAAAAAACCCTCAATCAACAAGATATAACAATCTCCAACATGTATGCTCCTAATAATAGAGATTCAAAATGCATGATGGTAAATCTGAAATCATTAAAGAGAAAAAGTATCAAATCCACATTGTAATTGGATATTTCTTTAATATATAAGGATATAGAAAAATTTAAAACATCATCAAATGACTTAATTGCCATTTTTAGAATATTATACCTAATAATTGCAGAATATACTTTGAAGATCACATGGGAGATTACCAAGTTAGACTATATACTGGACCATAAAATAAATCTCAATGATTTCAAAAACATCAGATTTTGCAGAGCATGTCCTCAGACCAAAATTGGGAAAAAGATGTGCCTCTCTTTTCATTTTTGTTCCTATTGCATCATCCTGGAGAGGAAGAAGTATCTTAGGCTAGCCTTGGGGTGTCCCCTTCTTGACCATTTCTGGTTCTAGGGTAGGAGACAGGTAAGCAGGATAGAGGAACAAGAAAAATGTCTCCTTATTAGCTGGCGATGATCTGAATTCCTTCTAGTCACTTGTTGTTTTACTAGTGAACACTGACTTGGGATGACCAGTAACATTTGGGATCACCTGCTGGCTTTCTTGAAGGACACACTTGTGGGTTTTTGGGAAGTCCTGAGTCAGCCTCTCTCTCTTCACTCCACCCTTTTCTGGGACATCTGGCTTGGCCTCCTATTCTACAACCTGCTCCCAAGTTCATCTGTTAGTTGTATTCTCCATAGCCACTTGCTGCTGGATTTCCCTCAGCTGAGGGGTAGCTGTCTCAGATGACATTCTAGTAAGATTGCTCAACCCAGTAATTTTCCACATTTTACCACTTGCTTAGGAGAAGTTTACATATTCTTGTTAGACCAAATGGTGGGCATGCAGGCTACTTCAGTAGGCCTCTTAGCAAGTCCCTTTTTCACTGTCAAAAAATGCCTAGGGCAGAAGGACAGATGCTCAGACTGAGCATAAGTCTAACTGACAGGGTGAATGGTAGTGTCCCCTTGTCATCATCCCAAACAGCTTCCATTGGAATGTACACTCTTGATGACTCTCTCTACTTCTCTCTCCTTTTCTCCTCCTATCTTCTTACATAAGCTGCAGGAAGGACAGAGGTAGGTGGGGTGACAGTGTATATGAAACTTGTTTGTATATTTATATATGTGTGTATGTATATAAATATATAAAAATATATGTGTATTATATAGAAGATGTGAATATTACACCTAAAATGTTAACAGCATTCATCTCTGGGTTGAAATTTTGGGAGATATTAATTACTGTCCTGTGCTTTTATGACCTTTGCCAATTTTTATATTGAAGTTTATGTTTTTTTAGACAAAATTGTAATTATTTTTTTAAAGCTTGATTAAAAAGTCAATTTAATCTACAAATTTGCTCTATCCATTAAAAGCCATGGCACTATACATTCTAGTTCTGTAGGCTATGAAATTGAAAAGTAAAATCATTTATAGGATTGGGGAATAAGATCTTTGAGGTTGCAAACTCATATTTATCCCTTTTTTAACAATAACTCAGAGTTTGAATGGAGAATGCATTTCACTGTCTCGTTCTTTTGCTTTTACTAAAAACTTGGAAAAACTTCTGGACTTTGCTCCTTTCTCCTATAGTTTGTGAGTTGGTCCTGTGTTTAATAAATCTGGGAATTCATTATGTGATCAGCATCTCAGATACTTTACAAAGACTAGAACTTGACCTGTCAAACTGTTAACATAATAGATAAGAGAATGTAGGAGTGTTGCTTATCACTAATGACAATAGATGTCCACAGTCAGGAAGGTGGAGAAGATTATGCTTCTGTTAAAGATAAATGGAATTTTGGCTTATTTTGATTGACACTAAGATTATGTGGATATAAGGAAAGTGTAACTCGGAATACTAAGGTAATTTCTTCAAAATAGTGCTTACATGAACTCCATTTTAATCACTTATGTGGTATTAAATTGCCTTGACATTAGGTCAGTTTCTGTGTGGCCAGATATGGTGCATCTTAGTTTCTTCACACCTAGGAAGGGGTAAAATATCTGCTTCATAGGATTTTTGTGAGATTTTAATGTGATGATGAATATATTTAAAAATATACTCTAAGAGTGCTATAAAAATTCAAGTGTATTAGTTAGCTTAGGCTACCATAACAAAATACCATAGACAAGGTGGGTTAAACAACATAAATTTTTTTTCTCACAGTTCTGGAAATGGGAAGTTGGAGATCAAGGTGCCAGCATAGTCAGTTTCTGGTGAAAGGTTTCCTCTTGGGTTGCAGAAGGCCACCTTCTCACTGTGTGCTCATATGATCTCTTCTTTGTGCACACCTGAAGAAAGAGAGAGAGAGAAAGCATATGTGTGAGCAAGTTCTCTGGTGTCTATTCTTACTAGGGCACTAATCTCATCAGGAAGGCCCCACCCTCATGACTTCATCTAAAGCCCTAATTACTGCCCAAGGGCCCCAGTCTCCAAATACCATCACCTTGGGGGTTAGGGCATGGCCATATAAATTTCTTCCCTTAACCTTATCCCTCTAACACAACCAACTACTACCTCAGTCCTCTGAAAATGAAACCTGGAGAATTTTCTTGTGGTTTATTTTTGTAGGAGGAGCAGAGGGAACAGACAAACATTAAGTCTGAAAGATTCACTCTAAATATTTCTTCTCATCAGCTATATTTTCTGTACTTCTGACCTGTCTCATTTCACTATTTTTCTTTTTAGTTTTAGTCACTTTGTTATAATTTCTTTTTTTTCTCTATCATTTTTCTTTCATGTCTAATTCCCATAGAGGAATTAAAGTTTTAGAGGAGACCAAACTCTTCCAAAATAACAGAAGATCAAGTAAGTTGGTTAAAGTCACACTCTATTAGGAAGTGGCAGAACTAGATATGAAATAATATTTCCTCCCTTCAAATTCAATCATTCTACCACTGCAACAGTCTGCTTTACAGAGTTGATATATATTTTAAAATTATCACTGAGAGGAATATCTCAAAGTGCACATGCCCCTTAAAATGGGCAAGCTAACAAGGGCATATTATTATTGGTCTGGAATTTGAATTCTGTATTAAAAAAATAAAATAGGTAAGACATTATAACTTAGAATTAACCATGAGGTTTCTATATATATCATTATACATGAAAGATGAACTTAATTCCTATAGAATTAACTTCATTTTATATTATATAACAATATGCTTGTAATTTATAAATTATAAATTGAAGATAATTATATTTCTTACTAATCAGCTAAACCACAATATAATAAGCCATTGAATATATGCAAGCTATTTATATATTTTAGCTAATCTGCACCACAGCTCTTAATAGACTTTTTGCTATAATTCTTAATTTTTGCTATGGTTATAAAAAGGAGATATCAGTAAAGTTATTTTCTGTTGGTTTAAGGTAATCTTAAATAGCTTTTACGCTTCAGAATAAAAATGTACTTAACAGTAATACCTAATTGCCACAATTTAAGAAAAAGTTGATATGTCATAATCCATTTGGAAGGAGAAAAGGGAAGAAGGAGGTTGGTGAGGCATAATCAATTATCTTAAGGAAAGTTAAGCAGATTGTAGCTGCATTTAAAATCTATTTGCAGTTTTTATCTTGTCTTATTCTGATTTCAAAAGGGAGAAACAAGATGCACTTCCCATATTTACCTGTACGTGTGTAATGTCACTCTGGGAGGGTGTATGACAAAGTAAGAAGAGTCGTTCCCTATTCCTGGCCTTTGGTGGGAGGCTAGAGGCAGAACTGGGCACAAACGTAACCAGGATGGGAAGGAAGCTTGTCATGTAGACTTTTTCATATTTTCTTGTTTTGGAACCATGTAAACACATATTTTTTTCAAACAGATTTAATATTAATTTAAAATCAAGAAAACGATTCCTTCCATGTTATAACTCATCCAAGTGAAACTGCTGACCCCGTTTGCTGAGCCCAGTGTTTGCTAAATGGCAGAGTGTTTTTCTTGGCGTCCCCTTATTTGTCTGGCTGCCATAGACCTTGGTGAGTCTGACTAGCATATCTTTTACTTTAGTCTAATTAGGATATAATCTTATAGACACAACATACACACATTTGATACAATAGCAGCACACAAAGTCTCAGAAGCTGCATTTAGAAACTTATTAGTTTCTACAGGGATGTCAGGAACAAATTAATGTTATGAAACATTGTTGGCATCAAATATTCATTCTGTGAAGGTCCTAAAAAGTGACATCTCAGCTACTTTAATTCCATTATTTCTTCTCAGAGACAGCTCTAGACAAGGAGTAATCTCACTGAGACAGACAAATCTGTATGGCTCTAATTTTCATATGAATTGCAAGATTAAGGAGGAGGCTTTGTGCTTGGAGTCTGTAAGGTGGATAAAAATGGGCATCACATATGTCAGGAGAAGGCACTTTATTAAGGTCTAGGCTTTAGGGAGAACTCAGGCTGGTGCAGAGTGTAAACGTGTTCTCGTCTTTGTCCCCCCACCCCAAATGTGGAGTAGCAAGTTTAAAAAGTGAATTGTCTCCTTTGTGGGTGGACTTCAGTAGTGAAGCAACTGCATCAAGGCCAAAGAAGAGAGAGGAGTGTTGTGTGTTCTGTTATGTCACAGTCCTGTGGTGAGCGCTGAAGCATAAATTGTAGACAAATCCCACAGCAGTAGTAAAGTGGACAAATCGCCTTTATATGTTTTAAGGCATAAAAGTTAAGAGCAGATATAAGTAATAGCAAAAATTCATATGAGCTCAGGGGCCAAGCTGTAGTTGGTATGGCAACTCTCACTTTGAATTTTCTCACCTTTGTGTAAAATAAAATCCTAGCTATAGTCTTTCCATTAATGGAAACACATAATAAGGTGCTTGGTGGATATGAGACCTGTATAGAGACCAGCCCTTGAGTCCAAGTGGATGAAATACTAGTAATACAGGGTGAAGCAGTTATATTTTTTTATTCAAGATTGTATCTCTAGGGGTAATAAATATCAAATAGAAACCGAATAATCAGACTTATTGGTCGAGGTTTTCTTTTCAATTATATTTTTCTTAGTTATGTCCATACATTAATTCAATTTTTCATTCATTTAACAAATACTTATTAAGCAACGATTGTATACCTGATGCCATTTTAAGAACTTTGTGAACAGCAGTGAACCAAAGAGAGGAACACTTCTGTTCTATGCAGTTTTCATTTTGTTGGAGTAGATGGGTTAAAAGTAAAACATAAATCATATTAAATTGTTATAAATAATGAGAAAAAAATAAAGCAGCCAAGAGAGATATGAAATATTGGGGGAGACTGAAATTTTAGATAAGTGGCCAAGGAAGGTCTTACTGGGAAGCTGATTACTGATTAGAGACCCAAAGGAAAAGGGGATAATCCACGTGCGTATTTAGGGAAGCACAGCCCAGGGAAACCCCGAGGGAAAGACCTTGAGGCAGACGATGCCTGGTGTGTGGAAGGAGCATTTTGGAGCAGCCTAGCAAATAGGACAGACTAGTGGGAGATGCAGTTAGAAAGGAAGTGAGGTAGAAAGAGGAGGAGGGAAGGCTTGCTTAGGCTTTTGTAAGGTGACAGCATGGTACGGAATTTGCCTTTTATTCATAGTAAGCCGGGAACTCGGCATCGGAGGGTTCTGAGTAGAGCAGTGATAAGCCCTGGCCCCTGTGTCAACAGGGCCTTTCTAGTTGCTGTGTTAGGAAAAACTGTAGAAGGAGCAGGAACTGATGCTTGAAAACCAGGCAGGACTAAGGGAGTGATCTATGCAAGATATGGCCAAGGTGACAACAGTGGAGCGGGTAAAAAGGTGCAGCTGTCAGATCCTGGTTTATATTTTGATAGTTGAGTGAAAAATAGTGGTTGAATGATTGGATACAATTGTAAGAGAAAGGAAGAAGTCAAGATGAAGCTCAGCTTTTGTTGTGTTGTTGCTGCTTGTTTGTTTTTTGCTTGAGGGACCAAAAAAATGGAGTTTCCATTTACTTGGAGCCAAGAAATAAAGAACTGGTTTACAGGGTGAGGGGGTGGGGTGGGGGTGGGGGGGTAGAGATGAATATTAGCATTTCAATTTTGGATGCAATAAGTTTGATAGGTCAATTAATAATGATTGGAGAGGTCAAGTTGGAGATAAAATGTGTAATCATCACCATATAGATAGTATTGAAAGCCGGAGGACTGGAAAAGACTGCCCAAGAGGTAACTTGTCCAAGAGATCAAGATTTGAACTTGCTGTGAGGGTGCCTAAAGGTATCAGACCAATGTCACAGCCCACTGGTTCTTGACACTGATACCCCTAGGATCACTGCATTGTCACGCCCTGGGCTTGAACTCACAGACCATTGAATCTGCAAGTAAAAGGGAACAAAACTGTTTGGCCCAAACACATTGTTAGTCAAATATCCCTTGAGGGGGACGAAACGTGGTCTGTACCAAGTTCTTGACTCCATCACTGTCCAGCTGCTCCATGGCATTGTTTCTTGCAGTATCCACTGGCCATAAGGGCCGCCTCAGTGTCTCTCTAGCCTATTATACTTTTTTGTTCATTGACTATCATTTTTTTTTAATTACCTTTTTACTTATTTTTTGGTTTACCAAAGCTCTCATTGGAACATAAACTCTTTGATGGGGGCAGACTACATCCTGTCCACTGGCTGCTGCAACCTCTCTACCCAGAAAAATGCCTGGCACATAAGAACTGTCCAATAAGTGTTTTCTGTACAAATCACCATGTGGTCTGAAGGAACCCCTGTCCCCTCATAAACAGAGGGAGCCAACACCTTTATAAATGTTTCCTCCGTCCAGAATGCTTGCTGCTCCCTTACTTATACAGCCTTAAAGCTTTTCTTTCCTTTTTAATTCCTCATTTCCTCACCTGCAGGCAAATGGAAATTATTCCTGAGCTAAATTTCATTTTAATTCCAATCAGAGTAGATAGAAAGCCGGTAGGGATTCTTTTCCTTTTTTTAATAGAAAAAAGTCTTTTAAAGAATGGGGAACTTTTAGTCAGATTCTTCTTCTTCTTTTTTTTTTTTTTTTTGCAGTACGCGGGCCTCTCACTGTTGTGGCCTCTCCCGTTGCGGAGCACAGGCTCCGGACGCGCAGGCTCAGCGGCCATGGCCCACGGGCCCAGCCGCTCCGCGGCATGTGGGATCCTCCCGGACCGGAGCACGAACCCGTGTCCCCTGCATCGGCAGGCGGACTCTCAACCACTGTGCCACCAGGGTTATAGTCAGATTCTTCATAAAATTGATTTGATGCTCTTTTTCTCATATGTATGTTATGAGAAAATGATTTTTGGACCATAAACCAGAACAACTGGCTTCAAATCCTGATTTGGGGCCATATCGAGTGTGACCATCAACACTGCCATTTTTGAATATGTTTCTTTCGCCAAAATGGAAACAGCAGGACTCACAAGATTGTAGAGAGTAAATGAGTTTTGTGGCTGTACAAACTACCTGTGTCTCCTTCTCTGCATTGGATTCAAGCAAGAAGCTTACCCAGATCTTTCTACGCCATCGAAGTTTCACTTCATGGAGCAGTTGGGAAATAAATGCCCCGCCCAGCCAACCCAGGGAGGCGGAGTGCTGGGTCTTCTTAGGCTCACCCCAGAGCTCGGCTGAGGCATTTCCTTGAGACCTGCAATTATCAGGCCTCAAGGCTTCCTCTGAGAAGACGGTAGGCCTTGCCATTCTGCTTTCTGCAGCAAGGGGAACCCCTGAGTCTTTCAGCTTATGGAGAGCACCACCCACTAAATGGCTTCTCCTGTGAGTGGAGTTAACAGTATTTCATAGAATTTGTCTCAAGCAGTAGGAAGGAAAATAGAATTCTTCGCAAGTTGTGAGCATGAGAGACAAGGACCTGAGGTTTTCTCGATGATGATACCTCCCCTCCTGTCTTTCCTCCCTCTGTACCATCTGTTATCAGCATAAGATTATTGATAACAGAATTGTGAATTGTGAATTGTGAATTGATTATTCACAATATTCCTATTGTGAAGCTTGAATCATGATCATTCCTGCTCTGAAATCTTTCCAACCTCCCTGATATCTAACAAATAGCTGCTTCTGCCATTCAGTTTTGCTCCACGATTCATTAGTTGAAGATTTGGCGGGGGAAAAAAATTACTCTCTCTTTCTTGGTTTCCTCATCTCTACAGTGAAATTTTAGAACTTATTATAGGGTTGTTGTGAGGATTAGATGGGTTAACACATTTAAACATTTAGAAAAATATCTGGCATGTGATGTTTGCTATTATTGATAATAATAATGTTATTGTTATGCGGTGGCAACTTTCCTAAAGAAATGAAATAATGAACAATGAAAAGAGCACAAGTCTTCAGAATCACTCAGATGTATGTTTAAATTCTAGATCCAAAATGTACTAATTTTGTCATGTTAGGCAAGATGCCTAGTTTTTCACCGGAAAAGTTGGGTTAATAATTCTTACTTTACCTAATGAATGTAAAGGTTAGTTTCAGTTACATTAAATAGCATATCCTCAATGCCTGCCCCATAACAGATGCATAATAAAGCGTAGTTTTAAAAAATCAACTTAACAATTTCAACATTCAGAACTCTCTCTTCTTTACAATGAAACTGGATTTATTTTTGAGATTATATAAATAGTGTATACTTACTGTAAAAATTAAGAACTACATATTAAAAATCTGAGGAAGATAATAAAAATTATCAGAAATCCCAGCTGCCTAAGACAATCACCATTCACTCTTTACCTTCCTTGATTTTTTTATGTGTGTATATTCTTATGCACATACTTATACAATATTTTATGCTAAGTATTCATATCATACATTTATTATATATACTTTTAAATATCTTTATTGCAGTATAATTGACATACAAAAAACTACACATATTTAAAGTGTACAATTAGAAAAATTTAAAAATCTAGGGGTGGAATGACTGGGTCATATGGTGGGTATGTGCTTAATTTTTAAAGAAAATTTCCAAAAGTTTTTCCAAAATGTTTAAACAATTTTACATTTCCAGTGTATGAGGGTTTCAGTTCCGTTCTTCCACAGTTTCACAAACACTTGTTAAGGTCAGCTTTTTATTTTAGCTATTCTGATGGGTGTGCCCTATCTTATTGTGGTTTTAGTCTGTATTTTCCTATTGACCAGTGATGCTGAACATCTTTTCAAGTGCTTATTTGCCATCCATATACCTTCTTCAGTGACACCTATTCAAATCTTTTGTCCATATTTTATTGGGTTGTTTGTTTTCTTATTTCTTAGTTTTGAGAACTTTTTCTTTATCCTGGATAAAAGTCCTTTACCAGATATGTAGGATGCAAATATTTTCTCAAAATTTCTGACTTGTAAATTTTTAAGCACTTTTCCCCCCAGAGAATGGTTCTTTGATGAGGTCCAAAATGTATCAAGTTTTTACTTTATGTATCATCCTTTTGGTATTTAAGAAATATTTGCTGCACTGAAGTCCACAAATATTTTCTCCTATATTTTCTTCTAGAAGTTTTATATTTTTAGGTATTATATTTAATTCTGTGATCAATTTGAATTACCTTTCTTATGGGGTGGAACCTATGAAACAAAGTGCATTTTTTTTTTTGTATTTGAATATCCAATTTTTCTAGCACTTTCTATCCACTGTTTGAAAGTACACATGTTTACATCTTGTTTTCCACTGAATTATTGATATTTTTGTATCTTTGTTGAAAGTCAATTGACCATATATGTATTGGTACTATTGCACTATTACTGGACTCCGCATTCTGTTCTATTATTTATTTGCCTATCTTGATGCCCAAACCATGCTGTCTTGATTACGATATTTTTTATCATTTTGAAGTCAGGTTATGTCTCCACATCTCTTCTTTTTCAAAGTTGTGTTGGATATTTTTAAGTCCTTTTCATTTTCATGTGAATTTTAAAATCAGAATATTAATTTCCATAAAAAAAAGCATGCTGCAGTTTTGATATGGATTGCTTTCAATGTAAAGATTAACTGGGGAGAATTGACAGTCTTAACACATTGTTAAATATATTGTGAAGTTCTTTCATTTCTATTTTAAAATACATTGTAAATAGAAAATACCAATGACATTTTTCACAGAACTAAAACAAATAATCCTAAATTTTGTATGGAACTGCAAAAGACCCCAAATAGCCAAAGCAAGCTTGAGAAAGAAGAAAAAAGCTGGAGGTATTCTGCTCCCTGATTTCAAATTATACTACAAATTGTACTACAAATTATTTCAAATTATACTACAAAGCGACAGTAATGAAAACAGTACAGTACTGGCCTAAAAACAGACACATAGATCAATGGAACAGAATAAAGAGGCCCAGAAATAAATGCACACTTACTTGGTCAATTAATCTATAATACAGGAGGTAAGAATATACAATGGGGAAAAGACAGCCTCTTTAATAAATGGTGTTTGAAAACAGAACAGCTACATGTAAAATAATCAAAATGGACCACTTTCTCACACCATAAACAAAAATAAACTCAAAATGGGTTAAAGACTTAAATGTAAGACCTGAAACCATAAAAATTTCTAGAAGAAAACATTTACAGTATCCTCTTTGACTTTGGTCTTAGCAATAATTTTTTGGGTCCATCTCCTCAGGCAACAGATATAAAGGCAAAAATAAACAGATGGGACTACATCAAACTAAAAAACTCCTGCACAATGAAAGAAACCACCAACAAAATGAAAAGGCCACAAACTGAATGAGAGAAAATATATACAAAAAATATACAATAAGGGATTAATATCCCAAATATATAAAGAGCTCATACAACGCAATAGAAAAAACAAAAAAATCCAATTAAAAAGTGGACAGAGGATATGAATAGAACTTTTTCCAAAGAGGACATATAGATGGCCAACAGGCACATGAAAAGATGCTCAACATCACTAGTCATCAGGGAGATGCAAATCATAACCACAATGAGATATCACCTCACACCTGTCAGAATGGCTATTATAAAAAAGACGTCAAATAATAAGTGTTGGTGAGGGTGTGGAGAGGAGGGAACCCTTGTGCACTACTGGTAGAAATGTAAATTGAGGCAGCCATTATGGAAAATATTATTGAGTTCCCTCAAAAAATTAAAAATAGAACTGCCATATGATCCAGTAATTCCACTTTTGGGTATTTTTCCAAGGAAAACAATAACACTAATTGGAAAAGATATATGCACCCTTATGTTCATTGCAACATTATTTATAATAGCTAAGATATGGAAGCAACCTCAGTGTCCGTCGATAGATGAATAGCTAAGAAGATGTGATGTATACACACACACACATACATATAGTGGAATATTAGCCATAATAAAGAATTAAATCTTGCCATTTGCAACAACATGGATGGACCTAGAGGGTATTATGCTAAGAAAAATAAGTCAGATATACTCTATGATACTGTAGGATTTCACTTATATGTGTAATCTGAAATACAAAACAAATGAACAAACATTAAAAAAAAACAGAAACAGACACATAGATACCGAGAACAAACGTCATTGTCAGAGGAGAGCAGGGGGTTGGGGCAGGGGGGTGAATGAAGTAGGTGGGGAAGATTAAGAGGTACAAACTTCCAGTTAATAAATAAATGTGTCCGGTGATAAAATGTACAGCAGGGGGAACATAGTAATATTATAATAACTTTTTATGGTTACAGATTTATTGTGGAAATCATTTTGTAATGTATAGAAATGTTGTGCACCTGAAACAAATATAGTGTTATAGGTCAATTATGCTTCAATAAAAAAGCAGAATGGTCATTGCCGCAGGCTAGGGGTAGGGGTGGATGAGAAATTATTGTTAGTGGCTATAGAATTTCAGTTTTGTATGTTGAAAAGAGTTATGGATATGGATGGTGGTGATGGCTGCACAATATTGGGAATGTGTTTGATGCTACTGTACACTTAGAAATGTTAAGGTGATAAATTTTATGTATATTTTACCACAACAAAAAAATTGGGAGGAAAGATGTATTAAATTGCACAAAACCACATTTAAAAAAATTGGTCCTGGGTGAATAGGCTAATATAAAAATATCAATTCTTCCCAAATTTGTAAGTAAATTTAATGGAATTTTAAGAAGCATTAAATTATCTTAAATCTCATATAACAGAAAATATCTTAAAATTATAAGAAAGAAGTTTAAAAAGAAAAGTATTTAGGGAGAATTTGATTTAACAACAACTAGAATGTATTATGAGGCCAGAGCACTCCGAATGGTATGGTATATTAGCAAATAATAGACACAAATATAATATAGAGTACACCAAAAAGCCCAGATAGATCCTAGCTTAAGATAATTTAGTATGTATAATTGAATAAAAGTATTCTGTAAATGATGTAAATTTAACTTGCACACCTCTATCTATATGTAAGAAATTATACATATACGTCACACTATTAAAAGGATATTGACAATGATGTGCCAGAAAGTGGGAGAAAAGAAAAAAGAGAAAGAAAGAAAGGAATAAGGAAGGAAGACGCAAGTGAAGGAAACAATAGGAATGACAGTATTGTAATCAGTTAATGTTAACTTAAGGAGGAAAGTACCAAAGAGGAAAAAAAATGAGCAGCATGCAATGTTATGAAGAAAAATCAATAACCTTAAACTTCTCACCAACAACATAGCAACTAAGTATATAGAGCAAAGATGATCAGAAGCACAAAAAGATCTAAAAATAAACTTATAAAAGTGGGTAAGTTTAATACATACTTTCAGAAGCAGATTGCTTATAACAGTAAAGAAAAGAAGTACAGATATCTTTAGTAACAGTTAATAAAGTCAGTTATACATAGAGCAGTTTCTGCATTATTTAAATTAGAGAAATAGATAATAGATGAGATTTTAACATGATTTCTCTGGGTATTGTGTTTCAAGCTATAGACTCAAGTATTTTTTCAGTGAATGGGATTTTTAATAATTTGTTTTTCAATTCTTGTCTCTCTCTAATTCTGTTCTTCTCCTTTTAGAATTCTTATTATCTGCATGTAGTGTCTCCCAGCCCAGCCTTTCAACTCTCTTGTCTTCACCTGGTTTCCACCTTTTTGTATTTTTACTGTGCTGTGAGATTTTCATGCTCTGGGTCTTATAGGCCACCAGTTAGATCCTCAAGGGTAATTGTCATCTCCTTGTATCAACTGGTATATTTTTAAATTTGATAATCATTTTTACTTCCTCCAAACAGCATTTTTCTTGTGACTATTGTTTGTGTGTGCTATAATGAAATTTTTGTAAATGTTCATTAGTGTTTTATCCAAATCGCCAACCACCCTTTCAGTAATTGTTTTTCATTAATTAGAGCTTGATCTGGTATTCTTTTTTCTCTCTGGCTTGATGGGTTTCCCAACATGTTTTTTTATTTGTTTGTTTGTTTGTTGTGTGTGTATTTTTCCCCATTCATTACTTACTTTGTGGCTCAAGAACAGTCTGGTTCTCTTAGTAATGACAATCTTGAGAGTGGAGAGGGTGAGCAGACCCCCATTCTGAGGGCTGGCTGTACAGAAGCCCCAAAGGAAGGTGCTCTATACCCTGGCCTTCTTAGCTGCAGTGATAGGCAGGCTTCCAGCTTCAGACGTAGAGAATGCTTAGCACACAGTCACAGCACCAACCGCCATGTGGCTCTCTGTGGGCCTCCAGAGACCTTGACGTGCTCCCAGTTAGATCTGCAAAGCACGTTTGGCCCTTCCTCTTGAGGGTCTGTCTCTAAGGAATAATTTCTCCAGTATCTTCATGTTTATAATTTTTGCCCATGGACTCTTGGATGCTGGTCTCCATTTCCTCCTCAGGACCAGAGGATGAAAGTCTTGAGCCTGATTTCACTCTTCACCCAGATTACAATAGACTTTATGTCCTTGATCCATCATGTGGGTCCCATTTTCTGGCCCCTGCAACTCCTCTGGCAAAGAGCTATGGTGGATAATCACATGGCACTGGAACTGGGAGTAGAGAGCCACATGGAATCCAAGATTCCTACTGTTCCCTCAAATAGATCCCAAGTATACTTAAGGAGAACAACATGTGTTCCTTAAAATTGACCCAAATATTTGTGCTTCATTCCTTTACTTACACCTTGAATGCTTCACTCTCATCACTTTCCCAGTCAGTAAATGTACCTATTTCTTCTAAGTTCACCTTGAATAACATTTAAATAATATTTTCTCCTTGAAATGTTTCAACTTTTATAGTTTTCTACTGTGTATTTTCTTATTCTATAATAGTTTCATATGCAATAGTCTTGCCTTCCCTTAAAACATATTTAACACAGGTTGCCCCTAGTTTATAAAATTAGGTGTAGGGAAAAGAGGGATATTAAATACCGTGTGCAACAAAAACCTTGACTTTAAAGTCTCAGGGGATTCAGGCATGTCTCCTCAGTGCATGTGGTGGGTGGCAGGATCTGGACTTACACGATCTGCAGAGCACATGCCCTGGGCTCTCAGCAGCCTCCCATCGGCAGACGCTCTAGATTTTGAAGGCCAGTCTTTCCCGATCTTCCAAATTTTAAAGAGAATCTAGATACAGGAATTTTATATGAGAATTCACAGTTTAAAACATATTGCAACATATCTTAAAAATTTAAAATACCGTGCTAGCCAAATAAGTATATCTGTGGGTGATCAGTTGCGATTTCTGATATGAAGCCAGAATGAACCATAAATCTTTTTTCTTTTTGTGTTTCCCCTCCAACCAGGAAGTAAAGCTTTTATTGATCCTACCTTGTATGCCATTACTGCCCCTCCGCTGGCCACCCAAAGCACTCTGTATGTCTCCTATAACACATTATACTTTTTCTTTGCATTTTATATGTTTTTATACATACTCAATTTTTCTGTCTTATTAAAAGTAGTACTTATTCCTTGATGGTGGAAATGTACTCATCTATTATCCTTTGCATTGTCTAGCTAATGCATCCCTTACAGTATGAGCTCAATAAAAACATATTAACTCCTCTCCTCCCTCGTATTAAAATTACCTTTCATACATATTCAGCTAAATGCCAAATTGCTATATGAATAAAGTCAGTCAAAATAACACAGGAAAGAATGATAAGCTTTACCCTCAGGAGTATTTGCATGTGAAAAACTATTGCACTAACTCCTAAGCCTGTCTAGATGGTGAAAAACAGAGTAATCTGGGTCTGTGTTACTTCTTTATTTCCTGTGTCCACTTTCAAGACTACATGCACCTGTGTGAGCTCCTCACTCTGGATTTCAAATTTATAAAAAAAAAAAAAAAAAAAATGCAGACCTAGTATTTTCTCTAGGAGTTGAGAAGGGAACACAGGCACCAGACAGAGGAGATTTGTCCCTGTTCATTCCTACATCTCTCCATTCATCCTTCTCCCTCTAAGAGATTTTAGTGCCTAGTCTCAAATTTGGGTCTAAAGTTTTCATAAAGTTATTTTTCAAATGAAGATTTTGTCTGTTTAACATTTTTAGAGGAAATTATGTTCTCAAATGTTTTTGGATTTGATAGTCATATTTTCTCTAACTACCTGGTTTTGAGTGCTTTCTTCACTTTTTTGCATGTAACTGAGCTTTTAACCATACTTAAAATGATTATCACTACTAGGGTAGGGTAAGAGCAAGGGTCAGGTTTGGCATAAAGGAAAAAAAGTCACAAATTTAAATGATGATGATAGTATTTATAATTTAGTGAGTACTTACTATGTTCTAGGAACTAGCCAAATGATTATTAATTCATCTAATCTTTGTCAGCAACCATTTGAAAAAGTATTGATAATATATCTCCACTTTACATATGAGAAAGTGAGACATATGAGCTTAGCTAGTCCAAAGATACAGAGCTAGTGCATGGAGGACACAAGATTCCAACCTAGGCCATCTCTTTCCAGAGGTCTCCATGCAGTACACTCATTCATGCAATATAGTGTCTGCCACTAAGGAGAATAGTGTTTTCAATGTTAGAAGAAATACACTATACTAACTGACATAACATTGTTATCAAATCCAGCAAGTAACAAGGCTCTTGGGTGATTATTTGAGTCTAACTATTAATAAGTTCACACTGAAAACGCATAGCTCATTTTCTGCAGGTCTGAAGGGACTCCTGATCAAACAGCAAAATACAAGTCCCATAGCCTACAATGTGACTAAGATACACTGCTCTAACTACCCATTTTATTCTAGGGAATGTAAAAAAGAAATCACATCTCTTTAGCAAATCCTTTGAGTTAGGTAAACCTTTATCTAACTAAGCATTATAAATCTCTATGGGACCCAAGGGTCACATTACTAATCCAATTAAAACTGTTCCCCTCTGTCCACTAGAGAAATCAGTATTGTTCTTTACAGCAGAATCCTGTTCTAACTTAACAAAGGGCTTTGGTGCTCTCATTTTATTTAAATAGTCTCATGGGGCCCTATTCCATAGTGATATTCATAGAGCTTAGAGATTCCAGTGTCTAAAACATTGCCCTTTTCTGGAAATGAAGGAAAGGAAGGGCGGAGGTGGCGAAGGGTGACGGGCGCAGATGAAGGCAACAACAAACGGGCAGCCTTAGAATATATGCTCCAGGATGTATCATTGCTATCTTCTTGCTTTCTTTCTTTCTTTCCTTTTTTTTTTTTTTAAACTAGAAGATTGGAATCTGTAAATAAGACTATGAAAAATGTGAAATCTGAGTTTTACTCTTATTAAATTTTGGAGTCTAGGTTTCTATAACTCATAAAGAGACTCTGAAGTGAGTGCAAAAGAGATCAACAATGATAATTTCAAGTAACACCCATGAAGAAGCGCTCAGAGTGAGGAATTATTTAGTGTGAAACAGAGATTGGGGAATAATTTAAACATTGTTCAGAGATATGAAGAAAAATTATTCATCTCCTTCCTATTGAGAGCTAACAGCAGGAAATGGGCTTTTGCTGCCATCTGAGGAATTCATGTTATTATAGAAAATAGTTTCCTCGGGCAAAAGTTTTTAGGTATTTTTTCAGGACTGCCTTATTGAAAGAGGTTTGTGGATCTCTTTTTCTGAAGATCTTTAAACACAAAATGTTTCCTCATCAGTTTGGTGTTTTTTAGACATAATTCTATAAAAGATGTAGGGATGAAAATGATACAATTTCCTGAATCCTTAAACCTAAAAATGGAGTCAGGATCAGTTTTCTCTGTGAAATGGTTGTGATAAGTATAAGAATAAATATAGCAAAATATATCATATTTTTAATGCTTCATCTTTTGATGCAGAATATTTGCATGCATCTGTGTCCATTTGTCTTAGAAATGCAATGTGGAAATTAAAATGGTGAAACTATATTAAAAAAAAAAACTTCTCTAGGGAAACCTCATGCTGTATTATGTGATAAAACTTGACCTTGCAAAAATCAGAACCCACCCCTCAAATATAAAGAAGTCACCTCATTGTCAAAATCAACTGAGTAAACTTTGATTTATGCTGTTCGAAAATGTTCCCTGCAGGGGGCCAGCCTACCTGTTCCCTCTCTTTTCTCTGCACACATGCTCTGCCTTGGGAATCACTGCTCAGTGACATCCTTAGCTAGGGGCTCGTGACTGTTCTCAGAGTTGGTCCAGCTGTGGTCCATGACTAGCGCTGTCTCTTGATTCAAGCAGCTGGATTAAGGGGATGACTCACAAGATATGTGTCTCCGGCAGCTTTTAAAAAGCTATCCTTTGCCTGTGTTAAGGACATTTTCTTTTTCCCCGTAGCTGTGGGATAATACTTTTTAAAAATCGTGTGTTTACCTTTTAGGACTATACATGACCCAGGACTGAGGACTTTATTTTCCAATTTCAAAGGCATTGAAATCTCATTAGTTAAGACAGCTAATATTATCAATTTAAGTTTATAATAATTTGGAAAAGGGGGCTGATTGAAAATTATTTTTACTTAGCAAATCTTTCCCTTAAATTATTCTAAATTGCAGCTGGAGCTAAATTGCAGGAGGAGTGCTTAAAATACTTAAGTAAATGGGTGATTTTGAGACACTTTCAGAAACACCCACATGCTTACAATTTACATGCTAGCTTGAAAAGCATTTCTATTTTTTAGACTGAGTTCCTTAGCACCTCTGTAGGAGTTTATTAGTCTAGTTTGAATATCTTACTTAAAATTAATAAAATTACATCCATTTAACATCATGCCACATTTTTTCCCCCACTCAGTTCTGATTGATCTTTTCTTACTTGGCCTCAGTTGGTAAGGTTTCATCATATTTTTGCCTTGCCATACAATTGATATAATTGCATTGCTAAATTTGGCCAGTCTTTAAAGGGTTAGATAGAGAACCCTTTCATACACATTATTTCCTGAAATGTCCACCTGCACTGAAATTCTTGTCAAGAGCTTTTTGTTAGATGAATATCTGATCACATTTATTAAGCACCTACTGTATGTCAGGCATTGTACTTGACCATGGAGAGACTAAGTGTTTTAAGATAGACATCATCTCTGACCCCATTAAGCTTAATGGGAGATACAGCTAATGAGAGCTAAGACAAAGGTAATCAAGAGTCTAATAGAGCATGGGAGGGCCTCTTGAGGGAGGAATTCTCAGTGGTATGAATTCAAAGGAAGACTCCTAACATGAAGGGGTATCCTCAGAGAAACTGTATGAGTTACATGATTGATGACAGGTGAAGAAGGGAAAGAGTCTACTAAGCTGGAGGGAACAGATGGTCTGTGCCAAAGTCCAGTGCCTTTAGAGGATTGAAGGAAGATGAATCTGACTGAATTGTATGGGAGAAGAAAGTATCAAGAAATGAAGTGGGAGAATTAATCAGAGGTCATAGCACAAAGGACCATGTCGGCCCTGTTAAGAAAATCATATTTTGTCCTGTGGATAATGAGGAGTCCTTGAAATATTTAGAAACAAGTAGATTATTCATTTTTAATTTTTCAAAAAGATTATCTTGTATGTTGGAAATTGGAGGGAATAAGAATGGCTTTAAAAAGATAAATAAGGAGAGTGTTGCAATAAACTTGGTATATCTAAATAATAACCTAGAATAATACCTATATGTTGAAGAGAAATAGAAAGGAAGTGAATGGAGTTTGTTGACTGATAGGGTATAAGGTTTATGGTGGTAAGGGAAAATGATAAGATAATTTTAGTTTTTAATATATTCAATTTTATGCACGAATGGGAAATTCAAAGATATAGTTAGAAAGAGAACAGTTCAATCTTCAAATGTGTATACAAAGCTCAAGAGAGAAAAACGTACCGATGATCCAAATCTTGAAGTCATCGGCCTGACAGTGATCACAGAATCCATGGAGTAGCCCACCCAGGGAAGAGATCAACAGAGCAGACCCTAAGGGATGTTCAACTATCAGAGAGATGAGATGTCTACACTTTACACTTTAACTAACCACATATAATTCATTTTTCAACCAATAGTTTCATGTCTGTGGCTTGAGAAGTAAACAGTTTATAAGAAAGTGGAAACTGAGTGTAAACATTTTTTTTCAAGGAGTTTTATTAAGGAGGGATTGAAGGGGTTTTCAAATTGGAGAGGTATTTTTTAAATGGGAGAGACTGGAGCCATTTTTATTATTGATTGGAAGATAGAATTATCCTCTCCATAGTAAGGAGAAAAGATGGCTTTCATCTCAGCAGGAGAGACATAGGAAAGAATGGGGGCAGATGCTAGTGATTACTCCTCATTTAAATTCCCTCTCGCATGGCATGTTTAGCATATAATGCAATATGCTAAAGCCTTTCTAAGGTGTTCTCTTTTATTAGTTTATTTCTTGTGTTAATCTTGTCTATTATTGCTTCTAAGTGCCTTGAAAGTGGACAATCACAGTTTACAGCTTCTCTGAGGCCAGAGATGTTATTCTGGATCATTCTTCAAATGAGTGCTGAGAATTTCAGGACAAGATATTTAACTGTTTTTCCTTCTTATGTAAAAAAAGAATACAAATCGCAAAAATGCAACACCAACTACAGTCTCTCTGCCCTTTCCCCCACCCCCTGGATTTTTTCCTGAAATGTAGGCTGCATGGCTACTCTGAGGGGTATGAGAAATGCCCTCTAATCTGTGATTAAAATAATCCTGCTTACTTGCTCTTTATATGTTTAGATATATAGGTAAAGATAAATAGATTAGGGAGAGATTGGTCCTTTTTATCCTAAATAAAGGAAAAGAAAGATTCATTCTACTTCATCAAATGTATCACTTCTGACCAGCATGAGGAATAAAAACTGTCCCAGTCCTCCTCCCTTTCATTGGTGTTTTCTGGTCTAGCTGATAAATATCCTGTTGGGCAGCTGTGGGTAACCTCCATGTTATTGACTCAACATATGTGTAGGCCAGGCTGCTTTGAGGCTCAAGACATTTCTTGCTAAGGGTCATTCCCCACCTTAAGTGACAGGACTAAAGCAGGCTGGATACTGTTGGGACAGTGCACGGACTAGTGGCTAGTGACACCTATTGCCCCATGTCTGGGAGTGTTATCCTGACATTCCCACTGACATTCAATTCAAAGAATCTAAGAACAGTTATCAGCAAAGCAGGAAGGCATCCTCAGGTTTGGCAGATACTGTTTTAGTGATGTCAACGTAGTGATGAACTTATATCATTTGTTGATACATTTCTAAGGTATTTTTAAGATCTGGTGAGACATATTTCCTATTAATGTAGAATTCAGAATTGTACATCCAGAGTTAAGAGACACACCAGGTCCCACTCTTGAAACATGCCAATGTTTTTTATTTGTTTATCCTTTAAGAATGTAATATGGTCAAATGATATACAATGACTGAGTTCAAAACCTCTCAGAAGAAAGTATTTCATTTTTTTTTCTCCCTGCTGCCATTCTGTGTCAGCATTATGGGTGACACTGTTCTGTATTTCGCTTACATCTTTGTTTTTTGTTTCATGCCTACATTTCCAAAAACTATCTTTTTAAATAAATGTCTGTGGAATGGAGCTCACAGTCTTTATTTGTCATTGTCTTCCCTACTGAACCTGTGCTCCTTCCCTGTCCTCCGGCTACCCAAGGGACAAATATACTTAACATACATGGTATCTTTACTTCAGGTTTCCTCTTCCATCGATAATTAATTGGCACTTGAGTTTTCCTCATGACATTTAAGAGAGAGAAGAACAAGGCAGCTTGAGAAAAGTTGTATTTTATTTACACCAAACAGATTTTATTTCCCCAATCCTCCTTTTTAAATTGAAGTCCGACTATTGGAAAATGGGGCGCTGTGCACATGGATCCATCAGCACGCAGATGCATGCTACTCTGTGTATGGAATCTGGCTTAAAGGTGCTATTTGACAGCTTGTATTATTTGCTTACTCGTTATCCCACAGCAGGGAGTTGTTTGGATCTGGAATAAGAGTTGTTTATAGACATTGTGAAAGTTGTCCATTGGCACTGAGCATGTAAACATTGAGAATTGTGCAGAGAGTCTGGATACATGAGACATTATTCAGAAAATTTTCCACTAGAGCATAACTATTTCTCTCAGTGTTCTTCAGCAAAGCTATTTTTCTTCCTCCCATTTTCTCCTATGCCTCAACGTAGTGAAACTCAGTGTGACTCAAAATCACACAAGTAACTTCTTGTCTGTAAGACTATATTTCATTCTTCTCATAGAATATGTTTTCCCTTTTCCTTCAAATCTTCAAAGAAATGGATCCCACAATGATTCTTATTATCTCTTTCTTATGACTAGGGCTTGATTTACTCACAGACGTTGTGGGACATATACAGTGATTCATTTAACAGAGAATTCTGACTATACGTTTTCTTGTACCTATTTATTTCCTTTTGTATTTTTCTCAGTGGAAATTGAACAACTCTTTGTGTCCTGCCACAAAATACTGTTTCACAGGCTAATATGAGTTTGGGGAAAATTGAATAATGAAGTGTTGTGGATCGACCTTGGTGTTCAAAACTGCTCTCATACATCACAGTGGACTGTTCTAGTAAACTAGTCTTCCAGAATTCTATTAGAACATGTCACCTTACTAAAATCCTTTGAATTTGCTATGTATTAATTACCTCCTCTTCTAGTGGTGGGCATTTTATTTCCTGGATACTTCATCCAAATCTCTAGGATGCTTATTTCCCAGAAATTCTCTTCATCTGTCTGTTACAGACCTCAGCACATACGTGCTAAGAAGACTCAGATTATTACGTGTTCTATTACCACCAAAATCTTATTTTAAAAATACTCTGTGAGGATCCATAAAATAATATATATTTATTGTAAAGCAATTTATATTTATTTCTAGTTACTCCTTTTAGTACCACAATACACAGTGGTTTTTAAAGAAATGTTTTTAAAAAGTTTTATCTATTTGTTTTCAATACAAGTTTTCTTTTTCTCTGGCCAAATTGAGTTTCATTCTTGGGAGAATAAAAGTCATTTAGAATTGTGCTTGCATGCCCCTGTTAAGTACATAACATTTTAATTTCAGATGTTTTGTTTAGATAGGCAAACAAACAATGCATAAACCTTGAAATAGGCCCATAAATCTGTACAGCACCAGGAAAAAATGGAAATCAGTGTTGTTTTTTAATTTCTAATTAATTAAATTTTGGTGTTCTCAGTTTCAAATCGTCCTTTCTTATTTATTTATTTATTTAAACAGCTGTGAGAGCTTCCAGGTATGCATCCAAGTTAGTGTCGGGAGGTCCCTCGTGTTACTGTTCTGTCCGTGATCTGTTGTGTCCCACCTAAAATCGTGAAGAATTCCACCCACTCCAGTTTGGCTCCAGCCACTTGTGTTTCACTGAAATGGCTCTCATTCACTCTGTTTGGCTAAATGCGTTTGTCAGATTTTGGATCTAATCTTTTTTGATTCTTAGCAGTTGTCCCCATTACTTCCTCCTCCTTTGAAATACACATGTCCCTTGGCTTTTCCTCATCTCTCTCTGACAACTCCGTCTAAGTGTCCTTAGCTTCCACTGAACTTTAAATCTTGGCTTTTTTCAAGGCTCTGTGTTAAGCTTTTATTCTTTTTTTCTATATTCTTTCCCTTAGAGAGCTCAGCTAGAACTAATGGCTTCATTTATCCCTTATGGCTGATAATTCTCAAATTTAAAATCTATATCTCAGAGCTTTCTAAAATGACCTGTGGTACATTTATCTAACTGGATGTATCATAGCCACCTAAGGTTTCACATGTGTTAAATAGAAACATGATTCTCTCTCCACCAAAAATGTTTATTTTTCTCCACAGTAGTGAATGGGTCTAAATTCCACCAGAAACCTGAGTCAGCTTTGGCTCCTTCCTCTTTATCACCTTCCTTAGCTAATGAATCACCAGGTTATTTCAATTCCACATCTAAAATATATCCAATTCAATCTACCTCTCTCCATTTCCAGAGTTACTACTTTATCCTGAGCGACCATGATATCTCACCTGGAATAGTGCCACACCCTCATGACTAACATTCTTGATTCTCTTTAACTGGTTCTTTGTACTGCAGTCAGAGCAATTTCCCTTGTAAAAAGCTTATCTAATCACGCCATTCCTATGCTTAAAAAATTGTTTAATGTCTGCCCACTTGTTAACTTGGCCTACAAGGCCGCATAAATTCTGGCCCTTGCCTACCTCTCCAGCTTTATCTCCTACCATGCTTTATCACACTCATCCCTGTAACACTGCCTTTGCTTCATTTCCCTGCATATGGCATGCTACTTCCTTCTCCAGGGCCTTTCATATCTGCTGATCTCTTTGTCTATATGATTTCCCTTCTCTTACTTTTTAATAAATTAATTTTCAGAGCTCAACTGTTATTTTCTTGCAACAATCCCTAATAATCCAGATTCAGTCAGGTGCCTAGTTAAATGCTCTAATTAGACCTTGTTATGGACTGAATGTCTGTCTCCCCAAAATTCATATGTTGAAGCCCTACCCCACAATGTAGCTGTATTTGGAGATGGAACCTCTAAGGAAGTAATTCAAGGTTTACTGAGGTCATAGAATGGGGCCTTGATCCCATAGGATGAATCCATATAAGAAGAGACACCAAAGAGAGAGCTCACATGTCCTCTCTCTCTCCCCTGATGACCCCCCTCTCTCTCTTTCCTTAATAATGTACCGGGGAAAGGCCATGAGAGGCCCTAGTGAGAAGGTGGCCATCTGCAAGCCAGAAGAAGAGTTCTTACCAGAAACCCACACTGTTAAAACTTGATCTGGGACTTCTAGCCTCCCGAACTGTGAGAAAATAAACTTCTGTTGTTTAAGCCACCTAATCTATGGTGTTTTGTTATGGCTGCTTGAGTGGACTAATGCAGACTTGTCCTTTCTCTTTATGGCCTTCATTATGACTGTAAATAATAAATTATTAAATCAGCCATTTTATGACTTCCTCTCCTTAAGGGAAGGTAGCCTGCATGAGGGTTAGGACTGGGCTTGTGTTGTTTGGTACTTGCCTCCAGTGTCTATCTGCATCACGGGTAGCCAATAAGAAACATAGATTGTGTGAATGTCCAGGAATAAAGGGTATTGAAAGAGTTAACTCATAGAAAAGAGATCCCAGACAGAAGAACTTCCTGATCACAGGCAGAAGTAAGGCACAGAAAGGATGGTAAACTAGCTGATAGTAGGACAATAAAGTAAGTGTATTATAGTACAGCACTTTGGAAATTCATCAGCAACTCTATCCATTGCTAAAATAAATAACTATATGAAGTTCAAAATGCAGCATGGGTTCATCATCTGTCAACAATCTTTTATCCCCTCTTTTATCCTCACAATCCTCCTACAAGACCTGTTATTTTGAAATAAATATAGAATTATTGGCAGTGTCCAAATACTGCAACTTGAAGCTATGGCAACTTGAAACTATTGCTTATCTGCCTGGAATAATATTCTCCCTCCCCCTTCTATCTGGTTGACAAACTCAACTTTTTTAAGTCACTGGTTCTCAACTTTGGGACTTTGGGATAAGCTTCAAGATCCATCTAAAATTATATGCTCCTTTTGTATAAATGCACAGATATGTGTTTTTGTGAGATAGGGTGAGAGAAAGCTTGGAAGATATATGAAATAATTTGGGAATCTGAAAAATAAACTCTGGGAAGAGGTAATTTTACCCCTGGTAAATTACTAATGCAGCCATTAAGGGGGAACATGAGGAAACATTTTTCTTTCCCTAACACATCACTCTTAGAAAAAGAACACTGCCTAGAGTGTTACCTGGACTTGAGGTTGTCACTGTCTGCGTTCTACTCCCATTTCTACACTCTATTTATTGCCTCACCACTTTTTGCCTTTGTAATACTAAATATTTCAAGGTTCGAATTAGCTATTCACTGCCATAAGCTCTTCAGAGTAGTAAAAGTTCAGTTTTAATCAAATAAATAAATTTCTAACTCTGTAGCTAGCAACTGAACGACAGTTATACTGCTAACCAGAAATTTTAGTCAGTGGTAAAATACTGAATGATTCAAGTAGAAAAACATATATTAAAACTATTAATAGAGCAATTAGATTTAAAATATAGTTATTTAATATAGAAGAGTATCCAAATGCATGCATAACAGAAAAATTTACAATTATTTGACTTCTCTGGCTAAAGCAATTGTTCAAATTTATGTTTTTTTTTAACTTGCCACATTTTATAAATTAATACATTTAGATTATAAAGTTGAGCTAACACATATTAGTATAAAATATGGTTAATGCATGTACAGATTTAAAATGAGCTGAACTAAATATATCCTATTATTCATTTCAAATATATAATCATTTAAGGTAATGGATGCCTAGAAATAGAAATATATTAGGCATGGAGAAAAACCAAGCCACCCATATTATCCAAAGACTTTGTTTCCTGTAGCAGCAACTTTAAGCACCTATCAGGTACCCATTTTCCCTTTTTCTTTTTGAGAGAACAGTGATTTTATTGGGGTTAGAAGGGTGCTTAACGAAGCACTACATTTTCTTATGTCTCCTGCAGGTAGGGGTGACTAATGAGACATAAACAGGAGTAACTGGGCAGATTTTGAGAGCACTCATTTAAAGGGAGAGAATGCCCTCGTTTTCCCTTTCATTCTTTCTCCTTGTTTCTGTTTGGAACACAGAAGTGATAGCTGAGGCTTCAGTATCTTGCAACATTGAAGCATCCTTGAGAACAGAAGCCATATGCGCTAACAATGGATATGCAGAAAAAAGTGAAGGATGCTGGGGGGTAACAGTGACATTATACAATAGTCAGAGTGAACTGCTTGTCTTCAGACTTCCCTAAGCGCAAAAATAAACTCCTATCTTCTTAAAGCGACTATTATTCTTAGTTTCTGTTGTTAGCAACCAAATACAACTCATAAGTGATGCATTCTCCAATTAGGAACATTGCTTACTTGTAAAAAAAAACATTGGTAGTCAAGGTAATAGTGAATGGTGGCTGACTAAATCTGAATCTTTCACTAATCTTCCTCTAAACCCTAGAAATCAATAAGAAAGAAAGAAATTCATACCTTCCCATACCTCCATCATGAGTAGAAGACAGAGAATATTCTCTTTAACTATGAATATAAATAATTTCTAGCCAAGCTTTTTCTTGATCTGCTGCTGAAGCCTTTGCATAGGAAAGGCAAGGGAGGATTAAGCTAAAATCACCCCCTTCAAGAAGAAGTCTTACCTTATATCTTATTTTTCTTTATAATTATGTTGAATATGTTGCTTTTTCTTATTAGATTATAAATTTTGGAAGATTATTATGCACAATTTTATTTTTAATTTAATGCCAATGTGCTGCACATAATAGGTGTTCAATAAGTAAATAAATGACTAAAGGTGATGGTACGAAAAAAGAACTAATTAAACTTCACATTGTTATCATTGACTTTTTTTGACGTACCAATTATTTCATTTGACTAAACATTCTTTGTTTGAATGGTATCTTTTATTTCAAATGATTGCGTAAGTGTTGTTAAGTAGATACGTAGTAATCACTACACCTTCCACTATGTTATACTCCAGGGTGAAGTGTAGCATCTGCTCTACAATGAACGACATGGCACCAGAAAGATTTCATCACCCAGGAGAAACATCAAATCTAACTGAAAGCATAGTGTCTCAGATTTAGGACAGGTAAAATATAGTTACCCGAAGATAAATTTGACCAGGAAAGGAGAATTAAGCTATTTTGCCAAGAAATCCATTGACTTTTTGGGGACAACAGTAAACTATCCCTTTATCAGTTAATAGAATACAAAGTTATATGCCACACAATAACATGGGAAACTATTTCTAGAGCTCTAAATTTTATAAAAAACTTGAAGTTGTAGATTTAGTTTTCAAAGATACTGCTATTTTCTCCAGTCTTTCAAACTTCAATGGAAAAGAAGTGGAAATATATTTGTCATTTCATTTAGTTTCCAGGAAGTTAAGACTGTCTCATCCTTTTGCAAACATGGTACTGAAGAAGTATGCAATATTTCACTTTCATATTTTTAGCAATATACTATATCAAACCATGACACTTATTCAAGGGAGAAGAAGATGGACTTTTATGAAACTAAGCAGTCTCCAAGTGTGTCAGTAAAGAAAAATATTTCGATGTAGCTGTTCTTAAAATTTTACAACTAAATATCCTCAAAGCAAAGGATAATACAAATGTACTAGGCCCAAGGGTCAAATAGGAATCAGCCAAGGAACTTTAACGTCATAGCTTTTAGATTTTCAAATTTATAACAATTTTGTTTCATACTCCAGAATAGAGAAGAATTTGTTTTAATGTTAAAATATATTTTCCCAATTTTTACTGAAATGATAGGCTAGGAGGCACTTACTTATTTTGTGGATTCCAGGAAATTGGTGTGTTTTGCATATTTCAGTTTAAGGTAGCAAAATGAGCACAAGTGGAAGTCACCCTGCCTTTCTTCAAATGTCTTATTAGACATTTTCCAGAACTCACAGGCATAAGTTCTCTGCTCATTGAGGGAGATGACAGGTGGATTCTCACCCAGCAATTTAAATTGTTATTTCTCACATAAAAATTTTTGGTGAGAACTTATCTCTTATCTTGCCTAAGTAACACTGCATAATAAGCCATTCCATCGTATTTTGTAGATATCTTCCCTAGCTTGCTGTTTCCTTTCAGTTTTGTTTTTAAAATACAGATATTTTAAATTATTCTATTTTTTTTTAAACATCTTTATTGGAGTATAATTGCTTTACAATGGTGTGTTAGTTTCTGCTTTATAACAAAGTGAATCAGTTATACATATATATATGTTCCCATATCTCTTCCCTCTTGCATCTCCCTCCCTCCCACCTTCCCTATCCTACCCCTCTAGGTGGTCACAAACCACTGAACTGATCTCCCTGTGCTATGCGGCTGCTTCCCACTAGCTATCTATTTTACATTTGGTAGTGTATATATGTCCATGCCACTCTCTCACTTTGTCACAGCTTACCCTTCCCCCTCCCCATATCCTCAAGTCCATTCTCTAGTAGGTCTGTGTCTTTATTCCCGTCTTACCCCTAGGTATTTCATGACCTTTTTTTTTTTCTTTTTCTTCTTAGATTCCATATATGTGTGTTAGCATACGGTATTTGTTTTTCGCTTTCTCACTTACTTCACTCTAGATCCATCCACCTCACTACAAACAACTCAATTTCTTTTCTTTTTATGGCTGAATAATATTCCATTGTATATATGTGCCACATCTTCTTTATCCATTCATCTGTCGATGGACACCTAGGTAGCTTCCATGTCCTGGCTATTGTAAATAGAGCTGCAATGAATATTGTGGTACATGACTCTTTTTGAATTATGGTTTTCTCAGGGTATATGCCCAGTAGTGGGATTCCCGGGTCATATGGTAGTTCTAATTTTAGTTTTTTAAGTAACCTCCATACTGTTCTCCAATGTGGCTCTATCAATTTACATTCCCACCAACAGTGCAAGAGTGTTCCCTCTTCTCCACGCCCTCTACAGCATTTATTGTTTCTAGATTTTTTGGTGATGGCCATTCTGACCGGTGTGAAATGATACCTCATTGTAGTTTTGATTTGCATTTCTCTAATGATTAGTGATGTTGAGCATTCTTTCATGTGTTTCTTGGCAATCTGTATATCTTCTTTGGAGAAATGTCTATTTAGGACTTCTGCCCATTTTTGGATTGGGTTTTTTGTTTTTTTGTTATTGAGCTGCATGAGCTCCTTGTAAATTTTGGAGATTAATCCTTTGTCAGTTTCCTCATTTGCAAATATTTTCTCCCATTCTGAGCGCTGTCCTTTGGTCTTGTTTACGGTTTCCTTTGCTGCGCAAAGCTTTTAAGTTTCATTAGGTCCCATTTGTTTATTTTTATTTCCATTTCTCTAGGAGGTGGGTCAAAAAGGATCTTGCTGTGATTTATGTCATAGAGCGTTCTGCCTATGTTTTCCTCTAAAAGTTTGATAGTGTCTAGCCTTACATTTAGGTCTTTAATCCATTTTGAGTTTATTTTCCTGTATGGTGTTAAGGAGTGTTCTAATATCATACTTTTACATGTACTTGTCCAGTTTTCACAGCACCACTTATTGAAGAGGATGTCTTTTCTCCACTGTATATTCCTGCCTCCTTTATCAAAGATAAGGTGACCATATGTGGTGGGTTTATCTCTGGGATTTCTATCCTGTTCCATTGGTTTATATTTCTGTGTTTGTGCCAGTACCTTACTCTCTTGATTACTGTAGCTTTGTAGTATAGTCTGAAATCCAGGAGCCTGAATCCTCTAGCTCCATTTTTCTTCCTCATTTTGCTTTGTCTATTCAGGGTCTTCTTTGTTTCCATACAAATTGTGAAATTTTTTGTTGTAATTCTGTGAAAAATGCAGTGGTAGTTTGAAAGGGATTGCATTGAATATGTAGATTGCTTTGGATAATATAGTCAATTTCACAATGTTGATTCTTCCAATCCAAGAACATGGTATATCTCTCCATCTATTTGTATCATCTTTAGTATCTTTCATCAGTGTCTTATAATTTTCTGCATACAGGTCTTTTGTCTCCTTAGGTAGGTTTCTTACTAGATATTTTATTCTTTTTGTTGCAGTGGTAAATGGGAGTGTTTGCTTAATTTCACTTTCAGATTTTTCATCATCGGTGTATAAGAATGCCAGAGATTTCTGTGCATTAATTTTGTATCCTGCTACTTTACCAAATTCATTGATTAGCTCTAGGAGTTTTCTGATAGCATCTTTAGGATTCTCTATGTACAGTATCATGTCATCTGCAAACAGTGACAGGTTTACTTCTTCTTTTTGGATTTGGATTCCTTTTATTTCTTTTTCTTCTCAGATTGCTGTGGCTAAAACTTCCAAAACTATGTTGAATAAGAGTGGTGAAAGTGGGCAACTTTGTCTTGTTCCTGATCTTAGTGGAAATGATTTCAGTTTTTCACCATTAAGGATGATGTTGGCTGTGGGTTTGTCATATATGGCCTTTATTATGTTGAGGGAAGTTCCCTCTCTGCCTACTTTCTGGAGGGTTTTTATCATAAATGGGTGTTGAATTTTGTCAAAAGCTTTCTCTGCATCTATTGAGATGGTCATATGGTTTTTCTCCTTCAGTTTGTTAATATGGTTTATCAAATTGATTGATTTGCATATATTGAAGAATCCTTCCTGGAATAAACCCCACTTGATTATGGTATATGATCCTTTTAATGTGCTGTTGGATTCTGTTTGCTAGTATTTTGTTGAGGATTTTTGCATCTATCTTCATCAGTGATATTGGCCTGTAGTTTTCTTTCTTTGTGACATCTTTGTCTGGTTTTGGTATCAGGGTGATGGTGGCTTCGTAGAATGAGTTTGGGAGTGCTCCTCCTTCTGCTATATTTTGGAAGAGTTTGAGAGGATAGGTGTTAGCTCTTCTCTAAATGTTTGATAGAATTTGCCTGTGAAGCCATCTGGTCCTAGGCTTTTGTTTGTTGGAAGATTTTTAATCACAGTTTCAATTTCAGTGCTTGTGGCTGGCCAGTTCATATTTTCTATTTCTTCCTGATTCAGTCGTGGCAGGTTGTGCATTTCTAAGAATTTGTCCATTTCTTCCAGGTTGTCCATTTTATCGGCATAGAATTGCTTGTAGTAATCTCTCATGATCCTTTGTATTTCTGCAGTGTCAGTAGTTACTTCTCCTTTTTCATTTCTAATTCTATTGATTTGAGTCTTCTCCCTTTTTTTCTTGATGAGTCTGGCTAATGGTTTATCAATTTTCTTTATCTTCTAAAAGAACCAGCTTTTAGTTTATTGATCTTTGCTATCATTTACTTCATTTATTTTTTATTTATTTCTGATCTGATCTTTATGATTTCTTTCCGTCTGCTAACTTTGGAGTTTTTTTGTTCTTCTTTCTCTAATTGCTTTAGGTGCAAGATTAGGTTGTTTATTCTAGACGTTTCCTGTTTCTTAAGGTAGGATTTTATTGCTATAAACTTCCCTCTTAGAACTGCTTTTGCTGCATCCCATAGGTTTTGAGTCGTCGTGTCTCCATTGTCATTTGTTTCTAGGTATTTTTTGATTTCCTCTTTGATTTCTTCAGTGATCACTTCGTTATTAAGTAGTGTATTGTATAGTCTCCATGTGTTTGTATTTTTAACAGATCTTTTCCTGTAATTGATATCTAGTTGTGGTTGGAAAAGATACTTGATACAATTTCAGTTTTCTTAAATGTACCAAGGCTTGATTTGTGACCCAAGATGTGATCTGTCCTGGAGAATGTTCCATGAGCACTTGAGAAAAATGTGTATTCTGTAGTTTTTGGATGGAACGTCCTATAAATATCAATTAAGTCCATCTTGTTTAATGTATCATTTAAAACTTGTGTTTCCTTATTTATTTTCATTTTGGATGATCTGTCCATTGGTGAAAGTGGGGTGTTTAAGTCCCCTACTATGATTGTGTTACTGTCGATTTCACCTTTTATGGCTGTTAGTATTTGCCTTATGTATTGAGGTGCTCCTATGTTGGGTGCATAAATATTTACAATTGTTGTATCTTCTTCTTGGATCGATCCCTTGAATATTATGTAGTGTCCTTCTTTGTCTCTTGTAATAGTCTTTATTTTAAAGTCTATTTTGTCTGATATGAGAATTGCTACTCCAGCTTTCTTTTGACTTCCATTTGCATGGAATATCTTTTTCCATCCCCTCACTTTCCGTCTGTATGTGTCCCTAGGTCTGAAGTGGGTTTCTTGTAGACAGCATATATATGGGTCTTGTTTTTGTATCCATTCAGCCAGTCTGTGTCTTTTGGTGGGAGCATTTAATCCATTTACATTTCAGGTAATTATTGATATGTATGTTCCTATTCCCATTTTCTTAATTGTTTTGGGTTCGTTATTGTAGGTCTTTTCCTTCTCTTGTGTTTCTTGCCTAGGGAACTTCCTTTGGTATTTGTTGTAAAGCTGGTTTGGTGGTGCTGAACTCTGTCAGCTTTTGCTTGTCTGTAAAGGTTTTAATTTCTCCATCAAATCTGAATGAGATCCTTGCTGGGCAGAGTAATGTTGGTTGTAGGTTTTTCCCTTCATCACTTTAAATATGTCCTGCCACTACCTTCTGGCTTGCAGAGTTTCCGCTGAAAGTTCAGCTGTTAGCCTTATGGGGATTCCCTTGTGTGTTATTTGTTGTTTTTCCCTTGCTGCCCTTAATATGTTTTCTTTGTATTTAATTTTTGATAGTTTGATTAATATGTGTCTTGGCGTGTTTCTCCTTGGATTTATCCTGTATGGGACTCTCTGTGCTTCCTGGACTTGATTAACTATTTCCTTCCCCATATTAGGGAAGTTTTCTATAATCTCTTCAAATATTTTCTCAGTCCCTTTCTTTTTCTCTTCTTCTTCTGGGACCCCTATAATTCGAATGTTGGTGCATTTAGTGTTGTCCCAGAGGTCTCTAAGACTGTCCTCAGTTCTTTTCATTCTTTTTTCTTTATCCTGCTCTGCAGTAGTTATTTCCACTATTTTATCTTCCAGGTCACTTATCCGTTCTTCTGCCTCAGTTATTACGCTAGTGATACCTTCTAGAGTATTTTTAATTTCATTTACTGTGTTGTTCATCATTGTTTGTTTCCCCTTTAGTTCTTCTAGGTCCTTGTTAAATGTTTCTTGCATTTTCTCTATTCTATTTCCAAGATTTTGCATCATCTTTACTATCATTATTCTGAATTGTTTTTCAGGTAGACTGCCTATTTCCTCTTCCTTTGTTAGGTCTGGTGGGTTTTTATCTTGGTCCTTCATCTGCTGTGTGTTTTTCTGTCTTCTCATTTTGCTTATCTTACTGTGTTTGGGGTCTCCTTTTTGCAGGCTGCAGACTCATAGTTTCCATTGTTTTTGGTGTCCGTCCCCAGTGGCTAAATTTGGTTCAGTAGGCTTCCTGGTGGAGGGGACTAGTGCCTGTGTTCTGGTGGATGAGGCTGGATCTTGTCTTTCTGGTGGGCAGGTCCACGTCTGGTGGTGTGTTTTGGAGTGTCTGTGGCCTTATTATTTTAGGCAGCATCTCTGCTAATGGGTGGGTTTGTGTTCCTGTTTTGCTAGTTGTTTGGCATAGGTTGTCCAGCACTGTAGCTTGCTGGTCGTTGAGTGAAGCTGGGTGCTGGTGTTGAGGTGGAGATCTCTGGGAGATTTTCACTGTTTGATATTACGTGGAGCTGGGAGGTCTCTTGTGGACCAGTGTCCTGAACTCGGCTTTCCCACCTCAGAGGCACAGCACTGACTCGTGGCTGCAGCACCAAGAGCCTTTCATCCACACGGCTCAGAATAAAAGGGAAAAAAAGTAGAAAGAAAGAAAGAGGATAAAATAAAATAAAGTAAGATAAAATAAAATAAGGCTATTAAAATAAAATATAATTATTACGAAGAAAACTTTTTTAAGTAAAAAAAAAGAAACAGAAAACAACAACAACAAAAAAACGGACGGACAGAACCCTAGGACAAATGGTGAAAGCAAAGCTATACAGACAGAATCACACAGGAAAGCATACACATACACACTCACAAAAAGAGGGAAAGGGGAAAAAATCATAAATCTTGCTCTCAAAGTCCACCTCCTCAATTTGGGATGATTCGTTGTCTATTCATGTATTCTACAGATGCAGGGTACATCCAGTTGATTGTGGAGCTTTAATCCGCTGCTCCTGAGGCTGCTGGGAGAGATTTCCGTTTCTCTTCTTTGTTCTCACAGCTCCCAGGGGTTCAGCTTCGGATTTGGCCCCGCCTCTGCCTGTAGGTCACCTGAGGGCGTCTCTTTTTCGCTCAAACAGGACGGGGTTAAAGGAGCAGCTGCTTCAGGGGCTCTGGCTCACTCAGGCCGGGTGGGAGGGAGGGGCACGGAGTGCCGGGAGAGCCTGCGGCAGCAGAGGCTGGCGTGACGTTGCACCCGCCTGAGGCGCACCGTGCGTTCTCCCGGGGAAGTTGTCCCTGGATCACGGGACCCTGGCAGTGGCGGGCTGCACAGGCTTCCGGGAGGGGAGGTGTAGAGAGTGACCTGTGCTTGCACACAGGCTTCTTGGTGGCGGCAGCAGCAGCCTTAGCGTCTCATGCCCGTCTCTGGGGTCCGCGCTGACAGCCGCGGCTCGCGCCAGTCTCTGGAGCTCCTTTAAGCAGCGCTCTTAATCCCCTCTCCTCGAGCACCAGGAAACAGAGGGAAGAAAAAGTCTCTTTCCTCTTCGGCAGGTCCAGACTTTTCCCCAGACTCCCTCCGGCTAGTCGTGGCGCACTGACCCCTTCAGGCTGTGTTCACGCTGCCAAGCCCAGTCCTCTCCCTGGGCTCCAGCTAAAGCCGGAGCCTCGGCCGGTGAGCAGACAAGCCTCTCGGGCTGGTGAGTGCCGGTCAGCACGGATCCTCTGTGCGGGAATCTCTCCGCTTTGCCCTCCGCAACCGTTGCTGTGCACTCCTCCGCGGCTCGGAAGCTTCCCCCCTCCGCACCCGCCGGGAAGGGGCTTCCTAGTGTGTGGAAACGTTTCCTCCTTCACAGCTCCCTCCCATTGGTGCAGGTCCCGTCCCTATTCTTTTGTCTCTGTTTTTTCTTTTTTCTTTTGCCCTACCCAGGCACGTGTGGAGTTTCTTGCCTTTTGGGAGGTCTGAGGTCTTTTGCCAGCGTTCAGTGGGCGTTGTATAGGAGCAGTTCCACGTGTAGATGTATTTCTGATGTATCTGTGGGGAGGAAGGTGATCTCCGCGTCCTACTCTTCCTCCATCTTCCTCAACTCCTCTGTTCTATTGTTGAATCATTGATTTGTTTTCCTCAAAGGAACGTTTTTTCCTCATATATTTAAATACTTAAAACTCATATGTTTTAAGTATTTAAATATGTGTATGACTTTTAAGTACTTAAATATACCATGCCTAGAATTCTTTTCTTTTCCAAAGATTGTTCTCCTCATTTGTTAGTTTTATAAAAGTGAGCCAGTATCGCCAAGAAGCACAATATAAATCTGAGGATTGGGGGAATAATAATAGACCTCTGGGCTGCTGGATTGCATTTCCTTGTAAAGAACAATTAAAAAGACTTAAGCGCTGAGCTTTGTCATTCATCCTCCCAAGGTTTCAGTCAACATGTTCTCCAAGATTCCGGAACAAGAGTTGGAGAGAATATACTTCAGAACGTCTTCCTTCTTGGGATAATTGACAACAAATCTTATTTGAACCGGGTCCCCAGGGAACTGGTACCTACTGTATTAGGGCCAATTCCTTTCCCTCACTTAAAAGGCCCTTCAAGCACCAGTCCTAATATGTCTCCATAGTCTTTCTGACACTCTCAGAATCTTCTGCTCAAAATAGATCATCCAGTTGTCCCCACACAAATGTCACATTTTTCCTCTTTCATCCCATTGGTCTCATTCTTTTGACTGATGTAGTTCCTAACTAGCTTGGAATAGCTCTTTCCAATTCCGCCTATCAAAAATTAAATCCTCTGTTCAAGGCAGAGTTCAGAATGTTATCTCTTTCACAAAGCATTTCTTGATAACACCAATAAGACGAGGTCTTTGCCTCTCCTAAACCTATACATAAGTATTAATATCTCTTACAACCCATTTTTTCATTTTAATTATAATTACATATGTGACTTTTGCATTTGTCCCTTTTTAGCTTCTTAGGGTTATAGAAAAATATTTTCTTAATATTTCTACCTCCACACAGCATGTTTTGCACATATTTGGAATTCCAGCTTCAAGTGCTTGAATTGGATCCATTTACATAAAATTCTAGAAAATGCAAAATATAGTGACAGAAAATAGATCATAGTTACCTAGGGATGGGGGTGGGGGGAACACAGGAGAGGGTGGGCAGAGAGGTATGTGACAGACGGATTACGAAGGGACATGAGGAAAATTTTAGAGGTGACAGATAATAGCTTTGTGGATGCCTTATGGGTGTATATATAGGTCAAAACTTATCACTTAAATACCTGTCATTTATTGTCGATTTTACTTCAATAAAACTTTTTACAAAACCGAGGTTTGTGCAACAAAGAGAATAGAGTGCTCTGTGAGAGATCTTTAGGACAGTCAGTGAAGGCTCTTTTTGGGAATAGCTATGACTTCTAATCCTCATGGATGAGAAAGAGCTAAACCCATGAAATTCTGGAAAAGACCTTACCCAGATAGAGGAAACAGCTGCAAAATTGTAAAGAACTTGGAGTATTAATGAAAATAAAAGGAACAGGGAAAGTCAGGAGTGGGAGGGTGACAAGAAATGAGGTTGGGATGGTAAGAACTCCTCCAGATAGAGTTTGGATTTTATTTGAAATAAAAAGGGGAATTACTAAAGGCTTTTCAGCAAGAGGTTGTATAGACATAATCCAGTTTATGTATTAAAAAGGTTACTTTCTCTGAGAATTACTTTCTACAATAAATCCACGTGTCTGAGTGTCAAGTGGGGATAGGGGTATGAGAATGGGGTAGGAATTAAAGTAGAAGCAGAAAGATGAGTGAGATGAGAAACTGGTGAGATGAGAAACTGTGTGCCTGGACTGGAGTGATAGGAGTGCATTGGAACTGTGAATTGATTCCATTTTACTTTCATTTTTTTGCAGGTTTAACTTTTTAGATCCCATATATTAGTGATCTTATACAGTACTGGTCTTTCTCTGGCTGGCTTATCTTGCTTAGCATAATGCACTCAAGGTCCATCCTTGCTGTCACAGATAGAAGGATATCCTCCTTTCTCAGAGTTGAATAATACTCCATTGTGTATATATACCACATCTTTCTTGTCCATTCATCCATTGACGGGCATTTGGGTTTTTTCCATATCTTGGCTATTATGAATAATGCTGCAATGAACATGGGAGTGCAAATACATCATCAAAATCCTTTTTTTGTTTTTTGGGGATATATACCCAAAGTGGAATTGCTGGATCGTATAGTAGATCTATTTTTAATTTTTTGAGGAACCTCCATATTTTTTTCCATAGTGGTCATACCAATTTATATTCTCATCAGCAGTGTATAAGTGTTCCCTTTTACCACAGCCTCATCATCACCTGTTGTCTCTTGTCTTCCTTGTGCTAGCTATTCTGACAGGTGTGAGGTGATATCTCATTGTGGTTTTGATTTCTTTTCCCTGATGATTAGTAATGTTGAGCATGTCTTCAAGTGTCTGTTGGCCATTTTGATGTCCTCTTTGGAGAAATGTCTATTCGGTTCCTCTGCCATTTTAAATAGAATTGTTTGCTGTTTTGTTATTGAGTTGACTGAGTTCTTTATAAATTTGGGTATTAGCCTGTATTCAATATATTGTTTGCAAAAATTTTCTCCCATTCTGTAGATTGTCTTTTCGTATTGTTAATTGTTTCTTTTGCTGTGCAGAGGTTTTGAGTTTGATGGAGTCACATTTGTTGACTTTTTTCTTTTATTGTTTGTGCTTTTGGTATCATGCCCCCAAATTATTGCCAAGACTGATATCGATGAGCTTCTTCCCTATGTTTTTCTATGAGTTTTATGGTATCAGGTCTTATGTTTAAGTTTTTGATCCAGTTCAAGTTAATTTTTGTTAGTGGTGTGAGATAGGAGTCCAGTTGCTTTGTTCTGCATGTGTCTCTTCAGTTTTCCCAGCACCGTTTGTTGAAGAGACTATCCTTTCACCATTGGATATTCTTGGCTCCCTTGTTGAATATTAATTAACCTTATGTGCTGAGGTTTAATTCTTGGCTCTCTGTTCTGTTCCATTGGTCAGTGTGTCTTTTGGGGGGCCAGTAGCATACTGCTTTCATTACTATGGCTTTGAAGTGGGCAACCCCTACCCCCCACCTTCACCCTTCACCTCCTCTGCTAGAAAGGTCATGCTGGCTGCTGCCTTCTCTGCCATTACCACCTCTGCTGCTGTCACTTCCCTTGCTTCATCACCTCCTTTGCAGTCCAATCCACCCACTTTTGGGTGGATGGCACAGATGAATGGACCTCCCAAGTGTGCTGGTATGCTGTGCAGAGGCACTTCTTTATTGTCATTTATGGATGTCTGATTAGTTGTAAATGAATAGGGAGAGAAAAAAGAATCATGCTGCCATGATCACTCCCCAGATTCATATTTTTTATATACTTAATTATAGTTTACTGTTATGAAGATATTACCTTTATGAAGATATTCATTATTTTGATTAAGAATTTTCTGAGAAGGTAGCTGGAATAAAATCAAGGAGATTAATTTTGGAAATAACAGAATTATTGTGATTTTAGTCATGAAATATATTACACTTCCAATGATTTTAATATGATTGTTAAACTATTAGTAAGTACAATAAAAGAAAATATAAGGTGAACAAAATTAATATTGAAAAGTATATAATATATCCATTGTTAAACATAAATGAATTGCCTTAGCAGGGAAAATTTGTTTTTGAAAAAATAACAGTTAATGCATAGATAATGATATTCTATTAAATATATATTTTTGTATCAGTTTTACGAAATATGTATATTAATTGCTGAAAAAGAATTCACTCTTCATTTTTCTTTAGAGGTATTGCATTACCTAGAAAATGTGAAAATTCAGAAGTAGCTTTTGTAGTTCTAAATATGTGTTCTTTGTAAGTACACACAAGCCCCATTATCTGGACCATATGAATAATAGTCAAATTTAAATTGTAAAAATTTAGGTAAGAAGGAGAATATCTAAAGTAAAATAACTTATTTAGAATATTGAATGGCTTTGGAATAAATTAGGTTTTTTCCCCCACTATTTTATCTAGCCATGTCATAAAGACTAAGATTTGTACACAGAGAAAGGCCTTTTCAATATATAAGGTCAATATCTAATTCTAGAAGATGGCAGGAACCCAATTAAATATAAAAGAGGGTATCAATATCAGATTAAGTATCATAATTTATGTAGATTTAAGTGTAAAGCATCCTGGATCTTCACAAATGGTTAATGGTAGCACTGGGAATGTTTTCAGCTTAATTTGGACTGGTAAGTTTAGTGGTAATCCCCAAGGATGGTGGCCAGGAAGCCAAATCACAATGTCCAAGGAGGCCTAGTATACCTATGCTCATTTTAGCCCATTGGCATAAGCAAGAGGGATAGTGTGTAGGCAGCAGATACCTTGGGCAGTTGTTTTATTCTTATGCAGAGTTTGGCTTTTTCAAGGAGATTGACACCTGGATTGAAGTGAAACCCCAAGTAGTGGTTGGCAGTGTAACTATAATGTTTAACTCCTTCAGAGGTGAGACTAAAGATGTTTGGGCTGAGTTTCATGGTCCCAATCAAACTAGGCTGTGGTCAGGGAAATGGGGTAAGAGTGCAATTATACTAAATTAGTACAAATAGAATGAGAGGAGTAGATAAGAGGTACCACTCACGGGACAGGTGTGTCCAAGGCCTTACTAGACCCATTCAAGGCTGGAGGCAGCAAAGGAATTTTATATTCTGGCTCCTACTAATTTGGGGCTTCAAATATGCTAGACTGAGTTAGCATGGCTCAAGCCTTGAATATCTGTTTTAGCAACTGACTAGGGCAGGGGAATTTGAGGAGCACTTTACTATTATAATGTATTTAAGGACATCATATGTCTGTATCTCAGAGGGGTCTAAATACACAGGAAGGGATGACATGGCTCCAGGTTCAAAGGTTAGAGGGAATGTAGAGACAAGGATCCCTGCACAGGCCTACACATGTGAGATTTTAGGGAATGGCGATTCACAAAACCTAAGTCTTTCTGAAAGAGCTAGTATAGTGTCTTCCAGCGTAGAATAGGCAAGACTGATGGAAGCTGTTACCTGTCTCATTGCTCTGTGGATTGGTGGTAAATAGTTACTACACAAAATTGAGAAACAGCAGTACAGAGGCTCAGACTCATATTCTCTGACTCAAATTCAGAAGTGCTCACCATTTGGTCGCTACTTAGGCCTTTTATTTATAAGTGAGAAAAGTAAGGCTATTTTTCTTTGAATTATGCAATAAATCAGAGGTGCCATAAAGGTTCTACTCCTGTCCAGTAGATGTCCCACTACATACTTTTTGTTCTAGAATTAAATGAATTACTACATAAGTATTCCTGCTACATCACAAAATCCAGATTATTCCTATTTCAGGAAATATTCAGATGATGTCTCATTCTTTCATCTTTCAAAAGATTCCCTGTTTGAAGCTTTTATTATGGGTTGGACAATTTATAGTATTTGATTAGGTAATAGGAATTTAGGAAAGAAAATAAATTACTGACACTGAAGGATCCCTGTTAAAAAAATTTTCCCCCTATACTTTATGATGCGTAAGAGCATATGAAATCACACCTTACTGCCTACTTAAGTTATTTCACCAAAGACTACTTTGCAGTAATTATACTAATGGCATATCTTGTTTTTCAAACAAGTAATACTAAGGCCTTGTAGGAGGTGATAATAATCTTTTTTATAGTTGATAAAGTACTTTGAGAGTATACCCTCACTTTCATACACTTAAAACTTCCTAAGATAATTGAGACTTGGATAAATATACTTTGCTTTTCTGAAACCAGAGAATCATTTTCTTTTTTGAAAGTTAAAAGGAACTATTTAAAATATTTGAATGGGAAGAAAAACTGCTTATATAAGAGTGCAAAATACGTTTAAATATTTTTAATATCCAAGCTTGGGATCTTTATGAAAGTCTGTATTTCAATTTGGAGAAAAATGGATGAGAATGAGACTTGAAGACAAATTCAAGATTAAATTTTTTAAAAACCCACATGGAAACCAAACATCAGTGGCTGTTATTAGAGATAGTGACTTTCCACAAAATGACTTTTCCATAAAAATTCCTGGATTTTCCTTTTTTTTTACTTTTCCCTTATAGTGACCATTTTCAATGTTTCTGAAGCTCCTTTAAGGACTCAGAGAGTAAAGGAACTATACTTATGTGAGGTTTTAATCTTAAACCAAGTATTTTAAACTTAAAAGAAAAATACGTACATGTAAGAGCTTCAAATAATGGAATAAAATGGGACTACAATGCTAAATTTTTCTATTGTAAAAGTCTAAACTGTTTTCCAGAGGCAAAAGTCTTTTAAGAGCTCCTTGTTTAACCTTCCAGAAATTATTACTACATAAGCAATTATATATAAAAATTTCTAGAAATATGACAATTACAGATAAATACATATCATTTACACATACACACATATGCATATGCACAGTTTTTCTATTTCGGTGTTCATTTCTGACACCATTTGTGAAAGATTTATCTATTAAGAAAATTAACTTCAAATGTTCCATAAATGCTGAAATTATTTTGCAGTTTTTAAGTTGCTTCTGTTTATGCTGTTTCTTTAATCAAGTAGAAGTATTGAAGTTTTAGGTATTCAGATTTATCTAATTTTGTGTTATGATTCTCAGTTTTTCTTATGCTTAGAAAACTTTTCCCAATCCAAGATAATTTACAAAACTTCTTACATGTTTTTACATAATGGTGTTAGTGTTGCTATTTAAATCTCAGATATATTTATTGTTGTTATTGAAGTGTTTAATCCAGCTGAAATTTATCTTAATATAATAAATAAAATTTGGATCTAACTCTTTTTTTTCCCCAGAGTGATTAACTAATTGCCCCAATATAAATGTTTGAGTTATCATTTCTTTAGATTCTCATTTTTATTCCAATAATATGTGAATTTCTTTCAAAACAATAATTGTAAATAAACAAAATTTTGTTTAATTTCTTTTTTAAAAAATATCGCCTTTTCTGATATAGTTCTTGGAAAATCCCTAGAAGAGATTTTGAACTAATCATCTTATAACAGTGAATAATCCTATAATAATGAACCTTGCTTAGGGTTTTCCTAAGAAAATTCCCAAGTTTTTTACAACGCACAGGAAATTATCTCCTCATTTTTCCTAGTTTAGCTATATTTTGCAAGTTTTAGGCAGTGATGTGGCATTTTTGTTTGGAACCTCCCATTTTCACAATAAAAAAATTTTGGAGCAGTTTTAGATTTATAGATAATGCAAGGATTGTATAGAGTTCCCAAATCTCCCAACACAGTGTCCCTAATTATTAACATCTTACATTACATGAAATGTACAATTACATTAGTATTATACATTTGTCACAAATAATAAAACAATCCTGATACATTATTATGAACTAATATTCATACTTTATTCAGAGTTCCTTAGTTTTTCTAAGGAGAAACTAGAGAAACAGAGTTCCTGTTTCTGTTCCAGGATCCCACCTAGAACACCATATTACATTTTGGTGCTGTTATGGTCCGAAAGTTTGTGTGGACCCCACACAATTCATGTGTTGAAATCCTAATACCCAATGCCATAGATATGTAGCCTTTGGGAGGTGCTTAGTTCATAAGAGTGGAGCCCTCATGAGTGGGATTAGCGCCCTCATAAAAGACATCCCAGAGAGACCTCTGGCCTCTTCCACGTGTGAGGATACAAGATGTCTGAGACCCAGAAGGGGGCCCTCACCCAGCCATACTGGCACCCTGATCTCAGAATGCTAGCTTCCAGAACTATGAGAAATAAATTTCTACTTTTTATAAGCCACCCAGTCTGAGGTATTTTGTTATAGCTGCCTGAACAGACCAAGATGGTTGTAGTGTCTCCTCAGACTCTTCTTAGCTGTAAGTTTCTCAGACTTCCCTTATTTTTGATGATATTGAAAGTTATTAAGAGTGCTGGTGGGGTAATTTGTAGAATTTCCCTCAACTGGGATTTGTTTGATGTTTTTCTCATGATTAGTCTGGCCTTATGGGTCTTTGGGAGAAAGACAGCAGAGGTAAAGTGCTGTTTCTCATCACATCATCTCAAGGGTACATGCTATCAATATGACTTATAACTGTTAGTCACCTGACTGAGGTAGCATTTGTCAGGTTTCTCTACTGTCGGGTAATTCTTTTTTGTCTCCTTTTTATCTCTGCTCTTTGGGATGATGTCACAATGCACAACCCATCCTTAAAAGAGTGTGGAGTTACTCTCCACCTCACTGAGGGCAAAGAATGTATGTAAGTTATTTGGAATCCTTCTGCATGGAAGATCTGTCTATTCTCCCTATTTATTTATTTAATCATTTTTATATAATTATGGAATCCTGTATATTTATTTTATATTTTGTGTCCATTTTGTTAAAAATCTAAAATAAATCTATCTTGATTCAGAAAAAGAAACCGCTGATTGGCTAGCAGACAGCAGGGCAGAGGACAGATACAAGGATGAGAGCCTGAGTCACTGCCTGAAGAAACAATTTCTAGAAGCAGAACTGAGGTCAAAGGATTAAATGAAAAAGAAAAACCATTAAAATAATTTTGATTTATTCAAAATTTGACTAGGATGATATGGCCAATACTTGCTATTTTTTCCCTCAATATCTATTTTCTCTCTTCTTCTAAAGTAACCACACTCTTGATACTTAGCTGGGTATAAGACCACTAGAATAAGGACTCTAATTTCCAGTTTACAATGTATTTATGTGTGGCCATGTGACTAAACTTTGTTTACTGGAATATAAAGAGAATTGATGCTTATGACTCCTGGGTTATTTTCTTAATGATTAGGAGTGCAGACATGGTGGAGAGCAATTTGGAGCCATGCTGGGGGTGTAGTGTGATAGGCAGCAGTCTGGAAAAGAGCTGTAAATTAGAAGGATCCTGGGTGATTGCCACTATAAAGCCACCAAACCAAGCGTAGGCAGCAGTACTTGAATGATTAATTACCTGATGTGTACCTGGTTAGGAAGAAACAAACCTGCATCAGATAAGCATACAATATGCTGTTATAATTGATTATAACTTACCAGTTAAGAAAAAAATGTTATTTTAAAATAAGGAAGCGGGAGGAAATTGAACTGATTTGCAGCTACTTATTTAGTTTAAGGGTTAAAAAAAAAGGCAAACAGAAAATTGTGCATTTCAGACTTTTTCTACTTAAAACATGTGTGATCAGTTTTTTTTTTTTTTTCTTCCTTTTTTTGCCCTCAGAGAGGTTGTCTGAAAGATGCTGGGAGCGCTTAAAAAATGTTATGGCTGAACAATCTTATTGAAAGGCCTCTCAGGATAGTCTGTTTTCCCTGATGGTCCCTTTACAATTGATATTAAAACCTAAGGTTAAACCTTCACAATAACCCCTCCCAGTTCATGGCTGGGGCATCAAGGCCCATGTACAGCTATGAAAAGCTTTACATTTTAATTTCAGCTTTTTAGGAAGCTCCCAAAGTATCAGTTCTAACTAAATGATACATTCTTTCTTTTTTAATTCTCTGCTTATTGTAAATATCCACATTATGTTTAAGTTCACCTGTAAAGCTACATTAGAAAAGATAAAAATACTCAAAAAATGCCTAAGAAGTAATGAGGATGTGAATTTATTCCCAGCCTTACAGGCTGGCGAAGGATTTTGAATTATATTAGATGATACAAATGATGTTTTAGGATGAGAAATTGCAGAACTAACTCATCTCAAAGTAAATGTCAGTTTGGAAGAGTGTTTTTCATGATAACAGTCTTAAGTATTTTTCTGTGTGTATTATTTGTTGCTAGTGTCCAAAAATTAGCATTTCATAATATGTGAATATTTGCATTATTGCTGAGAAGAGATTTGTCCATGAGCTTTTATGATTCAAGTGGATTTAACCTAAATCCAAAATTTAATTACAAATAAGCTTGTTGTGTTGACTCAATCTTCAATTAGGTGGGAAACACACCAGCTGGGAGCTATCCACTTATAGATTAAGAAACATTAATTTGAAGATATTCCAGTATACTTAAAAAGGATCCAAATCATTACAGACTTTCAATATTTTTATTTTATAGCCCTATTTGGCATTATACATATTTTTTCCGTGTTGTCCAATTGTCAGGATTTAATGGTGGAAATAAAAGTATCGCAGTGTATTGGCTTAGAGTATTTCCAAGCAAGTTGATATTAAGTGCTGGTCATTTCAAAAGCTTTGTAATTGAGAATATCTTAACTTTTACTAAATTAATTCATGTAATGATTTTTGATCTCTTATCCTTTTTGTGTGTTGTCGATACAAAGAAAAGCTTATATAAAAGGTCTCAGGTGATTGTCTTGATCCTTAGAACTTCCAAGGTATTATCCTTCAGCACCGTTACAACAAATAGGCACTCTGTGATAGATGCAAATACAATTTCCAAAGCTACATTTAACTGCATAATTTGTAACAGAAGTTGGGTGTGGGTACTGCCTGCAGAGTGAAAAGCAATCCACAATAATCGAATCAGCATGATCACTGAATCTTTATTAGTCTTTGGTTAGTTCCATTAGCATGCAAAGGAACCTATCTTTGTGCTCTTATTTTTCATTAATGCACATTTTTAAAGTAACTCCAAGAAAATTAGAAGAAACTAGAAAATAAATGTCTCTCTCTTTTTTTTTTTTTTTTTTTTTAAATCTGGCTCTGCAAACATCTTCTCTTGACAATTTGACTCTGTATTGAACGGTCTCCGGCTTTCATTAATATATTCCTTTTGTCATGCATAGAGAGTAGACTGATCTTAACCTGTACCCAATATTATTTAATTAAAAATTTTTCCAGCTCTATGTAGCTGGAGAAAAATGGAAGATGCCACACTTTCTTTTTCTCCTCCATATTTTATACTATTTGGAGATATTAGGACATCTTAGTTCTAATTCTTGCACTAATAGATGAGTGTCAGATCACCTCACCTCTTTAGGTCTCAGTTTTCTTATCTATGATATGAAGGGGTTTGGCAAGAATTTTTTCTAAAGCTCCTTAATACCAATAGGGCGTTAAAAGTAACGAATAGGTATTCAGTCAGGGACTTTTATTCAAAGCATTTTGAAGGTGTTTTCTAACAGTTCTTCCTTGGGAAGAACCATATACATCTTGTGTATATATATTTGAATAGGACACATCTTTTCAGTGGTTTAGGCCTCAAAGTCATTTCCCAGTTGTATCAGTTTCCTATTGATGTTGCAACAAATTGCCAAAAAAATTAGTGGCTTAAAATAGCACAAATTAATCTTACAGTTCTGGATGTCAAGATGGGCCTCACAGGGCTAAAAATTCAGGTGTCAGTAGGGGCTATGTGATGCTCCAGCTCCTGGCACCGTCCTCCATCTTCTAAGCCAGGAGTGTAACATCTTCAAACCTCCTCTCTCTCTCTCTGACAGCCTGCTTCGCTCTTAGGAAGACTGTCATAATAACATTGGACCCACCTGGATAATCCGGGATACTTTTTTACAATTTTAAGATCTTTAGTCTTACCTTTGCCACATAAGGTAATATAGTCAGTTTCTGGGGATTAGAATGTGGCATCTTTGGGGAATCAGTATTCTCCCACTGTACCTACCAGTGAACCCTAGGTATCTTGCTTGCCTTTCCTTTATGAAGCTAATCTTAGCAACTCAATATCTTAGTAAATATGGCTCCCTTAAGACTGGCTGGTTTTCTCCATTTCCCAGTTTCTTTCTTAGGTGTTAGGAGGTATTGAGATGCCACTCCTTAGAGGTGGTTCTAGAAGTACCTCTTAAAGCTCAGATTCTTGCTCAAGGGAGATTTGGAAGAGACGCACTGCATTTTCAGTCTATCTGTGGCATCCTTATTCACATTTGGAAGAGGGGTGGTGGTGAGTGTTTGTGTAAAATACCTTCCTAGTTTTTCCTTAATAAAGAACATTTTCTTATCTGGCCCAAGAATCCCTTCTTTGGTTCCAGTGCCAGTGTCAGTTCCTAGAGCTGCCCCCACTCGCTGGTGCTGAAACTAGTTACTATAAGACTAGTTTATTCCTTCAGTGTAATTTGTCTATCTTAGTTTCTTTTTTATTTCTGTTTTGAAAAACTTTTAAATCTATAAGTTCTATATAAATTCAATGTCAGTTTTTTTTACTCAAATAATACCGATTATTTGATTATTCTTGAGTGCCACATGCCTGCTGCTCTAGCCTGAGTCCTTTCTCAAACACAACTATCATTAGTTGATGAACACTGTCCAGAATATTTCCTATGTATCTACATATGTGTATGTGTACATGGATATCTACAATTGTAAACTCATTTTTTGTGGGCTTTTTAAGTTAGTGAAATCATATACCACCTATATCATTCCCAAACTTTTTTTGCACTTAAGTATCTGGGAGATCTTTCAATGTCCTTGTATATTGACTTGATGCATTCTTTTTTATTGATGCATAGAATTTTTGGTTTAGATGTACTATTATTCATATACTCATTTCTTTCTAAGATCAACATATGGTTATCAATATTAATCTGTTATAATCATTAAGAAAATTAGCATCTTCTCTATATTTCTAGGGTGGAATTTCCTGATCAAAGAAGTGGCATGTATAAAATTAAGATACACTGCCGTATTGCACTTGAAAAGGTTTAATTAATTGCCAGCTCCTCTCAGCAGTCAATAGAGTATGTGTTTCTTCAAATTCCAACAATACTTGCCCGTCTTGTGGATGAAAAATTGTATCACATTGTTTTAATATTCATAATTCAGTGACATTTTTCTTCTGTATTGCCTTTGTTCTATTTTTTTATTAGTAGGTTTATGTTTTTCCTTTTAATTTGAAAGATTATTTTTACATGTTCTGCAGGTAAAAGATAAGTCCAGTCTGTGGCTTGTCTTTTAACTTTCTTTATGGCAATTTTGATATGCAAACGCCTTTACATCTTACTATAATCACATTTTTCAATGTTTCAATTAGGGCTTTTACATTTTGTCTACTGTTAAAAAGATACCTTCTGGCATATGTATATAAATCATTTCTTTTTATTGAATTCTCATTCTGTGATATTTTTGTTCTTTACATTTAGCTCATTAATCGATCTGTGATTAATATTTGGCCTCATCAGAAACAAGTAAGCTTGTCTTGATTGTTCTAGACTAAATTTAGATTTCTGCTACTTTAAGGACTGTACTAACTTCCTATTACTGCTGTAACAAATTACTACAAACTTAGCAGCTTAAAACAAGGCAAATGTATTATCTCACAGTTCTGTGAGTCAGAAGTCTTGGTACAGCCTTGCTCAGTTGGGTCCTCTGCTTAGTTTCACAAGTTGAAGTCAAAGTGTCCATAGGCTATATTCCTCCCTGGAGACAGTGAAGATGGACCTGCTTACAGGTTCATTCAGGTTGTTGGCAAAATTCAGTTTCTTGAGGTTGCGGAGCCAAGGTTCTTTTTTCTTATCTGGCTGTCAGCCCGAGTCTCTCTCAGTTTCTTAAGGCCACCTGGGTTTCTTGTCATGTTGCCTCTTCATCTTCAACCCATCAAGAACATTCCAAGTCCTTCTCATGCTTTGAATCTCTTTAATTTCTCCTTCTCCCATATCTCCTCTGCCTCCAGCTAAAGTTCTCTGCTTTTAAGGGCTCATGTGATTAGATTGAGCTCACCTGAATAATCCAGGATACTCTCCTTATTTGAAGATTCAGAAATTTAATTCCTTCTGCAAAGTCCCATTTGCCATATAATGTGAAATATTCACAGGTTCTGGGGACCAGGGCATGGGCGTTTCTGAGAGGTCATTATTGTGCTTACTATAGAGGCACGCTGATCTTAGGTTGGGCACCATCTTCTTAGTTATTCCAACTAGTTTATGCTCTGTTTATGGATGTTTCTGATTAAAAATGATTTTGTTGCTTTTAAAAACTCTTCTACTTCCATGGCAATTTCTTCTAAGCTCCTCTTTTCTTCTGAGGAATAGTTTGAGTTCACAGCCCAATTACAGAACATATATGCATACACATGAACACACGGTAGCATGTATACATGTGTATGTGTGCACATATATGTATGTATGTACATGTAGAGTAGTATAGATACACATGCAAGTATGTGTATGTACAGTGGTGTGTATATACACATGTGGTATGTATGCGGTATGTATATGTATATATATATATAGTAAAGTGGCCTTCACGTTGGTATGTTAAATTTGCTTCCAACAAAGCAATCAATCAATATGCAGTTATTAATATACTTCAATGAATGTATATCAGTGAGAAGATTGGTTTTGGTATATGCATTTCTGTTGTTGTTCTAATAATATCAATATTATGAAACACACAAAACACACAAAAGATGTCTTTAAAAGATAAAATAAAGATGCAAATAATATTTCTACTAAATATCTTGCTGAGTATATTATTGACCAATACACAGTTAGGGTAAGGCTTGACATTAGTGACAATGATATATTTTATTTATTTATTTATATTTTTATTACAGTTTTAGTTCTATATAATTGACATGTAGCACTGTATACATGTAGCACTGTATACATTTAAGGTGTACAGCATGATTTGACTTACATACATAATGAAGTATTACCACAGTAAGTTTAGTGAACATCTATCATCTCATATAGATACAGAGTAAAAGAAAAAGAAAAAAATTTTCTCCTTGTGATAAGAACTCTTAGAATGTACTCTCTTAACGACTTTCATATATAATATACAGCAGTGTTAATTATATTGATCATATTGTACACTACACCCCTAGTACTTATTTATTTTTTAACTGGAAGTTTGTACCTTTTGACTGTCTTCATCCCTGCTTCTCGTAACCACAAATCTGATCTCTTTTTCTATGAGTTTATTTGTGTGAAGTATAATTGACCTACAACACTATGTTAGTCCCTGGTGCAGAACACAATGATTAGATATTTCTATACACTACAAAATGATCACCATATTAAGTCTAGTTACCATCTGTCACCATACAAAGGTATTACATTGTTATTGACTGTCTTCCCCATGCTGTCTGTACATTTCATTCCTTTGACTCATTTATTTTGTGACTGGAAGTTTGTACCTCTTAGTCTCCCTCACCTATTTCACTCATCTCCCTACTCCTCACCCCATTGGCAACCACCTGTTTGTTCTCTGTATCTATGACTTTGTTTCTGTTTTATCATGCTTGTTCTTTTGTTTTTTAGATTCCACATACAAGTGAAATCATGCGGTGTTTGTCTTTCTATGTTTGACTTATTTCACTTAGCATAATATTCTCCAGGTCCATCCATGTTGTTGCAAATGGCAGGGTTTCACCCTTTCTTATGGTTGAATTATATTCCATTGTATATATGTATCACCCACTTTATCCATTCATCTATCAGTGGACACGTAGGTTTCTTCCACATCTTGGCTATTGTGACTAATGCTGCAGTGAACATAGGAATGCATTTATATTTTCTAATTAGTGATTTTGTTTTCTTTGGAAAAATATTCAGAAGTGGAATTGCTAAATTATATGGTAGTTCTATTTTTAATATTTTGAGGGACCAAAAATTGTATTTTTCTGTACTTGTATTTTACAATTACAATTTTGTAATTGTATTTTTTTTTAATAAATTTATTTATTTATTTATTTTTGGCTGCGCTGGGTCTGTGTTGCTGCATGTGAGCTTTCTCTAGTTGCGGCGAGTGGGGGGCTACTCTGTTGTGGTGCATGGGCTTCTCATTGCGGTGGCTTCTTTTGTTGCAGAGCACGGGCTCTAGGCGCACGGGCTTCAGTAGTTGTGGTGCGAGGGCTCAGTAGTTGTGGCTCGTGGGCTCTAGAGCACAGGCTCAGTAGCTGTGGTGCACGGGCTTAGTTGTTCCGTGGCATGTGGGATCTTCCCGGACCAGGGCTCAAACCAGTGTCCCCTGCATTGGCAGGCAGATTCTTAACCACTGTGCCACCAGGGAAGTCCCTGTACTTGTATTTAAATATCATAAAACAGCTGTTCAAAGATAATTTTCAAAACGGTAAAATAGTGGCTACCATACAAATATATATACACATGTCAAAGATATTTAATTCACTAATTAATTAGAGAACCTATAAAATGTCACATCTGGTTTGAAGGAGCAACTGAAGAATAGATATATATGGGCAGTCAGGAATGCTGAAAGGAAATTGAAAAATGGGTTGACATGGGCAGTATAAACATGGTCCCTGGTTTCAGGGAGCTCACAGTCTTGAGGGGAGCCAGTCTTTAATGAAGCTGTCCTAAGTACTAGCAAAGCACAGCATTAGAAGAGGTAAGTTTGATGGAGCATGGGATGTCAGACCAAACTTCCCTAAGGCAATCATCTGAGAGCTGAGTCCTAAATGATAAATAGAAATGGTTAAATAGGTAAACAAGGTAGTGAGTGAGGGAGAGGACACAGGGTAATTCATGAAGAAGGAATATCTTATGTAAAATCCCTGTGGGTGGAGGAAATATTATAGTGGAGAGATAGGCAGAGTGACTTGAGGTAAAATCAGAGAAAAAGGGAGGGATAAAGCCCGCAGAGCTATGGTTATGGCCAGAAATGATGCTGAGAGATGAGTTAAGAGGCCACTATAAAGTTGTTAAAGCACTGGTAGGACTAATATTAGGGCTACATGTAAACAGAACCATAAAAATATGGCTCAAAGAAGAGAGTCAAGATGTTTAAACATGTCTGTAAGAAGCAAAGAGTTAGCTTTGCTCCATTTTATTTGTCGTAAAGTGGTATTTAATTTCCTGAGCAGTAATGTTTCTGAAATTTTGCCAAAAAGAAACGTTGGACAAAATAGCTCACTTCGCTGAATAAACTGAATCCTTTGGGGTCTGGTTGAATTTAATACTCAGTAAATGCTGTTCAGAGATTAGAATATGATTTGTAACACTTTTTTTGGAATAGTTGTTTATTAAGAACAACATTATTTTTAAACAACATTGTAATATGGAGTGTTTTATATTGGTACTCTGAGCGGCTAAACATCTTTTGGCAATATGTATAATTTTCTTGAATTTCAAATAACAGAGTTAGTGTTTCTTTTTCTATATCATTTTTTAAAAATAAGTTCACATCTTCTTGGAACAGTTGGGTGGGTTTATTGTGTAAAACTGCTTCTGTTTTAACTAATTCTGTCCCAATTTTGAGCCAACACTTTATATAAGAATTAAAAATAACTTTTGAAAGTAATATCTCACGTTTTTACCAAAAATTGTATATGTTTGCCACATTTTTAAAAACTTGAATTTTTTACTGTTATCTTCATTAGATTATATGTTTTAATCATCATACATGAGTCATAGTTATTAAGCAATTAATTATTTGTCTTAAGCTGTAACTCCAAATATTGTGTAATTTTTTGGTATATTTTGTACAGTAGTTGTATTTTGAGAGTAAAAGATTCAGGCATAAACAAATCTTAAAACCAGCTGCTATTCACCAACCAAAATGTAGTTACCAAAAAAGAATGCTAAGGGCCAAGACACTCTGATCATTCTTATCTGATAAAGACAGGCAATATATAAGAAAATTGACCGCCTATGAAGCCAGAGGCATCAATATTATAAGATTCCTGCTAAATTCTTGCCCATGAGAGAAATCTTGGGAAGAATGAGGAACTTTGCTAAGAATGATCATTTTTATATCTTGAATAATCACACACACCAAAAAAAAAAAAAAAAAAACCAAAGCCAAAATATCACAGATGACTAACAGCTATATTGGGTTGTGTGATGATGTAACCTACTTAATTTGCATCTAATTTTCATCTAATCAAATGTAGAAATATGTCTATTTTTTCTTTATTTCTTTGACTTTATCCCCTTATTCTCAATAGATTCAGGGGGGTGAGTCTATATTCTCTTAGCTTTCTTTGCTGCTTTCTACCCCTTTATTAATCCATTCTTACGAAAAATATGTTTTCTCCTCTGGTTCCTCTCATCTAGCTGTACTAATGTTTGCCTCTTCTGTCAACCAACCTCTCAATTATTTATTCCCACTCTCCCATTGATGGAATTTGTTGTCCCTTCCCCTTCTCTAAACCTGCTCCTATAATCTTAAGAGATGGCAATCCATCAACAGTTTAGCCTTCACCTTCTTGGCTCTACTTAAATCCAATGTCCTTTGTCTCTGCTATTGCCAGTGTCTCAGTGAGAATCTAATCCCCATCAGGAACCTCTCCAATTTTGACTCCAAATCATAGTCCCCTCTTCTGTAGCCATTTTTGTTTCCAGATTACTCTGGTTCTCATTCCACTTTATATGCTATTCAACCTCAAAGCTAACTCTCATGTTAATGAATGTTGCCCACCCTTGATTTTCTCTCAGACAACTAGCAGCAGCCACCCTACCCAATCTTTCCCTATTACACTTCTTTTCCTCCTTTACTTCTCTCTGACCTTGAAGCTCCACCGGCCTCAATTCAGAGATTCTTTTTTGTACCTTCTTTTGACCACAACAGTCTAATCACAAGTCCCAGCTTCTAGGTGAAATATCTGCATATCTTTGCTCCTTCATCTGGGCAGCTGAAAAATCACCAATATTCGTGGTCTCAATTTTACTGTCAGTTTCAGTCCATTCTGTTAATTCTTTCATTTGTCCTTTTTCATGTTTATCTCTTATATTCCTTAAAAGTTATTCCAGACTTTCTCTCTAAGAGTTTGAAACCACCTTTTAACCCATGTATATTCATTCTCAGTTGATGATATTGGTGCCTATTTTAAGGAGAAAACTGAGGTCAACAGATGATTTTTCTTAGCATCCCTACTCACACCATCTTCAAGTGTATCCAGTCTCTGAGATGTGGTGTATTTCTGCCTGTCCAATAGTAACCCCATCCACATAGACATTTTATTTCCTTTTCATTTGCCTTTTCCCTGTCTTGTTCCTTTCATCAGCCCTCTCCCTCCTGTATCTTAAAAAATCTCCCTCTCTGTTGGCTTCTCCTGTACTATAAACATGCTTATGTTTCTCACATCTAAGGAAAGAAACTATCCAAACAGTCCAAACAAAGTGAGGACAATCATTTTGTAGCCTCACTTGATTTTTTTGTCATATTCTTCTCACATGTTTCATCCCTCTCACACTGTTCATAATCAACTGCAAACAGGTTTCAGCTTCTGATTGGCAAATCCAATGGGGATGTACTAGTTCTTATTTTATGCCTAAATGAGGGTAACTATTCTCTTCGTTCAGTATAAATTAGAGTTTTTCACTTGCAAGCAACACATACTAACTCTAAGGGAAAGATATTACGAAATGAATTGGGAGAGTTGGGAAGTAAACTCAGAAATGGACAGATATTGGGGCTACCAAACAGTTGTGTCAGGTCACCACTTACAGATTGAATAAGGGTGATATAATTTTTCCTGTTTTTGAATCATAGTGCTAAGATTCAAAGACTTGGGAGAGGAAATCCAATTGGTCTATCCTATGTCACAGATCTTATCCTTCACTGGGCCATGGTGAACAGCAAAGCTATAAACAATATTCTCTACAATTTCCATAGTATGATAGTCTACTGATTCTCTTACCTCTATCTCTCTGTCCCACTTTCATTTTAATATTCTCATTGATTTTTTTTCTTGGCCCACAATTTAAGTATGAATGTGACCCCATGGCTTTGTTCTTTTCATCCTCTTATGTCATCCTATATAGTATCATTGTAGCAGTTACTATCATGACTTCATCTAAACTCACTATGTTTTATTAAGCCTTTTCTGTGGATAAGTATTATGCTAAGGGCTTTATGTGTATAAGAACTATACAAAACTTTATGAGTTTTGGGATTATAATATACATTTTACAGATGAGAAAAATGGGGTTCATGGAGACTAAGTAATGTTTCTAGCTCCAGGTCTCTAGTGAAACTGGGGAGTCAAGTCTTCAAAAGGCAAATGCTCTTATCCATCTGTGTACTGATAATTCTCCAAATACATATTCAACCAAGCTTTGTCAACCACCTGTTTGGCCTCTCCTCTTATTCTTTGTTTTTCAGAGACATATATTTAAAATGAAATTTATCTGGTGGCTCTTATTTGGTGGTTCTCCTGACTACTAAATTGTGAAACTTGGTGTTGGTGATAGTGGCAGCGGGGAAGGACAATCATTATCCCTTTGCTTTCACGCCAATTAATAAATGGTTCCCCCCTCCATACCTGTCACCATTGACTCTTATCGTTTGCGATCAAAGTGTTACAACAGGCTCTGAACTTGGATTCTTGCCCATATAACCATCTCCCTCAAATCTATCATCCATACAGGGTCCCAGCTGTTTAAAATACAACACTAGCTATGTTATTTCTCTATTTAAAGTGCTCACTTGGCTTCTTGTGTCCTATAGGTTAAAGATCAAATTCCTTAGTATTTATTGATCAGAGCCTTTTTGATTTGGCCCCCTTTACTTCTCCAGCCTCATCTCCTAAGTCCATGTGACCTAAATCCCATGCCTCTGAAATATTTAGCTGTGCATAATATCTTCACTATACCATGATACTACAAAAACACCTTGGGATTTTTCTTTGTGTATACTTCCTGTTTTTGAAGTTAGTATTTTTTCCCCTCCCTGTTTCCCAGACTGGCTAATTCTTTTCTTCTGTGTCTTATTCCACCTTCAAGGAAATCTACTGAATTAAGTTTTCTTCCATGTATCCTTCCATGGTCATCAGTGAATAACTATTACTTTCCCATTGTGTAACTTCCCATTCTTACACAATAAAGAAATTCAGAAACAGTGTGTTTCCACAGTGGAATAGGAGTATTATTCCGTAGAGTATGTTTGGATGGTGAGAGGGCTGCTCCCCGAATTCTGCATGACTAGCTAAGGCAGAAAGGATTTTAAAAGTAGATAGCCCCACCCATAGAAATATCCAGATATCAATAATTAGTAATTCAGAGAAACTTAGACATATATTAGATAATGAAATTTAAGATGATATATGCTGTAATCAGAGTCACACAGAGTACACTTCAGGAAAGGAGTTGATAGGTTTGGGTGATTTCTAATTTGTTTTTTACAATATAATCACATAAGCTCAGGGTTGCAAACAACTTTAAACATTATCTAGAAACCTCTTGTAAGCTAGCTCATTGTGATTACCTGAGAACATCAATTATGCCAGCATTAGGTTAAGGAGAATATAAATGGAATGCAAATTGCATTACGATGAAAAATATTCTCAAAATTATTTTTATGTGACTAACTTGGGGATTGGAGCATTTCTGGAAAATTTCAAAATATACATAGCTTCTTAAGGTCTTCCAGGAACTAAATGGAACATAACTTTTACAGTTATGCCAAAGTCCAGCTTAGAGATGAGTCAAACTGCTGAGAAGAGCAGACGGCTTTCTATTGGTTTCCTGTTGGCAACAAATCACCACACACATGGAGGCTTTAAAAACCCAGGAATTTATCTTCAAGTTCTGGAGGTCAGAAGTTTGAAATGGGTATGACTGAGCTCAGCAGGTATGAGTTCTTTCTGGAGACTCTAGGGTGAATCCATTTCTTTGCCTTTTCCAGCTTCTAGAAGCTGCCTGCATTTCTAGCCTTGTGACCCCTGGTACCAACTTCAGAGCCAACTGTGTAGCATCTGCAAACTTCTTTTCTGACGTCTGCTTCTATAGTCATATCTCTCTTTCTGACTCTGACTCTCCTGCTCCCTTCTTTTCCTCGTAAGGACCCCTGTGATTATGTTGGATCCACCTGAATAACCAGGATAATCTCCCTACCCCAAAACCATTAGTCTAATCACATCTGGAAAATCCCTCTTCCCATGTAGGGTAACAACATGTCCACATTAGGATGTGGATGTCTTTGGTGGCACCATTATTCTGCTTATCACAGACTCTCCAGTAAAGTTGTGATATTGTTTATCTTTTGCTCTAAAAATGTGGAGCCCTGAAGGTGTTGGGATTGTTTGGATTGCAAAACAAGGATAGTCCTTACACTCTATAGCCAGAGATGCAGGAGGGTAGTGTGGAACTTAAAAAAAATGAGGGAGGGCTAGGGGAAGGGGATATCAGAGACTATCGTGCGAGAAAAATCTGTGAGGGAGAGTTAGTAAAAACAAAACAGTAGTGAGAGAAGGAATATGAAAAGATAAGAAACTGAGGTAACACCCAATTAACCGAAGAATTCCATTATTAAGAGGATTGAGGTGTTACTGTATCAATATTTAGCAATTTCACAGAGGCCCTCCACTTAGAAAGCAGAATTATAGCAATAGAGTGTGTCAGAGCCGAAAAAGACCAGGATTTAAAGCCAAATATCCCGATTTAAAGTTCGTGACTCTTGCCACATTTTCTTCTAAGACTTCTTTTCTCTCCCAGTAGGAAATAACAACACTTCCCTTTCCTTAGGAAATTTAAAACAATGTTTCTGTCATGATAGATTGTTCTGGCACATGTCTTTCTGAGTGGTATAGAGATATCATCTTTCTTCTTTTACACAGAAGCTAGAGCTAGATTTAGCCTGCTCTTCATAACAAGATTTTCATATCACATAATATCATCTTGTATTGGTCTATCACTGTGTGGGTTTGAACGTACTTTCACATTTCACATAATATTGCCCTTGTGTCTCAGAATGATACTGTGAGGCTTTTAGGCAGAGCAGGCAGTTTTGTGCACACAAAGGCAAGCTCATGAGAGGCGGAGTCACGACCAGAGTCCAGGTCTCCTGGTTCTCTTTTTCCCCCTACACTTCTGCACCCTGGGGCCTTGTGATTTTGGTCAAATCTCTCAGCCACTTGGCGCATTAGTATTCTCATCTGTGATATAACGGCGATAAGTTTTGTCCTACCACGTAGGGAAGTTATAAGAATAAAACGAGGCATTAAATGGGAATGCCCTTTGAAAAAGGGTACATTCTCTGTAGCAAATGCAATGACCTGACAGTTGTAGCACTTCTAACATGAGGAGGACAACATTGGTGGGTTGCTCTAGATGATTTAACAAAATTTACAACTGGGTTAAGTTGTTTTCCACATAAACTTTCTTGTGTGCATTAGGAAAAGGGTTTTTTAATGAAAGAACAAGTTTTGTATTTGATTCGTGAAGCAGCACAAAACTGTGCAATTGTAGCCACATGGAAATAGAAAAAAACGACAGATACTATTTTTCAAATTGTTTTCATCTCTGGCCAATGTCTGTTTTTCATCAGCATTACCCATTACTGTCATCACTTTTAGAATTTGATTTTTAATTAGTGTTTTAATATGACATATATTGATTATTCAGCTCCTTCTTTGACACCCATAAATACAGCTTAGTTCTTCCACATTTAAGTTGAAACTTTCACAAAAACAATAGATGCAGGAAATTAAGACAAAATTCTGTAAGATACCAAAGAAACAGGAAATTTTCAAAATTACAGAGCTGTTAGACATAATTACTTTCAATATCAATACATGAAAGCTATTAGAAAGTGTATCAGTTATCTTCCTTACACAGCTTGAAATGTAGAATCAGATGATTCTTTCATAGCAAAATCATTTCCTACTACTTTGAGGTTTTGAAACTTTGAGTTATCAGGAATAACAACCATATGAGAAATGAGGATACAAAAAAAGTAATAGTAATGATGATGTAAATTTCAATCTAGAGAACATAACATGAAGATGAGAAGTTTTATCCTTGAAATGTTAAATCTGAAAATAAGATCTATTCAAACCCCAATTTGTTGTTGGACATTGGTTGCTGGACACAGATTAGTTCAAGGTTCAGGGATCACACCTCTGGAAAAACAAACTTTAAATAATTACTTACGGTAAAGTTCTAAGGAATATAAACTCATTATCAAAAATCACTTATCACGTAAAGAAAAAGATGACAAGATAAGAGTCACTTAAGAAATATCTCAGCAACATCTGAAGATCCTGAAATTTTAGTCAGGGAATATACAATATAGAACAATGTTTAATATATTTAAAGAAATGAAGGAGTATATTAATAACTAAAAACAAGATGCTGTAAAAATTGAAAAGGTATATTTTTAAAAGAACCAAAGAGAATTTTGAGAATTTACTAGAAATTCAATATGCTAGATTAATAGTACATAACATGGGTAGAAAGAGAATTAGTAAACTAGTAGACATAAAAATATTTACACAAAATATTTAATAATTTAAATCACAGAGTGAAAGAGAGGTAGAAATTATGAAAGATAAGAAGATGAAATGAGAACATTCAATACACAACTATTTAGAGTTTTAGAAGGAGGAAAAATCGTGTAAGAATACAGAATATCTATGTGTAGTATCTATATCTATAAACACAAAAATTGGGTTTATATCAGACATGCAAAAGTCTTTTATCATTAAAAAACCTTTGTTCTTCACCATAGTAACCACATTATCACAGAAGACACAGATAATTCACTCTAATACCATTGAAAGAGCATATTGTTTTGAAAGGAACTTGGCTGCAAGTAACATTAAATGACACAAATGTGGCTGAAACAAACCAGGTTATTAAAATCATATTAAAAATCTAGAAGTTGCAATTGTTCGCTTTAGCTCAGTTGTTCAAAACTGTTGGGGTGAGCATCTTTGCAATTCTCCTCGACTTTCCTTATGTGTGAAAGATAGCATCCCCAACTCCAGGGAGTTGAGAGAGGAGGAGTCAAAGGTTAAGAAAATGCCAGGTCCTTCTTTCTGGCTAACTGCAAGCTTCTTTCTTATACAGAGACAAGCTGAGCCAGAGGAGATGCTGAAACTTTAAATCAAATTTTGACTTTGGTAGTAACACATGACTGGACCTTTTACACAGTGAATTGAGACTGTTTTGTGACTTACAGCTCTCACAGTTTCCATTAAGTCATGGGATCTAACAGAATTTTTCATTTTCTGTCTTTGCAAGTAGTAGAATCACTCAGAGGATTTAAAGTGACATGGAAAGACAAAAATGGGGTAGCTTTGTGCTTACTTCCACTGCTTATGCATGTTCAATATAATGGTTAAGCCACAGAGCAGTGCAAGTCAGTGAATCAGAATTATGTGTATCAACAGGAATGAACAGTTATCAAACTGGGGAGCTTTCAAACCCCAAACTGGTATGAAGCTCAGAGGCATGATGTTACAGGATGGATTATAAAGTGAAAATGAGGAAGTTCTTTAAACTTTACAATGATTGGTTAATACAATGGGATTTCTGGACAGCAAGGGGTTAGCTAAAAGTGATCATCTTATACCATCTTCAGAAGATGACTTAAATTTCTTTTATAATTATCAGAGACATTTACAAGAAATAACCATTTTGTTTTGGTCATGAAATAAGCTAGACTTAGTTCTTCTTACATGGTTTAAATAGTTTTGTCTGCCCAGGGAATTTACAAGTTCAGTCTCTCTTTTGTATTATATTTTGACAACAGTATGGTAGCATTTCTAAAATATTTTATAGTACCCTGAACTATAATACATTTGCTTTGTTATGTATATATACATGGAAGAAGTATAGAACTGTGAACGAGTCATCAACATTAAATTTGGAACAGAGATTACATGAGTCACTAGGGATATATCAGGGGAAAGTAGATGAGGACTTTTATATTTCACGTAAACCTTTATTAAACTGAGCAGTGAGTACTTTAGTACTCATAGAATTATTCCTTTTATTTATTTTTGTATGTTTCATAAATTTTCTACAAGAGCAGGAAATAAATTCCCAAACTGAAAAATCTGGGAGATTACTTTGCTTCTTTTAAAAATGAATTGAGAGAAGATTTGCATTTTTGGAGGGAAATTAGTGATACTTAGATGGAAAAAATCAGACAATGGAGAAATGGAGGCATTTATGAACTCCAGGGGAACAGGACAACATACAAGATAGGAGATGTACTTCTAGAAAACTTCATGCCTCATTTGTGAGTAACGTTTAAATAGTAATAATAATGTAAACACTGAACACTGCTTTAACTATAACATAATCTCATTTAAAGGTGGATGGAGGAGGAACTTCCCTGGTGGCACAGTGGTTAAGTAATCCACCTACCAGTGAAGGGGACATGGGTTCAATCCCTGGTCCAGGAAGATCCCACATGCTACAGAGCAGCTGGGCCCATGCGCCACAACTGCTGAGCCTGCACTCTACTAGAACCCACAAGCCACAACTACTGAGCCCACACACCACAACTACTGAAGCCCATTTGTTCTGGGGCTCACATGCCACAACTTCTGAGCCCATGTGCTGCAACTACTGAGGCCCACATGCTTAGAGCCAGTACTCCACAACAGGAGAAGCCACCGCAATGAGAAGCCCACACACTGCAGCGGAGAGTAGCCCCCGCTCGCTGCAACCAGAGAAAAGCCCTCGTGCAGCAACAAAGACTTAAAGCAGCCAAAAATAAAAAAAAAATTAAAAATAAAGGTGGATGGAGGAGAAATTAAAAAAAAAAAACGTGGTTGGCGGAAGCCCTGCACATTTTGATTAAACATAAAATTCCACATTTCTCAACTCTTCACCATTGTGTAAATATTCTAGGGTCCACTTAAATAATATCTTAGACATACTGTACACACCTTCTGCCTTGTAAACAATAATGCTGTTCCCTAGATCAAGACTTAGAGTAACTTTATAGGGCTTCCCTGGTGGCGCAGTGGTTGAGAGTCCGCCTGCCGATGCAGAGGACACGGGTTCGTGCCCCGGTCCGGGAAGATCCCACGTGCCGCGGAGCGGCTGGGCCCGTGAGCCACGGCCGCTGAGCCTGCGCGTCCGGAGTCTGTGCTCCGCAACGGGAGAGGCCACAACAATGAGAGGCCCGCGTACTGCAAAAAAAAAAAAAAAAAAAAAGACTTAGAGTAACTTTATAGAATAAAGTTCTATAGGCTCAGGTCCTATAGGCTCAGGACCAGTAGAATATTTGATTTTATCATCAGTGATTCTGCATTATGTCACACTGCCTCAATTCAAGCAGGATACTAAAGCCACAGTGACAGTTCCCAGGAAAATATATCCAGTTAGTACATTTACTGTGAGCTTTGCCAAAGAATGATTAAAACGACTGTAGAGTCTGCCTGCTAGTGATGACTTCTGATTGCAGGGACTTGCCACCAGCTGTACCCATGAGCACTTGACCCAGTGGCTAGCTTAGCAGGATGCTGAACCCACTGATGAGCGTTCTCCTAAAACCTCAGTACCTCCTTCCTTGTTCTACCTCAGCATCTAGAAGTTGGCAGCATATGGATGTGATATCCAACTGTTAACATACACTACAGTGAAGCATTTACTGAAAATTATTTGGTATCCTAAGGTTTTACTTTCACATCACATTTGGGAGAAAAAAACCCTTCTTTTGTATTGTAACAGTCGCATGTCACATTTTAGAACATTTTTTTAGTGGAGAAACACCAGATGTGTGAAAACCAGGAAAGAAAGGTGGAAAATTAAGCAAGGAAGTTAACAAAATACTCATCTATAAGAATTGACCAGTTCTACAGAGTGAGGGATTCGATTCCCAGTACGCAGGCAGGCAACCATTCGGAGATTCTGAGGATAACACAGCACTAAATCTCCCAATTTTTCTCCCAAAGTAGGAACAGGAAATGTAGGCTACCCACTGGCCATTGCAGGTGGTAAGGAGGTGAGGTGAAGAGAGAGAGTTGCTCCAGAAAAGTCAGTGCTAGAGGGAACGAGGTAATGGCTTAATTTCAGAAATCAAATGACCCTTTTTATAAAAGAGGTCATGAATCTCTTCATTGTTTGAAACAATATCATGTCTTTGTACTGTATATTCATGGAGTCGAACGCAGCAAAGAAGAGTTTGTTGAAATACAAGCTCAACCATACAGATAGGCAGCAGCCTACTTTCCTTCCACTTTTTTGAAAATCAAATTACTGAAGAAATTAATGCAATAAAACGTGGCACATCTTAGTACTATTTTAAATGCATCAGAGGTCTAAACTGCATGTTTCCTAGAACAAACGGATACTTGAATACTAAAGCATTGAGAAGACAAGCTGATTCTCAGTCAACTCTCTAAGAATGATCATTTCACCTCCATATTATTTTGTTCACTATAATTTATATGCCCTTTTAATAAGCATTAAGTTAGAGGTATAATATCACTTCTTTGGTTAAGTATCTATCAAAATTTCCATTAAAATAAATTTTGCTCTAGGCTAATAGTTAACATGATCCTCAAATTTAAGAATACCGTCTTGCTTAATAGCAGTGATATATAAGTTGAAACACATATTGCTTAACAATATATTTAGACTCTCCAACAAAATGTAATTTCCAAATATTTGCTTATTTTCGTGAAAATTAAGTTTGCTACATTGAAACACAAAACATGACGTTATCCAAGGGAGAACGTTAACTATAGTAACAGATTAACTTATTTTGATTAATACCCTATGGATATTTTCCAGTTTGAATCTTGAACATAGCAAATTGTGGTATAGCCTAAGTGCCAAGCAGCTGTCCAAATCTCTACCCAGCTCTTTTCACCTAAGACTGGAACATTTTTGTACTAAAAAAGTAACATCCAAGTTCATTTATTTTCACATATTTGTCGTTGTGTTTATGATATGGTTTAAGTACTTAAGAGTATTCCCATTGTTTAAATTCCAAGTAAACAGAAATCACTATCATTTAGTGAACTGTTTTATTTATATGGAGGTTTTAACAGAGCAGGAGAACTTATGGCGGCACACACTTGTCAGATCTTGCATGAAACTTTTAGGTGAAATCAACTCTCATGTATAGTTTAGCCCTAAGTTCTGTCAATACAATAAAATACACCCATGCTATATACACATGCAGGCACACACACGGAAACCACCCTGTTACACAATTTAATTAAACATTTGGCTACTCTCTGCAACATTATAACTCTGGGGAAGAAATAAAGGCATGTATGCATTCATTCATTCATAAACCATTCACTGGACAGTAACATCAGTTACTAGAGTGGGTGATGTAATATACAACGATTCTGCTCCAACGAACAGGATCTAGTAAGAATAGACATCTTAGTATGTTTAGTCTAACAGGGATCCTTAGATTTCTACCAAGAAGGATCTACTTTATGTTCCTAGATACCCCAAAGGAAAGTGAAGAAGAGAGAAAAGTTGGCATACACAATTGGTACACTATGTGTTTGGATGGCTGCAAAGTGTTGCTTTCAGTATCCATGTCCTGATGCCATTTCTGGTGGTGCTGTGTAACTGAGGTTCCTGTTAGGGAGAAGGTCAGACTATTCCTGCTGCCCAGCAACCAATAAATTCAAACTCTATTATAATGATATCGAATAATTTTATACTATTTAAAATTTATTTACATTTGGACTTTTTGTAAATTTGTGTAAAGTTCTTCATCTAGTGCACTTGAGATGAGAGCAGTCTTCCTATGGTGCTTTTTACTTTCCTTTCTTTTCCACTAAATGATGTACCTCTAGTACACAGAAGTCACATTTTGCTCATATGTATAGCTCAGGTATATTGCAGAGCACTTAGCACTTGCTGTGTGTTATCATATTTCCCTATGTATTGGGTCCTGATTGGTCACATGATCTTGATCTATACCTGCTATGACTTTTCATATCTATAGGGTCATTGCTTCAGGTACACAAGTCAGAGTTTGATCCTGACTTCTCTCAGTCTCACCAAGTCCTCGACTGAAACTTCCTTTTGCCCAGCAGAAGCAGGGGTAATGAAGGCAATATCCTGTCTTCTCTCCAGGCAGCTGCTGCCATCCTTTCCCAGGAGCACAATGGACTCAGAAGCACTATAGCAGCACTCCCTTCCATTGATCGTGGACTTTAATGTCTGCTTTTCCTAAAATAGAGTTAAATTGGCCAAGCTGGCCCTCTAAAGTCAGGTAAGTTCCTCACTTGGCAGTGTGCCTGAAGCCCAGGGGGAACAGCCGGAATGATGTCTAGATAGGTCATCAGCAAAGCTGTTTCACCAGAATGGATTCTGGAAGGAGGGTCAGATATGTACCCTGTGTAAGACAGTTCTCCTTTTATCACAGTAAAGATTTTGTTTAAAAGCAATTTAATTATCACTGAGCTGCAGAAAATGTTCATTTAGAGTTAATCAACTTTGGGGAATTGTACCAAAATACAGACATGAAATACATATAATAAAAAGTATTTGCAATACGGAAATAACGAAAGCTACTTAATGGTAATGAAGGTGTTAGGAAAATTATGAGACAACAATACTATGCAATATTATGCTGCCATTTACGTTAGATAATGAGCACAATGAAAAGAAGACATGAAATATCCTTGAGATAGCCCTAAATGACTAAGCCACTCACACACAAAGCCGTTTAATAGAACTAGCCCTCCCAAGTTGGTGCTTCTTAACTTTTCCTTACTTAGGGACTTACTATATATCTGATGGTATAAACACTCTCTCCTGAACACAGCATTTGACATTTTTCAGGGATTTGATGGCTTTTACGGGGCTCCTGGGGGGGTGCAGGGGCTATAAATTCCAGTCTAAGAATATATCTTTTAAGCCTGGAGGAGCTTAATTTTATCTGTTTCTCAGGTTCATCTGTATTTTAGGAGTGGATGGCTAGACCATAATTACTGTAAATGACTGACTCATGAAAAGGCTACAGATATCAGAATATATCTGATTCTCCTTCCAGACAATAAAGATGGCAGCAAATCCCAGAGAAACATGGAGGGAAATTCCTTCATAGCTCGCCCAGAATGTAGCAGAGCTGCTTCTACTTAATCCTGGGAATTCTGATCACACCTGTGGGTTGTGCACATGTCCCCGAAGGATGAATTGAGCTCAGTTTTAGAGAAAATTATTACTTTAAAATTTTTACATAATATTTATTTAACACATGGCAGCATCTCGCAGGAGAGTCTTACTAAATGTAAGTGATTAATGAGCCTGGAGCCTAACAGGAATCACCCGGGGGTAAGCTTTCAATCTGGCAGCACTAATTAGTATCAAAACAATCTTTATCTCTCTTGGTATTTGAACTCTATTTCTTACCAACCCATCACATTAGATTTGCGATCTATAGATGTCCAAATCCAAATAAACAATCAGATTTTTCTTAAATATGAATCTTAATAAAATTTAATCTTGAAGATACAATGATTTCACAAGTTGGGTGTGACTAAACACAGTGTCTTAATACTTTGACAGGTGCTGAAGGCAGTTGGAAAGGGGGGTGTACCCTCTGGTCTTCCAAGAATCACAGAGCCTGTGGGATAGGATAGGATTATCTAATTAGATCCCTGACTCCAGAAAGTTAATTTATTACATTTCCGACAAAGAATATTTGTCTTGTAAAAATTAACAGGTAGGAGATTCTGAACTGTAACTTAACACTAATCCATTTGAAAACGTCTGATTTTTTTCATTTGTTCCCCATTTTAAAGCAATTCATGGTCTCATAAGTCATTTTTGCCACTTTGTAAGTTTTATAATATGTAGTACCATGTATCATCATACATAGTTACCCATTTTAAATAAGGTTTCTTAGAAACATGATACACAAATGAAAACACATGATATACAAATGAAAATGTTGAAATTAGTTTTCAGCAAAATTTAGAACCTCTGCTCATCAGGACATTGTTAAAGAATGAAAACAGGCCACATTTACAAATCACATATGTGATAAAAGTCTACTTATAAGATTTATAAAGAACAAAAAAACCAATTAAGTGTAGGTGAAATATTTTATGGATACTTCAAAAGAAGATATATAGATGGCAAATAAATACTTGATAAAAGTACTCAACATCATTAGTTATTGAGGTAATGCAAATTAAATCCACAATGAAATACCCTACACACCTGTTATAATGTTAAAATGTCAGTGGCCGCATTTTCCACATGCATTCATGGGACATTTACAAAAATTGACCATGTACTAGGCCATAAATGAAGTCGCAACAAAATTTCAAAGATTCGGTTTCATACAGGCATAGTGTTAGGGTTAACAAAGTTAGGAATCAATTTTAAAAGATAACTTAAAAAAATGTCTTCTAAATAACATACTGATCAAATAAATCAGAATGGGAAAGGGAACATATTTGGGATTGAATGACCAAAAAGCAATTAGATAATGCAACTTCAGAGGTCCATCTAACTAGAGAAGAATGTATTGCTTTAAAAAATATTTATAAGGAAAGAATAAAGGCTGAAAATTAATGAGCCAAGCAACTACATTTTGAACTTAGAAAAGAAGACAGAATGAGGCAAAGTGAGAAGGACTATGTGTGTGCATGTGTGTGTATAAATTATAAAAAGGTTCATGAGAATGATAAATACCAAATTAATGGTGTTGGTTACCTGTGTGTAGAAGAGACGAAAAATATTTTGGCAAGGTATATACAGTTTCACCATACTGGTTATGTTTTCTTTAAGATGGGTAGTACATATGTATGAACTTGTATTAGTCTTTTTATATATCTGATATATATAAAAATATATTATTTTTATATATCTGAATGTTTTATAATAACATTTAAAAAATTTATCTAACAATCTCCCTGACTAGTAAGTCACTCGTTACTAATTTACCTTCAGCAGATATTTTTTGAATTTTAAAATGTCATTTACCCAAATTAGTATTCTCAGTATTTTCTCCTTGTTATCATTGACTTTCAAAGGGCATCGATTTTGTTAACACCAAATCTAGAAAATGTATGAGAGAAAATGTTATAATTTTAAGAAATAAAAAACCAGTTCAAGATCTTAAAGTTACCTTATTCTTTTAGTCTTTTAACCTATTTGTTTCTTCTCTATTGTATCTGCTCTGGATCACTTCTTCTGTTCTTTAACAATAAAAAATAAAATGTACCTTTTAAAGGGAATGGTTTGTAATAACTGTAAAGACAAGTCAAGCACGAGTAAGTGCATATAATTGGCATTGAATGATTGTAATAAATGGCTATATAAAATTCATTTGTCATACATATTTTGTAATGTGACATAGCTATTCTTTTGTTTCTTTTCCTCTTTTTTGGACTTTAATTTTCAGTTACTCTGGCTTACATCTTATCTCCCACCATAATGGCAGAAATTAATGTAATAAAAGTACTCTATTCAAAGACAAATTATCATTTCACTGATCTACTTCAGTAAGTGCAAATTCCCTCTGCACCCATTAAAAGGTTTAGAACAGTAGAAAAGTGCTAGTTAACTAAAATTGCGTTTCCTTTCTTAGACCATAAAACTTGCATTTATTTAATCTGTTAAACCCTTTTGTAAATACAGTAATTTTGAAGCCTTTCAGTATTGTGTGATACATATTTTGGCACTGTAGCAATTCTGGATTTCTTCTATGGTACTTTAATTTTATGGTTCAGTGAGCAAAACTAAGAGTTTTCCAGGAGGACTTGTACTTAAAACAGTCAGGGGTACACTGCCTGATGAGACATTCAATCTTTTCCCTTGATGAGGGTGACTGGTCAGAAAAGCCCATTTGTTTTTGAACTCAGAAAAGGTTTTAAAGAAAATTACCACCCAAAAAGTAAAAAGCAGTCAGGGTTTTCTCAGTGCTACTGCACTATACAGCATCACAATCTAATACATGTTTAGTAAATGTTTTTAGAAGCTGTTGCTTTGGATGATGAAATATACCTCTCTGTTTTCTTCATTTAACCTCTTCACCTCAGTGTTCAGAAATTCCACGTCAGAGAGTAAGTTAACAATGACATAGTTTATATTATTAAATCCTCAAAACAATCGAATGATGTAAGTCAGTAAATTTCATTTGCAGAGGAGAAAAGAGTCTTAGAAAAATTAGCTAATATCTCCAGTGCCAAATAGATGGTAAGTAGTGCATCTGGGACTCAAACTTACGTCTTTCTGATCCCCAAGCCCCAAGTAAGCCAAATATTCTAATAAAATAAGACAAAATTTAGAATTTAATTAATCAAAAATATTTATTGAGTGACTAATATTTAATATTCTCATCCTGCAGTTTCTGGTCGATGACTTTACCAAACCCCACCAGGTTCTTATAACATGGATATTGAAGCCAGTTTCCTGTGGTGCATGAAGAACCCCACCTCCTCTTCCCAGCTTTGGTCCACTTGAGTTCTGACTTTCTCCTTGTTCCTATCTGTTCCATTCAATTAAGGAGCTTCTCAAACCCTTTACCTCATCTTGAAAGATTCTTCCCTTCCTAAATATTTGGGAAACCTTTATGTTGAGTACTGTTGCCACCTAGAAGACAGTCTTGTTGAAACCGCCAGGTGGCGTTTTCAGGGGGCTCCCAGGAGTTCTGGTCCTCTATGTCTCAGCACAGAAAGAATTCAGCAAGAGGCAAAGTGATAGATAAGAAGTGATTTATTAGGATAGGAAGCTTGTGAGACTTACAAGCAGGCGGGCGAGAGGGTGCTGCATCCCAAGAACTTAGTGGGCTACAGTTTTATAATCAAAGGAAAAGTGGGGAGGGGGAAAAGACCACCTTCTTCCTCATTCTTGAGTAGATGTCACGCTTCCTTCATCAGTTCCTCCTCCATGTTGGGCAGGGGAGTTTTCTTATCCCTACATGGTCAAGGTGGGACTGTTACGGCACGATGGAAAAATTATTTCAGGTCTCAGTACAATGAGCGTCTTTTACTTTGAAATGTCACCTTTCCACAAAGTATTGTTTTTGATGTGTGCAGAGAGCATGTCCTAGGGGCCATTAACTTACTTAACTCATTGGGCAGGATGTGGGTCTCATGCCACCATTGTCTTATTGTTTTGGGACACGTCTCATGCTTCTTTTGTGTGGTTTTGTTGCTAAGCAAGCCTGCTTGGTTTTGTGGTTAAGTAAACCTGCTTTCTTGAGTGATCATTAATGTACAGGGGTCTCCCATACTTTTTTTTTTACTTACAGTGCTCTATTGGGATTAACTGTTTAATCACCTACTTTGTCCCTATCACTGTGGGCCAACTCTACACTTTGCCTTATATTTCCCCACTGTTGGGGGGAAGAAATTTTCCTCTACCCTCCTAGGTTCTTTTGGCTGGATGAAGAACTAAACTGACATGAGACATATTAATAGGAGAAAATCACACAGAAGTTTAATAACAAATATACACGGGGGAGACCCAGGTAAATTGAGTAACTCACCAAAATGGCTGAAGCCCTCACCTTAAATACCATTTTCATCTAAAAACAGAAGAGGATGTTGGGGATAGTGCTTTGGGACTTTAGGGAAGGAAGGCAATTGACATAGAGATGGAAAAGCACATGTTTGGTAAACAAATGTTTGCTGGGCCATGCAGAGACAATGGGATGCAGAGTGGACCCTGATCTTTAGGACCTGCCTAGAGCTTCCCTCGCCATACCTGGCCCTTAATCTTTGCAGGTATCTCTGGTGATATCTCTATTCTGCGAACAGGCTCTCTGTGTAATTTCTTTTAGGCAGTTAGTGGGGAGGTCTGAGGTTTTTCCTGAATCTTTTGGGCCTTGATTGTTTTCACCACGAAATAGTTTGCATGCCAAAGAGATTTGGGGGTGGCAAGTTTTGTTCCCCTATATCACAAAAATTCTAGTCTGCTTCCACATAATTCTTTTCCCTTAGATAAGACTGAGCCAGTTATGGACATTTCTAGGGAATTACATATTTATTATCAGTTAAAAAGTTAATGTGTAGATCAAGGAATCATTTCAAGAAAAAAAAGCTATAATATTCCTGAACTAACTTACTGATAGCTGAAGGGAAGGGAGGACTTTGTGATTTGTCCTATTTATTTAATTAACTCAAAGTTTCCTGATTGGCTATGAGAAAAGCAGGAAGAGAAGCAGGGGGAAAATATTTGTTTAGTGATAGCTAAAAAGTAAAGAGGAAACAATTTTCTGTTTATCTGACCGATTAGAGAAGAACATTCTAAGTTGAGGAATAAGCCCTAATTACCTAATTAACAGGTCCTATCCAAAAAAAAAGGTTTAGGCACAGAATAAATAGAACTGCTTAACTGAGCAGAAATATATAGAAACAGACTCAGAAATCCTTAATACTTCTGGGCATCTGTTTCTTCATCTATAAAATGAATGAATTGGATAATATCCTTTGTAACATATCTTTCCACTTAAATAATTTATAATATACACCCTGACCAGGACATCTCTGACAACTGGGCTCTCAGGCAGATCATCGTAAGGACTTGCATTTAAGAGAACGTGTCTATATAGATTAATATTAGTTAACTGGCAAATTTATATCCGCCTTTGGGTCTATGTCTACATTGTCGACAGAAGGAAAAACGCGCAACATGAGAGCTGTGAGTTTCAGTTTTATTCGGAGACCTTACTGAGCACTAGAGCCCGGGAGGCAGCCTCTCAGTAGCTCTCGGGAGCTGTTTCAAACTGGCCAGTATATATACGATTTTGACTAAGAAATACGTGCAGTCAAGCATACCTCCAGATAGAAGATTATTGCTAGTCACGAGGAATAGATATCTCAGTTAATGATTTTAGCGCTTTTCTATGTATGGGAAGATGCAAAAATCTGGGTATATAAAAATTTTTCGTGAAATATATCTAACTATCTAAAAGACTGTTTTGCCTGTTTTCCCAAAGCACAGAGTGTCTCATCCTGTTCTTCATCCTGAATTCTTTCCAGGGTGTGCTGTAGGTCAATGAATGCAGGGGCTAATGACTGGATCCTTATAGAATCGGATGGTGGAAAACATTCTTTGTTTTACAATATCTGTATACCTATATTTATATCTATATCTATAACTACTACCACTGAGCAGTAGATTTTGTGCTTATTTTCAACATTTATCCATTGGAAAGTATTTACTCTCTACACCAAAAGATACTAAATGAATAGAATTATCCCTTCCTCTAATCCTTTCATGGGTATGTGGGTTGTAGGTGGAGGGGTGGATATCTCATATTTTACTCATTGTCTGAGAAGGTAGGCCACCAAAAACATAAAATGCAATATCAACGCATTCAGAAAAGAAGTAGTTTGTTTCTGGCTACAGAGAAGAGGAAGTTAAAATCAGGATGGAGTTGTGTTTCCACAGTTGGATGGACAAGGAAAAATTCCAGAGGGAGGTAAGGCTGGAGCAAAGACCCAGTGGCTAAAAGGCAAGGGCTATATCCAAAGGAGGGGTAAATAGCTCAATTTGACTGGACTAAAAACAATTAATAGAACAGTATGAGCCTGAATGTCAGATCATATTGAAAGAATGATCAATTTTAGTTTACTTTTGTTGTTACTGGGAATGAATTGAAAGATTGTGAGAAAAGAATTTATGCAGTTCACAAAAAGACGGCTCAGAGATAGAGATGAACTGGAAGAGGAGCTGATTAGAAGAGCGACGAAAAAGCTTTTAGAAACTATTGTTATCATTTTGGCAAGAGTCAAACCAGGTCTGAAAAGAGAAAGGGGGATTCATTTAGACCTAGTGACTAATTGCATAACAGAGAGTAGGGAAAAGAAAACATGATGCTGAAATGGCCTTAAGAAGAGTGGACCTCTGAATGAAAAAGGGGAAGCAGGAAATTCTGCAGTTTGACAAGCAGATTGTTGAACATGCAAGACTAGATTAAAGAGATTTTGCCTAGAAATATTTTAGATTCATTTGCAAAGAGATAAATGTTGAATCGGGTATTCTTTCTTTCTAGTTTGCAATATTCTGTGAGGTAAGAATACTTTCTTTTTTTTTTTTGCGGTACGCGGGCCTCTCACTGTTGTGGCCTCTCCCGTTGCGGAGCACAGGCTCCGGACGCGCAGGCTCAGCGGCCATGGCTCACGGGCCGGGCCCAGCCGTTCCGCGGCATGTGGGATCTTCCCGGACCGGGGCACGAATGCATCGGCAGGCGGACTCTCAACCACTGCGCCACCAGGGAAGCCAGAATACTTTCTTTTTTTAAATGAAGAAACTGAAACTTGGGTAGGTTATATGGCCTGTTCAAAGTCACACATTGGGAATTCCCTGGTGGTCCAGTGGTCAGGACTCCACGCTTTCACTGCCGAAGCCCCAGGTTCAATCCCTGGTTGGCGAACTAAGATCCCACAAGCCGAGTTGCAGCCAAAAAAAAAAAAAAAAAAAGAGAGAGAGAAAGGAAAAAGAAAAGTCACACAGACAGTCAGCAGCTGTGCTGAGGTACATACCCTGTTTCAAGTAATAGGTATAGTGTCAACTTTTTTCTTAGAGTTTTGGTGAGAAGGATAGAGAAATTGAGAGAGTAGTACTTAAATAATTTTGTTGGTTTGCATGTTTGACCTAATATAGAAGTAGGAGAACATGATGGTAAACGAGAGTAGTTTCATCTGCTGATGACTCCAGGTTTGGGAAGAGACCGATAAGAATTGGAATCAAAGTACAAGCTAATTTAGGGAAGGAGAAGAACTATTCTTCCTTTAAGACAGGAGGGAAGTCAGACAGAGGGAGTCATGTGGGTGTAAATCAAGAAACTGGGGTGCTTTGGAGATGCATCTAAAAATGTAAAATGATTCTGGAGTAATGACCTGAGCATATGAATTTCTGAGAAAAATCAGAAAACCAGATGAGAAAAAATAGCACGATTATATAGTGATATCAACCATCAAGTTCCATGACTTTCTAAAGCAATGATTAAGGTCCAATAGGCCCTATTTACTCAATGAATATTCCATAAGTAAAGTTGTGTTATGTTACCTATAAATTAAAACTGGTATGTTCAGGTCAAATTTAGTTCTACTTTGCAGAGTAACACATTGTTTTCAGAGCACTAGTTAAAACTGTCATTTCTCTGCAGCTTCTTTCAGAAGCTCTTTGCTTACAGCCTGTCAGTTCTGAAGCTTACCAGATGGAAGTGTTTTCTAAAGTGTCTCTCCATATGAGCCATGCACATCTTTCCTTCTCTCAGTTAACTATATAACAGTAGATTAAGTAGACAAATAATGACCAATTTAAACACCTATAATGAACTATACTTTTCAAAAAATGTGAGCTTTATTCATTACTAAATGGTAATTACATATACAGAATCGCACAAGAACGAAGTATGGGAGGTAAGACTTACTGAATTGTAAATCACAGAAAGGATAAGTCACATTAAGTTATGGTGGTCAGGGAAGGTTAAAAGGGGGATGTGAGATGAATTGACCTTTGGATTACTTTTTTTTTTTTTAAATTAAACTGATCTAACATTTTGGGTTGTTTCTTTTTGGTCTTTTTTCTCCGTCTCACACACACTCTTATTTATTTATTTATTTATTTATTTATTCATTCATTTATTCATTCATTTATTCATTTATTTATTTATTTATTTATTTATTTATGGCTGTGTTGGGTCTTCATTGCTGCACGTGGACTTTCTCTAGTTGTGGTGAGCGGGGCCTACTCTTCGTTGCGGCGCGCAGGCTTCTCATTGTGGTGGCTTCTCTTGTTGCGGAGCACGGGCTCTAGGTGTGTGGGCTTCAGTAGTTGTGGCTCGCTGGTTCTAGAGCACAGGCTCAGTAGTTGTGGTGCACAGGCTTAGCTGCTCCGCCACATGTGGGATCTTCCTGGACCAGGGATTGAACCCTTGTCCCCTGCATTGGCAAGTGGATTCTTAACCACTGAGCCACCAGGGAAGTCCCTGAATTACTTCTGAATTTAGAAATATGAAGCATATAGAGTAAGGAATTATGAACAAAGTAGGAGTGGAGGGTTACATTTGGAACAGAGAATAAACTAATTTGAAAATTTTATATAAGTAAAATGGATATTGTTGGAAAAATAGGTTGGCATTAGATTGTAGAGGATTATATTATTCATAAAATGAAGAAAATAAATTTTAAACAATGTTTAATGTATTCCAAGTAGGTATTTGGAAGATTAGTTTGGAATGGGAAGAAAATAGAGAAGAAGAAAACAGATGGAAAATGTGATAATCCAGATACACATTAAGTGCCACTGACGTGACCAGGCCAATGGCAGAGGGAATTTTAAAAATAGAAAAAAAAAAACAAACATGTAAAACAGGTTTAAAAGAGAAAGGGATGTTATGTTCACAAAACAATATAATAAATAATGGCATGGGAGAATCAAAGTGATTGGTATATTCAGATAAGGATTCTGATTATTTTATAAATAGAGTACGGGGAAGTGGGTAGAAATGAAGTTAGAAAAGGTAATCAGAGCTCAAATGCAAAAGGTCATGTTTTTAAACAACTTTAAATTTATCTTGCATAAAATGGGGACTCAGCAAAGTTATTCTGAACAGGAGAATAGACAGAAATAAGATTAAAGGAAAATTTTGTTCGTTTGGTTTCTTGTTGTAAGGGGGTGACAGGTAACACTTGAGCTTGTTTGGGTTAAGAAGCAGCAGCAGCCAGTAGAGTAGAAAACTAAAGGTACAAAGCTCAGTCAGTATTTGGGAGAACATTCTAGAGAGTGAACTCAAGAGCACAGAAGGATAACAAGGATGTCATATAAAAGGATATGATAAGAGAGTGAAATATAAATATTAAATTATGTAGAGGTAAAAGGAAGATCCAGATTGTGGCCATCTGAACAGCTACAGGAATGAATAGAATTGAAAGCCCCTGATGCAGAATAAGTTAAGGAATTATTGAGTCCAGCTGGGGAAGAGCTCATCGCTGAACCTCTTTTTTGTTACCTACTGTTATGGCATGTATGACTGGGTCTCAGTGGATTGTGAGCAAAATAGTTGAAAAAGGGTAGCATAGACAACTGGATTTCACAGACCAAAAGATAAATGATTAAAGGAGATTTGCAGAAGAATGGGCTGGAGTGGCAACGGATCCAGGAGAATGTTGGACTAGATACATGGAGTGTAGGAAAATGAGGCTCTTCCCTGTAGAAGGCTTAGGAAAGTGATATTATCAGAAATATGTTAGGAAATGGACAGAGTTCTAGCAGTTGGCTAAACATGAAGAAGGATTTCTTGACAACGCAAAATATGGAAATACTGAAAGCTATGACTCTTTTACCCATTAAAAAAGCGCATTCAAAAACAATTTCATGGGGTTCATGGGTCCTCTGAAGCCATTCAAGGACTAGAGAGAGGAGATCAGCAGGTGGACGGCTGAGCTAATTCAGGGTGGTAGCACACGAAAAGTAAGGTGACCAGAGGGCGTAAGGGCAGATACAAATTAAAAAGAAGAAGCTTAATTCTCCCTGTTGAAAATAAGGAGAGATTTCCTTCCCTTCCTTTTTCCCAGAGCATTTCCTTTAGAAAACTTGTAAGTACTTTCTCCTCTCTTTGAAATGTATATAAATCCTTTTGAAGACCTGATGGGCCTTTTGCCAGGAAGTCTGGAATGTCTTTTCATCAGGAATGTCTTTCTCTGCGAGGTGGGAACCATGTCTTTGAAATGTGAACATCAAGGAGAAGCCCCCCAAATCTCCCAGTTTCTGTGGGAGGGGGGCACTTTGCTTACCTTGCAAAATTATCTCCTTTTATAAAGATATGAGAAGTTTGTTTTTCCTCTGGAGAATGCTAGTTAGCTAACACAGATGGTCACCGCAACTGCCAGGTAAACTTAGGAAAGACTGTGCATGACAAATGGTGTTGTAAAGTACAACTTACTTGAGGCTAGTGATTGTCTATCTTGAAAACTTGTATACAATGGGTTTGTAGGGGAGGGAAGATAAATTTCCCTCTACCTTTCTAGATTGGCTGAGACACGCCCCTCTAATCAAAGACAGATTAACAGGGAAAATAACAAACAGAAGTTTATTAACATGCCTATGTCCTGTATACATGGGAGATACCCAGAAAAATTGAGAAACCCCCCAAAATGGCCAAAGCCACAATCTTAAATACCATCTCTAGCTAAAGAGAAATGAAAATGTTGGGGGAAAGGGGAGGCCACTTCTGAGGTGTTACCAGGTAGAATATAGTAATCAAGGGTAAGCATTTTTTTTAATTTATTGAAGTACAGTTGATTACGGGTATGGTTTTTAATGCAGATTTAAGTCCATGCCTTCTCCATTGACAAGAGTTTCTAGGGGTTTACACATCCGTCTTTCCTGGGACAGAGAGGAAGACACCATTACAAATGAAGATTTCCCTTATAAATGTAAATGTCTCTGAGGAAAGGGTGACTTCTACCTGGCTTTCAGAGCTTTTCCTGCATCTGCTGTTTCTTAAAAATAATCAGCCTAAAATAATCTTTATGCCAAAGAGACATATTTTGGGGGCACATTCTGCTCCCCTTCAAGTTGCATCTGCTTGGCTATATAGAAGGTCAAGATCTCTTTCCATCTTTTCTGTCTCTTAGCAAATTGCCTGTGATGCACATCACATTCTGGTTTAATGCTTATTCAGTAATAAAAGTGTTTTCTCTCTCAACTACCTTTGTGGAGAGGATTTCTGGGCTGGGAGAAGTTCTTATTTTTAATTATATTTCCCCCTCAAGGGTTGGGTAGGGATTGCATATCTGAGGGACTTTAATCTAACTAACAAAAGTCAACTTTCTACTTACCATTTTGGGCAAAGCTATTACAAGAATTCTTTCATTCGTAAGCGTCTTGTCAGCAATTGGTGATTGTGACACCTGCAGTTTAAGCCTAGGGAGCTGAACAAGATGACTTTTGTCATCTTGACTTTTTTGTCTTGACTTTTGTCTTCTGATGACTCAGAATGTCCTTTTAGCCCAGAGTCTGTGATTTTCTCATCCTGATTTTCTTCATGGAGTAGGAAAGCTTGACTCAATTAACTTCTCTCATTTCATTCATTAATACATTATATGAAATGTATTGATTCATTATTACTCTTGTATCAATACATACTACCTTCGTGTACTAACAGTTTTATTCCCTAATTTATATCAAGGATTATACAGGTGATGTTTCTCTGTGTGTGCACCAGGCAGCAAATATAGGAGGGGTAGCTTTGGATTTTGAAATTTGCTTATGATTAAATCTTCTCCCAAATATTCTTTATTGCCTATGTTGACTTAAAACACACAACGTAAGAGTTGTGAGCTTAAGTTTTATTCAGGGGCCTTACTGAGGACTGTAGCCCAAGAGACTGCCTCTCAGTAGCTCTGAAAAAAACTGTTCTGAAAGGGTAGGGGAGAATCCAGTATATATATGCTTTTTGGAGAGATAGTATGTGCAGTCCAGTACACATCTTGGTAAAAGATCACTGCTAGTCACAAAGAACAGATATCTCAAGTTAATGATTTTAGTGCTTTTCCAGGTATGGGAAGATGCAGGAATCTGGGTTCATAAAATTCTTCCTGAGATGTACATCTAACTGTCTAAGGGGCCTGTTTTTCCAAAGCACAGAGTGCCTCATCCTGTTTTTCATCCTGAATTCCTCTCAGCTGCGCTGTAGGTCACTGACTGCAGTGGCTAATGACTTAATCCTTGCAGAACCAGTTGGTGAGCAACATTCTTTGTTTTACACCTATTTTATCTTTCCTTACAGTATTTCCTGTTTCCCCTTTTTCTTTTCTCCTGGAGTCTTTCCATCCCGCATTAATTTGTTACCTACCAAAAGACTGCTTGCACATTTCTTATATGCACAGTTCCTTGGAAATTCACACTGGTGTCTTTACTTCCTTTTGATTAGGGTTTTGGTTTCTTTCCAAGCACCATAGATTCTTTAGCTTCATTCACTTTTTTTAGGAGTCCCTCAGTACACACATCAAAGTAATGGCAAATACTCTCTTGACCAGCCCCCCCCCATTAGCGTGTTTGAAATGTATCAGCTTTTCTCCTTTTGTCCAGAAGCATAGTTTCTCTTTATTAGGGCTTCCTGGGTTCTGTTGTCCTTTGCAGCAATCCTTGACAAGCTGGCCCCGTGGAAAGCCTGTGCCTTAACTAAAGAGTTCTAGGTTTCACCAGCACCCTGCCCAGATGAGCCACTATTTAATCTTCATCTGTTATTGGGCTGACAGCACTAAACAAAGAGCTCCTGCTTCATGAAGTAGCTTTAAAAAGTCATCTCAGTTGACTCCTTTTGATACTCCACATTGGCTGCATCCTCCACACAAAGTACTGGAGATGCAGTGATTACAATGAGAATAGAACAAGAAATGTTTGCTACCAGAACAGCGAACATAATGAATGAGGTATGGAAGGGACCCTGAAAGGCTTTTAGGTCAGCTCTTTTCTGTCTCAAAAAGATTTCTTGTTCATTTTCAACCTCTGCTTTAAGAAGGCAAAGAAACAATGGCCTCTTAAATGTGTTTGTGAGATGACCTTTTCTGTCTTCAGTGCCTGAATAGAAAACTATATCTCCCTGGAGCAAGAATCAAAGAAACCGTGTGGAAAAAAGCAGCAAAGCCCTCAGGCAGATCAGGCCTTGGACCATTATTTCCAGAAAGAATATATATAAACAGAAGTTTCAGAAATAACATAAAGTGAGACTTCATGAACTATTCATCATATCTGATTTAATGGGATTCTTGTAACTGGCATTCAGCATGTGATAATAGTATCTAACACGTAGGTACTTTGTTTTGACTGTTGAATGAATAATGACCCATGATTTTGGTTTTCCTAATGCCTCCTTAATATCAACTCTTTGGGCAAGAAAAACTGGTAAAATGTATGACATTTACTTTATATTAGCAGCAAGGAACGTGCCTGCTTGTAATCAAGGTAGATTTTTACATTGCAGCTCTAATGATTTCTCATGAAAAGTGGATGGTTACAAGGAGTGCATCTCCAGCATGAGTTATCAAATAGCAGCATATTAGCTAGCAATGGGAGAAAAAGTACAGACACAAGGACACTATTGCTGATTTATAAAGCAAGCAAAATCTGGTGCTTTTCAAAGAATTCATCATTTAATGGAAGCTTTCACCCGCTACAAATTGATGGGCTAGGATTTTCCTTCTGTGTGCTAGAAATTATTTTCTGCAAAAAGAGCAGAGAGAAGACATTCTTATTTTTTCCCGCTCTCACCTATGACTCTTCCCTAAAGCTACATTCTCTGTACTTTCTGGGGCGATGTAGAAAAAGGGCAGTATTTCCTTCGGCATCTACCCTTAAGGGCATTTCTAGATGAGCAATAATGTTGTTGTGTCCCTTCCCCTCAATTTTTCTGAGTCTCTTAATCTTGGACCATATTAATTAGAAGACTCAATGTGTTGGCTGACATCAAAGGGAACTTCACGCGCAGGAAGCCTCAGAGTGTGATGACAAATTATCAACCTAATCCAAATGAAGGGCTGGTATTTTCGCTGACACAGTGTATAGTGTAGAGCTTGGTTGGAGTTAATACGACAATGTAGAATACAGAAATCCACGTTAATTGGAAAGGGAACTAATTTAAACACTGTGTTCCATTCCCTAGCTCGGTTTATGAAATATGGTGACCCCTGTTTCTGACTGCTTCAGTTAAATGCCTTGGACTCCCATACTGCCTCTGGGAAGAATATTTTTTCTCATCATTCCTCTTATGGTAATCTTGAGTTCACAACTGTCTTTTGGATTCATTATGCAAATTTGCACACCCTTGCTCCCTAATACTTGTGATTCCACGTTTTAATAGCTTCTTTCAGAGAAAAAGAATACTGCATTAGCATTTCTCTGTTGGAAGGAAACAGCTTTTTTCCTTCATGTCTCTTTCCTCTCAAAATCTTCCACGTGTTTCCTGCTGGCTCCTTTCTTCAGCTCTCATTTCCACTGGCAGTAACCAGGAGACATGTATGCTTTTTAAAATGAAATCTCTTTCCTAGCCCCACAGTAAGACTAATCCCATGTTTACCAGGTCTTTCTGACATCCTGCCCACCTGCAATGACCATGCCAAAGTGGACGTAGGGAGCTGGGCTTTTGTTCAGCATTGCAATTATGATCATTAACATTATTTTTAATCTCTCTTGATTTATTTCTATTGTCTCTGAAAAAATTATTAATGATTCTTCTCTTGAGTAAATTTGCTCAATGGTGCTCAAAATTAGGTGAGCATAACAATTACCTGTGAAACTTTTTAAAAAGTACTGTGGGGTCTGTTTTAATAGATGGGGCTCAGGAATTTGTGTTTTCAACAGATGTGTCTGGTTACCAACCTACATTTGGGAGCCTCTATCAAACAACAAAATTGGTTATAACCGCAGAGATATTGTTTTTTAATTCACTTTAGTGATTACTCTGTACAATTCAAAATTAGCTTTGCATCAAGAACAACAGTTCTGTTTTCAGAAGTGTTAAAATGAGAACATTTTTTTTCTTAAGGCAATTTTTTTTCATCTGAAAAAATAAGTATATCAGCACCCTTGTAGTTATGGTGGTTTTTATTTTTTGGAAGGTTTGTTTTCCATGCCACGTTTCTTTTCACTTTTTGATACCATGGGCCAGGTGTCATATAATACATGATTCTGTCCACGACTGAATTACATTGCTGCCTTAACTTCAGGAAAATCAGTTAATTATCTCTGACCATCAGTAGTAACACCAATTCTTTTTTTTTTTTTTTTTTTTTTTGCGATACGTGGGCCTCTCACTGTTGTGGCCTCTCCCGTTGCGGAGCACAGGCTCCGGACGCGCAGGCTCAGCGGCCATGGCTCACGGGCCCAGCCGCTTCGCGGCATGTGGGATCTTCCAGGATCAGGGCACGAACCCGTGTCCCCTGCATCGGCAGGCGGACTCTCAACCACTGCGCCACCAGGGAAGCCCACCAATTCTTTTTTTAAATTAATTTTTATTGGAGTATAGTTGATTTACAATGTTGTGTTAGTTTCTGCTGTACAGCAAAGTGAATCAGTTGTACATATACATATATCCACTCTTTTTTAGATTCTATTCCCATATAGGTCATTACAGAGTATTACGTAGAGTTCCATGTACTATACAGTAGGTTCTTCTTAGTTATCTATTTTATCTATAGTAGTGTGTATATGTCAATCCCAATCTCCTAATTTATCCCTCCCCCCCCTTTCCCCCTTGGTAACCATAAGTTTGTTTTCTACATCTGAGACTCTATTTCTGTTTTGTAAATAGGCTCATTTATACCATTTTTTTAGATTTCACATATAAGAGCTATTGTATGATATTTGTCTTTCTCTGTCTGACTTACTTCACTCAATATGACAATCTCCAGGTCCATCCATGTTGCTGCAAATGGCATTATTGCATTCTTTTTTTATGGTTGAGTAATATTCTATTGTATATATGTACCACATCTTCTTTATCCATTCCTCCATCAATGGACATTTGGGTTGCTTCCATGTCCTGGCTATTGTAAATAGTGCTGCAATAAACATTGGGGTACATGCATCTTTTCGAATTATGGTTTTCTCCGGATATATGCCCAGGAGTGGTATTGCTGGATCATACGGTTGCTCTATTTTCAGTTTTTTAAGGAACCCCCATACTGTTCTCCATAGTGGCTATACCAATTTACATTCCCACCAACAGTGTAGGAGGGTTACCTTTTCTTCACCCCGCTCCAGCATTTATGTTTTGTAGATTTTTTGATGATGGCCATTCTAACCAGTGTGAAGTGATACCTCATTGTAGTTTTGATTTACATTGCTCTAGTAATTAGTGATGTTGAGCATCTTTTCATGTGCCTCTTGGCCATCTGTATGTCTTCCTTGGAGAAATGTCTACTTAGATCTTCTACCCATTTTTTGATTGGGTTGTTTGTTATTTTGATATTGAGCTGCATGAGCTGTTTGTAGATTTTGGAGATTAATCCCTTGTCAGTTGCTTCATTTGCAAATACTTTCTCCCATTCTGTGAGTTGTCTTTTCATTTTGTTTATGGTTTCCTTTGCTGTGCAAAAGCTTTTAAGTTTAATTAGGTCCCATTTTTTTTATTTTCATTACTCTAGGAGGTGGATCAAAAAGCAAGATTTTGCTGCAATTTACATCAGAGAGTGTTCTGCCTATGTTTTCCTCTAAAAGTATTATAGTATTCGGTCTTATATTTAGGCCTTTCATCCATTTTGAGTTTATTTTTGTGTATGGAGTAACGCCAATTCTCATCCAAATGGATATGAGTGCCAATACTAGGGTGAGAAGGGTTAATTATATTTTATACACTTTGATTAATATTTATTAATACTTAAAGAATAAAATTTAATCTGATTGAAAGTATATTTTCTCCTTAAGAACCTGTGAGGAAGCTTGTTAATAAGGGTATTAATTCATTTGAACACTCACATCACCCCACATACTTCTTTGAATTAGAAGTACGCATATGTAGTCTATGAAGCAAGCACAGAAAAACTGTTTTTTAAATATATTATTACTGAGACTCCAATAATAAGTAAATTATATATAGGAGATTACACAACTTTCTTCCTCTCTGTTTTATTTAGTATAAAGTTGCTTCCCAAGGGGTAACACAAAAACCATCCCTGTGTTCCCTGAGCAGTTTTCTTACCTGGATAATCCATTAATGAAAATTGGACAAGTTATAAGGGCATTTCTTTACAAAGTTGAGTACAGTGCTCTGAAGAGATTAAATATACAACAATATGGAAATTAGTATAAATAGAATTGGGCCAGAACTTAACATTTCAAAAATTTGTAGAGAGTAACCATATTTTATAAGAGAGAATGCTGGATTATATACTCAGAGTAAATATTAAGTTCAAGCAGTGTTGCAACAGTGGCATTTATTTTGTTGATATTAAATTGGATTATATTCTCCCAAGGCAAATCAGTGGGTCTGTCTAATGCTATTAGTATGTTCTACCCATGGTTTGAAAAAATAAAAAGCTTAGCCCAGTAGCAAGGCATGAGTAGTTCTGAGTGAATAGTGCTGGTCTTATTGAATGCCTTGAAGGTATTAGCCAAAGAGATAAGGTTACAGAGTGGATTTTGCAAAGTTGGGTTTTTCCTCCTTTCTAAAAGCAAGGATATTTGTGATAAAACTCTAATATAAGTTGCCTAATTAATTTATCATAAAAGTGAATTTGTTTAGGAGTCTAGACTACAACCCAAGATTGCCTAATGGGTGGTATCATTAATAGGAAAGCAAGAGTCAAGCAGAGGGGTGTGTGCATGAGTGTGCAAGCACGTGTGTTTGTGAAGTACTTAATAAAAGTGCTGATGAAAAGTTAAAGTACCAGGAATTAGTAAGAATAGCTGGAATGACTTCTTCTATTGCTGCTACCCAAGAGAAAGATGCCCCTAACAATTTAAAGAAGGGAAAGTAATAAAGCAGAAGAGAAACACTACACTAAGAGAAAACAGGCATCTCCAAAGCTACCAGTTACCCAGAAAGGGCCTGAACGTGGTAGACACTGTGGGTTTACCTTATTTCAGAGTCTGTTTTCTGTCTTTGCGTAATAAAAAAGCTTATTTGTTGTTTAATTCACGGACAATTGACTAAGCTATGTGGGATTTGTTCAATCAAGCTGCAAACTCTTAATAGTCTATATAATACATGAATTACTGTGCTCATCTAATCATTTACAGCTAGAAAATGTAACTTAAAAGGAACAGCATGAAATTACAGCAGGCCTATTCTATGTACTCTTCTTTTTCTTTTTTTTTTTTTTTTTTTTACGGTACGTGGGACTCTCACTGTTGTGGCCTCTCCCATTGCGGAGCACAGGCTCCGGACGCGCAGGCTCAGCGGCCATGGCTCACGGGCCCAGCCACTCCGCGACATGTGGGATCTTCCCAGACCGGGGCACGAACCCGCATCCCCTGCATCGGCAGGCGGACCCTCAACCACTGTGCCACCAGGGAAGCCCTATTCTATGTACTCTTGATGGTTAGTATCATTGAGGTCTGATAGACTATGCCATCCATTTCCATTTCAGAGATGGTTGCCCAGGACACCTGGTTGCTTATGTCATCCCCTCCCCTAGACAAGGATTATGACCAACTGAAAGTATTACTCCTAAGTGTCTTTTTTAGTTTTCTTACATATCACTCTGCTTTTATTAAGATCTTTATTCAGACTGAGTATTGTGTAACTGATGAGTCTGCCAATTAAATATGTCAATATCCTCAGGTTCATCATAAGAATTTTATTATTTGTATGTGTGTGTCCAGTCTTATCCTAGTAGAGAAGAAGAAACATGTATAATCCACTACTTTATCCCTAGCACTTATCACAGTACCTGGCACACCAAATTAGCTAATATTTAATGTCCTTTAAAAATTATTCTTTTTTAAAAAAAGCAATCAAACTTCCATTCACAGATTATGGTATTGTAGATCAATTAGTTAACTGTGCAGATTGAAATCAGATTACCAAGGTTTGAATCCAGTTATTTCTAGTTATTCGACCTGGGAAAAATTACTTCACTGTCCTAAGCCTCACTTTTCTCATCTATAAAATAAGACTAATACTTGTATCCACTTCACAGTATTGTTTATAAAGAGCTTGGCAAAATACCTGGCCCAGAAAAAGTGTTCAATACATCTTAGCTACTAATACCATTTAAGGTGGATTTTTTTTTAAGAGATGATGAATCTCATTTATTACATGTTCACTTCCCCTAATTTAATCAAATTTTCAATGGATAACTTTAACTTCAAATTTTCTGAATAACTTTTCCTCCTTCCCTACTCCTGCTACCACAAAGAACCACCTGTGAGAAGCAAATTGAAAACCAACTAACTTGTTTGGAAATATTGGTCAAAATGAATTGGTTGTAAACCTTCAACAAAAGCTGTCTAAAATCAAGACAGGTTAGTATTAAATGGTAAAATGCTGAGCTGTAATTAATCTTAACAAATACCCATTAAGAAAACCAGCTGCTGGCTGGTGTGCTAGAAAAAGAAGGAAATAATTACATTTATTGATTGCCTACTTTAAGCCCCCTTGTGCTGGATGCAACATACATCATCTTATTTAAGTCCTCACGATTATGCTGTAGAGTAGGTATTCTTCTACATGTAACGGTCCCAGGTTAATCCATGCTTTTTCCAGAGCTAAACCTCATTGTTAGGTACTGTAGAGAAGATTTAATGAATGAAGGGAAGGCTTTAAGCAAAACTGTCTAATATGCAAAGAATGTAACACCAGGCAGGTCATTTTCAAACATTTAACTCTAGGAGAGGGACACTCTAGTGAAATAAAGTCTAATATATAAAAAGACACTGGTGAGTGCTGCTTTGGTTGAAGTAGGGTTAGTGGACTTCAGAACAACTTGATGTGTACTTCTCCTTCTGCTTCACCATGGGAAGCCCTTATTCCCTGCTGCACAAACTCCTGGGATTCAGGAATCAGTTTCAAAATAACCTTCCTCAATTTACAGATTCAGACTAAGCTGAGCCCAAGAGACTAATGTCTCTTGTAAGTATAGAGTAAGCAAAAACTTACTACTAGAGTAAGTATTTGATCTATTTCCTGATTAATTATAGTTTTCTATGTAATTAAATGTTGTGGTCAGGGAATTTTAATTCCGTTCTGGGTCTAAGGCATGTTTCATAGCAGAAAGTAATTATGTTGACCAGTTTCTTGGATGAGGCATGTATAATGTTTATATACTGAGCACTTCTTATTTGGATAAAAGAATGCATTTGAAAATTTTAATTCATGAGGTCTGCAAGCTATTATATAATCATAGCTATCAATATATCATTTGTAGTGGGGGCAGGACTTAGATGGCCTGAAAAACCTCATTGAGATGACAGGATCAGGCAGGGGTTTATCAGAGGGGACTTTTCAGCACAGACAAATTCGGCAGAAAGTTTAGGACAGAGGCATTGGCCAGCCTGGTTAGAGTACTGATTATATACTGAGTACTGAGCAAATAATTTGATATATTCAGTTTAATGGGAACCATACATACAAAATTAAATTTGACTTTCTCCTGTTAATCTGACTCATGTCAACGTAATTCTTACACCAGCCAGAAGAACCTAGAATGATAGAGGAACTTGTTCTCCCTCCTTGACACCAAAAAGTTGGGAAGCACTCAGAGAATAATGGGGACATGTCCAAACAATACAAGATTAAAGAGGCTTCTACTGGCTAAATCTGGAAAAATTTGGTAATAATGTATTATAACTTATTGTGTAAAATAGGAATATCTGAGTCTATACCGACAAAAATGAGAGGGAGAGAAAGAGGGGGAGAGGAAGAGAAAGAGGGAGGGAGAAACAGAATGATGTTGGCATAAGGTAAATATGGAACATGTCAAAACTTGTGGAATGTGCATAAAGAGTCCATGGGAGTTCTTTACACATTAAAAATCTAAATTCTCAACTGTGGGCAAATTACTTTGCTGTAAGCTTCTAAATTCAGGTTAAAACTTTAAATATTCTATTTATAACTCTAATAAATTTTAGCAACCACTTTTAGTGGACTTTGAGCAATACTTAGTCCTATTTACAAATCACAACTTCAAATATTTTAAACTGTATTTACAAATTGTCATAGGTAATCTCTTTTTAAAAATATTGATTAAGAATGAAACATTCTTCATTAGTTTAATAAAATTTATTCATATATTTATTTTTAAATGATCCAGTATATCATATACACTTGTTGCAATTTCTACATAAAATCACAGCTCTGCAGCAATTAGTCAATTATACATTTTATTTTTTTAATTTTGTATTTTAATTAGAACTACAAGGATAACTTACATTACTTAGCTAAAATCACCTAAACAATAATAAAAGTTAAAATCTACACAAAACACAAAATTATAAATACTATGGTTTGATTATCTTAGTAATTCTGCACTTAATTCCCAATCTTTCTAGATTAAAAATGAGTACCTACAAAGAAAATAATACATGTCTTCAGGAACAGTTTTTGAGGGCACTTTCTGTCATAAATTTGTCTCTAAGATTTATAATCTTCTTCTACATTGTACCAAGGTTGATCTTTGTGATCAACAGATTACAGAAGAAGTGATAGAAGAAGTGATGATGTGTCATCTTCATGATTAGGTTATAAAAGATACAGCAGGCTCCACCTTGATCTTTTTCCCCCTCCTTGGATCACTCTGGGGAAGCTGGCTGTTCTGTGAAGAGGAAATTTAGCCCTGTGTGGAGAGGTCCATATGGTGGGGGACTGGGACCTCCAGCCAGGAGCCAACAAGGAAGTGAGTTCTGCCAGCAACCAAATGAGTGAGCATGAAAGCTGGTTTTCCAGCACCAGGTAGGCCTCCAGATGACTGAGTCCTAGCCAACAGCTTTGGCTGCACCTCATGAAAGACTCTTAACCACAGCCAGCCAGCTAAGCGATTCCCAGTTTCCTGCCCCTAACAACCTGGGGGAAATAATAAAATGAAAAATTTTGGAGTAATTTTTTATGCAGCAGTAGATAACTAATCTACTCTTCATGCCAAGTTTTTGAGTTTGCCTTCTCAGTGGTTTACTAAATGACCAAAAGTTTTAGCTGCTTTGGGATTGAATTGTTGTATTCAGTGCTGATGGGATATATTGAGTCCTGTATACAGTTGCTATATCAGTGACTCCCTAATTAAAGAATTTTGCATTTTGTTTTTTACTTTCTGCCTCATGGAACCATATAGCTATTACATATTTTAAATTATATTCAGTGGAATTCTGACTAACTCTTGTGGCTTTCTCCACTTCGGCACAGCATCTAGTATTATTATGATTATACTTTACAGTCTCTGTTGTCTTATCTCCATGCCTTTACTAACTTCATTCATTCTGTCTAAAATGGTCTTCCCCTCTGGCTTTTTCAGGTGATTTCCATGTTTCAAGGCCCACTTACATAGAACTTTCTTGTCAACCATCTTTTTTCAAGAGAAGACCTGCCCCTCTGTGTTTCTGTAATCTATTGCTTGTAAATGAAAAAAATAACACAACATTTTGCAATTGCTTATTCTTTTGGGCTTGCATTCCAACAACACTGCATGCTGTTAAGAGCAGAGTTCCTGTGAGTTCACTGTTTCATCCCGCATGGCATCTAACACTGTTTAGATAGAAGGGAAATAACCCTCCCTACTGAACTACTTTAATGCGGTTAGAATTTGTTGGATAACAATAGTAACTTGTTTTCTGTATAATCGTGATTGCTATGAAGCTCTAAAGAAACATGACATAATTCAGTACCAGAAATACTTAGGACCTAGACAATGTGAGAATGAAACTGTTCCATGTGCTAGTTTTGTTCGTGTTGTTTCCTAATACAGACAATCTTTGCTAGATATTCTGTGTGTAGCACTGACTTTATACGAGCAACCAGAATGGATTACATACAGTAAATGTTTGGTAAAAATATGTTGAAAAGATGACTTAATAGTAGCTTAGAAAGGTGCACAATGCTAAGAAATGCACACACACATAGAAATATCCACAAGACTCTAAAATTGCTCTGTATTAAGAGATTAAGTATGCAGTGCCTCAGGAGACTGCTGAGGAAGTATCTATTAACTAGTTCTCCAGAGTAAAGCTAAGAATCTCAATTAAAGAAATAAATTTCCTCTTTTCTTTAGATGTGATAGATTTTCAGAATTGAAAATAGCAATACAGGAAAAAAATGTTCTTATCACCTAGCCTGTAATAAGTAAATATAGTCTATTTTCATTTCTACCTGTACATGGAAAACACTTTTTCTTTTCTAAAAATTGAAACATTTCCTGAAATAGCTTAAAAGTAAAACAGCGAATTGACTTCATTAATTTCATATTATTCCATGAGGTGTATCTTTATTTTCACAAAGAGAATTAAAATGTAGCTGCATTTTAACTTCATTTTTTGCCTACAACTGAAAATTTGCCATTTACTCAGATTTTGCTATTGCATAAATGAAACCTTAGTGTATGATTTTGGAGCTATGTCAGAAAAGAATTCATTTCAGTTGGGATATATTGCTGAACAAGAAGAAAAAAAGAAAAAAAAATTCATTGGTCACTGTGTGCAACACAGTAGTAAAACATTTGATTTACTGCATAACTCTCTCTGGATTATTCTACACAATGGAAAACATAATATAGTGTCTGTTTAGCTCTTGATTATATCGTGCTATAAAAGGGGTATTTTTTCGACACAGAAGTGACAAGCTATGGGTCAAACCTCAGCAATCAGAATAAGGTGTTGTGTTTGTTTACTCTGAAGAGGACAGTATTGAAAACTATTTTGTTTTTGTAGTGGAAGTGCTGTAACAGCCTAGATCTTAGTGACTACTTACAGTATCTTTGTGGTGTTCAATAAAGGAGAAATGAAGAAAAAAAATTGTCATTTTCTTGGAGTTCTATCTAAGCTTTCATTCCCATGGCCAACATAAAGCGTGTTTGTTGGGAACAGTCTTTGATTGGAATGAGATGCTTGGTCTGGTCATAAAAAGATGGATGACCTAGATAATTCCGGAATACCAGCATACTGGTGTCTGGAAAGACATCAGTAGCATGTGAGCCTGTTTGTTCTTGTTAAAACTTCAAAGAGATTCTCTTTTGTCAAAGTATGCTACTTTCTGCTGAAAGTTTTTAACAAAATCACAGTCTAGTAGGTATGTACCAGGATTTACACCTAGAGTCTTTAAACCTTCTATTCATTTTCCAGTTATGGAAAACAACAGTCAGTACAGAATATCAGAATGATCTGACAATCGCTGTAACACGAAAAGAGGAGATACTGGCTAATCAAAGTTTAGTTCATTGTTATGTCTCGGATTTTGACAGACAACTCAGTTAACCTTCCAGTGATAGAGAAGGTGAGAGTACTTTCTCGCCATACATGTGCTTCACCATCCTATTTGTTATGGCTTTTCCAACTTCCAATCTACTTTCTCTCCTTACCTTTTACTTTCCCAATCTGACAATCTGTAAAGCCTACAGCAGAATCCCATCTCGTATCAGATAAGAGTCAACTGACTATCCTTTCCATCCTATGGCCCTTTTTGTCTCATGGTACTTTATGATTTGGTTTCTATCTCTTTTTGACCCTCACCTCTAATCACAGGTGATAAAGTCAAGCCATTGAAGGATACTAGAAATTACCAGGACAGACCTTACTTTTTGACACCTCTAACCCTTTATACAATACATGCTTGTCTCTCTCCCTGGATTGTCTATCTTTACCTTTATATACTCAGAAAACTCCTGTTCATCCTTGAACACACAGTTCTGGTGACACCCTCAATATCATTGTCTCTTCTCTGTCCAGAACTGACTTCTTATGTGTATGTTTATCATTGTAATTATACAATGATTATTCTCTCTATCCATCTCTTACCTCTTGTATCACCCCTAAGAACAGGGGTATTTTGCATCCTATGCACAGTACCTAACTATGGTCCCTGACACATAGTAGATGCTTAATAAATGCGATTGAATTGAAAAGTATCAAGCATTCACCACATCTCCTTGGTGACCTTGTCTCTCCTAATTAACAAGCTATACTAAAAATTTACCTACAGAAATTAATTTGCTTTTATTCCCAATCTTTTGTTGCTACATCATTTTCTTTCATTTTCTCCTAAGTTATAAGAACTACATTACTGGCATAGCAATGTCTCCCTAGTATAAACTCAGATATTTTAAAAGGTACCCTACTGAAATAAACCTGAACACCAGGAAATAATTTTAAAAGACCTTCAGCAACTACAAATGGACTCCAAAGTCCATTTGCAACCCAAGTAAATATTGGTTGTGAATAGTTAAGGAGTAAAGTATTTGCACTATTGTGGACAGTGTATAGTGTAGCATCCATTTTTCTACCTAGTACTTTTAGCATTAATACAATTTCATAATGTTTTTTTAATCCCTCTAAAAAGTAAAAAAAAAGTACGCCTCCCATCGGCACAATGTGATTAGAACACTGAGGCAACTGGTCAGAGAACATATAGGATATGGAGTAAAAAGGAAAAAGAAAGCCGTAGGCCACCAAACTACAAAGAGAATCAATTTCCTGGTAATAGGTAACCAGTGGCTTCTAGCATAGAAAAGATATAAAAAGTTTCTTCTCTTGAATGCAGTTGATTAACAAAATGTATTTAAAATACACTTCATTCAGATTCATGAGCCAAGATTTAATATTTTCTCAAATAATAATAAAAGAAAGGACCCAGGTATAAATAATCATTATTCTACCAAAGAAAAACTTAGCATAAAACACATAGAGAAATATAATCAGGACGAAACAAAAACAAGATAAAATCAGGATCACAGACAATATATTTGGCTCAGGTCTTTCACCAATCTTAAATTATAAATTGGAAATTTCTATCAGAATTACCCTACATAGACTTCACAGTCTGCTATACATGTTTATGCCTGTGTTAACTACAAAGTATGAGTTCAAGGCATTCTCAAGCTTACATGTTTATTTTACTGATAGAAGAGTTCCTCAGGTTATTGTGTCCTAACAAGTTTTGTACTTGGTTTACATGCTCACTATAGATGATAGAACAAGTACTAAATTGAAATGCAGGGAAAAAAAGCAGACCCTGAAATTAATTTAAAAAACCAACAACACATAAATCAAAACATGTAGTTTATAGACTTTGAGTATAGGGGCAAGCATGTTGACATACCTGGAAGTGTTCTGAAAGTACCATTGCAAATAACACTTTTTTTTTTTAATTGAAGTATAGTTGATTTACAATGTTGTGTTAATTTCTGCTGTACAGCAAAGTGATTCAGTTATATATATATATACATTCTTTTTAATATTCTTTTCCATTGTGGATTATTACATGACATTGAATATAGTTCCCTGTGCTATACAGTAGGACCTTGTTGTTTATTCAGTCTATATATACTAGTTTGCATCTGCTAATTCCAAATTCCCAATCCATCCGTCCCCCACCATCTCCCTTGGTAACTGCAAGTCTGTTCTCAATGTCTGTGAGCCTGTTTCTGTTTTGTAGATAAGTTCATTTGTGTCATATTTTAGATTCCACGTATAAGTGATATCATATGGTATGTGTCTTTCTCTGTCTGACTTACTTCACTTAGTATCATAATCTCCAGGTCCATCCACACAACATGGGGTTTTTATTCGTATGCCTCCCACTGAACCTGAGACACCAGCAAAGTGTTGATGTGGTTCAGCAAACAATGAAAATAGTAATTTCAAAACAGGAAATATTGTAACACTTACAGAGGTTAAAATAAAAGGCTATTTTGGTGCTTAAATGAACAAGCCACAAGTATCTTTCAAAAACAATGTTTCTAAAAGCATTTTCTGTAGAACATTATCCCATTAGAATAGATTGTCTGCTAAAAAAAAACAAAAAAATCCAATGGCTAAATATTTGGGAAATGATGCTGTAATTGTTTGCAAATTGTTCTAGCTTTGCTTGTGACATCTAAAAAAGTAAACTTAATCCCTCATTCAAAAAGTACTCCATGAAGAGAGCCTTTGGTTTCTTCCAGGTCATTTTTATTTCTTATAAAATTTGTTCTACTTCTTGAATTCTCTCTTGCTATGGTTCGAGAGCGTTTTGTTTTAACAAACTATTGGAAAACTTCAGCTAGTTATTTTTCTTCTTAAGTATGTTGATTATATTCAGTGGCCTTAATTATCACTTTTGTGCTAATGGCTACAAAATAAAAATTAAAAAGCATCTTCTAGAATTTTAATGGTATCAATTTATTTCATAAATAAATGGAGCATCAGGCAAACTCTAATTTAACATCTATGCCCTAATTCACTTCTACAGTTTTCTTAGGCCCTGTTTGGCTTGTGTTCTACAGTCTGAGCACAGAGATACACTGGGAGAAACATTTGGATGAAACGTGGTAATAAATAAGTTTAAATACATCGACCAGCCCAATCCCAGGACACCCATGTGAAACTCTGGAATGTAACCTTTGGAAAACGCTGACGACCTTGTGAATTGACTAGAAACATTGAAATAAGATGTTCTATTGTGCACATTCAGAATCCAAAAGATAGATCCATCTTCTGTTGTGAAACAATGGGCTTTGTCCGTCAGTGTCTGTGTTATGGCGGATCCCTGTGTTTGACGAGGTGAGACTCTTTAATTTAATTCTGAGTACAGCACATTGGATCCTAATGAGCTGGGTTTTCTCTATTGCCTAATTCACTTTTTCTTTAGTTAGATGTTTAGGGAGTCCACTAAAAGTCCATTAGATTGGAATGCAAAAAGATGGGCCCCATGTGACCTAAGAGAGAGAATATACCTCACTTGTGGAGTTACAACTAAGTTCCTGGCTTACTGAAAGTTAAAATGATAGAGAAGCAATAAGCATTTATTTAGTACTTTCTAGAACTTAACTTTAGCTGTTTTTTAAAACTGTGAATATGAATAAAATGACAGTTCTGTCCATTTGCCTATCATTGCATCAAACATGTATATTCAAGTGGATTTCACCCAAATCGGAGGTTAGTGTTAGGCTGGCCTAACTTAAAATATATGCTGCATGTTGTACTCGACACTTCCATAAAGCTGGCAGAATAGCACATCTTGCAAGGGCCCTGCATATAGTAAGCGCCCAGCTTCTACTCATGAGTGCCAGCTATTTCATCAGTTCCCCCATTGTCATTACCCACATGGTACGTACAGGTTACAAAGTCAACCTGAATTCTTTACTCTCTCACTAACTATGCATTGCCCCCTTCTCCCAATCTTTTTTTGAAGTTTTTCTAATGGGGAAAATGTGTGAGCAAAATCTTACTTAAGTTTTATGAAATAATTGTCACCTTCATTTATATTTTCTGTGTAAGGAAGGGGTCTCAGGGCAGGATTAGTTTGAAAGGAAGTGGAGCAACTAGTCATCTTTCAAGTCTTACTGCCCACATTGCTTGTATCCTCATCGCCCTGGGTGCATGCATCACGCACCTGATTTGTCAGAAAAAACTTCTGAGTTTGGCTTATTTCTTGCTGTCATGTTGTCTTGGCCAAATTTGCAGTACATGGCTTGTATAATTTTTACTTATATGTGTTAACTTTGATCTCATAATGAACTCATGGAACAGAGACAGGAGGCAACATGACTGTGACTGATGAAAAAATTCATAATGTTTATTAACATCTTTATTTCTGTTTAACCATAGATTGAAAAGTTCCACCTATGCCATCAGTCTTTTCTGAGACTTCTCGTTTAGTACATGGGTTATAACATTTGCTTATCCTGTGTTAGAACATACAAAACTCTAGCAGTTTTCTCTAACCTGGTCTGCTCAGCACCCTTTATATTTCAAAAATGTTCCCTATTGTCTTGGTTCCATCTTTTCTTCCACCCATAATTCCCCCAATATTTAAATATTTATAAAAACTCTGATTTTATAATTTTTGTAAAATGGCAAGTCTCTGCTTTTTGTTGGCCATGCTCCTTTCTGATGCTTAAATATACATGGTGAGCAGACATCCTTTTCACGTTCCTCTTGACTTTAGAATTATGCCACATACACCTTACAATCTACTGGCATTTTTTGTGTTGTAGCAATAATTTTTATAACAATTTCATACTATTTAAAATTTCAGTGATGTTCATAATACTAGTAGTTCATCACCCAGAAGATCCAGTGCCTCCAATTCTAAAAACATCATGAAAAAATAATAACCACTCAGTCTCATACAAATGATTGTAAGTTAATAAAGTCTATAGAACATAAATAGGGAGCATTTGAGAAAAGGGAAACGTGGAATGGATATTACATGCCAGAAACAGTTCTAATTAAGAGTTACTCAAAAAACAGCCGATTAGGTAAGAGATCTTTCCATCTGAGAGTAGAAGCCAAATCATTTAGTTTTCTCATCAACTAAAAATGGAAAGGCCATTACAGCAATAAGGAAGAAACACATTTATGGAAGTGATTAAGGATCAGTATGTAGAAGACAGAAATGGTTAAGGTTAATTGCATTGATAATATCAAGCAGTAGACCCAAAGATTTTTTTAACCCTGTAGTAAATGCTATCTTTGAACTGCTTATAGTTGTAGTAACCCACAAATTAATAATTAATTTCATGAATTTTCTTGCTTCCTTTCTCTTTCTTTCCCTCCCTCCCTCCTCTCTTTACTTCCTTCTTTCTTTCTTTCTTCTTTTTTTGTTTGACAATAAACCAGCCTTTTGGTATACATTTACTATTTGAGTGCTTGATACTTTATTTCTGCAATTGCTTTTTAGATATAACTTTCAGGTATACCTACAAGAAAACATGGCATGATAAATTTGTCATTTAAGAGCTATTCTTATCCATCTGTTTGCTTTAAAGTTGTAGACTTTTGAGAAACCGCAACTGATTTCTAACATTTTGAAAATGCAATCTTTTAATTATACTACTAGTTATGTTAGTATACTGCATATGTTTGTAGGAATTTTTAGCAGAGTTTTCAAATTCATTGCCACACTTGATCTTCACAAGATCCCTATGGGTAAGCAGAACAGGTGTTGTTATCACAAAAATAAGATACAAAGAGAAAAATTGTCTTGCCTGAGAATTCATAACAAATTATTTATCGGGAGGGCTATAACTAGAATCTGTGTCTTCTCTGGTTTTTTTTAGTATACTTATACCATTGTTCTATCATAATTTTTTCATGCTTTCTTACTACTCTCATCCATTTATTTTATTCAAAATAAGTTATAGAAAATTGAGCATGTGGACATATATTCTACCATCAAAGAGTCACAATAAACTCTTTGCAAATTATTTTACTACTGAAATTTATTTCTTCAAAATATTCTAGAACCTCAGCATGTGTATGTTTGGGGCATGGCACTGTGTTAATTTTTATCAAGTTATCTTCTTAATGTATGAACTTCAAAAGAGCAAGGCCTCTGAGTTTTATGTCCTCTTATAGTACCTTGTATAGATATTTGTGGCTTCTAACCCATGGAAGATTATTTTCTTTGTTATAGTTTATTTTACATTTATTTTACTTTGAACTCGTAAAATGCTTGAACAACCCACAATAAAGGACACATCAAATAGGAGCAATAAAACTCAAGTCCAGAAAGGAAACATGAGTTCTAGGAATGAAAAAAATAATGTTGACAACAACACTCACTTAGCGTTTACTGTTCTAAGTTGTTTATGTAAGAGACTTTCATAGTTGCTGTGTTAAGCACAGGATTTTCTTATAGCCAAATTAAAAAGGAAGAGAGGGACTTCCCTGGTGACACAGTGATTGAGAATCTGCCTGCCAATGCAGGGGACATGGGTTCGATCCCTTGTCCGAGAGGATCCCACATGCCACGGAGCAACTAGGCCCATGTGTCACAACTACAGAGCCTGTGCTCTGGAGCCCGTGAGCCACAACTACTGAGCCCACGTGCCACAACTGCTGAAGCCCACATGCCTAGAGCCCATGCTCTGCAACAGGAGAGGCCACTGCAATGAGACGCCTGCGCACCACAATGAAGAGTAGCCCCCCCTCGCCACAACTAGAAAAAGCCCACGCAGCAACGAAGACCCAACACAGCCAAAAATTAATTAAGTAATTAATTTTTTAAAAAAAAAGGAAGAGAGAAGGAAAGAGGGAGGGGGAAGGGTGAAACAAGGGAGAGAGAAAAAAAGAGGGAGAATGAAAGAGAACAAAATGATGCTGTCTATCATTTCTCACAGCCTACCACGTACCAGCTTACCATGTACCAAGATTCACATGCAGTAATACATGTATTGTCCCAATAGCCCTGATGGGTGAGTTCTATTAGTAACCTTTTTTAAATAGGAGGAAACAGAATGGTGAAGTAACTTGCTCTAGGATACACAGCTATGTGTTGACACTGGGATTCTGACTCATGAATCCAGCTCCAGCTACTACGGGATTGACTATTTAAACAAGTTGTCTCTATATGAAAAATTCTCCTTATCAGAAGACAGAAAATCAACTAATTCCTCAGGGGACAATTTTTCTTGGTGATAAGTACTCATACATTTATTAAGTGGGACCTTTGATGAACACGTGGATGAAGTTCTTATTAGCAGTTTATATTGAGTGCAGAAAATATTTCATGACTTTTTTTTTTTTTTTTTTTTTTTTTGCGATACGCAGGCCTCTCACTGTTGTGGCCTCTCCCATTGTGGAGCACAGGCTCCGGACGCACAGGCTCAATGGCCATGGCTCACAGGCCCAGCCGCTCCGCAGCATATGGGATCTTCCCGGACCGGGGCACGAACCCGTGTCCCCTGCATCGGCAGGCAGACTCTCAACCGCTGTGCCACCAGGGAAGACCCATGACTGTTTTTTAAAGTCATTAAAAGCATTGGAAGTCAAAACTCAAATAAGTAAAATTGTTTTAAGTGTTCTCTATGGTGAATCAGAAAAACTAAAAAGAATAATAACTTGGCTTCTAATGTCCCTGCTTTGAGCCAGTGAGTTAGAAAAACAAAACAAAATGTGTACTGATGGTGAGCGTGAGACTAGAGGCATCACACAGTCTTGATTTCCTGCCTCTGAACACTAAACAGTGTCGTCATCCATATTGGTTTTTTGTATAGACTGAGGTTCAATCTGACCCTGATTTTTCTTCTTAGCAAATGTAGAGAAGCCTTCAGAATAAGTTACGCATCAGTGTACTGTGCCAGTGTATGTCACCTCTAGGCTAGGTTGCCTGTCTTCTACTGGATAATTTCTCTATCTCAGTGAATTAACATGCTGAGCATTGATTGATTGATTGATTGATGGTAGATCACATAAGGCAGCTAGCTAACCAAGAACATCTGAACATTCACTTTAGCTCTACTAATTTTAGACAGATTTCTTCCTGACTATAGGCTCTTGACCTCCCTTTTCTTAGAGCATTTCCTTTAGAAAATTTATTGCAATTTATAAATTCTTTCTCTGCTCCTTTGAGATGTCTATCTTCTAAAACCCAGGAATGTTTTCTCAAGGACCTGGAGGCCATCCCCATGAACTGTAATCAAGAAAGAAAGTGTGCCTGTCTCCCACTCTTTGTGGGAGGGTAGGGGTCAAACTCTAACAGGCACCAATTACCTGTGGTCCTTTCTGACTACTTTTCCTCTATCCAAGATTGTAAGTCCAACCATCACCAGACACTCTTCACATCATAGTGTCTCCTTTCCTCTTCAGCTCTTCAGTGATGAAGTTGCCCCGCTGCCTGATCTGTGTGAACCAGTTGGAGTTGACAACCTTGCTATTACCAGCTTCCCTTCTTTTCTTACCTCTGGACAAATAGAAGCGATATGAAATAGCATCCCACAAGGCGGAGCAAGATGGTGTTAGAGCAGGGGTAACTAGAAAGAGAGAAAGTGGAGGTCGGATTATTGAGGAATAGAAAAACAAAGATATCTCTTAATGTCCTCCCAGTACCTCCCAGTGTTCTAGTATCATCAAATTTTCTTTCGCTGATTTAATGGGCTGCATAGACTTCTACTATAAAGATATTCCACCATTTATCTAACCATTGTCGGGCTTTTAGACTTTTCCAATATCTTATTTTTAAACAGAGTGTGGATAGAGTCACTATTAATAAATCTTAAGCTTTATAAAACATGGAATAAATGAGATTGTGTTCATTATATCTGAGGCTCTTATTTTCATACACCCCTAGAGAAATTTTGACTAGCCTCCCACATGAGTGTATTAGAATCAACCATATGAAATTCTTAATAGTCAAAAATAGATTTATCCTTAAAAATGGCAGTTTTATATGGTTCAATCTAGTGAATGTCATCTTTAAATAAAACCATTGACTATATTAGGGGTCTCTACCAGATTCAGAGCTTAGAAGATTCTGGGAGGAGGGTGAGGCCTCTTAACTTTAATTCCAAGTTTTTGCTGAAAGTAAGAAGCCCTGTAGCTGAAAGACACATAGGCCAGTGAATTCTCTCTTTGAGTTGATTAATTACTACCCAGGAAGTAACTTTCATGCCCATAAGGAATCTGAAAAAGAAGGAAAAGGCAAAATAATACCACTAGCAGTAGCAAGAGACAACTGGAAATTTTTTCTTTCTGCTCGTCTCTAAGTCTTTGTGTTTTTCAGTCTCTTATTCATTTTCTTTTCATATATTCTGTCTTCTAACACCAGTTAAGCTGCCTTATTATTTTCTTGAAGTAGAAAACTAACAAAAGTATTTTTTGAAAAAAAATTAAAATATTTTCAAAAATAGTTAATGAAAAATTTAGAAGTGGAATGAGATTGTACAAGACTGGCTCAACTATTCCATGAGTTGTTTTACATTTTACTGACATTTGAGGGAGAAAGTAAAAAGCATCACATGGTGTTCAGTCAGAAAAATAAATATTGGTTCAGGATTTTCCTCTTTTCAACCATGATGTTTCCCATACTGGACTTATGCTCTCTTTTACAATTTGGAACAATGTAGTTCACCTACCCAGTCCACCGAAAATTCCTTAGTTACATACATATGGTTTATGAGAATAGTAATTGCTTTTGTGGATGATATTTCAGTGATAGGCTCTTCATTACCTATCATTGTACTTGTTAAAAGTATTTAAATCAATTATGACATAATGTCCTTAAACACTTGACAGACTGCTACTGGGAAGATCATTCAGCTAGAAATAGGCCCCATATTTGGTGGTATTGAAATTGGCCACACACACACACACACACACACACACACACAGAGTAATGTTTGCTGAGAAAATTGTTCAGAAATTTTTTAAAAAATGCTGAGATGCAAACATAGGAGAGTCATTGTAATCACAGCAGTACAACCGAAATTCTCATCTTGCTGACCACACCCCAAAATACATCAGTTTGGAAAAAAGCAAATACTAAACAGCTATCGATAATATATAAAGCTGTCAGAGAGAAAGTAGGGACAAATGCTCTGAACCAGGAGTGGGTAAATCTTTTCTGTGAAGAGCTAAATAGTAAATAGCTTGGGCTTTGTAGGCCATGTGGTCTCTGTAGCAACTGCTCACCTCTTGTCATTGTAGTGTGAAGACAGCTCCAGACAGCGTATGAACAAATGAGTGAGGCTGTGTTCCTGTCAAACTTTATTTATGGACACAAAATCTGAATCTTCCATGGTTTTCACTCGTCATGTCCTTTGATTTTTTTTCAACCATTTTAAAATGTAAGAAACAGTCTTAGTTTGCGGGCCATACAAAAAACAGCCGCAGCCAGATTTGGCCATGGGCAGTAGTTGCTGACCCTTATTCTACACGATGAAATCAAATGAGAGTTTGATTAAATATAGAATGGAATCCTCCTAATTAGAAGCTTTGCAACAGTTTCACTCCTCTATTTAACTCCAGGGAACAATCTCAAGTATTTGAATTTAGAATTTTAAACATCAAGTATCTGAAATAAATAGAAATTGCATTGAAAAGAAGCAAAATAGGATGAAGCACCCAATCGTATGAGTGAGTTTTTTGTAATTAAGAAATGACAAGAACAATTACATCCTCTATCAAGTGAAGCAAGAATCAATACACATGGCCCTAACTCTAAAATTACCTACCTATATAAAGTCAGGTGGTTAAGTTAATTATTTGGTTTACTCATGTAAATCTCACTTTATGGCATTGATCTGGAGAAATTGGGCCGTGGAGTTTTTACCATTACTCCCCCATTTCACTTTGTACATATTAAAAATTAATTACTTCATTTGCCTGTATACCTAAAAAATGAATAGTATCAGAGCTTCATTGCAACTAGCCTTTAAAAAAAAGAAAAAAAATTGCAAAATATTGATTCAACATGTATTTATGTCTGCTTTGTGCTGTGTGCTATTCTAAGCAGTGGGATTAGAATGATAAACAACACTGGTGGCAGAAATTTTTATTTGAGCTGTGTCAAGATAGACTTTAATGGAAGTGGCAATAACAGCATTATTTTGAACTTCAGAAAAGACACTAATTACAAGGGTCCACTTGGACATCATTGTGTTGTTAGGTTAGTTAATATGATGGACTTATGCAGATGCATAACATGCATTTCACAGTACTTATATCACATTGATAAACTAATGAATTAAATTGAAAAATGCAAATAATTCTACATGCTTGGAGTATGAGAACAATTTGCTTACAGAGCAACATCCTTCTGGACAAATAAATGTTGTGTTGAAGGGGCTGAGACCAGTTCCCATAAAAATGCATTAAAATTTTAGTGCCTGCTTGGGACATGTTTGAATCTGCCCTGCAATATTTCAGGAGGTCATAAAAAGAACTTTTGAAATATGATATAGAAGGCAGCATAATCAAAAATAAGCTTAGAGCATCGGTCATCGAAATAAAAATGAGCAAGGAAGAGGATCAGAATTGAAAATTACCTTTTGGCCTTCTCTAGGAGGAAATTTGTTATATTTGTGTTTTAAATCCATATTTAATTTTAAGATAATTTTCAAGGGCAAGAGAAAAGTCCTAGCACCTTAATTTCTAGTAAATGCTCCAGGTAAAATTTATCATTAAATAACTTTAGCTTATTTTTGTCCACTTGATCTTTGTATGAAGATCTTTAAGAGATGCTGGGGGCAAAAAAAAAGCCAGATAAGTTTTTCTTTTTTTGAACAGACATAAATATGGCCATATGCCATGTATCTCTTAGGTCCATGTGGAATGCTTTTCTTTTAAGTAAAATTTCTACATTTTTCAAAATTCACATCATTTAAAATTTACCCTAAGGGCTAAACTTGCTGGATAATAGGAGTGAGATTAAGTAAAAGCATGTAGAGAACATTTGGCTTTACATTGCACTTTAAAATTTCATTTTTGTTTCCTACAGTTGCATCTAACTTCGTTTACTCAGGGTATCTAAATGACTCAAAAAGAGCATCTGGAAAAATAACTAATATATGCCACATGACATAAATGCTGCTGACTCCTTTTTGCCTTGTTTTATTAAATTTAACATCACTTGTGAAATGACACTCTCTGAATTGTTTATATGTGGTATTTTGAATTTGCAAATGGTCTTGCTATCAAAGCATCAGTAGTCATTGAAGAATCTCATGCTCTAAGTAAATTCCCAGAGAGAAGGGTATAATGAGATTGAAAATATTTACCTAATCGAAAAATTCATCTAAAAATTTAACAAATTATGTTGTCAGGCATTCTGAAAAATATGTATTTCCTTCTGTTCTTTTTGTTCCATCTATTTTCCTCCTCTTCCTACCTTTATTCACTGTGTAAGGGGAAGGAAGAAGTTTTGAAAATATATTTTCAAAAATACTTTTGTTGAAACTTTCAGTTCAGGCGCATCCCCCAAATAAATCTCTCTTAGTAAGGTTATATCTTTTGACATTAATTAAGGATTGTTTATAGGCCAATGAAAATTATGGACTTTCTTTTTCAAAGATGAACTGCAATCTGTCTGCAAGTTTCAGTTGATAACCAACTGATTTAGGCGATTTTAAATAAAGATAATTTTGTGTGCAAAGAAAAACTCACTCCTTGTCCCCACAAACAAACAAAAAATCCCTCAAACTGAAACTCCTACTGGCTCCATCTATTCACTCTCCTGCTCCCTCCCGCCGCCCCCCCCCCATATACAACAGTAAACTGGGAACAAAAAGAGGCATTTAAAACACCAGAAAATTAATTTTATATGATTTAGGATTGAATAGGATATCGAAGGTTATCTTTTCAGGGGCTTACAAATTTGACCAGTTATCAGAAACAGCTGCTGAGTTTTAAAAATGTGTATTCTTCAATACCAGCTTGGATCTGCTGTATCAAAACATACGTGTGTAAGAATTAAAATTTGTATTTTACAACACAATTCCCTCGTCATTATGAGAATAAACAAGGTTTGGGAGTCACTGCTATGACAGAGATATAAATACAGCACTCCTGACTGATATAAATTGAACTGATTAGCTCACACCTAGAGGGAAAGGGGGAGAATGAGAAAAGTCCTAAAGAAAACCTGTCCTTTGTTGGGACTTGAATCATAGGCTGAATTTCAATAGGTAGATATAAGCGATGTAACTAGCGCTGGGATTTACTGATCATCTACACCGTGCCAGGCATTGTGCAGAGCAGATGTGAATTCTAATTTTTATTTTTAACGTCTTTATTGGAGTATAATTGCTTTACAATGGTGTGTTAGTTTCTGCTTTATAATAAAGTGAATCAGCTATACATATATCCCCATATCTCCTCCCTCTTGCGTCTCCCTCCCCCCCACCTTCCCTATCCCACCCCTCTAGGTGGTCACAAACCACCGAGGTGATCTCCCTGTGCTATGCAGCTGCTTCCCACTAGCTATCTATTTTACGTTTGGTAGTGTATATATGTCCATGCCACTCGCTCACGTTACCCCAGCTTACCCTTCCCCCTCCCCATATCCTCAAGCCCATTCTCTAGTAGGTCTGTGTCTTTATTCCCATCTTGCTCCTAGGTACCACGTGTTTGTTTGTTTGTTTGTTTTTATATTCCATATATATGTGTTAGCATACGGTACTTGTTTTTCTCTTTCTGACTTACTTCACTTTGTATGACAGATTCTAGGTCCATCCACCTCACTACAAACAACACAATTTCGTTTCTTTTTTATGGCTGAGTAATATTCCATTCTATATATGTGTCACATCTTCTTTATCCATTCATCTGTTGATGGACACTTAGGTTGCTTCCATGTCCTGGCTATTGTAAATAGAGCTGCAATGAACATTTTGGTACATGACTCTTTTTGAATTATGGTTTTCTCAGGGTATACGCCCAGTAGTGGGATTACTGGGTCGTATGTTAGTTGTATTTTTAGTTTTTTAAGGAACCTCCATACTGTTCTCCATAGTGGTTGTATCAGTTTACATTCCCACCAACAATGCAAGAGGGTTCCCTTTTTTCCACACCCTCTCCAGCATTTGTTGTTTGTAGATTTTTTGATGATGGTCGTTCTGACTGGTATGAGGTGATACCTCATTGTAGTTTTGATTTGCATTTCTCTAATGATTAGTGATGTTGAGCATCCTTTCATGTGTTTGTTGGCAATATGTATATCTTCTTGGAGAAATGTCTGTTTAGGTCTTCTGCCCATTTTTGGATTGGGTTGTTTGTTTATTTGATATTGAGCTGCATGTAAATTTTGGAGATTAATTCTTTTTCAGTTGCCTCATTTGCAAATATTTTCTCCCATTCTCAGGGTTGTCTTTTTGTCTTGATTATGGTTTCCTTTGCTGTGCAAAAGCTTTTAAGTTTCATTAGGTCCCATTTGTTTATTTTTGTTTTTATTTCCATTTCTCTAGGAGGTGGGTCAAAAAGGATCTTGCTGTGAGTTATGTCATAGAGTGTTCTGCCTATGTTTTCCTCTAAGAGTTTTATAGTGTCTGGCCTTACATTTAGGTCTTTAATCCATTTTGAGTTAATTTTTGTGTATGGTGTTAGGGAGTGTTATAATTTCCTTCTTTTACATCTACCTGTCCAGTTTTCCCAGCATCACTTATTGAAGAGGCTGTTTTTTCTCCACTCTATATCCTTGCCTCCTTGATCAAAGATAAGGTGACCATATGTGTGTGGGTTTATCTCTGGGCTTTCTATCCTGTTCCATTGATCTATATTTCTGTTTTTGTGCCAGTACCATACTGTCTTGATTACTGTAGCTTTGTAGTATAGTCTGAAGTCAGGGAGCCTGATTCCTCCAGCTCCGTTTTTCTTTCTCAAGATTGCTTTGGCTATTCAGGTTCTTTCGTGTTTCCATTCAAATTATGAAATTTTTTGTTCCAGTTCTGTGAAAAATGCCAGCGGTAGTTTGATAGGGATTGCATTGAATCTGTAGATTGCTTTGGGTAATAGAGGCATTTTCAAAATGTTGATTCTTCCAATCCAACAACACGGTATATCTCTCCATCTATTTGTATCATCTTTAATTTCTTTCATCAGTGTCTTATAATTTTCTGCATACAGGTCTTTTCTGTCCTTAGGTAGGTTTATTCCTAGATACTTTATTCTTTGTGTTGCAGTGGTAAATAAGAGTGTTTTATTAATTTCACTTTCAGATTTTTCATCATTAATGTATAGGAATGCAAGAGATTTCTGTGCATTAATTTTGTATACTGCTACTTTGCCAAATTCATTGATTAGCTCTCAGAGTTTTCTGGTAGCATCTTTAGGATTCTCTATGGATAGTATCATGTCATCTTCAAACAGTGACAGCTTTACTTCTTTTCCGATTTGGATTCCTTTTATTTCTTTTTCTTCTCTGTTTGCCGTGGCTACAACTTCCAAGACTATGTTGAATAATAGTGGTGAGAGTGGGAAACCTTGTCTTGTTCCTGATCTTAGTGGAAATGGTTTCAGTTTTCACCACTGAGGATGATGTTGGCTGTGGGTTTGTCATATATGGCCTTTATTATGTTGAGGAAAGTTCCCTCTGTGCCTACCTTCTGGAGGGTTCTTATCGTAAATGGGTGTTGAATTTTGTCAAAAGCTTTCTCTGCATCTGTTGAGATGATCATATGGATTTTCCCCTTCAATTTGTTAATATGGTGTATCACGTTGATTGATTTGTGTATATTGAAGAATCCTTGCATTCCTGGGATAAAACCCACTTGATCATGGTGTATGATTCTTTTAGTGTGCTGTTGGATTCTGTTTGCTAGTATTTTGTTTGCATTTATCTTCATCAGTGATACTGGCCTATAGTTTTCTTTCTTTTTGACATCTTTGTCTGGTTTTAGTATCAGGGTGATTGTGGCCTCATAGAATGAGTTTGGGAGTGTTCCTCCTTCTGCTATATTTTGGAAGAGTTTGAGAAGGATAGGTGTCAGCTCTTCTCTAAATGTTTGATAGAATTTACCTGTGAAGCCACCTGGTCCTGGGCTTTTGTTTCTTGGAAGATTTTTAATCAGTTTCAATTTCAGTGCTTGTGATTGGTCTGTTCTTATTTTCTATTTCTTCCTGGTTCACTCTCAGAAGGTTGTGTATTTCTAAGAATTTGTCCACCTCTTCAAGGTTGTCCATTTTATTGTCATAGAGTTGCTTGTAGTAATCTCTCATGATCCTTTGTATTTCTGCAGTGTCAGTTATTAATTCTCCTTTTCATTTCTAATTCTATTGATTTGAGTCTTCTCCCTTTTATTCTTGATGTATCTGGCTAATAGTTTATCAATTTTGTTTATCTCCTCAAGGAACCAACTTTTAGTTTTATTGATCTTAGCTATCATTTACTTCATTTATTTTTTATTTATTTCTGATCTGATCTTTATGATTTCTTTCCTTCTGCTACCTTTGAGGGTTTTTTGTTCTTCTTTCTCTAATTGCTTTAGCTGTAAGATTAAGTTGTTTATTTGAGTTGTTTCTTGTTTCTTGAGATAGGCTTGTATAGCTATAAACTTCCCTCTTAGAATTGCTTTTGCTGCATCCCATAGGTTTTGGGTCGTCGTGTATTCACTGTCATTTGTTTCTAGGTATTTTTTTATTTCCTTAGCAATCTCTTGGTTATTAAGTAGTGTATTGTATAGTCTCCATATGTTTGTATTTTTTACAGATTTTTTCCTGTAATTGATGTCTAGTCTCATAGCGTTTTGGTCAGAAAATATACTTGATACGATTTCAATTTTCTTGAATTTACCAAGGCTTGATTTGTCACCCAAGATACGCTATGTCCTGGAGAATGTTCCATGAGCACTTGAGAAGAAAGTGTATTCTGTTATATTTGGATGGAATGTCCTATAAATATCAATTAAGTCCATCTTGTTTAATGTATCATTTAAAACTTGTTTCATTTTGGATGATCTGTCCATTGGTGAAAGCAGGGTGTTAAAGTTCCCTACTATGTTTGTGTTACTGTTGATTTCCCCTTTTATGAATGTTAGCATTTGCCTTATGTATTGAGGTGCTCCTATGTTGGGTGCATAAATATTTACAATTGTTATATCTTCTTCTTGGATTGATCCCTTGATCATTATGTAGTGTCCTTCTTTGTCTCTTGTAATAGTCTTTGTACTAAAGTCTATTTTGTCTGATATGAGAATTGCTACTCCAGCTTTCTTTTGATTTCCATTTGCATGGAATATCTTTTTCCATCCCCTCACTTTCAGTCTGTATGTGTCCCTAGGTCTGAAGTGGGTCTCTTGTAGACAGTATATATATGGGTCTTGTTTTTGTATCCGTTCAGCCAGTCTGTGTCTTTTGGTTGGAGCATTTAATACATTTATATTTCACGTAATTATCAATATGTATGCTCCTATTACCATTTTCTTAATTGTTTTGGGTTTGTTATTGTAGGTCTTTTCCTTGTCTTGTGTTTCCTGCCTAGAGAAGTTCCTTTACCATTTGTTGTAAAGCTGGTTTGGTGGTGCTGAATTCTCTTAGCTTTTGTTTGTCTGTAAAGCTTTTAACTTCTCCATCAAATCTGAATGAGATCCTTGCTGGGCAGAGTAATCTTGGTTGTAGCCTTTTCTGCTTCATGACTTAAAATATGTCTTGCCACTCCCTTCTAGCTTGCAGAGTTTCTGCTGAAAGATCAGCTTTTAACCTTATGGGGATTATCTTGTATATTATTTGTTGTTTTTCCCTTGCTGCTTTTAATATTTTTTCTCTGTATTTAATTTTTGATAGTTTGATTAATATGTGTCTTGGTGTGTTTCTCCTTGGTTTGTCCTGTATGGGACTCTCTGTGCTTCCTGGACTTGATTAACTATTTCCTTTCTCATATTAGGGACATTTTCAACTATGATTTCTTCAAATATTTCCTCAGTCCCTTTTTTTTTCTCTTCTTCTTCTGGGACCCCTATAATTCAAATGTTGGTGCTTTTAATGCTGTCCCAGAAGTCTCTGAGACTGTCCTCAGTTCTTTTCATTCTTTTTTCTTTATTGTGCTCTGTGGTAGTTATTTCCACTATTTTATCTTCCAGGTCACTTATCCTTTCTTCTGCCTCAGTTATTCTGCTATTGAATCGTTCTAGAGAATTTTTAATTTCATTTATTGTGTTTTTCATCACTGTTTGTTTGCTCTTTAGTTCTTCTAGGTCCTTGTTAAACGTTTCTTGTATTTTCTCCATTCTATTTCCAAGATTTTGGATAATCTTTACTATCATTATTTTGAATTCTTTTCAGGTAGACTGCCTATTTCCTCTTCATTTGTCAGGTGTGGTGGGTTTTTGCCTTGCTCTGTCATCTGCTGTGTGTTTCTCTGCCTTCTCATTTTGCTTATCTTACTGTGTTTGGGGTCTCCTTTTTGCAGGCTGCCGGTTCGTAGTTCCCGTAGTTTTTGGTGTCTGTCCCCAGTGGCTAACGTTGGTTCAGTGGGTTGTGTGTGCTTCCTGGTGGAGGGGACTGGTGCCTGTGTTCTGGTGGATGAGACTGGATCTTGTCTTTCTGGTGGGCAGGTCCACGTCTGGTGGTGTGTTTTGGGGTGTCTGTGAACTTGTTATAATTTTAGGCAGCCTCTCTGTTAATGGATGGGTTTGTGTTCCTGTCTTGCTAGTTGTTTGGCATAGGGTGTCCAGCACTGTAGCTTGCTGGTCATTTAGTGGAGCTGGGTCTTGGCATTGAGATGGAGATCTCTTGGCGATTTTTGCCCATTGTTATTACGTGGAGCTGGGATGTCTCTTGTGGACCAGTGTCCTGAACTTGGCTCTCCCACCTCAGAGGCACAGCCCTGACACCTGGCTGGAGCACCAAGAGCCTGTCATCCACATGGCTCAGAATAAAAGGGAGAAAAAGAAGAAAGAAAGAAGAAGATAAAATAAAATAAAGTAAAATAAAGTTATTAAAATAAAAAGTAAAAAATAATTATTAAAAAAATTTTTTAAGTAATGAAAAAAAGAAAGAATGAAAAAAGAGAGCAACCAAACCAAAAAACAAATCCACCAATGATAACAAGTGCTAAAAACTATACAAACAAACAAACAAACAAACAAAATGCACAGACAGAACCCTAGGAGAAATGGTAAAAGCAAAGTTATATAGACAAAATCCCACACAGGAGCATACACATACACACTCACAAAAAGAGAAAAAGGGAAAAACATATGTATATCGTTGATCCCGAAGTCCACCTCCTCAATTTGGGATGATTCGTTGTCTATTCATGTATTCCACACATGCAGGGTACATCAAGTTGATTGTGGAGCTTTATTGTGCTGCTCCTGAGGCTGCTGGGAGAGATTTCCCTTCTCTTCTTTGTTCGCACAGTTCCTGGGTTTCAGCTTTGGATCTGGACCCGCCTCTGCATGTAGGTCGCCTCAGGGCGTCTGTTCTTCGCTCAGACAGGACGGGGTTAAAGGAGCAGCTGCTATGGGGGCTCTGGCTCACTCAGGCCGGGGGAAGGGAGGGGTACGGATGTGGGGTGAGCCTGCGGCGGCAGAGACTGGCATGACATTGCAGCAGCCTGAGGCCCGCCGTGTGCTCTCCTGGGGAAGTTGTCCCTGGATCACGGGACCCTGGCAGTGGCGGGCTGCACAGACTCACGGGAGGGGAGGTGTAGAGAGTGACCTGTGCTTGCACACAGGCTTCTTGGTGGCGGCAGCAGCAGCCTTAGCATCTCATGCCCGTCTCTGGGTCCGCGCTTTTAGCCGCGGCTCGCGCCCATCTCTGGAGCTCCTTTAAGCAGCTCTCTTAATCCCCTCTCCTCGCGCACCAGGAAAGAAAGAAGGAAGAAAAAGTCTCTTGCCTCTTCGGCAGGTCCAGACTTTTCCCCGAACTCCCTCCCGGCTAGCCGTGGCACACTAACCCCCTGCAGGCTGTGTTCACGCCGCCAACCCCAGTCCTCTCCCTGCGCTCCAACCGAAGCCTGAGCCTCAGCTCCGAGGCCCCGCCAACCCCAGCGAGTGAGCAGACAAGCCTCTTGGGCTGGTGAGAGCTGGTCGGCACTGATCCTCTGTGCGGGAATCTCTCCACTGTGGCCTTTGCACCCCTGTTGCTGTGCTCTCCTCCAAGGCTCCGAAGCTTCCCCACTCCACCACCCACAGTCTCTGCCCACGAAGAGGCTTCCTAGTGTGTGGAAACCTTTCCTCCTTCACAGCTCTCTCCCACTGGTGCAGGTCCCGTCCCTATTTTTGGTCTCTGTTTATTCTTTTTCTTTTGCCCTACCCAGGTACCTGGGGATTTTCTTGCCTTTTGGGAGGTCTGAGGTCTTCTGCCAGCATTCAGTAGGCGTTCTGTAGGAGTTGTTCCACATGCAGATGTATTTCTCATGTATCTGTGGGGAGGAAGGTGATCTCCAAGTCTTACTCCTCCGCCATCTTAAAGCTCCTCCCCTGAATTCTAATTATTTAAGCCTCACCAAGAAATCCTGAGATAAGTACTATCGCTATGCACATCATTCTGATGGAGAGGATCAAAAACTTAATGTAGATGACAGAGCTTTTTGCTGGTAGCAATACAACCCAGGACCGGTTTGGTCCAGCAGTATGCTAATTTACTGATGGCAGACTCCAGACTTTAAGACAACTTAAGGTTTCCTTCACTTGTTCTGTCACTCATTCTCTCAGGGAAGGGGACAAGGGCAAAGAAGCCCATCCCAGGAATTGGGCATGGCAGGAGCAAATAGTAAAGCCCTTATTCTCTGCCCTCTTGATGGGCCTTGTCTCCACCCTCTTCTCCTATGACTTATTCCACAGTGCTGGTTTTGCGTCGCTCTCACTGGAAGCAGCACATGACTGATAGAGCTATGTGTGCCCCACGGCCATGCTCTTGTGAACAGACCTCCCCCACCTTATGGGCAATCCTCTCCTAAGGTCCCAAGTTTGCCCTCAAGAAGCCAGCAAAGATCAGGGTGGATTCCACACAGAAAGTCATGTAGAAAGGCAGTCACTTATGGCTTTTGCTAATGTTATAGTGGAGTAAGCACGTGCTTGGTGGCACAAGAAAACTTTCTAGGAGGAGGCTCTGCACAGATGGGTTCCAGCATGTCAGTTTCCAAATCCTCAATGCCCATGTGTTCTTTCTTACAACCCAGCTACCTGATAAAGTGCTGGGTGGAGGCTGGATGCCTCCTGGGTGGATGGATATGCCTCCTGGGTGGAGGCATCACGCTGACACTTCTTCTCTACCTCCCCTTTCTTCCATTTTATAAAAGAATGGTATACCTTTCTCCCTACCTGCAATTTTATGAATGCTAAACAAAGAAAAAATTAAAATGCTGATGCCAGAGAAGCCTCCTTCAATAAAAGCACAATAAAATTACCCTTATCCATCTCATTAAAGGAATATCTAGATATTTATATATATATACATAGATATAGATATATTTGGGCAAAATTATTTAAGGGAAGAATTTATATATATATTCATATTATATGAATCTATTATACATATGTCTCTGGACAAAATTTCCTAAGTAAAATAATAGTATAGTTTCAAAAAGAAAAAGGAGGAATGAAACCTTTCTTTTAAAGGAGAGATTGTTCATGTATTTTTTTTTAATGAGTGATTATATTATCACATATTTTATTTCATATGTTTAAAAGAGTTATATTAACAGTTTCATACAAAGCATTTTATAAATATAAAATGTCAGTATTTAAAGTACACTAGAAAGGAGACAAACTATACCTCACCTTAAAAATGTGGGAAGGAGAGACGTTACGTGTTTTTCAAACTTCTTTAAAGGGGTCTTTAAGCAAGAACATCTGGAGACCATCCCTACAATCTAGACAAAGATGATTTTCCTGATTTACAGAGCAGCCAACACAGAAGAAACTTGCATGGGGTTTGGAGAAAGCTTAAGTAATAAAAAGGGAGCAGTTGATCTGAATATCACCTCTACATACATCCCTTGGAGTTCTGTGGCTGAAGAAGACCCAAAATAAATGGCATAAATTGTGCTTAGTCTGAAGACTTTTACATTTATATTTAAAGCTAAAAATAGAATGAAGGAATGATAAATTAATAGTATAAGATAAATTGCAGATAAATATAAAAATAAAGCTAATCATTTTAAGAACAAGAGGGCAGTCAAAATCAGTTACTTTACTGAAGTAGCAAGAAAAAAAGGTGCTTATAAAGACAACGCTTTTTAAGACTGGTTTCCTTGAGTTAGATTTTTCTTACTTGGAAAGAGATTTTCTGTTTCAGTAATAAAGCTTGATTAGTGTGTTTGTGTGTGGGGAGGGTTGAGGGGATTTTTTCTTGAGGAAAGAACTGTCATTTAATGTTGTTTTCTGCTCCCTTTGTTCATTTACGTTTGATGTTCAAAACTAATTTCTTCCTCAACAGGCAATCTTCAGTTGGAGACATCCCTGTTGACCTCTCTCTTCGGTTCTGTGTTAAAATGTTTGTGTGCCATTTTTTAAGTTCACAAGTCTAATTTTCTCCCCAGAGGGTGTTCACTCTTTCTTCAAAGACTTCAGTGCTTATCTGTTGTTAAAGGTTTTCTTTAACAGGGCTCACACATTTTGCCTTTAAGGTATCCCCTGGTCAGCTCAATGAGGAAAAGGAGACCCCGAATAAGCTTCTTCTGAACTGACTGCTATTAATGAGGGAGGATGGGATGCAGTTTATTTCACGCTGCTGTTTTCGCTTCCCATAGTTTACCCAAAATCTAAATTGGAAGCAGTGGGTGTCTGATCTGAATATAAATATTTTTCCTCTTTTTGATCTCAACCTTTTTAATGGAGAGATGATAGCACTAAAAATACAATTTATTTTTTCATGCAGATTCTAGAATGTTATAGGCTGTGACAGGACTCTGCTGAATGAGATCACAGAAGCCTGGATCCTCATTAATAGAAGATTTAAATTTCCAGATTTTTAATCCTAGAACAATTTTGGCTAAATTCTGTCGAGCCCAGACCCCAATAATATTCTTTATATTGTACGGATGATTAGAAGGTCAGTTTGAAGAAAACAATAAAACAGGAGTTCCAAAACACAGGTGAGACCGTGACTCCCCAGTGCTTGCACCCTCACGGCTCAGGCCTACTCTTGAAGTCGAATCCGGCACCTGTACCCCAACACTGAATTAAATCTCGGAGACAGAGTTTTGGGTGAAGTAGAGAAGAACAGCTTTACTGTTTTGCCAGGCAAGGGGGGCCACAGCGGGCTAATGCCCTTACAACTGTGTGTCCCGACCTGGGGGGCGTTGTGAGGAGTTGTATAGTAATGGTTCAAAGAGGACGTGATCAGCTCGCGGATAATCTTCTGATTGGTTGGTGGGGAGGTAAGTGGGAGTCAGCATCATCGACCTTCTGTTCCAACAGGTCTAGGGTGTACGTGCCTGTGGGGAGCATACAGTTAGCTTCTCCCACCTGGTGGGGGTTTCAGTATCTGCAGAACAGCTCAAAGATATGTTATGTGTATCCCTTGAGGGGGAACCAGAACCCTGCCCCAAGGCTCTTTCTTGACTGACCCTCCCTTGTCTTGCGCATTCCCTCTTCCCTAATTAGCAACTATTTGAACCTGCCCGTTAGCAGGGGAGGTCACTGAGGCTGAATGAGGCCTATTTCCTGTAATCAAGAGATGGGGGGGGCATAAAAAGGCTTTTGTGCCCAGGAGCCCCACAGGGTCCTGCTTGGTTTCACTCTCTGCCTTAGAATTTTCAGGACCAGTCTTACCATGCCCATTATTATTATTTTTTTTTTAGGTCAGTGGCAAGTTTTATTTTTTTAATTTTTTCAACATCTTTATTGGAGTATAATTGCTTTACAGTGTTGTGTTAGTTTCTGCAGTACAACAAAGTGAATCAGCTATATATATACATATATCTCCACATCTCCTCCCTCTTACGTCTCCCTCCCACCCTCCCTATCCCACCCCTCTACGTGGACACAAAGCACTGAGCTGATCTCCCTGTGCTATGCGGCTGCTTCCCACTAGCTAGCTATTTTCCATTTGGTAGTGTATATATGTCCATGCCACTGTCTCACTTCGTCCCATCTTCCCCTTCGCCCTCCCCGTGTCCTCTAGTTCATTCTCTACGTCTGCGTCTTTATTCCTGTCCTGCCCCTAGGTTCATCATAACCATATTTTTAGATTCCATATATATGTGTTAGCCTAAGGTATTTGTTTTTCTCTTTCTGACTTACTTCACTCTGTATGACAGACTCTAGGTCCATCCACCTCACTACAAATAACTCAGTTTTGCTTCTTTTTACAGCTGAGTAGTATTCCATTGTATATATGTGCCACATCTTCTTTATCCATTCATCTGTCGATGGACACTTAGGTTGCTTCCAGGTCCTGCCCATGCCCATTATTCTTACTTGTATAGGTCACAGTATTATCCCTCGTCCAACAGACTCTAATCCCTGCTGTGTAATTTCTTGAAACACTCTTACTCTGCCTGTGGAAGTTATTCTCTATATCTCTCTCGTCTGTGAAATTTCCTATGCTTTCTTGCTGTGCTCTCTTGAAACCTCCTCAGTCTCTCCTCTGAGGACACTGCTTTCCTGCATCACTCTGGTGGATGTTTTTCTCTAGCTGTCTTGTACCTCTGGGCTTGGAAGTGGGGGGGGGGGTTCCCTTGTTCCTCTGTAATGTCCAAGGATTCTCCCTCCTTTCTCTCTAAAAGTCATTTGCGTGAAGCTCATGTCATCAAACTTTCCTACTGTCCTGCCTTGTTACAAATCATCTACTTACCCTTACCTGTCTTGCTCCCCATTTTTAGTCACTTTTTTTTCATTTCTTAAAGACTTTGGCCCATGACTGAGTATGACTCTTGCTAACACTACCTAGGTCATCATTCTTGAAAATATCAAAATCAATGTAGATGGTCCTTCCCACATCCTAGCCACCTATTATTACCTATTATAATTATTACGATTCATTCCTTGCCAGCAGCCTCAACAGCCTTACTTCATGCTCTTTTCTTCACTAACCACCAACTTCAGTTAATATAAAATCTTCTCCTCTCCTGCGCATGCACCCCTGCAGTTGAACAAGGCTGGAAAAAAAAGCCAGAAAACAAACAAAAAAAACAAGACATATGCACAAATACATGCTGATTGGTTTCATTTTAGCTTCACAATCAGTGTGAGGTCTAGCTATTATGCTGTATTTCCTTAGTACAATTAATCTCCCACTCTTTTGTTAAAAATTAATTTTTGGCTGCGTTGGGTCTTCGTTGCTGTGTGCAGGCTTCCTCTAGTTGCAGTGAGTGGGGGCCACTCTTCGTTGCGGTGTGTGCGCAGGCTTCTCATTGTGGTGGCTTATTGTGGTGGCTTCTCTTATTGCAGAGCACGGGCTCTAGGTGCACAGACTTCAGTAGTTGTGGCATGTGAGCTTCAGTAGTTGTGGCTTGTGGGCTCTAGAATGCAGGTTCAGTAGTTGTGGCACATGGGCTTAGTTGCTCAACAGCACGTGGGATATTCCCAGCCCAGGGCTTGAACCCGTGTGAACCCGTGTCCCTTGCATTGGCAGGTGGATTCTTTTTTTTTTTTTAATTTATTTTATTTATTTATTTTTGGCTGCTTTGGGTCTTCGTTGCTGTGCACAGGCTTTCTCTAGTTGCAGCGAGCAGGGGCTACTCTTCATTGTGGCATGCGGCTTCTCATTGTGGTGGCTTCTCTTGTTGCAGAGCACGGGCTCTAGGCGCACGGGCTTCAGTAGTTGTGGCACACAGACTCAGTAGTTGTGGTGCATGAGCTTAGTTGCTCTGCGGCATGTGGGATCTTCCCGGACCAGGGCATGAACCCGTGTCCCCTGCATTGGCAGGCAGATTCTTAACCACTGTGCCACCAGGGAAGCCCAATCGCCCACTCTTAAATAAGATGATTTCTAACTTTCTTCTCTTGCACAGACCTCTTGAACCACTCCATCATCCTCACTTTCAGCTGATGAAATTGGTCTCTATGTTATGGAAAAAATAGAGACAGAAGATAACTTTCATCCACTCTCACCACATTTACCCACCTATGCCCACCGACTCTGCCCTCCCTCCCATCACTGTGGGTGAACTCTTCGTGTTCCTCCCTAAGGTCAGCTCCTCACTTGTTCATGGCGGTGCTCCATCCTCTCCAGTGTAACCTAAGATACTGCTGTAGTATTTTTGTTTTTTCTATCCTGCAACTTTCTTTTTTTCCTTTCTATTGGATGTCTCCATCACTATACAAATGCTGTGTATTTCTGCAGTCTACAGCAACATTAGCAAAATAAAATACAAATCTTTCTTGAATGTTTTTCCTCCATATTTCTTTTTCTTTTAAGATACCAATTCCTTTAAAGAGTCTCCCAGAAATCTTCTCTAATTCCTCTTCTAGCATTGTTTCCTGAACCACTGCAACTCGAATATTTTCTCACATCTTCACTGAAACTATTCTAATCATGTTCACCAAAGTCCTGATATCTAATTCTGAATTCTCAGATCTCATCTTACGTGAAGCATCGGCAGTATTTGACCTGGGTGATCATTCTATCTCCCCTTGGTGTCTAGGACACTTCACTAGTACTTCTTCTTATTCTCTTTTGCTAGTTCTGCTTCCTCTTCCTGACCTTTTAACATGTCCAAGAGCTCATTGGACCACTTCTCTTTTCTGTTTCCATTTACTCCATTGTTGATTTCATCTAGTGTCAAGATTTTAAATACCATGTGTACACGGATCACGCCTACAATTGTATCTTCAGTTCAGGCCAAACCCTAACTTTAAGAATCATATTTGATTACCTTCTTGGCATCTCAGTTTACATCCTCAACTCCCTTATTTATAATCCACATATCAAGCTTATATCCAAAACTAACCTTTTGACCCCTGGCAACACTAGTCTACTTGTGTCTGTGGATTTGCCTCTTCTGGACATTTCACATACGTGTGATTACATAGTATGTGGCCTTCTATTTCTGGCTTCTTTCATTTAGCAGAATGTTTTCAAGGTTCATCCATGTTGTGTCAGTACTTTATTTCTTTTTATGGCTGTATTGTATTCCATCGTGTGAAGTTATAGTGTCCATCAAGTTAGTTAATGCCAATTCAGTCTTTCTAGTTGTTAATCCTATTGGCTCTATCTGGAAAATATCACCTGAATCTGACTACCTTTATCCACTTTTAGTGGTCCAGTCATTAAAATGTCTTTGTTTTTGTAAATGGCCTTTTTACACCTGTCCTTGGCCTCTTTTATATATTCTTAATAGAGAATCTGGAGTATCCATTTTTTTCATTTTAATTCAAATGAGAATTCTTAAGTCACTCCTTTTCTAATGGCTCTGTATTTCATAATAACTACATTTCAAAAAAATTAATGCAACTCCATAAGGCCTTACACAATCTTGCGCTGAGTTTTATTTCCCTTGGTCCTCAACTCCTACTGCTCTCTCCCTTGCTCACCCTATTCTAAGCACACTGGAAGAACTAACACAATAGAAGTTTGATATCAATTGCATAGCTGCATAATACACTTTATCTGATTTTTCTAAAGGGCAATTTGCATAAAATAGACCCAGCAGTCTAATATTCTACCTGAGAAGCAAGCAAGTTTAAGTAAAGTTGATCTAAGTTGGTCAATACTATAGCTATCTTTTTAATATAAGCATTTTGTTTTAGAACATTTTAGATTTACAAAATTATAGCAAAGATGGCACATAGATTCTCAGATACCCCACACCTGTTTTCCTATTATTGCTAACTTAGTATAGTACATATTGATACATTATTTTAACTAAAGAACATACTTTATTCAGATTTTCTTAGTTTTTACCTATTTTTCAATTTTTTTCTTAAGAATCCATCCAGAATATCACATTAGATTTCATTTTTATGTCTCTTTAGGCTTCTCTTATCCCTGTGATAATGTCCCAGACTTTCTTTGTTTCTCATGACCAGTTTGGGGGTTTACTGGTCAGGTATATTGTAGGATCCTCCTGTACTGGAATTTCTCTGATGTTTTTCTCATGATGAGCCTGGTGTTATGGGTTTTGGGGAGGAAGAACACAGAGGTAAAGCGCTATTTTCGCCATATCATATCAAGGGTATACACTATCAACATGACTTGTGACTGTTGATGTTGACTTTGATTACCTGGATTTTTTTCAGGTTTGTCTACTGTAAAGTGACACATTTTTATCCCTCTTCATACTATACTCTTTGGAAGGAAGTCAACTATGCATAGCTCATATTGAAGGAGTGGGGATTTATATTTCCTTCATTTAGTAGGGAGTAGTTAAATAATTTACTTGGAATTCCTTTGAATAGATTTCTCTCTTCTCCCCAATTTATTTAATGATTCAATAATTTATATCAATAGGGAGGCATGGATATTTATTTTATACTTTGAGTTATCATCTGATACTTAATTTTGTTGCTCAAATTGTTCTATTTTTTGCCACTGGAAGCCCTTTCAGCTGGCTTCTGTGTCTCTTAATTATCTATGCCCCCCCGCATTATTATTGTGTGTGTGTGTGTGTGTGTGTGTGTGTGTGTGTGTTCTGAACACTTCCTTACCCTCTTGTACTACAAGGTGCTCTAGGCTCATTTTGTGTATTTCTCGCTCTGGGGAAATAAGCTACACTCACTCCTAGGATAATCTAGTTTTCCAAGGAACTCTGGTTCCTTTTATTGGAGAATGGTATTAGAAACCAAGATCTGGATGCTAGGTATGCTCATTGTTACTGAGTCTTATTGCTTCCAGGCCCTCTCAGCCGACAGGAAAAAATTGTATATATAAATACTAACCCATATTTGTACATATGTCTATAAATATTTATATATGTAACCATCCCTATCTATGTTAAGCTAAACATGAGTTCATACTGTTGTGTTCAACTCTATTGCAGTATCACATGGACCATTTTTAGCCTCCTCTCCTTTCTGACCTGTAAAATCCCATTCTAGCTGTGAGAAACCTAACTTCCACCATCCAACAAACATTTACTTAAGTCTTAAAATCCAGTATACATGTATAATAGTATCAAAATTGTTAACCTGTACCCTTACCCTAATGAGAAGCAACTTTATCAGCTAGAGTACAGTTCTTATGTACACTTTCTTTTGTCATTAATTTTACAGAATCCACTCATTTCCAGTTATGTAACTCAGTGGCTCCCTTCCAGCACCCAAATTCATTGAAGGGGTTCAGTGAAGTTCTGTCATGTGTTTGTAATACAGTAAGATTGTTCGGTCATATTCTTCATCCCATCCCGGGATTCCTCTGACCTCTTAGATATTTTTTTCTTATTTCTTTTTGCGGTATGCAGGCCTCTCACCGTTGTGGCCTCTCACGTTGCGGAGCACAGGCTCCGGACGCGCAGGCTCAGTGGCCATGGCTCACGGGCCCAGCCGCTCCGCGGCATGTGGGATCCGCCCAGACCAGGGCACAAACCCGTGTTCCCTGCATCGGCAGGCGGACTCTCAACCACTGCGCCACCAGGGAAGCGCTTTTTTTCTTTTTAATGTGCATTAAGATTTACTATTTGTGCTGTAAAGTTCAATGGCTTTTGACATTTTTATAGTGTCTTATATTCTTAATTACAGCATTATATCAAATAGTTTCACCCCTCTAAAAATATCATCTGTACCTTACATATTTAAAACTTCCTCCACTCCCCCTCTGTCCCTTAGCAACCACTGATCTTTTCTACTATCTCCTTAGTTCTGCCTTTTCTACAATGCCATGTAATTGGAATGATACAATACATATGCTTTTCAGACCAGCTTCTTTCACTTAATAATATGCATTTAGGATTCATCCATGTGTTTTTGTGGCTTGATAGTTCATTTATTTTTGCTTTTTAAAATATTTCCATTAAAATTTGTAGAATTCACTGCTTAAACCATTTGGGCCTAATGGTTTCTTTTTTGGAAGGTTATTAATTGTGGACTCAAATTCTTCAATAGATATGGGACTATTCAGGTTACCTATTTCTCCTTAATTGGGTTTCAGTGTTTTGTGTCTTTCAAGAAATTGGTTCATTTAATTAAATTATTAAATTTGTAGGAATAGAGTTGTTCATAGTAGTTTACTCTTGCCCTTTAAATGTCCATGGACCTCTCTCTCATTTCTGATGTTTGAAATTTGTGTCTTTTATCTTTTTTTTATTCTTGGTTAGCCTGACTAGAGATTTATCAGTTTTACTGATCTTTAAAATAAAAGGTTTTGGTTTTGTTGATTTTTTTCTAATATTTTCTTGCTTATAATTTCATTGATTTCTGCCCTAATTTTTATTACATCTTTTATTCTGATTCCTTTAGGCTTAAATTGCTCTTCTTAAGATCTGATTTTAGCTCTTTCTTCTTTTCTAATATCAATATATACATTTAATGTTATAAATTTATCTCTAAACACTGCTTAAAAGAGAAGCATCCCACAAATTCTGAAGAGTTATATTTTCATTTTTATTTCAAAATATATTTTGAAATATACTTCTTGAGATTTGTCTTTGGCCAATGTGATATTTAGAAGTGTGTTATTTCTAATTTTTTTAAGCTATTGTTTCATTAGTTTTGAGTTTAGTTTAATTTAATTGGTTTCTAGTTTAATTCCATAGTGTCAGAACATACTTTGTATGATTTATATTCTTTTAAATTTGTTAAAGTATGATTTATGGAGCAGAATGTGGGTTATCATGGTGAAAGTTCAATACAAGTTTGAGAGGAATGCATAATCTGCTGTTGGATGGAATAGTCTATAAATCTCAATTAAATCGAGTTGATTGATGGTGCTATTTTGATGAACTATACACTTGTTGATTTTCTGCCTGCTTGTTCTTCAGTTACTGATAGAGAGGTTTTGAATCCTTCAATTATTATAGTGTATTTGTCTATTTCTCCTCTCTGTTGTATCAGTCTTTGCCTCTTATACTTTGACCCTCTGCTTTTAGGTACGTACATGTTTAGGATTGTTATGGCTTCTTAGAGAATTGACCCAGTCACTATTATGTGGTGCCTGACTTTATGTCTGATAGTTTCCTTTGTTTTGAAGTCTTCTTGTCTAAAACTAACGTAACAACTCTATATTTATTTTGATTAATGTTATATGGTATAACTTTCTCCACTCCTTTATTTTTAACATATCTGAGTCTTTATGTTTAAAGTGAGTTTCTTATAGCTAACATATAGTGGAGTCTTTTTCTGTTTGTTTTATTCACTCTGACAGTCTCTGTCCTTTAATTTTATATTTAGACCATTCACATTTAAAGGGATTATTGATATATTTGGTTTAACATCTACTGTATTTGAAACTGTTTACTATTTGTTACCAGTGCTTCTTTTACTGTTTTCTTTGGTTTTAGTTGAGTATTTTATGTGTCTCCATGTTATCTTCTCTCTTAGTTTATTAATTATATTTCTTTAAGTAATTTAGTTTTTTCCTTAGATTTCCTCTGCTCTGTTCTCTTTCTCATCTCCTGTTAGTCCAGTTAACCATATGTTACACTTTTGAAATTTTCTCACAGGTGCTGTGTTGTTTTTCCATTTTTTTTCTTTGACTTTCAGTTTGGAAGCTTTCTATTAACTCATCTTCAAGCTCACTGATTCTTTCCTCAACTTTATTGAGTCTACTAAGGAGCCAATTACATACATTCTTTCTGTTACAGTGTTTTTATTTCCAGTGTTTTATTTTGATTCTTTCTTATAATATCCATCTCTCTGCTTACATAGCCACCTGTCTTTGCAGGTTGTCCAAGTTTTCCATTAGAGCCCTTAACACATTAGTTATTTTAAATTCTGTTACTTCTAACATTTGTATCTATCTGAATCAGATTCTGATGATTACTTTGTCTTTCTAGATAATTTTTCTTGTCTTTAATGTATCTTATACTTTTTTTGTTGAAATATGGACAAGATAGGATACACTACAGATAAATAGGCCTCTTCTGTGGGAATTTATGTTTTCTTTTTCATGTCATCAAGATCAAGATTTTTAAAAAATTTTATTGGAATGTAGTTGATTTACAGTGTTGTATTAGTTTCAGGTATACAACAAAGTGATTCAGTTACATATATGTGTTGATTAATACTTTTTCAGATTGTTTTCTCATGTAGGTTATCACAGAATATTAAGTAGAGTTCCCTGTACTCTACAGTAGGGCCTTGTTGGTTATCTGTCTTATATATTGTAGTGTGTGTCTGTTAATCCCAAGCTCCTGATTTATCCCCCCCGCCAGGCATTTTCCCTTTGGTAACCGTAAGTTTGTTTTTGATATCTGTAAGTCTGTTTCTGTTTTGTAAATAAGTTCATTTGTGTCATTTAAAACAAATTAGATTCCACATATGAGTGATATCATATGATATTTGTCTTTCTCTGAGAATTTATGTTAATCTGGCTAGAAGTTGGGCTTCGTTTAACGTTTTCTATAACTATAGGTACCACAGGCTTCCTGTGCCTCAGATGACCTTGTTTTTGTTTCTTGTCCTCACCTGGGGCTTTCTAAGCCTCTTCCTCAGAGACAGTTGTGTTTTGTACATGATTTGACAGTGATCCACTATTACCTTTTGGAGCCCTGTTGGTGTAGTGGTAAAGCATGAGGAAATGGGAGAGTTCTATTATCTTCCAGTTAAATCTCAGTCTTTAACTGGGCCTATGTCTATGGACTGGGACCTTCACTCTACAAATTTCTCCACTCCTACTGGCCTTAAGTGAGATAGAAAGGGGGCTGGATTGGGAGAAATCCCTTCCCCCAGGTTGGATAAATCTCTGGCAAAATGCTCTTTCTAAGTGAAAGTAGACCTCTGTATGGAGAATGTTCTGGGACTATTTCACAAGGTTTATTTATTTAGTCCTTCTGTCAGAGTCATCTGGTAGTCTTTCTAGGATCTTCACTATACAAACCTGGTGAAATTTCTGGAGGTAAATCCTGTGAATGTATGAGACCCCACCTAAGACTGTAGCCCTTAGATGTTTCTCATTCTCACACTAGCCCAACACAGTTCCCAGAAAGTTATCAAAGTTACCTTTTAACTTTTCTATCATTTTATGGCATAAGCAGCCTCTGCTCCAGGTAAACACATCTCTGCTATGACTCTCTCTATTTGTTTGTCTCTCCAGATGTTGGCATGGTAGTTTGCCCTGAGCTCAAGTCTCTGACGGGTCCAAGAAAAGTCATTGATTTTCAGGTTTTCCAGCACTTTCTTGCTGTAAAAATGGGAGTGAAGATTTCTAAGCTCTTTACAGGAAGTCTGTTTTCACTACTATAGTTTTTATCATCTTGAGTGACATAATTTTATTTATTGTTTCTTATTCTATGTCTTTGTAAAAAGGAGTTTGTTACTGGCTAAGCACATCATAAGATAGTATTGGTTCACAACCTCAGGAATATCCCAGGTGAAATATGAAATTGGCCCCCATATATGGAGGGCAAGGGGAGATTGGAAAAAGAGGCAGACCGCTGTAGGTGGGCAGGTGGCAGGTTTAATAAGCAAGGGAACTTAATTATAAGGCTTGTCGTGGGTGACCACAAGATGAGTAGATACCTGCATCTGCCTGCCAGAACCTTAAAAATTTATATAGAGGCCTAATTGGGTTTAGTCACATGCATCGAAGACCTTAACTGGGTTCAGTCACAACACCGTATTTTTATCTCAAGACTATCCTTAGAGCAGCTTCTGGGACAGGGAAGGCGAGCAGAACACACATTCCAAGGACAGTGCAGGGGGTAAGAAGCCTTCATTTGCCCCAGTCCAGCTCACAGATCAACTGGCAATCACATCTTGATGACTTCCTTCAACAGCTGGGTCCTCAGCTCCTTTAGAATATAAATTTTAATACTACTTTAAAGTTGAGGTCAATATGAATTTTCTATGATAACAGTGGATTTCAAATAATATTTCACAATATATTTTGGGCCTTTTAATTTTAAATTGGATTTTAATATTTACAATAAAAATAACCAACGTTTCTTTTTTTGTAACTTATTTTATTGAAGCATAGTTGATTTACAATGTTGTATTAATTTCTGCTGTACAGCAAAGTGGTTCAGTTATATATACATTCTTTTTCATATTCTTTTCCATTATGGTTTATCACCGGATATTGAAAATAGTTCCCTGTGCTATACTGTAGGACCTTGTTGTTTATCCATTCTATATGTTATATACTAGTTTGCATCTGCTCATGCCAAACTCCCAATCCATCCCTCCCTCACCCCCTTTCCCCCTTGGCAACTGCAAGTCTGTTCTCTATGTCTGTTAGCCTTAAGCAACATTTCTTGAATGATCTACTGTGTGATTTGTGTTATGCACAAGAAGTTTAGGTTGGTTGTCTAACTTTAGTTAGTTGGTTGTTTAACTCATTTTATGTAAAATTTCTACGAGATAGGTATTTCTGTCATCCCCACTTTACCCGTAAAGAAAGAGTTTCAGAAAGATTATGTAACCTGCTAAAAGTCACACAGCTAGTAAGAGGTAACAGGATTTGAGTTTAAACAGTCTGATTTCAGTCTTCTCTTAATGTCTACATGATATTAGCTCCCCAGAGGCCCTATAGGATTAGCTATATGGATTATGCTCTCCAATAGCAAAACTCAATAAATATCCTTTTATATGCTGTGGTCACAGTGTGAACAGATGTTTGGTCCTGGTACCAGAAACCACATTCATCTCCCCAAGATGAAAGGTATTCCTTATACTATCACCAAAACATTTTTGCTAACCCTAAATAGCAGATTAGTTCTATTTATTTTATTTATTCACATAGGAGAACATTTTACATCTAACATATTAAATGTGTCATCATACCACTTTAATTTAGATTTTTCTTAGGGGGTTTATTCAAATTTTTCCATGGACATTGTGGAGAGTTTAAAATTTTTTACTTAATAATGCAGTGCATTACAAAAAGGGTGAGAGATTCCCACACTTCTATGTGTTCCCATTCCTTTTGCAAGGTGACTTTGAAGCTCCTCTCATTAAGAGGTGTGGTTTATTTCTTTGCTCTTTGAATTTGGTGTAGGCTTGTGATTTGGTTTGCCCCATTAAACGTGTGTGAGTGGCATTGCACCCATTTCAAGCTTAGACCTCAAGAAGGCTTGCATATTTCTGTTCTCCCTTTTAAAAACTTCCTGAGCCACATATGAAAAAACTAATTATTTGGGTGGTGGACTACATATGGTGCAGTTAACCCTGGCCCAGTCAACAGCTAGGCAACCAGCAGACATGTGAGTACAGCTCTTAGATAAGCCAGCCTCAGCTAACTTACTGCTGACCTCAGACACATGAGCAAGTTCAGCCCAGATCAGCCAAGTCTGGCCCAGGTTGGAAGGACCACCTGACCAACTTGAAGACTTGGTGGCAATATAAATGTCTATTGTTTTAAACCACTAAAGTTGGAATGATTTAGTATGCAGAAAAATCTCCTGATACAAATCATATTCTAGACCAAATATATACAGCAGGTGTGCCATATGATGTTTATTATTATTTTTTAAACATTATTTTAAAATTATTTTATTCACTTGTTGAAAGGTAAATAAAGCTATTTTAAAGGGAATATCTCAGAATTCCCTATAGTTATTCACTTTTTCCACACAGATGCAGACCTCATAATAGTAATAGTAGTAGCAGTACAGATAATAATAATAATAATTGAAAAACCACAATTTAGCACTTTATATATAATAGCTATTTAATTCTCAAAACAACCCATGAGAAAGGTGTATTAGTTTCCCCATTTAACTGTATTCTCAGGCAAAAGTAATTTAAGAACTTGGCTCTATCTTAGTTTGACTTAGTTCCCTTAATTTTCCTAACTATTCTGCTTCATGTCTTTCAATCTTCTACTCAGAAGGTTTTTATTTTTCTTCAGAAAGTTCAAAAGTCCCAAATTATGCATGTAATTAGCAACACAAACCTATACTTCAGACCGCTGCAAATATACGTAACACTGATCACCTAGTCATTAATTTGCTGCCCCCAATGCATCATAACCTGAGTTTAAATATGTTTAAAAGAGAGTGGGGTCAACTGTGGGTGATGGATGGTAACTAGACTTGTGCTGATCACTATGTAGTATACATGAATGTCAAATTATAATGCTGTACACCTGAAACTTACATAATAAGAATAAATAAAAATAAAAAATAAGTTTAAAAAATAATCCAAATGAAATTTTAACTGCAAGATAAATAGTTTACCAACTTTCTTTTCAACTTCAGTGGCAACTGACCTTTTGGGGCCGAGGATCCTTGAAAATATAATGGAAGTTATGAATTCTCCTTCCAAAGGAATGTGCAAACACACCAAATGTGCATTCAATTTTAGAATTCCTGTACCCCCCTCTGAAGGCTATCTTGGGGCCTCGAAATAAGAACTCCTAGATAAATAGAAAAATTAATTTTTGTGTGAAACTAAAACCATCATAGAGCTTTAGAGCTATGTATTCTGAGGACATAATTTATGTACCACTAACACTTCCCATCATAGCCTTTACACTGTCCCATTGTAGGGCTTGTAATAATTTTCTAAAGTCAGTTCTGATGTTATGGCCCATCATAAGGTACTAGATATTGTGTTTTGTCTAATAATTTCTTCCACTTCATCAATCAATGAATAGGCTGTATGTGAAACCAGGGAAAAAATTTTCAACTCGCAATGTTAGGTAAACTCACGCTTCTTTTAAACAAATATTATATGTTTATATAGTGGGAGAAGTAATTTTGTAATTGTCATGATTTCCTTCTTGCTTTTTCAACACAAAAGGGGCATTGTAACATCTATTACCATATACTAACTTTCTTCTATTTTATTTTACTATTTGACTACCATTTATCTTTTAGTGTTATTTATTTGTGCTTTCCTCTCCTCCCATCCCTTTTTATTATATGATTTTAGTTCTGTATGATACCTCAAATCCTTTATGGAATGAAGTGGGGTGTAAATTCACATGTAGAATAAATAAAGAGATTAATACCTCTTTTGAAATATTCAAGTCGTCCATATTGTTCTTATGATTTCCAAGGAATGTACGTTCCACAAAGGAATTTTTCAACCTTTTCCAGGTTTAAAGTTTCTCAAAAATAAATGTCTTCACACTGGGATTTTAAAGTCAGATTGACATTTCTTTGTGCAACTTTATTTTGGAATAGTACAACATCTCTATAATAGGATTTGGATTCTTTTTATTCCTAACTCTGATGCTGGCCTGTTTTTGACAGGTTGCCAAATCCCTCTGCACCTGTGTTGCTCTGTGTCTGAAAGTGGAGTAGTAAAATATGCTAACTCCCTTCCGCTTGAGGAGTGTGCCTTTATATGTAAAAGATTTAAGAATCTTGAAACAAAATCCTTTGTGTCGCAAAGAACAGCACTGACTGTTAATCCCACTTCATATTATTTGCCTCCTCAGTTTACTAACTTGAGTGTCCCTGGGGTGGCACCTGTAAATATTCTGAGAATGCACCAGGAAAAAGTTAAGATATTCATAATTCAATCAATGGACATTGTGATTGTGACTTTCTATAACCATAGCTCTTTAAAGTTAACTAGAGCATCTGTGTGAGTAACGACTCATGGGATCTGAGTCTGGTTAGGCCAGTTTATTAGAGCGTGGCGAATGTGCAGACTGTAGTCCCACTAGGTTTACTCCGCATAGTGTTTTTAGGTTGCTCTTAACCTTGGCCGGCTGCCTCTTGAATCCTCATTATTTGTGTTCAAGAGGAGCCCATTTTCAACACCTCCAATGGCATAAAAACTCAAAGAGCAGTTTACTGATAGTCACAATTTATCTGGTGAAAATAGAGGGTGGATGAGGACCCTCAGAATAAAGGTTTAGAGCAGGGATGTAACCATGTGTGTGATGCATATGTACAGATAACGTAACTTTATGTTACGAAAGAAGTGGAAGAAAACTCAGAAATCATTAGAATTTACCCTCCTCTTGTAAATGAGAAATCTAAGGCACAATGGTTTTTCTAAGATCATAAAGAATTAGTGCAAAACCAAGAAATAGAACTCAGGTTTTCCAGCACCCAAATAAGTGCTCTTTCTATGTCTCACAACATACTTGTTTCTCTTACAAAACTACTATCACATTCTAGGGTTTCATGGTTCGACCTTTCCATTCCACATTCTTTTCAATTCTTAGGTTCTATAAAAATGCAGTTTTGCCCAGTGATAATACCTTTGCTCATGGAATCTAGTCAGAGATGAAATGTTACTGATTTCTTAAAAAAAAGAAAAAGATTTTATTTTTTATTTCTGTTATATACCAACTTTAATATATTCCTTACTCATATTTAAATCAACGCAATCATCTGAAACATTTTGAAATACAATATGCTGTGTCTTGAACAATATAGAGTTTTGCATATCATAAATAGTCAATAATTATGTTTTTCAGTGAGTGGACAACTGAACGAAGAAAATAGGATTAAATTATAAATTAGATTACTAGTTTTATTGGCAGTTTGTTATAATAGTTTATATTGAGAATAAACTTAAGAATATTACAAGGGATGATATTTGGAACATTTAATAGATTTGTGTTTCACAGTGGCTTTACATAATTTTAGACAGTATTTATTTGCCCAGACTGAAATTACTTTAGAGTTATTCATTACTTCAGAGAACCAACTTTTTAATGGAATTTGCTACCAAACTACATATTTGGTTATGTTAGTCATTTCTCTAGCTGTTTGTGTCCTGTGTTTTCTAGAGGCATCATTTTTGTTTCTAATCATGACATTTATCATAGTATTCAAATGTTGGCTTTAGAATTATATAATTCTGAAAAGTGACCTTTCCCCTAACTTAATTATGCATTCGGAGAAGCCAATATGTATTTCTGCTATGTAATTAGTTTCTGATCTCTCTCTGAATGGAGTTTAGAAATAAAAATTTTGCTGTTAAATATTTTATGTTATCTAGTTAGCCTGTATTTGTCTAAATTTGAAAAGATTTTCTCATGATTAATAATATGTCCTGCCATTCTTTCAGTATTTTCTGATGATTACCTGTGAGAGGTGACACTAATTGTGTTAGCTTTATATCCAGAAACTATAAAGTAATTTAAATTTCTCTCTAAATTTTTACTAGCTGAGTGCTTATATTCATTAGAATACATATGATTGGCCAAAATAACACCACCACAAATAACAGTGTCTTGAAAAATACATGTTTTTTTAATCTCTCAGGTAATAGGCTGAGTATAATTAGTCCAGAGCTGAGATGATAAGTTGCTGGTGCCAAGGACCCAGGTTTTTATAAATTGTTTCTTTTATGATCCTTAGTGTGATGCCTCCATTCAGCCAGTAAATAGGGTAAAGAAAAGAGAAGAGCTTTCCTGTTTCTTTAGAGCATGACCTAAAAATCACAGATATATCTTCTCAAATCCCGCTGACCCTCATTTGGCTGCATGACTACTCCTAGATTCAAAGTAGCTGGTAATACAGTCTCTATCCATGTATCCATATGTCTCACTGTAATTTCCACACTCATGTCAGAAGGAAAGAAGAGATACTCAAAGAAAACTAGCAATCTCTGCCCAGGGTTTAGATCCTTTGATATTGCCCCACAGCTCTTGGATACACACTTCTATTTTGGTTTTGTTTCCACTCATTATTTCTTCTATTTATTTCAATTTGGAAATTTTCTATTGACCTGCTTTTAAGTTCACCAGTTCTGTCTTCTGGTGTGTCCTATGTAGTGATAAAGAATTATTCATCTCAATTTTACTACCTTCTATAGTTTCCATCTTTCTGCTGAAATTCTGTGATGACTATTCTTGCATGTTGTCCTTTTCCACTATGTACTTTAATATATTATTGGCAGTCAAAGTCTTTGATAGTTCCAAATATCTAAGTCATCTCAGTGTCTGGTTCTGTTGTCTGCTTTACCACTTGGCAAATATTCATTTTATTCCCCTGCTATATTTGTGTATGTGTGTTTGTGATCATTTTTTACTGAATTCTAGAATTATGTATAGAAGAACAGTAGAGACTGAGGCAAATAGTATCTCTGGCTAGAAAGGTGCCTGCCTCTTCTTTTGTCAGGCTACTATAAATGGAGAGTTGAGTCAAACTAGACAGGTGTTGATCTGAGTTTGATTTTGCTATACATTTAGTGCATCACAGATTACAAATTCCCCAGCAGTGGGCTGCTGCTACCTTTTATTGAGTGTGGAGCTTTAGGATGTTGGGGTGATTTTCTTTGCATTCCTGTTCCATGCTAAGCTTTCAGCAGACTGCACAATTGCACTGTAGAGGGAATCTTTTCCATGTTATTTCCCAGTGGTATTTACTATTTGCTTGTTACTAGGTATGAGGCATATGGTAAAAACAAGGGATATCTCTAAGATTTTATGATCCAGCCTCAGCTTTAGGTGAGTCCTCTCAACTCATATTAATGAGTCTTTCTCATCATCCTTGTTCTCCCCCATGACAGTCACACTCTGTCTTGTATCTGTGAGATTCCTGCTTTGGATAGATTTTCCTGCCCCTCCGGCAACAGAAGCTGACCTTTTTCACTGGGCAAACAAATTTGCTTCTGTACTTCCATCAGAAAAAGTGTGCCCTGGTCTGGGACTGGTGGCAGAGGATTTTGTCCCTTTGTTCCAGGAGAGTCCTGGAGCTTGTTCTTTGAGGCAAGGCTTGTGGTAGGTGAAGGGGAGGTTTCCTGACCCTTTGTCAGGGTCAGACAGTTTTTGCTTCTCCCATTTACCTTTGCTGGAAGTAGAAGCCAGTTTTCCTGTCCCTTACCCATTGGCTTACAGCTTTTGCTTCACATAAGAAAAAGTAAGAGGAGCAAGTATGAATTCATGCCTGTGCACCATGACGGGAGCTGTGTTGGCCTCCTGCACTGCCTCCATGAGCACGTGATGGAGGCTTATAGTGAAAAACCAGAGGGTGATTACAGAGTCACCTTGTCCCAGGTATTCTAAACTTTCACCCTGGTCATCTCCTGATCTTTAAGGACACATTAATGTTTCGGTTGTTTTCTTTTACTTTCTCCTACTTTATTCTTATGGGCTTGAAATGTTATGATTCTGTAGTTTTTATTTTACTTTTTGTTATTGTTGTTGTTAGGGTAGAAGTGATGTTCTCTTGTGGATTTATATATCCTAAGTTGATTCAGAACCTGTCCTGGGGTTTAAATAGCATATGTTCAGGGCTTCCCTGGTGGCGCAGTGGTTGAGAGTCCGCCTGCCGATGCAGGGGACACGGGTTCGTGCCCTGGTCCGGGAAGATCCCACATGCCGCGGAGCAGCTGGGCCCGTGAGCCATGGCCGCTGAGCCTGCGCATCGGGAGCCTGTGCTCCGCAATGGGAGAGGCCACAGCAGTGAGAGGCCCGCGTATGCAAAAAAAAAAAACAAAAACAAAAACAAAAGCATATGTTCAATATTGTCTTTTACTAAAATAGTTTTTTGACATTCATAGCCTTAGAGTGTACAGTACCAACTGTAAGCAATTCATTGCAACACACATTCAATAATTTTCAATTGGAATCTTAGTGTTAAACTTGTCTGACTTGTATATTGAACCAAACCCACTCTTAGCTAGTGTGTGAGCCTAGCTGAATCCCTCAATATTTGCATCTCAACCAATTCTCCACTGTTTTTCACATATGTGATTTACTGCTCTTACAAGGGTGGGGTGGATTTCTTTGTAATGTTGGAAATCATATATTCCAGTGCCATGCATAAATTTAGCCGCTTTCAAAGATCATGTGTAATATTAACAAACGTCAAACATCTATTCTGTTCTATTTAGAATATACAGTAGACTCATGATCTATGTCTGCATAGCTTCTGGATATTCTATCCAATCCTTAAATTTATGACAACAGACATATTAGTATAGGCAAATGGTTTCCTTTTAGTCATATTAGGGATGAAAGTCATATATTTCATATAGATATCAAACAAAAGGTAACCCAATGCCTATTTAACCTAAGAAAGTTCTTTTTATCATTACAATAGAATTATTGTGTGTACAATGCTACATGTAAATGTGTGGGGAGTGAGTGCATGTCCTACTTCAGAGGCTTCCTTAAATGGTCAGCTTTCTAGCACACATGATTCAAATTTACAGTTGAAAAAAATAATAGAATAATCTGTGTCATGAATAATCACCACCAGTAGCATATCCTTGAAATAGTAAATATTAAATTTGTAAAGAACAAAGACCTACTGTACCATAACTGATGGCAAAGCATAATGATTATTGGGTTTTAGGCTAGAATTAACTAATGTTTAAATATGGGCCCTAGCTCAAGATATTAACATCTTACAAGATAAATGCCAGCTTTTCTTTTTCCACTTTCCATTTTGAAAATTACTAAAATGCATGCTTTACTTGAAGCTTAATAAATATATTTAGTTGTAGCTTAATAAATATCTTACAGAAGAGATAAAATCAAGTTAATGATGTGTGTCCAGCAGAAATAGCCTTCTTATCTAACAGTTCAAGCCGTCTCATTTCTATAAGGACCCAATCTTCATAAGCTATAAGAACCACCCATTTGACACACTCTAGTAATTGTAATTAAAACATAAACATCTACTTTGCCGTGTTGTCATTTAATAGATTTTGATCAGCTTTCAAATTTATTTCCATCGTGGTGGTTTGTATGTTGTGATTAAGACTCAATTTGAGCCCCCATAGTGTGTCATTACTTTGTGACAATACAAAGTATGAGATCAGTCATTTGTACTGTTTTTCCTTATGCTAACTTTTTAAAAAATCTGTCAATATAATGGCTTTCAAATACTGAGTTGTATCTAGAAATCGATGCTCAGTTACTCTAGTCATTTCATATTCACTGTCATAATGTTAATCATGATGGTCTTAAGTGGTGATATTTAGGTATAATTTTATTGTAAGATCCTACAAAATCCTCTATTTCCTGTTTGGATTTAGCCAAGTATCTTCCTTAGTATATCTGGATTTGGCAGCATTCCAGTTCCTTTGATACTTTTGATAGAGGGATATTTGATAAGTGAAAACCAGTGGGCAGGGAAGAGCAAACCTACCACTGGCAGTTTAATTCTGATGCCCTTGATCTGGTTCAGGTTCAGTGGTTTGATATTAGACCCAGAGAGGAAACTTTCACACCTAATGTGAAAATGCAAACGATTGGCTTGTTGTTCCTGTGAAAATGCCAGAAATTGCATGTGTTAGTATTACCTCACCTGTAGAGAAAAGCCAATTTGATAATTACAGGCTGCTTTCCGCAGCTGTGAAGGCCCGCTTTCGAACCAATAGAAAACAACAGGAGGCCCAACCATGAACATTCTTTGAAAATTCTATTTACAAAATGTATGCATTAACAAACTACCCCACAGCTTCCTGGGAATTGAAGTCAGACCTGGTAAAGAAACAGTGCTTCTACATGGGCCTTGATCACATAGGATCTCTTGTATTCAACTCCCAGCAGGGTAGAATCGGTAGGTTTTCTTGAAAGTTCTATAAAATTTTCCTATTTATATATATAAACAGTCTAGCCAGTGTAATCACCAAAACCCAAAAGTCTAAATGGGCTTTTAATAAAAATTTAAATGATACTATACCCTAAGGAAATACCTATAGTTTGTAACCAAAATTTTCACTGACTTAACTCCAGCTCACTTGAAACTTATTTTTATCACTATGTATTAGTTGTTTTTTCTTAATTGTTTATTTCCCCAAAAATATTGTAAGCTTTTTAAGAGCAGAAATAAAGCCCTTTTCCCCATAGGTCTTACTACTTACTTGGCTCTTCATAGATATTGATTAATTGGTTGAATATACAAATATACTGTTATGGGAAAAAAATTGGGTGAGGTATATTTGCACAAACATAACATTTAAAATCAACGCCTTATTTCTCCTTTTGACAGAAATTTCACTCATTTTTATATATTTTAGAGTCTGTGAATGTGAAGTCTGCCAGTAAAATATACCATGTATTTAAGTTGTGTTGTTTATTTTTCTTAGTAAAATTAATACAATACTAAAAATATATCAAGCTCTAGTATGAAATTTAGTCAAATTGTATACCTTTAAAAAAAAAATCTTGTTCTTTTTGACGTAAAGTTCACTATTATAAGGCATTTAGAAAAGGTGTGACGGATTCTAGCTCATTCTAATGACCCCAGCAAAACTACAACTAAATAATCTGATAGTTTTTTTTTGAGGACTCCACTTAATGGAGGGTGCATTTTCTCTCTTTGCAGCCTCTTTTAGTTCAATGAGACTGAAATATATTTAAGAATTTTGATGAGTTTATTTTACCAGTTTGGGATGTATGGACCCTATTTCACAGTCTAAATCTTTCCAGGAATGTCCAAAATTGCCCCACTCCTAGAGGTTCATCTCAGAGCCTATTCAATGTAGGAGGTTGAGAAAATTGTTAAGCAAAAGAAATAGCAGAAGTACATATAGTCTTTGGGAAGGTGAAGGGTAATTCCTCCTGTCTCAAAAAAACCAGAAAATACTTAAATCTAGGTATCATCTGTGAACACATCTTTTTTACCTAAGGCCTATAGTAGGCTTAAAACTCACTTCATCAGAACTTTGGCTTAGTAGGGCTCAAAGGTAAATTGCTCAGTTCTGGCCTGGAATATCTTCTTGTGCTTTACTCATTTTTGGCTGTGAGTTCCATGTGGTCCTTATTTCATACTGATGCACCACAATTGTGGTATCCTTCAGTGATTAGTTCCCTAATTAGTAGCTGCAGAAAGTGTTTAATGTTTGCAGCTAAAACTTTTCAAGTTTACAGCCAGAATTGGGTATCTGATCTTACTTTTCCCCACTTGGCTCTCCACAGTAGATATAGCTTTCAGATAAAGCCATCTGTCTCTAATATTTACTGTATGTATTTTCTTCCTTTGTGTTACATTACTCCCTCCTTCCCTGTTTGGGGTCAAGGAAGAAAAATAAAGAAAAAAAAAAGCCCTCAAAGGTAAATGTTTCTGATTGTATTGCATTATGTCATTTCCTATGCAACCCCATTAAACAGTCCCATGACTTCGGTAGCTCAGAGTCATGATTTATAAATTATGCTTCATTCTTCATAAGATGTGTATTATATTGGCACATGATTATATGGGGTCTTTATATTCCTCTTTTTTTTTTCTTTTCATGTATCACTGTTTATTTTTCCCACCCTACAGACAGATTATAAATGGGTAGATATCATTCATGTATTGTTTTTCTTTTACATATTCCACAGCTGAGTGGCATTGTAAGCTATCAAAATGTACCTTATTGTTTAGCTGAAATAACTATGTGTCGTCTATTGCGTCTATTTGAGAGACAAGTTCTACTTCATCCAAGGAAATTACTAATGGAAAAAGTAAATGGTGAATGATGTGGAAAATGTCCTATCAACCTGCGTAATCCATTTATATAATGATGGCAGATTTGTCTCTTGAGGTACCTTTTGCTTCTATCATTCTATAATTATGGATATTCAAATCAGAACAGTGCGATAATGATTGCTTTGAGCACTCTGAGGTATTTCTATCATAATAGCAAAGCGCCTACCTCTCCGACTGCATTTCTTGCTAATCCTTCCCTAGATCAGGAATTAGCAAACTTCTGTAAATGGCCAGATAGCTAATATTTTAGGTTTTGTGGGCCATGTAGTCTCTGTTGCAACTAGTCAAGTAGGCTTTTTTAATGGGGTCTGACACTTATTGAAAATATGAAGTAGAATTTGTCCAGGTAGTGTTGAAGCCAAGTACAGGGGTTATTTTATTGACCAACAGACACATGACTGAGAAAGTGCTCCAAATTCAGAAGAGATCTGGCATCTGGGCAAAACTAACTAATTCGAAGGTGAGATGATTTGATTTGGCTGCAAGGCACCCCTGGGCCCTGGCAGCCATCTGGCAGGAGTAGAAAATGTCTTTGAGAGTGGGGAGGGAATGGGCTTCACAGAAGGTGAAAGGCTGGCCCCTTGGGAGTGGTGGCAAGCTGTCTAAATAATTGTCCAGGGACTATGGCCCTTTTGCGTACCTCCTAAGTGAGTCCAGATCCACTGTGGTGATGGTCTCTTGGTGGGATGTGGTAGATGATGATGGCAGCAACAGCTAAGGTCTGCAGACAGATGCAGGTCTGGTAGTCTTTTCTACCACTGTTTTCACTCTGCTTTGCAACGTCAAAGAGCCATAGATAGTAGTAAACAAATGTGTGTGTGTGTGGAATAAAGCTATCTAAAAAGCATAAATGAGATTTGGCCTGAGGGCCATCGTTTGCCAACCTTGCTCTAAGTGGTTATGCATTGGCCACACTAGCCATTTTTCATTTTTCAGTTTCCTGAACAGGTAAAGCTCCTCCTCACTTCAGGTGCTGTTCCACCACATAGAATATTCTTGTCCCTGCTTTTCTGTATTCTTGACTTCTTTTCTTCTTTTTGATCTCCGCTTACATGAAATCAGGCTCAAAGATAGTGTTACATTCTGGTCTACCTGGGACAAACCTGATTTATATCTGTGGTCCTGGTATAATTACTGATGTGATACCTGTCACTTTGAAATGTGACATGGTTGGGATGATAAATTACTAGTCAAAATTACAGGTTACCCTATTCAAAAAAATAAAGACTTCTCTGACCATTCTATGTAAACTAGGACACTATCAGATCATCCATTATTTATATGAGAAGCTCTGGAATTTGCATTTATTTTGTGCATTTATATTATTTACTGTGTGCCTCTCTCTCCCTAGTAGAATGAAAGACTGCATGGGAACAGAGTCAAGTCTGCTCTGTTCATGTTGCATCTCCACTCCAAGCATACTGCACGCAAGAGACAGTATAACCCAAAAAGTTGAATGAGTGAGCATATAAGTATTTGTTAAATGATTTCACATCTGGACATAGTGAAATTCTCATTATTATATATTATCCACAATGACAAAATACTTTTCTCTAACATTCATAGCTTAATATTAGAGATTTTCTTTCATCCTTAACAGAGAATTGGATGTAGGTTTCTGAACTGACTGGCCTGACAAGAGTAGCATCCAGATTTTTGCTTAATGGCTCCTCCTCTACTTCCTTCCATGGATTTCTGGACAAAGGTGGTCTGGACATCTCTGTACTAAGACCTACTTGGGTAGTCAGAAGATGGCAGTGTTCTTTAAATGACCCTAGTTTAATCTCAGCGATCTTCCCTTTCTCCAAGAAAATGGAACCTATCATCTGGCTGAGAATCTTTTAAAAATCCCCAATATCTGCATCACCTTTTCCCTGGTATTTCCTACTTCTTAATATAAAGAGATTTGGTTTTTCACTGTTTCCAGAATGGTTGATGGAAATCCCATCTGCTCAATATTATTATACGGATGTAGTGATATTCACTATGAAGAAAGGAGTTTTGTATAAGTATGTAAAATATAAATAAGAGTATAAAATTTTTATACAGCCTCAAACTGTGGGAATGTATTTGTGTCTGTAGCTGAAAATGCAGTAATGTACTCTTGCTAATTAAAATGAATTTTTATTAGTCTTAGGCTGCTGCCAAAAGAAAACAAATATTTCTACTTACTTTGGTGGGGACCTAAGCAACTTGAAACAAAATTTAGTAGCAATTAAAATCTTTCATTTACTTCTAAATATGTGAATATATTAATATTTTATCTCAGCATCCTGATTTTACTTTTTGAATATGTTAATTTCTGTTTAAAAATCTCTATCACCAAAGAAGCAAATACTGCCTCCATATTCAACTTTGGAAATTAATCAAGTCGCTGTGCCTTTTTAAACATATATGGTTTCCTCTTAGTTAAGAGGAAGCATTAAAGAATGATTTTTGTTGAATAATAATTGATTTTATTAAACATTAGTATAATTTAATAAATTATAAATAAGATATGGCCATTTTGGTAATACAGAAATAATTCAAATTTGAATCATTGAAAAAAGTGAGTGGGATTTTCAGTTATACTCAAAACATTATGCAGAAATAAATAGCATGTTTTGCTTAGTATTGACAAAGCATAACTAACAAAAAAAAAAAAAAAGAAAGAAATTAGATGGTGTTACAGGCTGAGTTGTGTTCTCCTAAATTCATATATTGAAGTCCTAACCCCCAGTTAAACCCCCAGAATTTTACTGTATTTGGAAATAGGGTCTTTAGAAGTAATTAAGTTAAAATGAGGTCATTAGGGTGGGTCCTAATCCAGTATTACTAGTGTCTTTATAAGAAGGAATATTAGGACACAGACACACAGGAGAAGGCCATGTGAAGACAGCCATTTACAAGCCAATGAGAAAGGCCTTGGAAGAAACCAACCCTGCCAACACCTTGATCTCAGACTTCTAGGTGCCAGAACTGTAAAAAATTTTTTAAAAATTTTTCAAAATGAAAAATTCTGCTGTTTAATCTTCCCAGTCTTTAGAACTTTGTTATGGCAGCCCTAACAGAATAATAGAGATGGGAAAATTTTACTGCATCTCCTGAGGACAGCATGGCCCCTGCCTTCTGTTCCAGACATCTATACTCTCATGGGCGTTCACTTAAGGAACCACCGTTTTCCCCTAGTTGCTGCAGAATATCTTCTTTATTATAAAGATAAAAATTGAAAAATTAAAATTCCTGTAAAAATACCCACGAGTTTCTAAAAACTTAGTATTGTGGTCTGGTTTATTCCTAGCTATTTAAACATTAAAATAAATTGTAATTTTCTTTACATTACAGTTTACAAAATGCTTCCATATCCATTATCACTGTTTATTTTCATAAATGCCATATTCAGTGGGATAAACAAAATTTTATTTTCTGTTTTTATAGATGAGAAACTGAAGTTCCAAAGTTGATTGACTTAGAATAGCTCATAAAGTCAGTACAGTAGAACTGCAATGCTAATCAAGATCTTTTGACTTCAAACTCAGTTATATTTCTTGTATACCCCATTGCCCAATTCTTTATCTGAAAATCTTTAGGTCCTTAATAATATCTCTTAGTGCAGTGTTCTTCAAACAGCTGATTATGACCCGTTGGCAACCCATGTTATCAACTTAATGTTTGACAATTGTACCAAAAATGACATCAAATGGAACAGAATAGATTATATTACTAGAACTGAAAGTTAATATTGTTTCTTGATGTTTTACTTGAGCAATTTGTGTGTCTGTGTGTGCATACTTAGTTATAAAATAAAACATACCTATAGTAAGACAATATTTGAAAATGATTGCCATGATATATTTCTCTAAAAGGTTATTTAAATATTTTCTTGCTAATGCTTTGGGGTTTTGTACAAATGCTCATTTAGCTTTATCTCTTAATTAGGAGGCAAAGCCCTTGAACAGAAGAAATATTGCTTATTACTTCTTCCTCAGAGAGTGTTGAACTGATGGTAGACACACGAGAAATGATGAATGAATGACTTGAGTACATGACTGTTAGCTCTGAAAGTCATGAAAATTATTCTTATGTGTTACCACTCTAGTTTTATTTATGGACATCCTTAAAGCTAGATGAACTTTTGCAACAGTATTCTCAGGTGGTACTTTGTATGTTGTTTTGAGTACTAAATTCTTTTTCCTTAGGCCATGTTCTCCCAGGTGTATTTTCACATCTATCTAAAAATCTCTTAAAGATTAAGGGAAAGAGTCTAAAGATTTGCCCTAATTATATCATCAGAGAAGTACATTCTCATAAACTGGTAGGGACTTTCCTTTTCATCTCTCCTTTCCACAGATTGGAGAGAAAATTTTCAAAGCCTACTGATGGCCTAAGAAACTTAGGCCCACCCAAAAAGTGGATTTTAAAAACAAAACAAAAAAACCTTCTAATTTTTAACTTGCATTTCTTTTAAATTTATACGTTAATATTATTTATAAATATACTGATTAAATTTATATTAATAGCTGATTATTTCATATTTAAAACTGTAATATGTTTAAACAACCCTGTTTTTATATCACACACACTCCATTCAGGACTCAGATTTAATCCTGGAAGTAAAATCCCTGCAGAGATACACCGAGAACACCTTTCAGGGGAATGCCAAAGCAGAATGATGAGCTTTAGATTAAGATCCAAATATCAATAAAGCATAGCTGTATTATGGGAGGAGAGGAAACTTTCCCAATCAACACCTGCCATTGGAAGGAGCTAACTTAGATATTTGTTGATACTTAGATTCAAATGTTGAAGAAGTTAACTGCCTTTTGATTAAATTAAAAGCATATTGCACAGAGATGGAGGTGAACTATATATATGCACAAACACACATATGCATTCACACACATACATACTTATATACACATATATATATACATACACACACACAGGACCTAAGTAATTTTGAGTTTAGTAGAATCAATATTTTGAATTTGTTTGAAAATATTAGGAAAACTAGAGAAAATTGCAGAACACCAGCCAAATATAAATCCAAACTTCTTTAAAAAATGTTCTACCAACATTTGTTTGTATTTTCTTTGTAATCCATTTGAGTTCAACAACATAAAATTCCAGTGATAAGTGTCTAAAACAGGAGTTAGCAAATCATTTTTCTGTAGACTGTCCAATAGTAAATTTTAGGCTTTGTGGGCCATATGGTCTCCATCACAACTACTCAGCTGTGCTGTTGTAGGGCAAAAGCAGCTATAGACAATGCAGAAATGAAGAGTGTGGCTATCTTACAAAAAAACTTCATTTACAAAAATGAAAAGTGGGCCAAATTTAACCCATGGGCTATAATTTACCCATTCCAAGTACAATAGAAATTAAAGTGGTTTACAAGCTATAATGCTTGAATATATTTAATTTCTAATTTTTATAAAATGTTATCTTCTATAAGCTAGAATATGGTTGTATTGCCCTTCTTTATAAATTTTAGGGCATGAAAATTCTGTAAGTTTTTTACTCTGCTTTTCTTCAGTTGTAGAAACTTCCTCTGAGAACACCACTATATAGTTCAGTGGTAAATGAAATGTAAGATGTATCACCTGAAGCATAACATTTTTTGGAAATCTAGAGTCAGGTTTCTTATTCAAAAGGAAAAATAGTTTAAAAAAAAGTTTGTGTTTAAAAACAAGTGAGTTTTAAGAAAAACCTAGTCTTGTGAATCTTATGTTTATATCACAATTCATGGAAACATACTCTTTGAAGTGAAGTTTAGTCAGTACTTGATAAGAGAAAGTGTATATGCCCTTTTCAGTTATTATTTGCTCATTTCCCTTGTCTTGAATCAGTTGTCATAATGCAGGATTATTCATTATTTGAAACTTACACTTATTTTTATAAAATATATAATGACCTATATGTTTTGTTTTCCATTCATCAAGTTTTAATTTCCCTACGTTCTATTTTCTATCAAAGCGTACAAATAGGAAGAAGGAGGTAAAAGTTGCATCTTCTTCAATCTGGAAAAAGCTCTTTTACTTTGTCCTGCATAACATTCCAAGGGGCAGTGTTACTTTTTTACTAATAATTACTTGAACAGGCTGTCCAGTGTGCTTGTAAATTATCAAAGTAAATACATGATGTGAACTCTACCACTGGAAAGTAGTTCATCCTATTACAGATGGTCCCCAACTTAGGATGGTTCGACTTATGATTTTTTAACTTTATGATGTTTCAAAAGTGATATGCTTTAGGTAGAAAAAACTGTATTTTGAATTTTGATCTTTTCCTGGACTAGCGATATGTGGTGTGATGCTCTCTCCCCATGCTGGGCAGAGGCAGTGAGCCACAGCTCCCAGTAAGCCACATGATCACGAGGGTAAGCAATGGACACATTTACAACCCTTCTGTCCCCATACAACCATTCTGTTTTTCACTTTCAGTGTAGTAGTCAATAATTACATGACATACTCAACACTTTATCATAAAACTGACTTTGTGTTAGATGATTTTGCCTAACCGTAAGCTAGTGTAAGTGCACTGAGAACATTTAACATAGTCTGGGCTAAGCTATGGTGTTTGGTGGGTTAGGTATATTAAATGCATTTTTGACTTCCGATATTTCCAACTTACAATGAGTTTATCAAGACATGACCCCATCATAAGTCAAGGAAGACCTACAGTATTCATATTTGAACAATTTTGGTAGACTAAAAAGTTTCAAAATTTTCTCCTCTTGGAAGGTAAGAAATTTACTGGTAGGAGATAAGAGATGGTGAAGGATTGCTAGATATAGAGGACATAATAATCACTGTTAATGTGTTCTTCAATTTATAACTAGAAATATGTATAACTATGACTGATATATCTATATTAGTAGATAAGGGAAAAATCTGATTTAAAGTATGCATACACATTCTCTCACACACACCAAACACACACAACTAAATTATTTTTTCATTGCAAACAAAATTCTCCATATTTCTATTTTAAATAAAAATGTAAGGAGGCCAAGCTATTGAAACATTTGGGACTGTCATTCATATGTTCTTTATTGTATAATAAATTATACATATGCACGTACATATTTATATTCCAATTTGTACAACTTGTAATAATATTAATAAACTTTATATATAAGCATTTTATCTGTAGTTATTAAAATAAGATTTGTAAAAATTAAAATGAATTTGATATGAAAACTTCTTTTAATTACGTAATAAATAATTTACACATTGTGGATTGGCTTACATACAGGGGATAAATTAAGATTTTAGATTAAGTCTAATAATTATGTATTGGCAACATGTAATTTGATTGCCATATATCCATATGTGTGTATTAACGTGCAAAATTAGTTTGGGGATTTGTTTATTATGTTCAAAATAGAACTACATTTTTTTACCCACCTAAGTCATTCCGTCAGAGACAAGGCAAACTAATTTTTTCCTTTGTGGAAAATGTATAAGTGTATCTTTTTAACCTGAATTTCTAACATGAGAACATTATTTGCTTAACTACTTTGTACCTTCACATTAATTTAGCTGTGAAAGTCTCCTGTTAAATATTTCAAGGAAGTTGTGAGAGTGGAAGGTCTAAATATTATACTATACTATCTTGTGAAGTTACTACACACTAGGGGATGCGCCCAGAGTACTTTCTTACTAATTACTTTATTCTTCATGGAAGAAAAATGTGTCAAAACAAAAATACTTAATAAGGTAAAATTAAATATCTGATAATTATTCAGATATTCCTGAATCAATAAGGACTGTATCTAATTAAGTGTATTAATGAATGAATTTTTCATGAAACTTTCTTTCCTTCTTACCTCCTTCCCTCCCTATGTTCCTTCTCTCCAGTTCTCCTTCCTCCCCTCCTTTCCTTTTCTCTCTCTCTTTCTTTTTTTTTTTTTTATGGTAACACTCAATCTCTATATTTTCACACGTAAAATTCACACGTGAATCTTTACAGTTTCACTTGTAATTCTTCACTCTTTCTAATTCTACAAGCTTCTTTGGGTTACAAAAAAAAATTTTTTTTGTTTTACTTTGTAGAATTTTCCAAATCAATTGCAGATTTAGCAAGGTTCCTCGATGTTGAGGAGAAGCACTAGGGAATGAAAGTGCAGAAGTCTGGCTTTGTTTTTCTCTAGTTCGGCTGATGACAGTTTCTTAGTAAGGCAAAGTCAGAATCCTTGATCTAATGCCACAAGTCTGCAACCATGATTCTGGAGCTGAACAGTAGAAATGGAGGAATTTAAATATTAGGTAAGTACATTTGGTTCCTTTTTATCAGGGTACAATATGAAGTATGAACAGGGCATAGTAAGAGCACAGGTTTGAAGTTCAGATCCTAATGGAGTTTCATATTAGATGTGCAAACTTGGACCTTTATTCTGCCCCAAGCTCCTTATCTGCAAAATGGGGCCAATAACAGCATCTACTTCATATGTATTTTGTGGCACTGATTAGTAGAATTTAAAAAAATCACTGTGAAGTGAATTTCAGTTTCCTGTATAAGATTTCTGGGAGTTACTTTTATATATATTTTGGAATTTTGTATACTGACATTTATAAATGAGAATTTAAGTGAGAATATAACTGGAAATTTAGATTTTAAAAAATGTATCCAAACAATTTTTAAAGTTTTGTTTTTGAATTTTATTTTATTTTTTTATACAGCAGGTCCTTATTAGTCATCCATTTTATACACATCAGTGTATACATGTCCATCCCGATCTCCCAATTCATCCCACTGCCACCCCCACCTTCTGCTGCTTTTCCTCCTTGGTGTCTATACGTTTGTTCTCTACAAACGTGTCTCAATTTCTGCCCTGCACAACAGTTCATCTGTACCATTTTTCTAGGTTCCACATATATGCATTAATATATATTTGTTTTTCTCTTTCTGACTTACTTCACTCTGTATGACAGTCTCTAGATTCATCCACGTCTCTACAAATGACCCAATTTCATTCCGTTTTATGGCTGAGTAATACTCCATTGTATATATGTACCACATCTTCTTTATGCATTTGTTTGTTGATGGGCATTTAGGTTGCTTCCATGACCTGGCTATTGTAAATAGTGCTGCAAAGAACATTGGGGTGCATGTGCCTTTTTGAATTATGCTTTTCTCTGGATATATGCCCTGTAGTGGGATTCCTGGGTCATATGGTAATTCTATTTTTAGTTTTTTAAGGAACCTCCATACTGTTCTGCATAGTGGCTGTATCAATTTACATTCCCACCAACAGTGCAAGAGAGTTCCCTTTTATCCACCCCTCTCTAGCATTTGTTGTCTGTAGATTTTCTGATGATGCCCATTCTAACTGGTGTGAGGTGATACCTCACTGTAGTTTTGATCTGCATTTCTCTAATAATTAGCGATGTTGAGCAGCTTTTCATGTGCTTCTTGACCATCTGTATGTCCTCTTTGGAGAAATGTCTATTTAGGTCTTCTGCCCATTTTTCGATTGGGTGGTTTGTTTTTTTTTATATTAAGCTGCATGAGCTGTTTATATATTTTGGAGATTAATCCTTTTTCTGTTGATTTGTTTGCATATATTTTCTCCCATTCTGAGAGTTGTCTTTTCATCTTGTTTGTAGTTTCCTTTGCTGTGCAAAAGCTTTTAAGTTTCATTAGGTCCCATTTGTTTATTTTTGTTTTTATTTCCATTACTCTAGGAGGTGGTTAAAAAAGATCTTGCATGGAGTATCTTTTTCCATCCTTTCACTTTCAGTCTGAATGTGTCCCTAGGTCTGAAGTGGATCTTTTGTAGACAGCATATATATGGGTCTTGTTTTTGTGTCCATTCAGCAAGCCCGTGTCTTTTGGTTGTAGCATTTAATCTATTCACGTTTAAGGTAATTATCGATATGTATGTTCCTATTACCATTGTCTTAATTGTTTGGGGTTTTTTTGTAGGTCCTTTTCTTCTCTTGTGTTTCCCACTTAAAGAAGTTCCTTTAGCATTTGTTGTAGAGCTGGTTTGGTGGTGCTGAATTCAGTTAACTTTTGCTTGTCTGTAAAGCTTTTGATTTCTCCATGGAATCGGAATGAGATCCTTGCCGGGTAGAGTAATCTTGGTTGTAGGTTCTTCCCTTTCATCACTTTATATCATGCCACTCCCTTCTGGCTTGTAGAGTTTCTGCTGAGAAATCAGCTGTTAACATTATGGGAGTTCCCTTGCATGTTATTTGTCATTTTTCCCTTGCTGCTTTTAATAATTTTTCTTTGTCTTTCATTTTTGCCAGTTTAATTACTATGTGTCTCAGCGTGTTTCTCCTTGGGTTTATCCTGCCTGGGACTCTCTGCACTTCTTGGACTTGGGTGGCTATTTCCTTTCTCATGTTAGGGAAGTTTTTGATTATAATCTCTTCAAATATTTTCTCTGGTCCTTTCTCTCTCTCTTCTCCTTCTGGGACCCCTATAATATGAATGTTGTTGTGTTTAATGTTGTCCCAGAGGTCTCTTAGGCTGTCTTCATTTCTTTTCCTTCTTTTTTCTTTATTCTGTTCCACAGCAGTGAATTCCACCATTCTGTCTTCCAGGTCACTTATCCGTTCTTCTGCCTCAGTTATTCTGCTATTGATTCATTCAAGTGTAGTTTTCATTTCAGTTATTGTATTGTTCATCTCTGTTTGTTTGTTCTTTAATTCTTCTAGGTCTTTGTTAAATATTGCTTGCATCTTCTTGATCTTTGCCTCCATTGTTTTTCTGAGGTCCTGGATCATCTTCACTATCATTATTCTGAATTCTTTTTCTGGAAGGTTGCCTATCTCCACTTCATTTAGTTGTTTTTCTGGGGTTTTATCTTGTTCCTTCATCTGGTACATAGCCCTCTACCTTTTCATCTTGTCTATCTTTCTGTGAATGTGGTTTTTGTTCCACAGGCTCCTGGATTGTGGTTCTTCTTGCTTCTGCTGTCTGCCCTCTGGTGGCTGAGGCTACCTAAGAGGCTTGTGCAAGTTTCCTGATGGGAGGGACTGGTGGTGGGCAGAGCTGGCTGTTGCTCTGGTGGGTAGAGCTCAGTAAAACTTTAATCTGTTTGTCTGCTGATGAGTGGGGCTGGGTTCCCTCCCTGTTGGTTGTTTGGCCTGAGGTGACCCAACACTGGAGCCTACCTGGGCTCTTTAGTGGGGCTAATGGCAGACTCTGGGAGGGCTCATGCCAAGGAGTACTTCCCGGAACTTCTGCTGCCAGTGTCCTTGTCCTCACAGTGAGACACAGCCACACTCCGCCTCTGCAGGAGACCCTACAACACCAGAAGGTAGGTCTGGTTCAATCTCCTATGGGGTCACTCTCCTTCCCCCTGGGTTCTGATATGCACACTGCTTTGTGTGTGCCCTCCAAGAGTGGAGTCTCTGTTTCCCCCAGTCTTGTCAAAGTCCTGCAGTCAAATCCTGCTAGCCTTCAAAGTCTGATTCTCTAGGAATTCCCTCCTCCCGTTGCCAGACCCCCAGGTTGGAATGCCTGACGTGGGGCTCAGAACCTTCACTCCAGTGGGTGGACTTCTGTGGTATAAGTGTTTTCCAGTCTGTGAGTCACCCACGCAGCAGTTATGGGATTTGATTTTATTGTGATTGAGCCCCTCCTACCATCTTATTGTAGCTTCTCCTTTGTCTTTGGATGTGGGGTATCTTTTTTGGTGAGTTCCAGTGTCTTCCTGTCAGTGATTATTCAGCAGTTAGTTGTGATTCTGGTGTTCTCACAAGAGGGAGTGAGAGCATGTCCTTCTATTCCGCCATCTTGAACCAATCTCAAAATGATATTTAAATTTTTTTAAAAAAAGTAAAAATCAAAAAATAATTTATGCATATACTTATGTATATGCATAATTGTGGTATTAAGATATATATTTATGTGCCTAATTGAAAATATTACATGCCATAATATTGTTTCCTGAAAACATTTGATAACATAAGGCCTGATTAAAAGTGTGTATTATGTGGACAAAAATATGCTTATCTTTCACAGTCTAAGATTATATTTTGCTCATATATCTAATGGTTGAATAGAGCTCTTTTCCCCAATGGCCTATTTGCTGGAAATGAGGCTCACCCTGATTAGAAAACTCCTGGCTTTCTAATGATACTGCCCCACATGTGTTTTAGGACAAAAATCTTATATCCTCCAGCGTGGTTATTTCATCTTGCCACAACTCTGCTGCTTCTATTGTTGGAGAGCTCCTTTGCTGGCCAGTGGTCATCTGACTTCTGCTAATGACCCATTAGTGCTTCCTGGAGGAGATACTGGCATAAGGATTGGTCCTGGCTCTGCTCACAGGAGGAATAAGAATGCAGATGTATTCGGGGGTGGGGAGTGGAGGGTTGTTGAGATGTATAACCATAGCCCATGACCATAGCCTAAGACTAATGGCATAGCCACTGGAGTTGAAAGACTGGAATTTAAATCCTAGCTCAACCACTTACAGGGTTCAGGGACTTTGGGGAAATTATGTAAGCTTCTCAAAATAGAGATAACAATCTCATGTTTTTCCAGAGTTGCCATGAGGATTTGTTTAATCCACATAAAATGCTTAGCAAGTAGTAATTGCTCAATAAATGATGATGGCAGTGGTGATGTTGATAATGATGATGGAAGCCTCATCCCTGCATTGTTTATGCTCCTGGCTTTCCACTACATAGCTACCAACATCACTCTGTTTTCTCCAGGGGAGTCCAAAGACCACCTAATTTTTTGACTCTGCTTAATCTCTTCCTTAAATGAAAAGTGGGAATATTATATATATATTATATACATATGCAATATATATTATATATATAAAACTGAATCACTTTGCTATACACCAGAAACTAACACAACTTTGTAAATCAACTATACTTCAATAAAAAATTAAATAAAAGATTTTAAAAACCTGGAGGACATTATCTTATGTAGAAAGAAAAAAAACTGGAAATATTTATAATCTTTGGGCCAAAACCCCAATTCCTATCCACCGATCCCTAGAGCCACTATAAAAAAAGATGATGCTCTTAACTTTCTCAGGGTCTGAATTATTCAGTCTTATTCTTGATCAATTTTTATAATATAATGGAAAATATCAACATTAAAATTTGCTCATCTGTGATGCCATTAGTTCTTGAAAAATTAAGACATAAAACTAAATTGTACAAAATATTAAGAGATAGGTTTGAGGTCATGTTTCCCAAGTCCCAAATGCTTCCATTTTAGAAGGAAAGAAGATTATTTCTAACCAAATTATTTAAATTTTCTGTATTTCCTGGCTCTGTGCATACCTTAAGGTAATTTTTAAAATTAGATGTGATTCTCCTAAGATTTTACTACCTAGTTGCATATATATAGCCCTCAGTTTAGTGGCACAGATATTTATTTAGACAAATTTTCAGTCTAAATTATCTTATCACATTTAAATTACCAGAAACCAAATTATTTTAAAGAGTTTAAGAATGTTAGAAAAGGGAGAGGAGAGAGGAGAGAGATCAAATGTAATTAGCCAAACACTCTTTATTTGGTTCTCAGCTGCCATCTTTTCCCTGTTATGACAGATCCCGAATCCACACTCTTGTCCACACTGAGAAATGCCAAGCACACAGGACTGCATCTGCTTTCTGACCCTGTGCAGGGGCCATTTCTGAACATGCACAGCAAGAGTAGACAGGAAATAAGAAAAGTGAGGGAGAGTAATTGACCCAAAAAGATATGCTTTCTTGAAATATGCCTTTTATGGTGTTATTCACAAACCTTTAAAATACAGGTTGTGGGGCTTCCCTGGTGGCGCAGTGGTTGAGAGTCCGCCTGCCGATGCAGGGGACACGAGTTCGTGGCTCGGTCCGGGAAGATCCCACATGCCGCGGAGCGGCTGGGCTGGTGAGCCATGGCCGCTGAGCCTGCGCGTCCGGAGCCTGTGCTCTGCAATGGGAGAGGCCACAACAGTGAGAGGCCCGTGTACCGCCAAAAATAAATAAGTAAATAAAATACAGGTTGTGGGCTTATAACATTGATGCATGCTTTTTTGGGGATTGCTTTGTATTTGCTTTGTGGGTGAAATTTCTTACAGTCTTTCACATTCTTTTTGTTTTTTCCCCACTTGTCAGTAAGTTTCAAGTCACCTCATCACCATCACTCTCATTATTGTCACCATTCTAGTCATATCCTCATTAGGAATCATTGTGCTCATCATAAGGAAGAGAGAAAAGACCATTTATTAAATGCTTATTATATGACAGGTACCTCATTAAATGCAGTCGATATCTCCTTTATTCCTTACAATAATTCCAGTGGTGTGCAGGAACCAGCTTATATCTTTTTGTGAGGGCAGATTTTGTACACCTTTCCCAACACCATAGTTAGTGATAACACTGTTGAATCTTGGATTTGGGCATGGTGAAAATACTTATACCATGGAAATTGGTAGTGCTATAAATCGAGACTTTTCCCTCCTAGAATGCCACTTAAACATACACCAGCATGCCACATACCACGTATCACTTTGTGATAAAGCATTATAATCCCTGTTATATGTTAATATATATATATGATATATAGATAAAGATAATACATATCATACATAAGGTAGATATAAATATGATGCATTTATATGTAATAACTATTACTTATTGAGTTTACCATTGCCCTAGCCAACATAAATAATAAGAAAGTCAATTCTGTGATTCTCACCTCCTTATTTAATCCCCAGCCCTAGGGTGTGGGTAGGAACTGTGACTTCCTACCACCAGAATATGGCAATGGTGATGGGATAGGACTCCTTTGATTACATTACATTATGTAGGATTCCATATTGCCAGTAAACTTGACTTGTTCTAAAGACTTTCTCCTTTGCTGGCTTTGAACAAGTAAACTGCCATGTTAGCAGACCCATGTGGCAAGAAGCTGTGGGCAAGTCTCTAGCCGACAGCCAGCAAGAAGCTGTGGTCCTCAATTTTATAAGGAAATGAATCCTACCAACAACAGGAGTGAGCTTGGCAGTGGGCTTTCCCCTAGATGAGCCTCTATATGAGAACACAGCCAGGCAGGTTCCTTGATGGAAGACTTGCAGAGGACCCACCTAAACCGTGCCAAGAAACTGTGAGATAATAAGCGTGTATGTTGTTTTAAGCCAATAAATGTGATAAATTTTATGAAGAATAGAATACTATAATAGAATAATATAATATGTTAGGTAATTTTTAGATTTTTTTTGTTTTGTTCATCTTGTTCCCATCATTCAAGGTAGCTGCTAGGGCCCTAGTGAAAACCTCTGCTTAAGACCACCAGCACCAGTCAATTATACAGCTGGAAGAGGGAGGGTCATAAACACTCAGATAAAGTATTTTTTCTCAGCTCTGGGAAGGGATTCAAGCCTACACTCAGACTATATCTTTTCCCCCTTACTCTTGTTTGCTAGAATGAGCAGTTGTAGTTCTTTGAAGATGGGAAGGAATGAATAAGCTTTCCTAGAGAAGCATTTAGCCCCAGGTCTCCCTGGACTTTTCATGCCATTGAGAATGATCTTGACTTGACCTTTGACTCTATGTTACTGCTTCACTTATTTCTGCAGGATCCCAAGGACAAGGAAGTCTGAACAGATGCCTAAGTAAGAAAATAAACAAAAATACATATCTTTTGATATCACTTGGTTTTCTAGTAATTTTTTTGAAATCCCAATCTCTTCTCAGATAACTAACAAGTGACAAAAGGTATTTCCTTACTTTGGTTATGAAAGGCAGGGGGTTCAACAGCTGTTCTAAATCATACATGAAAAACAAGAAGAAATAATTCTAGTCTCTAAACCTAGGCTAAACTCTAACATTTCAGTGGATAATCACTAGAACATACCAAAACATTTTGAGAGAAAATTTTGATGTTTCATTTTCTGGCCAGGATATTTTCTTCCATAACTTTATGGCATTTGATTGACTTTATGTTTTGCTATTGGTTTTATAAAATCAATGTTATTGAAAGATAATTTATATACAATAAAATGTGCCTATTTAAAGAGTACAGTTCTATTAGTTTGGCAAACATATACACCATCATGTCCATCACACCAATCAAGATATAGAATATTCATTCTCCCCAAAAGTTCTCTCATTTCTCTTCACAGTAAGCCCACCCACAATCAGCTAAATGCAAAAGTATCTACTTTCTGTGACTATACATTACTTTTGCCTGTTTTTTTTGATTTCATACATATAAAATCATACAGTACATCGTCTTTTGTGTCTGGCTTCTTTTGCACAGAAAACTATTCTTGAGGTTTATCTATGATGTTGCACTGTTTTTTATTCTTGAATAATATTACTTTGTGTTGTTATATCACATGGTTGTTTACTTGCCAAGGTATCTTGCTGTTAGTGTTCATGACAAGTCTTTTTTTCTTTTTTACTTTGGTAACATTGACAATTTTTTTCCAGCTTTATTGAGATATAATTGACATATAATGTGATGTAAGTATAAGAGATACAAAGTGTTGATTTGATATACTCATATATTGCAGAATGATTACCATCATAGCGTTAGCTAACTCCTGCATCATGTCACATAATTACCATTTCTTTTTTGGGGTGAGAACATTTAAGATCAACTTTCAATTATATAATAGAGTATTATTAACTATAATCAGTATGCTGTACATTAAATCCCCAGAACTTACTTTCTTCTAACTGTAAGCTTGTACCCTTTAACCAACATCTCTCCTTTTCCCCCACTCTCCAGCCCCTGGAAACTGCTATTCTAAGTCTCTGTTTCTATGAATTCGTCTTTTTTAGGTTTCACATACAAGTGATATCATACAGTATTTAACTTAATTTTCTTGATTTTTAAAATTTGTGTCCCTTCTGGTTTCTGTCGATGCATTCTTCCAACCTCAACTCAAGAACTAAAGGCCTAGAGCAAGTGTGCAGTGTCAGAGAAGGGTGCTGGTAGAGGGAGGTATGAGCAAAGGTGCAGAGATGGAAACCAGAGAGACAAGGAGCTATATATGCAGGATCATTGAGCCCATTCTCAGGAAAATTAAGGTCAGGCTGGACCAGCTCCATAGTGACATGTGCAAGTCTTTGTGGGGACATATGTTTTCATTTCTATTTGGTAATATCTAGGAGTGGAATTGCAAAGTCAAAAGCAGGCATATGGTTAATATTTTAAGAAACTGCCTAACTGTTTAACTAAAAATCTATAAGAGTTCTAGTTGTTCTGCATATTTGCCACTTGGTATTTGCCAGTTTTAATTTTAGTCATGCTAGTGACTAAGTAGTGGCATCTTTTTGTAGTTTTAATTTGTATTTTATTGATGACTAACCATGCTGCGCACCTTTTTATGTGCCTATTGACTATACATGTATTTTTTTATCATGAAGTGTCCTTTAAAATATTTTGTCCATTTTTAAATTGAGTTGTCTTCTAATTATTAAAAGATTTAAAAGTACATTTTGCAAACAGTTCCTCTGTCAGATTATGGGAGTATTACCTCCTTGCTTTTTCTCAACGATGACTTACGAAGAGCAGAAGTTCTTATTTTTAATGAAGTCCATTTTATCAAATTTTAAATAATATCTTTGCATATCCAGAGTTATAAAGATTTCCTTATATGATTTCTTCTAGAAATTTTGATTGCTCTTTTGTTCTCTGTTCTTTATTAATAATTATTCAAAGTCCTTTTGTAAGCATTTACAATAGATTATTTCTTCACAGTCAAAGAATGGTGATTTGACTGGATGATTAACCTTACAGATGAATTCAACATTTTCCATTTCACCATATAATATAAAATCCCTGTACAGATTTCTAACAATTCATGTTTTGTTTTTAATGATAAATGGATTAAATGTAAAATATGATAAATGATGGGTTTTATTGTAATTCATACTCCACCTATAGTCATGCAACTTGTATCACCATGAGACTCATAAGAACAGTCCTCAAGTAAAGCTGCAGAATTACCTATTTCACTTACTGGTGAATAAAACTAAGCCTAATTCTGTACCTAAACATAACAACATTCTGGAAAGCTCTTTCAATGCTATATATGACATACAATGTTTCAAATATATAGTACTTTATAGAACAGAACACAATTATGCTCCAATAATTTTATAAAATTATTTATTAATTAATTATTTTACTATACTTTTGCTGACAACAATGTGGGCCACATTTTAGTAAGTACAAGGAGGTAGGTAGAAGAATAAAGAAGCTACAAAGGGTATATACATTATCTTCAACCTCTCTGAAAATACAGAGCATGTATAATCCTAATGATTGAGAGGATATCTTGAAACTTTTGCCCAAGCACCTAGCAGAGGTCTTGGAAGTGATAATCATTTAACCACTAGCTTTTAGAACAGATTATTAGTGTTCATAGGGCATTTTCATAGGTATTTTGTCATTTGGTCCTGGTAACAACCCTTTGAGATCAGTACTCAAGACACATTTGTTAAATGAAATAATTCTAGAGAATAATTTCAAGGCAATATTATGTAAATAGCTAATATTTTGATACTTGTGTTTAAAGACAAAGAGAACACAAAGCAAAAAGAAGGTCCCATGGTATGACATTAATCAGGTTGAATAGCATAATATATCTTTATTTAAATCTCTAGATAATTCCACTGTCCTCTTGAGGAAATCATATTTTTGTTTGTTTTTAATTTTTTTAAACATCTTTATTGGAGTATAATTGCTTTACAGTGGTGTGTAAGATTCTGCTATATAACAAAGTGAATCAGCTATACATATACATACATCCCCATATCTCCGCCCTCTTGCGTCTCCCTCCAACTCTCCCTATCCATCCCTCTAGGTGGTCACAAAGCACCGAGCTGACCTCCCTGGTGCTATGTGGCTGCTTCCCACTAGCTATCTATTTTACATTTGGTAGTGTACATATGTCCATGCCACTGTCTCACTTCGTACCAGCTTACCCTTCCCTCTCCATGTGTCCTCAAGTCCATTCTCTATGTCTGCATCTCTATTCCTGTCCTACCCCTAGGTTCTTCAGAACCATTTTTTTTTTTTAAGAATCCATATATATGTGATAGCATACAGTATTTGTTTTTCTCTTTCTGACTCACTTCACTCTGTATGACAGTATCTAGGTCCATCCACCTCACTACAAATAACTCAATTTCATTTATTTTTATGGCTGAGTAATATTCCGTTGTATATATGTGCCACATCTTCTTTATCCATTCATCTGTTAATGGGCACTTAGGTTGCTTCCATGTCCTGGCTATTGTAAATAGAGCTGCAATGAACATTGTGGTCCATGACTCTTCTTGGATTATGGTTTTCTCAGGGTATATGCCCAGTAGTGGGATTGCTGGGTCATATGGTAGTTCTATTTGTAGTTTCTTGAGGAACCTCCATACAGTTCTCCATGGTGGCTGTATCACTTTACATTCCCACCAACAGTGCAAGAGGGTTCTCTTTTCTCCACACCCTCTCCAGCATTTATTGTTTGGAGAGTTTTTGATGTTGGCCATTCTGACCAGTGTGAGGTGATACCTCATTGTAGTTTTGATTTGCATTTCCCTAGTGATCAGTGATGTTGAGCATCCTTTGATGTGTTTGTTGGAATCTGTATATCTTCTTTGGAGAAATGTCAATTTAGATTTTCTGCCCATTTTTGGATTGGGTTGTTTGTTTTTCTGATATTGAGCTACATGAGCTGCTTGTATATTTTGGAGATTAATCCGTTGTCAGTTGCTTCATTTGAAATGTTTTCTTGCATTCTGAGGGTTGTCATTTCGTATTGTTTATGGTTTCCTTTACTGTGCAAAAGCTTTTAAGTTTCAGTAGGTCCCATTTGTTTTTATTTCCATTTCTCTAGGAAGTGGGTCAAAAAGGATCTTACCATGATTCATGACATGGAGTGTTCTTCCTATGTTTTCCTCTAAGAGTTTGATAGTGTCTGGCCTTACATTAAGGTCTTTAATCCATTTTGAGTTTATTTTTGTGTATGTTGTTAGGGAGTGTTCTAATTTCATTCTTTTACATGCAGCTGTCCAGTTTTCCCAGCACCACTTATTGAAGAGGCTGCCTTTTCTCCATTGTATATTCTTGCCTCCTTGTCAAAGATAAGGTGACCATATGTGTGTGGGTTTATCTCTGGGCTTTCTATCCTGTTCCATTGATCTATATTTCTGTTTTTGTGCCAGTACCATACTGTCTTGTTTGCTGTAGCTTTGTAGTATAGTCTGAAGCCCAGGAGCCTGATTCCTCCATCTCCGTTTTTCTTTTTCAAGATTGCTTTGGTTATTCAGGGTCTTCTGTGTTTCCCTACAAATTGTGAAATTTTTTGTTCTAGTTCTGTGAAAAATGCCATTGGTTGTTTGATAGGGATTACACTGAATCTGTAGATTGCTTTGGGTAGTAGAGTCATTTTCACAATGTTGATTCTTCCAATCCAAGGACATGGTATATCTCTCCATCTGTTTGTATCATCTTTAATTTCATTCATCAGTGTCTTATAGTTTTCTGCATACAGGTCTTTTGTCTCCATAGGTAGGTTTATTCCTAGATGTTTTATTCTTTTTGTTGCAATGGTAAATGGGAGTGTTTCCTTAATTTCTCTTTCAGATTTTTCACCATTAGTGTATAGGAATGCAAGAGATTTCTGTACATTCATTTTGTATCCTGCTACTTTACCAAATTCAATGATTAGTTCTAGTAATTTTCTGGTAGCACCTTTCGGATTCTCTGTGTATAGTATCATGTCTGCAAACAGTGACGGTTTTACTTCCTCTTTTCTGATTTGGATTCCTTTTATATCTTTTTCTTCTCTGATTGTTGTGGCTAAAACTTCCTAAACTGTGTTTAATAATAGTGGTGAGAGTGGGCAACCTTGCCTTGTTCCTGATTTTAGCAGAAATGGTTTCAGTTTTTCACCATTGAGAACGATGTTGGCTGTGGGTTTGTCATATACTGCCTTTATTATGTTGAGGTAAGCTCCCTCTATGTGTACTTTCTGGAGGGTTTTTATTATAAATAGGTGTTGAATTTTGTCAAAAGCTTTCTCTGCATCTATTGAGATGATCATATGGTTTTTCCCCTTCAATTTGTTAATATGGTTTGCCACTTTGATTGATTTGCATATATTGAAGAATCATTGCATTCCTCGGATAAACCCCACTTGATAATGGTATGTGATCCTTTAAATGTGCTGTTGGATTCTGTTTGCTAGTATTTTGTTGAGGATTATTGCATCTATGTTCATCAGTGATATTGACCTGTAGTTTTCTTTTCTTGTGGCATCTTTGTCTGGTTTTGGTAACAGGGTGTAGTGGCCTCGTAGAATGAGTTGGGGAGTTTTCCTCCCTCTGCTATATTTTGGTAGAGTTTGAGAAGGACATGTGTTAGCTCTTCTCTAAATGTTTGATAGAATTCGCCTGTGAAGCCATCTGGTCTGGGGCTTTTGTTTGTTGGAAGATTTTTAATCACATTTTCAATTTCAGGACTTGGATTTGTCTGTTTATATTTTCTGTTTCTTCCTGGTTCAGTCTTGGAAGTTTGTGCTTTTCTATGAATTTGTCCTTTCTTCCAGGTTGTCCATTTTATTGGCATATAGTTGCTTGTAGTAATCTCTCACGATCCTTTGTATTTGTGCAGTGTCAGTTGTTACTTCTCCTTTTTGATTTCTAATTCTATTGATCTGAGTCTTCTCCCTTTTTTTCTTGATGAGTCTGGCTAATGGCTTAACAATTTTGTTTATCTTCTCAAAGAACCAACTTTTAGTTATATTAATCTTTTCTATGGTTTTCTTCATTTCTTTTTTATTTATTTCTGATCTGATCTTTATGATTTCTTTCCTTCTGCTAACTTTGGGGTTTTTTGTTCTTCTTTCCCTTATTGCTTTAGGTGTAAGGTTAGGTGTTCATTTGAGATGTTTCTTATTTCTTGAGGTAGGATTATATTGCTATAAAATTCCCTCTTAGAACTGCTTTTGCTGCATCCCATAGGTTTTGGGTCATGGTGTTTTCATTGTCATTTGTTTCTAGGTTTGTTTGTTTGTTTTTTTTTGGTACGTGTGTCTCTCACTGTTGTGGCCTCTCCTATTGCGAGCACAGGCTCCGGATGTGCAGGCTCAGCAGCCATGGCTCACAGGCCCAGCCACTCCGCAGCATGTGGGATCTTCCCAGACTGGGGCACGAACCCGTGTCCCCTGCATCGACAGGTGGACTCTCAACCACTGCACCACCACGGAAGCCCTCTAGGTATTTTTTGATTTCGTCAGTGATCTCTTGGTTATCAAGTAGTGTATTGATTAGCCTCCATGTGTTTGTATTTTTTACAGATTTTTTCCTGTAATTGATATCTAGTCTCATAGCGTTGTGATCAGAAAAGCTACTTCATATGATTTCAATTTTCTTAAATTTACCAGGGCTTGATTTGTGACCCAAGATATGATCTATCCTGGAGAATGTTCCATGAGCACTTGAGAAGAAAGTGTATTCTGTTGGTTTTGGTTGGAATGTCCTATAAATATCAATTAAGTCCCTCTTGTTTAATGTATCATTTAAAGCTTGTGTTTCCTTACTTATTTTCATTTTGGATGATCTTTCCATTGGTGAAAGTTGGGTGTTAACATCCCCTAGTATTATTGTGTTACTGTCAATTTCCCCATTTATGGCTGTTAGCATTTGCCTATGTATTGAGGTGCTCCTATGTTGGGTACATAAATATTTACAATTGTTATATCTTCTTTTTGGATTGATCCCTTGATCATTATATAGTGTCCTTCTTTGTCTCTTGTAATAGTCTTTATTTTAAAGTCTATTTTGTCTGATATGAGAATTGTTACTCCAGCTGTCTTTTGATTTCCATTTGCATGGAATATCTTTTTCCATTCCCTACTTTTAGTCAGTATGTGTCCCTAGGTCTGAAGTGGGTCTCTTGTAGACAGCATATGTACAGGTCTTGTTGTTGTATCCATTCAGCCAGTCTATGTCTTTTGGTGGGAGCATTTAATCCATTTACATTTAAGGTAGTTATCAATATGTATGTTCCTATTACCATTTTTTTAATTGCTTTGGGTTTGTTATTGTAAGTCTTTTCCTACTCTTGTGTTTCCTGCCTAGAGAAGTTCGTTTAGCATTTGTTGTAGAGCTCATTTGGTGGAGCTGAATTCTCTTGGCTTTTGCTTGTCTGTAAAGGTTTTAATATCTCCATGGAATCTGAATAAGATCCTTGTCACGTAGAGTAATCTTGGTCATAGGTTTTTCCCTTTCATCACTTTAAATATGTCCAGTCACTCCTTTCTGGCTTGCAGAGTTTCTACTGAAAGATTAGCTCTTAACCTTATGGGGATTTCCTTGTATTTTAGTTGTTGCTTGTCCCTTGCTGCTTTTACTATTTTTTCTTTGTATTTAATTATTGATAGTTTGATTAATATGTGTCTTGTCATGTTTCTCCTTGGATTTATCCTGTATAGGACTCTGCATTTCCTGGACTTGATTGACTATTTCCTTACCCACATTAGGGAAGTTTTCAACTATAATCTCTTCAAATATTTTCTCAGTCCATTTTTTTTCTCTTCTTCTTCTGGGACCACTACAATTTGAACGTTGGTGCATTCACTGTTCTCCCAGATTGTTCTCAAGTCTTTTCATTCTTTTTTTCTTTATTCTGCTCTGCAGTAGTTTTTTCCCACTATTTTATCTTCCAGGTCATTTATCCATTCTTCTGCCTCAGTTATTCTGCTATTGATTCCTTCTAGAGAATTTTTAATTTCATTTACTGTGTTGTTCATCATTGTTTGTTTGCTTTTTAGTTCTTCTAGGTCCTTGTTAAACATTTCTTGTATTTTCTCCATTCTATTTCCAAGATTTTGGATCATCTTTACTATCATTATTCTGAATTCTTTTTCAGGTAGCCTGATTATTTCCTCCTCATGTGTTTGGTCTGGTGGGTTTTTACCTTGCTCCTTCATCTGGTATGTGTTTCTCTGTCTTCTCATTTTGCTTAACTTAATGTTTTAGGGATCTCCTTTTCGCCGATTGGAGTTTCGTAGTTCCCATTGTTTTTGGTGTTTGCTCCCAGTGGGTAAAGTTGGTTCAGTGGGTTGTGTAGGCTTCCTGGTGGAGGGGACTGGTGCCTGTGTTCTGGTGGATGAGGCTGGATCTTGTCTTTCTGGTGGGCAGGACCACATCCAGTGGTTTGTTCTGGGGTGTCTGTGAACTTGTTATGATTTTAGGCAACCTCTCTGTTAATGGTTGGGTTTGTGTTCCTGTCTTGCTAGTTTTTTGGCATAGGGTGTCCAACCCTGTAGCTTGCTGATCGTTGAGTGGAGCTGGGTCGTAGTGTTGAGTTGGAGATCTCTGGGAGAGCTTTTGCCATCTGATATTATGGGGGATGAGAGGTCTCTGGTGGACCAATGTCATTAATTCAGCTCTCCCACCTCAAAGACTCAGGCCTGACACCCAACCAGAGCACCAAGACCCTGTCATCTGCACAGCTCAGAAGAAAAGGGAGAAAAAGAAAGAAATAAAGAAAAAATAAATAAATAACAAAGTTATTAAAATAGAAAAAAATATTAGAAATAAAAAATAAAAATAATAAGAAAAGAGGGAAAGAAAGAAGAGAGCAACCAAACAAAAAAGAAATCCACCAATGATAACAAGCGCTCAAAACTATAGTAAAAAAACCCCCACAAAACTAAACTAAAGAGACAGTCACTACCGTAGGACAAAAGGCGAAAGCATAGCTATACAAAATCTATATATCTGTATATATATATATAATCTGTATATATATAATAATCTGTATATATATAATCTGTATATCAAAGCTATACAAAGCTAGACAAAATCACATAAAGAAGCACACACATACACACTCACAAAAAGAGAAAAAGGAAAAAACAAAAAAAAATATATATATATATAAAATAAAAAAAGGAAGAGAGCAACTAAATCAATAAACAAATCTACCAATGATAATAAGCTCTAAATACTAAACTAAGATAAGCATAAAACCAGAAAATAATTAGATGTAGAAAGCAAACCCCAAGTCTACAGTTGCTCCCAAAGTCCACTGCCTCAATTTTGGGTTGATTCATTGTCTCTTCAGGTATTCCACAGATACAGTGTACATCAAGTTGATTGTGGAGATTTAATTAGCTGCTCCTGAGGCTGCTGGGAGAAATTTCCCTTTCTCTTCTTTGTTTGCACAGCTCCTTGGGTTTAGCTTTGGATTTGGCCCTGTCCCTGCGTGTAGGTCACCTGAGGGTGTATTTTGGGAGTCAGAGGTCTTCTGCCAGCGTTCAGTAGGTGTTCTGTAGGAGTTGTTCCACATGTAGGTTTGATATATTTGTGGGGAGGAAGGTGATCTCCACATATTACTTCTCTGCTATCTTGAAGGCACCCCCCCCGAAAGTCATATTTTTAAAGAAATATAATGATTAAAATCACTGTTTAATTATGCACATTTACACTTCATCTTGCTTACATGGAAATGACACAGATTTTTAAAATCATCATCACAAATTTTCTTTGAAATATATTTAAAATAATTTCTACATGTAAATAAATAATAGCAGTTCTCAAACAACTTTTTATATCACAAGTTTCCATTTATTGTTATATAAAGTCATGGGATCTTAAATGTTTATATTTGGGGAATATGCAATTATGAAACTTGGCTAAATACAGCTGTTTTGTGAGTAACTCTGGCCTTTGGGTCTCATAACATTTCCAATCATCATTTTTATTTTATTCCACTGAATCCAGAACTGTGTACTAAGTCTCAAGGTGCTCTTATTAAGAAGGTAAATGAGTTAATAGTATTTTTCCCACATTACACATGGAAAAGAAATTTAGCAAAATGAAATGACTTATTCAAAGGCATAGAACTCAGGCCATATGAGAATTAGTGTTTAGGATTCTTTCTTTCTGCACTAGCTAATCCCATCTCTTCTCTCATCCTCCTTGGTCAAATGAAATTACCACTGAATTAATGGCAGGTTCCAGATATATGTGACAGGTCATATTTTAGCTAAATGAGCACTTTTTTTTAACTCTAGTTAGGTTTTCTACTCCAGATCCTTCTATGTTCTTAAGGGGTTAGGACCAGCTGAAATCTTACACATTGTCTTATTCACTGCTGTACTTGCAGCCCTAAAATGGAGCTGAGTGCATAGTAACTGGTCAGTAAACATTTCTTGAAAAAATGCATTATTTACCAAAAAGAAAAAGAGATTTAAGTCTTCTCTCCTTCTCTCAAAATCTCAGCACCCCCCTCTACCCAGAAGGTTGTCCTGTATCTTTTCCTCTGATGATGATATACTTTTCTCAACATGCATCAGAGCCTTTTTCCCTAAAGATGTTGGGATGCAACTATAGGACACAACTAGACGTTCAAGAAATTCATCACATTGAACAAAACATTTAGATTTGTTAATAACGTACATTTACCACATTTATAGATATGTTGCAATTAAAGGTAAAACACCTTATTAAAATATAATGGAAAACTTTAGCACAATTCCTGGAACTCAGTAGGTGCTTAATAAAGTTTAATTAACTTATTTTTCCTATCCTCAGTTTAGGATAATCTTGCCATATACAATATTATCAACTTGTAATCTTCATGCACATTAGCCCAATCTTTACAATCTGTTATGTGTCAATATTCAAAGTGTGGCATCCCTGAAATTTTTTCTTCAGTGTAAAATTCTGTATAGTGGATGGCAATTTCCCCCTGATTTTAATTATTTCCATAATACAATTATTCATTTAAGCATAAAGGGACATTGATTCTGTAAGTGGAAAGCAAACAAACAATAAAAAACAAAACCAAAAGCAATTTGAAGTGCAGGCTTAGGGCCAGGTCTCTCTGTATTTTTTTAATCTTGGGAGCACTTCAAAGGCCACTAGTATATTGGAAAAATTCCTACTTTGAAGGTCATGTCAACTTTAATATACATGCTAGGGAGGAAATAGATTCCCAGTCATCAGGATATTGAATGAACACACACACACCCCCAGAGCCTTGGCAGGGCTGATATCATTATGAAAGGCTTTGTAATTTTTTACAGCATTAGACTAAGTTTTCCCCATGGCTCCTCTTGTCATGACTTGAATAATACTTAAGGAAATATCAGAAAAACAGCTATTTCTACAAGTATCAGCTGATGATAATTCATGACGACACACCTACAAGATGTTCAAGACCACAGAAGCCAGGGTTAAGCTGTTAGCCTATTTCCATTCTTACCTTGTAGAATTCATGGTTGGCCACCTCAGAGGCTAAATGTCTGCTATCAGTGGACTCAGGCATTATCTTTTGTCTGCCTAAGCATGGTAATTCAGGTTGCAAAATTCTGGCCTGTAAAGTTTCATGAAGTTAAGTACTGTCATGGCCTATAGCCCTCTCCTGGTGCCCAGAGACTAGTGTCAGCAGAATTCAATCTGGAGAGAAAAATTGGGAATGGGAAGTCATGGTCCGTCTAGATCTAAATTTGTCCCCTGTCCCTCCTAAATTTCTTGTTATTAGTTTACTCATTGTTACTGATCTACACATTTTTCATGGTCATACTATGCTGAAAATGCTTAAAGGGAGTAAATGGAAACCAAGATGTAAAGAAACTAAGACAGATGCGTGTCTTCCTCTAAGACCCTAGGAAAATAGTCTCTAACAAGATATCAGCATTTATTAGTACCTGGAAAATTGGAATAATAGAGTCCAGGTGAAATGAATTTTCAAAGATTCTTATACTCCTGAGATCCTGCAGATAAGAATATTCTTCTTCCTGATTTTCTAGGGATCTAATATGTGCAATGAGACACTAATATATTTTGTTTCTTTCATGCTATTATAAATTGGCTCTCTTAAAATTACATTTTCCAATTATTTGCTACTATTTATAAGAATAAATTTTACATGTATTACATTTGCAATTTGTGACCTTGCTGTTAGTAATTGTTTGGTAAATTCCTTTTTTTCTTTTTTTTAAATAAATAATCATAATCATGTCACCTAAAAATGGAGATAGTTTTACTTCTTTCTTCTTTCCTCCCTTCCTCCCTCCCTTCCTTCCTTCCTGTAATCATTAGACCCTCTAATGTAACATTAATAGAAATGATGAGATTAGATATCCTTCCCTTGTCCTTGATTTTAGGAGGAACGTGGTCGGTTTTTCACAATTAAGTAGAGCATTAGCTATTGGTTTTTTATAGATGCACTTTAACAGATAGAGGAAGTTTCCTTTTATTCTGTCATGTGCTAAGAGGTTTTAATTGTGAGTGGATTTTGAATTGAAATTGAATTCCTATTTTAATATATTTTAATTGTGAATTGGTGTTTAATTGAAATACTTTTCTGCATTTACTGAAATGGCCTACTTTTTTCTATTAATATAGTTTGTTAGATAGAATTCTAAGATGGCCTCCACATTTCCTGGTCCTTGGTGTGTACACACCTTCCACCAATTATTCAATTAAACACTAATGTAGGTGTTGTCATGAGGGGCTTCTGCAGATGTAAGTAAGGCTCCTAATCAACTGACCTTAAAACAGGGAGATTATTTGGGTGAGCCTGACCTGATCAAATGAGCCCTTTAAATTTGGGTCTCAAAGTCAGAGAGAAGTCAGAGCAAATCAAAGTGTGAATGGGATTTGACAAGAGAAATTTTGAGTGCTGGTGTGGGAGCATGCAGTAAGGAACATGGGGACTGAGAGCAGCTTATGGCTGCAAGCCAGAAAGGAAAGGGGGCCTCAGTCCTATAACCAAAAGGAATTGAGTTAGTGCTGCCAACAACCTTAATGAGCTTGCAAGCCAGTTCTTCCCCAGAGCCTCCAAATAAGAATTCAGTTTGGCCAAGCCCTTGATTTCAGATTTTGAGGCTCTGAAAAGAACTCCACTGCCCCCTCATCAGCAATCCAGAAGTGGGTGAAGCAGAGAACTTTGGTAGGAAATAGCTTCATGCCAGCAAATGGCCTCACTGTGGCCCAAAACCAGGTGCTGCATTTGGTTAAGACTTGCTCGAGACCTGAAGGATTGAACTTTGAGGATCTCAAGAACCAGCTCCAACTCATGACTGTAGCTTCAAGCAAGCAAGCTGTGGTTTTTCTTAGCAAGGAGCGATACATCTGTTCCACTGTGGATGCTGATCATTTTAAACGCACAGACGCAGAATAACTATATCTAACTGGGGACCTGAGATATCCTTCAGCTGGACCTATTTCCACAAGTCTCCGGCTGTGCATATGTGTGACCAATTGACTTCTAGGAAATAGGTTGCATCTATAAAAGATCTCAATTAACATCCTTCTGAAATTTAAGTATTTATTTATTTACTTTTTTATTGCTATGAGGCTTTGCGTGTGGGGCGGGGGTGGGGGGGAGGGGCGGGCAGGAAGTGCTGGTCCTGACGGAGGGGCAGGGTGGAAATGGGCTGGGATGCACTGAGAGGTAGTTCAGAGAATTGCAGAATTCAGGCCCGAAGTGCCGCTGCTGCGCGCCCTCTTTCCAGCGGAAGTCCAAACTTGGGAGGATCTAAAGAATTCTATAAGAGCCAGCAGGGGAGTCCTGGGATGAGAAACACCTGAGTTCCCTGGGTGCCAGAGGTCCCTCATCCCAAACTCAAGAGTCACTGTGAGGAGGCACCTCGTATCAGGCTCTGGCGCAAAGACTTGCAGCTGGAACCGCCTGCGACCAGACAAGGGAAGTAAACTGCGCGTGCGCAGGCACAAATCTCGGCAATTAAGCACAGCCTTCCGGGAAGCGGGGGCTCCGGAGCAGCAACTTGAGCCTCTGGTTTGGAATCCTGGGTCCTCAGTCCTACCTCTGCCAAAGTCCGGAACATATCGGTTTATCCTCGGGGCCAGTTGTTTCTCATGGCAGTTGTGACATCTCTAGAATTCATCCCAGGAGACCATTGCAGCCTTTTCCTTAAGCCTTTCAACTGAAGATCAGCCTCAGGTCGTTGCGCGCTTTCTGAGCGAGCCCAGCTGCCAGCACTGCAATGGGGGAACTGGCTCCTTCGCTCAACGCCTTCCATCAGGTAATGTTCTCCTCCTCTTTTGTACACTATTCATCCGTTGATGGACGCCTAGATTGATTACATGTCTTGGTTATTGTAAATAACACTGCAATGACCATGGTGGTGCAGATATCTCTTTGGGATAGTGATTTTGTGTCCTTTGGATAAATACCCAGAAGTGGAATTGCTGCATCGTATGGTAGGTAGTTATGTTTCTAATTTTTTGCCAAATCTCCATACTGTGCTGATTTCCATAGTGGCTGCACCAATTTACATCCCCAACTACAGGGCACTGAGGGTTCCCTTTTTTCTACATTCTCCCCAGCACTTATTCTCTCTTGTCTTGTTGATAATAGCCCTTCTAACAGGTGTGAGGTGATTGGCATCTCATTGTGGTTTTGATTTGCATTTCCCAATGGTTAGTGATGCTGAGCAACTTTTCATGTACCTGTTGGCCATCTGTATGTTTTCCTCGAAAAAATGTCTATTCAGATCCTCTGCTCAGTATCGTATTTTTGAACATTGTTAAGAGAGTAGCTAGATCTTAAAAATTCTCATCACAAGAAAAAAAAATGTAACTATGTACGGTGATACATGTTAACTAACTGGAATTACTGTGGTGATCATTTCAAAATATATACATACTGAATCATTATGTTGTACATCTTAAACTAATATACATTTGTCCTTTGGTCTCGTGGGGGATTGGTTCCAGGACCTGCTGCAACTGCCGATATCCATGGATACCCAAATCCCATAGTCAGCCTTCAGTATCTGTGTTTTCTGCATCTGTGGATGCAAAGGGCCAACTCTATGTTTATTGTAAAAAATTTGCATATCAGTGGACCTGCATAGTCCAAACCTGTGTTGTTCAAGGGTCAATCGTAATGTTATATGTCAGTTATATTGGATATGGCCATAGCTAAATAAAAAGAAACAAAATTGGAACAGAGGAATTACCAAGTAAGAGAGTAAAAGGGGGAATTAGAGATTTATCATTCATGAATTCACAGCAGAGTTTTATCTAACCTTTAAGGAAGAGATGAATACAACTCTATTTGGAATAAACTATCCAATTACTAAGGATAGCATGTTTTCAGGTAAGATGTCAAAACTTTCTGCTTTCATATATTAAGTGAAACTAAAGTGTTTTTCATGTCTTCTTTAATGAAATAAATATGAAAAATTTGGGATATATTTGAAGAAAAACTATTCCATAGCAGGAGATGCCTGGTCAAGTTGGGATTACAAAAGACAGTACCAGTCAGCATCTTTACAGCATGTCTCTGTTTCTTAAAGTCAAATAAAATGAAGATGACAAAAAAAAAAAAAAAATACTGTGAAAGGACAGTCCACAGAATGGGGAAAAAGATTTGCAAATCATGTCTCTGATAAGGGATTTGTATCCAGAACATATACAGAACTTTTACAAGTCAATAATAAAAAGAAAACCTAATTTAAAAATGGTCAAATTATTTGAATAGATATTTATCCAGTGAAGATATTCAAATGACCAACAAATATAAGAAAGGATGCTCAATGTCATTAGGCAAATGTAACTCAAAACCATAATAAGATAGTTCCTCATTTGAACAAACCATATATGAAAAATATATTGGGTAAAACTGAGGAAGAAATTATTTATAAGGAATTATTTTTGATCTGTTAGATTTGATAATGGTTTTAGGGTTATAATTTAAGGTAGGAAATGCTGTTATCTTCTAGAGGTGCACTTTGAAGTACTTATAGGTGAATTCTCTTCATGATGTTTAGAATTTACTTTAGAATATTTCTGAAAAAATATATTAATTTGATGATTTTATATATATATAATATACAGTGATGAAGTTAATGTGGCAACACTGCTAACCTTTGTTAAATTCATTTGTCCAGTTGACAAGTACAATGGTGTTCATTATACCAGTGTCTCTATTTTTATGTGTATTTAAATTTTTTTCAATAATAAACAGTCCAAAAAGGTGGGGTAAAAAAAGGACTGGAAACACCCCCAACTCCACTAATATTTGTTAAAATCTCCTTGGGATCATTCTACATATAATACATTAATAAACATACTCTCTGCGGTCTTTACCTTAGTTGTGGTACAACCTCTTATGCATTTATTCAGTAAATAAACTGAAGGCTTAATATATGCTAGGAACTGTGGTAGTGCTGGCCACTTTGTTGTCCAAGTGAGAAACCTAGGAGTTTAAAAAAAAAAAAAAAAGGAAGGAAAACCCAGCTAGGCCATTCTTGGGCTGCTGACATGCAGAACTGTGAACTAACAATGGATGTTATTTAAAGGTGCTAAATTTGTTACAATTGTTTATGGAGCAATAGAAAATTAATACATATGGTCAATTATACTGGGTGGTTTTCTGACACTGAACCAATCTTTCATCCTAGAAAACACCCCCCTCATGATTTATTGCCATCTTTTTATCTTGTTGGTTTTGATTTGCTAGATTTTATTAAGATTTTTGTGACTAGTAGTGGTATATACAGTAAGATTCTTATGTCTATATTAATCTAAAGTTGTCTTTTCTTGTGATGCTTGTGTTTGAGTTTGAACTAAATGTAATACTGGCCTCATAAAAAGAGTTGGAGTATCTCCACCTTCTCTATAATCTGAAGGAATTTTATAAGTTTCATGTTATTTCTTTTAATTTTAGTAGAATTCACCAGCGAACCCACGTGGGTCTGGATTTTTCTGGTTGACATTTTTATATGTTGGATTTAGTGTTTTTAATAGAGATAGTATTATTTATGTTTTTGTTTCATCTTGGGTCAATTTTAGTAAATTGTATGTTTCAATACTTTTTTCCACTTCATTTAGGTGGTCAAATTTCTTGGCATAAAACTGTCCATAAAAAAAAAAAAAAAAAAAACTGTCCATAAAATTCTTATTATTATTTTAATGTCTCTAATTCCATATGGTTATTCATGCTCTCAATTTTTATCTTGATTAGTCTAGAACTTAATTGATTTATCAATAATCTCAAGGCACCAGCTCTCTCTGCTCTTTGTTTTGTATTTTATTGATTTCAGCTCTTTTGTTTCTTATTTCCTCTGTTCTCCCTGCCTCCCCTCCTTGTCTTCAACCTCTTGCTAATATTGTTATTATATTTTTTTATTCCTTTTCGGTTGTTGAGATGAAACCTTAGGTCATTAAGTTTAATACCTATAGATATAATTTTGTCTTCAAGAACTGTTTTACCTTTACCTCAAAACGTTTAAACTGTTGTATTTGTATTATCCTTTAGTTCTAAATATTTTATAATTTCTCTTGAAATTATATTTTTTTGTTGACATGTTGATAATTCTTTTTTTTTGGTGTTGAATTCTTTGTTGACATGTTGATAATTGAGACTGTGTTTGAAAATTTTATAATACTGATTTACTTAGTTATTTCATGGTTATTAATTTTTAATTTAATTATCTTGTGATTAAAAAATATTTTAATCCTTTAAAATTTACTAAGACTTTTTTATGGTCAACATAATGTCTATCTTGGTGAATATACCATATGCTTATGAAAAAATTCTCATATTCTTCACTTATTTGGTGTAGTCTTCCATGGATATAAATCAAGTCAAAATATTTGTTGATGTTGTATAGATTGTTATATCCTTGCTAATTTTTGTTGTGTTGTTGTTATTCGTTATCAACTGGTAAGAGAGGTGTTTAAAATCTCTCTTCTGTTTTTCGTTTTTCCATTCCATTTTTATCGTCTTCGGTGAGGTATCTGGTAAGGTCTTTGGCACATTTTTAAATCTAATTTTTTTTTATTACTGATTTTTAAGAGTCCCTTGTGTATTGTGGATAATAATCCTTTATTAGCTCTTCAAATATTTTTTCTCTTCCATTCTCTCTTTCTCCTCTTCTTATGGAAGTTCCAATTACACAGATGTTATGTTTTTTGATTTTGTGCCACAGTTACCTAAGGCTCTGTCCATTTCCCCCCAATTTTTTTCTGTCTCTTTCAGGTGGATGAATTCCACTGATCTGTCATCAAGTTCATTTATCTTTTCTCTGTCGTTGTCCTTCCATTATTCTGCTATTAAGCCCATCCAGTGTTTTGGGTTTTTGGTTTTGTTTGCTTGTTTGTTTTTGAGAAGGAATGTATTTTTCAGGTCCAAATTTACACTGGTTCTTTTTAATATTTTCTATTTCTCTGCTGAAATCTACTCTCTCATCATTCATTATTAGTGTAGTTTTCTTTACCTAATTAGCATGATTATAATAGCACAAAATTTTTCTCTGAAAACTTCAATATCTACTGTCATCTTGGGATTAGCCTCTGTTAATTTGCTTTCTCTTGAGAATGTGTCATTTTTTCTAGTTCTTCGTGGGTTGAGTAATTTTGGATTTTATCTTATACATTGTGAATATTTTGGCTGTGAAAACTCTGGATTCTGTTACAGTATTGAGGAGTACTGATATTTTTGGTTTAGCAGACAATTAACTTGGTTAGACACAAATTGTAAACTTTTCCTCAATTTGGGATGGATGGCAGTTAAAGTCTCACTTCAGACTCTGTGCAGTCGGACCTTTGAATGTGTGGTTAAGGGGTCAGCCAAAGAGATGAATCAAGTTTTATACATAGAATATGGTGTTTCCCTTCATTGGCTTACTCCTTTCTGAGATTCGCCCATCTCCTACTCCATTCTCTGGCAGCCCTAGGTGCTGCAGGCTTTTTCCCCAACTTTGTTTACCCAGAGAGATGGCTGATCTTCTAATGAGGTTTTAGCCACCCTGCCCAACCCTGCAACTGTTGCCGTGCTCAGAGCAAAGCAAAAACTTAAAACACTTTGCTGATCACTTCCTCCAAGTTTTGACTCGTTGCCAAAATCTGCCTGCTGTATTCAAGATTGGTATCTTAGCTAGTTATATTAAAAATACATGATTAATTTTTATGTATTACAGAAAATATCTAAGTAGATTTTTTTCATATATTGTATTTAATTTAGTAAAGCAGGAAAATAGAGTAGCAGAATAATAATATGTACCTTGTAAGGTTGCTATAAAGCATAAATAAGATAATGTATACAGAGTGCTTAGCAGAATCCCAGACATAAAATAGGTTGTTCACCAGGTGGTAGATCCTTATCTTTGGCTCTAAGTTGATGCCAAGAAAGTCACTACTTATTCATTTTGTTTCATAAATCCAAGACAAAAAATATTGTTGGATCTACTGACATTGGAATATAAAGGGATGACTGAATATTAGGGAAAGTCTATTTACATTTCTTCTGGAGTGATGGCCTCCTGGAGAGAATATTGGACTGAAATCGTCCCACTGAAGAATCTCAGCAGACCTCTAGTTCTAGCATATTCTTTGAACTTTACTAGAATTCTCAGTGCAGATAAAGGAAGCTTTTTATTGACCTTTCATATTTCTGGGTGTTTAACTTGAGTCCTCAGCTTTGATTAATAAACATCACATACCTGATTGTATTGTTTGTGTACCCAAAAGATTTATGCCATTTTTAGTTTGCTTTGCTTTTAGTCAATAAAATAAGATTAATTTGGCTACTTAACAAGGGATCATACTCTATTGTAAAGGTCCCTATATATAATCTACGTTCCATTTAAAACTTAGCAATATGAATAATTTGTGGGTGTACCTGTGCCTGTGTGTATGTGCATGCATGCTAGCTAATACCTTTTAAAAAAATATATATTACCTATACATTCTGAGTCCTTAATTTCAGCTCTGAGTCCCAAACTGTAAATGAAATGTCTAATTACTTTTGGGTAATGAGAAATAAAATTATATTATATTATTCTGAAGAATACCTGCTACAAAGTTTTATGTAAGTTAATATATTCCAAAGCTAATACATTGTAATCAAAGCAGAATTCTACATGGTAAAGATTTTAGAAATGCCCTTGTTTCATAAAATCCTGAAATGGTCTTGGGACCTGAAGCAGATTTGTTTTAGAAGCTGGCCAGGAAACATAAATTGCTAAGAGAGTGTAAAAGCCCGTTGGAGTTGAGCCAGACATTACCCCCAGAATTAAGAGAGCAATTTAAAAATCAGGACACTATGTTTTAACCAATAGCTAACATAGGGATTTCAGGTAGGGAGAAATATATTTTGATTAATTTTGCCCTTTTCTGAAGAAATCTGGCAGCGTTGTCCTTCACCAGCTGGAGTTTATGTAAGGCCTTATGGAGCTAGTCAGGCAACAGGGACTTAACAATAATCTGTTCACGGCCTGGATACTGCCTTGCGTGAGCAGCTTGCTTAAATAAAGTGTTTTTATTCAATCCCCCACCAGGGGGCTGAGAACACAAAGGTATTGCGCTGGTTTCCCTTGTGTGACCAGACTTCTCAGGGAGTGTCAAGATCGTTATTTGCTCCTCTCTGCCTGATTTCTTGAATAGTCTGGTTAGGGAGAAAAACAACAGAAGATGTTATGATTAATGATATCTCTCTAATTCTAGAGTAAACAGCCATGACCTTCTAAATTTAGGAGAGAGTTAAGGTTGACAATTTTCCATTGACTTTGATTCATCCTGATGAGTAGAGTTTTTAGTTAAATGTCGATAACCACTGCTGTATGCCCAGATGCATGCCGGGTGCAGCACTTGGGATTTTGCCTAAATTGTTTTAAATTTTGTGCATCTGCTTGCTTAGCCTCCTTACTTGGCTAGGAGCAATTTAGGTATCGTGACCAGTGTTGGTTTTTCTCTGAGACAAACACTCAAATATATTGGTTTTCTCATCTGGAATTGCAGTTAGAGTCGTGCCAGTGCTAAGTTTACCACCATTCACATCCTTTACCCATGGCCAGTTTCTAGAACAGAACCTGCCACACTGCATATCATCTAAAATATTTATTGATTAGATGCAAATTTCTTTATAAAGGAGAAATATATGTAACAAAAATATGACCTTTTAAGGCCAACACATAGCATAGATCACTCGTTCCCCTGAAGAAATAAGATAACTTTCTGACCTGTATACTCTTTGAGATATTCCACACCAAAATACAGTTACACATCAAGGAGCAAAGCTATAGGGTAGTCATTTTGACTAGAATTTATATACTACAGTCACTTTTGCTCTTTGCCTTTTTCTAGCAGAAGTTCCAGATTTTCCTTAATTTGTAACATTCCCTAATTAACTCAGGACTTTCTCTAATAATTATATTTAATCTTTATAAATTTGGATAACCATGACTTTTATGGTCTTTATACCATTTTATTTAATATATATATATTTACATTTTTATTTTATATGGGAGTATAGTTGATTTACAATACTGTGTTAGTTTCAGGTGTACAGTAAAGTGATTCAGTTATACACATACATGTATCTATTCTTTTTCAGATTCTTTTCCCATATAGGTTATTACACAGTATCGAGTAGAGTTCCCTGTGCTATACAGGAAGTCCTTGTTTATTATTTTATATATAGTAATGTGTATATGTTAATCCCAACCTCCTAATTTGTGAAGTCATTAGTACTGACCATTTAGATATGTTTCTCTTGAAAAGGGAAAAAGAATAAAGCCAGCTTTTTATTTTGGATTTTAAACATGCAATATATAGCAATATAAGATACATTTGGGTTGAGTCAATGAGAAATTTACCTGTTAGCTATATTACACTACCTGTATAAAATATAGAACAAAACAACTGAGATGTTAGCATGATCTCAAATTCTAATTCAGGAGAATCTTTCCTTGTTCCTAATGTCTTCACTCCTTGGGTCCACTGACTGCTTTTGTTATCTGAAAAACACTTGATTAGCAAATGTTTGGTTTTTGTCCTTTGTTTAGTGTTATAGAAATAGGAAACTTTTAAAATGAAATGGTGACATGAGGAAGGGGACCCAGGAATATCCTGATTCTGCTTTCTGCAGGAACATATATCTCTTCCTCCTACAATTCTCAAGGAAAAAACATAATACAGGAACAATAATGCTTTACTGTTAACTAGGGTTCTGACCTCAGATTACTGTGTAGAACTCCAATAAGTGGGAAAGACCACCAGAAAAGCTTATTTTGATTAGGGTATGTGGCTAAGTGCTTTCTCCCTTTTATGTACGGATCTGAATTTGAGAGCTTACCGTGATAAAGAACTAAAACCTAACCAACCAACAAAAAACAAAACTAGGGCTTCCCTGGTGGCGCAGTGGTTGAGAGTCCGCCTGCCGATGCAGGGGACACGGGTTCGTGCCCCGGTCCGGGAGAATCCCACATGCCGCGGAGCGGCTGGGCCCGTGAGCCATGGCCGCTGAGCCTGTGCGTCCAGAGCCTATGCTCCGCAACGGGAGAGGCCACAACAGTGAGAAGCCCACGTACCGCAAAAACAAAACAAAAACAAAAACAAAAATAACAAAACTAGAACACCTGCATGGGGAAAATAGTCCATGAGAAATAACATGATGCTCCAATAACTGCAGGCAACTTTATTATGATTACCTCAACTCCTCTTCAAGTATTCGCTTCCATGGGCTATAACCCAGAGACTCTAACTACAGGAAATAACATCACCAAAGTGTAGTTTTCATGGAACTACTCTCTGAAGACAACTTCCTCTACATTCCATTGTTTCCCTCATTGTTACTCTGTACACTTATCTTTTACCCCATCAAATTCTCCAGCCTTAAATCTTTCATTTTCTCCCAATATTTGCCTTCTGTCTTCATGTACTTCATTCAGATCCATATAGCCTATCATTTCAACAACCTGTTATCAGGGTAATGTTGGCCTCAAACAATGAGTTAGGAAACATTTCCTCCTCTTCAAATTTTTGAAAGAGTTTGAGAAGGATATGTATTAAATCTTCTTTGAGAGTTTGGTTGAATTCACCAGTGTAGCAGTGGAGTGCTGGTCCTAGACTTTTGTTTTTTGAGAAGTTTTTGATTACTGTTTCAATCTTTTTACTAGTGATGGGTCTATTCGTATTTTCTGTTTCTTCATGATTCAGTCTTGAGAGGCTGTATTCTAAGAATGTATCCATTCTTCTAGGTTGTCCAATTTGTTGATGGAGAGCTGTTCATAATAGTCTCTCATAATCCTTTGTATTTCTGTGATTCCATTGTAACTTGTCCTCTTTTGTTTTCTATTTATTTGAGCCTCTTTTTTTTTTCTGAGTCTAGCTAAAGGTCTGTCAATTTTCGTTCATCTTTTTAAAGCAACAGATCTTAGTTTCATTGATCTTTTCTATAGCTTTTTAGTTTCTCTTTTACTCATTTCCACTCTGATCACTATTATTTCCTTCCTTTTACTGATTTTGGCCTTATTTGTTCTTTTTCTTGTTCCCTTATGTGTAAGATTAGATTGTTTCAGACTTTTCTTATTTCTTGAGCTAGGCCTATATTGCTATAAACTTCCCTCTTAATATTGTTTTTGCTGCATCTCATAGATTTTTGCCATATTTTTATTTTCATTTGTCTTCAGGTATTTTTTGATTTCTTTTGATTTTTTGATTGACCCAATTTTTTGATTGACCCAATAATTGTTCAGTAGCATGTTGTTCAGTCTCCACATATTTGTGATTTTTCCAGCTTTTTTTTTTGTAGTTGATTTCTAGTTTCATACTATTGTGGTCAGAAAAGATGCTTGTTATGACTTCAGTCTTCTTAAATTTATTGGGTCTTGTTTTGTGTCCCAACATATGGTCCATCCTTGAGAATGTTCCATGCACACATGAGAAGAATGTGTATTCTGCTGCTTTGGGGTGGAATGTTCAGTGTATATCTATTAAATCTATCTAGTCCAGTGGTTTATTTATGGCTGATGTTTCCTTGTTGACTTTCTGTCTGCATTGATATAAGTGGGTTAGTGAAGTTCCCTACTGTTAATGTGTTGCTCCCTTTGGTCTGTTAATAATTGCTTTATATATTTTGCTGTTCCTGTGTCATGTGCTTGTATGTTTATAAATGTTATGTCTTTTTGATGGATTGTCTACTTTATCATTATATAATGTCCATCTTTGACTCCTGTTACCTTTTTTGGCTTGAAGTCTGTTTTGTCTGATATGAATGTGGCTGCACCCATTTTTCGCGCCCCCCGACTGCTGTTTGCTTGGACTATCATCTTCCATTCCTTTACTTTTAAACAGGAGAAAAGACATAGTTTATTCATATGCATATGGCAGTGCACAATTGAAGTAGCTAGCTTAATAATTAGAGATAGGTGTTTATATACCTAACTTAATAGGGGAAATGGAAGGGGGAAAAAAGGCTTCTGTGGGGAGATCAAATGATTTCTTTTTTTTTCTTCTAGTTTTATTAAGATATATATATTAATATATAAAACAGCACTATATAAGTTAAATGTGTACAACATAATGATTTGACATATACAGTGGAAGGAATTTTCACATATTAAGGTATGGGAAAGTCATTCTGGCTTACACATAATTTAACTTGAACTTGAGGCTAACCAGAACAGCCTGTTTTGTGGCCTATGAAACATGCATTTTTACATCTGCTTTAACTGTTAAAGAAGGAAATAAATTAAAAAATCAAAATGGAGTAACTGTGGTTCAGGCATCCAAAATGGAGCTGGGTGGCCACTGTGGATGTGGTTTCAGACACATCCTGCACCACCAAGAACTTGAATTTTCTTAACTGTATCAGACTCAAGAACGCTGCCAGCCATTCTCAAAATAATATCTGCTAGCAGATGCCCGCTGCAACTTTATGGTTTCAAGGTCTCCCCTTGTAACTGTGCAACCATTTTGGACCCTAACCAATTCCTGCTTAATAAGCACCCTTACTTCTTGCCAGCTCCAGTTATAATTCTTATGTAATTACTTACGTAATTTTTGGGTTTTACCTTTATCAGCCTCCCCCATTTTGTAGTCTGGCAGAATACAATTCAGGTGCTTCTTGAATCTGTGTCTCCAGGGCTATAGTCCTCAGCTTGGCTTAAATAAAACTCCTTTCTATTTATATTACAGATTGTTTATTGATTATTTCCATTGACACATACATCATGAAATGATTACCGTAGTAAGTTTAGTGAACATCCATCATCTCCTGTAGATACAAATTTAAAGAAATAGAAAATTTTTTTCCTGGTGGTCAGAATTCTTAGGATTACTCTCTTAACATTTTTCATATATAACATACAGCAGTATTAATTATATTTATTATGTACTTTTTATATCCCTCGTACTTATTTATCTTGTAGCTGGAAGTTTGTACCTTCTTCCATCCCTTCATTTTGAGTCTACGTTTGTCTTTAGAGCTGGATGAGTCTCCTGTAGGCAGCATGTAGTTGGGTCTTGCTTTTTAATCCACTCTGTGTTTTTTGGTTGATGAATTCAATCCATTTACATTCAGGGTGGTCATTGATAGGTGAGGACTTACTACTGCCAGTTAATTTTTTTTTTTTTTTCTTGTTGGTCTATATCTCCACTGTTTCTTTTTCCTTGTGTTTCTGTCTGCCATTTTAGTTTGGTGATTTCTGTGATGTTTTTGTCAGTTTTCTCTCTTTTTTTTATGTTTTGTGTCTCTGCTCTAGATTTTTATTTTGTGGTTACCATGAGGTGTGTATAAAATGTCTCATAGATAAAACAGTGTTTTTTCTGCTGATAGCATATTATATTCATTTGCCTGTACAGGTTCTGGCCTTATATCCTAGAAATTTCTCAGTGATTATTTCTTTAAGTCATCTCTCTGCTCCCTTCTCCCTCTCTTCTCCTGGGATACTCACTGTCCTTTTTGTTGTCTTTTCTAATGGAGTCAGATAGTTCTTGCAGAGTATCTTAATTTTTAAACAAATTATTTCTCTCTCCTCTTCTCCCTGAATCATTTCTAGTTTTCTATATGTGAGATTGCTAATTCCGTCTTCCATAAGGTTTGCTCATTTCCAAGGCTTTCTAATGCATTCCTTATCTCATTTATTGAATTCTTTAGCTTCAGAATTTGTTCGGTTCTCTTTTAGAGTTTCAATCTCTTTGGTAATATATTCCTTCTGTTCATTAATTTTATTCCTGAGCTCACTGAACTGTCTTTCTAAGTTTTCTTGTAGTTTCCTGCGTTTCTTCATGACAGCTATTGCAAATTCTCTATTAGTTAGAACACAGTCTCCCATGACCTTAAGTTTGTTTTCTGGAGAATTGGTATTTTTGTGTGTATGTGATACTGTATTACCATGGTTTCTCATGGTGCTCAACGAGCTGTTCCTCTTCCGGCTCATTTGAAGTAGTGAACACCTTGCTTATTTTAGTAAACCTTTATTTACTTTAATTCTAAGGATTCAACAGGTGGGTAATTAGAGGACTTTCTTTTGTTTTTCAGTAGGTGGTACTATAGCATAAGTGTTTGTTTTTTTAACCTGGGCGGCCTCTGGCTATCTTTGAGAATCTGCCCTTTCTGCCTTCCACCACCTCTGCCAAAGGTGTTGCTGGTGCGCTCATCATTGCTGCTTGTGCCTTTGGGGCCACCGGTGCCTTGCTGGTGTCGCTGCCGTCACTGGCACTGCCTCTGGGTACACCAGGGTGATGAGTGCCTCTGCCACATCTGGGGCTGCTGGGTTTGTGAGCACTGCTGCCATAGGAGGGGGGCCTGTGACCCTGCCTCTACTACTGCTACTGGGTTCTCTGGGGCTGTAGGCAGTGAGGCCGGGACAGTGGGCACCACCAATGCTGCTCACCAGGTTCTTTCTCTATGTGTTTCATTCCACCTACTTTCAGATGTAGAGATGTTTGCAGCTCTCTGGTATCCTGGTGTGCTGGGCAGAGGAGCCTTTGTTTTACTAGTTGTAGATTGAAGGGAGAGACAAAGGGAGCATTTCATGCCGCCATGGTACTAATGTCAGTCCCAAAATGATACCTTTTTTTTTTCTAGTTCCTCTATCGTGTCCCCCCCCCCCTTACCTCCTGGCTTTTGGAAGAGCTGTTGCATCTGCCAGGGTCATTGTTCCTTCTGTCTCTTCTCCAATTAGTTAACTTCTACACCCCATATGTTCAGCTCTAAGGAACATTTTCTGACTTTAACTTTGCCAGCAATGGTTAGGGGTCCTCCTATAGCACCCACTATTTATTTTATACTGTTATTTATTGAGCTTCAGTATAACTGATTCTCCAACTGGCTGTCTACCTCAGCAGTAGTAAGCTCTGTGATACCTCACTGTGTCCTCTAGCCCAGCACAATGGCTAGCGCACAGCAGGCATTCAATAAATAGAGTTGAATATATCAACAAGATTATGTCATTTGTCCAACATCGTGCATTTATGAAGTTGAGATCTTGGAACCCGAGATCTGGACTCAGGTTGACCAACTTCAGTGACTTTGCTCTTAACGGGCAAAACTATAGTGCCTCATTATTACTTGATTTTGGAGTTAGCTCAGTATTAGGTGAACATTTCCATTTTTAAAACACTAACTTTCCTACATTCATTATTTTTAAAGATTATACATGAACCCAGAACCACGGTTATCTTTGTACTTTATATATTCCTCTATTCATAGTACTTAAAAGTTCTTAAGTATTATTCCCATGAGAAAATATCTTTCTATATTCTCATACTTCACAGCAAGTGTTTCCAAACTTGAAGTTTGCATATGCAGTTATCACTGGGGCTAACGGCCCTGGGTGGTCCATGCATCGTGCAAGACTTGTGCATTTACTTTTCTATAAGACAGATAGTCTCTGAATTACAGTATAAAGTGTTTTTGGTTTAAGTAGGACTTTCACATGCTTCCTTTATTTAATATTCACAGCAACCCTTAGAAAGCATTATTATCCCTGAGTTATAGTCGATGTCGATAGACATTTTTAACAACCAACTAGAATACACAGTAGTCTATCTTCAGTTCTTTTGAATAACAAAATACAATGTAAGGTTTCATAATACTTTATAACTGTATTAGTTACAAGTTAGATTTTTTTTTATCATTTAAACATACCCCAAGAAGAAACATATTTTTTATTATTGGAGATATAAGAATTTTTTGCCTTCTGTCTCTGTGAGCCAGAAAGATGAAAATGCAACTTTTCCTTTTTATAATGTTACTTTGAGGTGATCGCCTGACACAATTAATTCTGCAGCAGAAAAGCATGTGGTCTGTTCTTACATTCCTAAGAGACTTACCAAACTTGTTTGGCACGTTCAAGGTCAGAAAATATGACTTATTTTGTGTCTGTTTCTCATGCAGAAGAGAGAGTTTGCTCCATTAATTTTAATGAAGGGGAAGTCGGCATCAATTCCACAGATTAACACTGGTCTGTAAATTTGCTCTGATGAATAGTGTATTTATTTTACCACATATTTTCCATATATTTGTCTATATTTTTACACTTACTTTAAATATATTAAGCAAAGATATAACTTATTTTCATGGAAATTTCAGAAATAACATTTCAGTAATCACAGGTGACTAGAACCAGTGGGTGCCTATTAAGTTGCTCATGAGAGAAGTCAAAGCTTCCTTACTTTTATTTTTGTAGGATTATTTCTTGATAGCCAAGCATTACAAGCTAGTACTTCTATTAGATTGCTGACAAGATACTTGCCACATATGTATGTATATATTTTTTCTTATTTTACTTACCACCTTATTTTATAGCTAAGTTTCCAAGCGGGTACATATAAGTCTGGCTGTAGGAGTGAATTGCTTAGGTTTAGATAGACGGTTCTGCAGTTGGTGAAAAATGTTTGGTCCTGAGCCATTTTCAGAAATATTTGGTGCTTTATAAGAGCAGTTATGCAGTAGTAGGCATATCGTATCTTTCTCTATGTCTGTGCTTATATCCACATCTGTAGATACATCATTCTCTATCTCTCTGTCTCTGTCTACATATACATCTATATCTGACCACCTTTTTTGCTAAGAGTGGAAGATCTGGTAATGTTTTGCCTTCACAGGGAGGAATATGGTCTTGTTTGTTCTGATGAGACCACAGTGTATTTTTGAGTCCTCCCTTTTTCTAGACACCAATGTCTTTCTGGGCAGTGAGTCTTATAATTAAATCTCACATTCTACTTCCAAAGTATTTCTAGATTCCATCTTCTACCTTCATCCCTCTAAACTTAGGTGAAATGTATTACCGTTCACCAAGATGACTGCAGTAGCCTTTTTAATAAATTCCCTGCTTTGAGTAGTAGCACACCTATGTAATCACATTTCACATTCCTCTGAGAGTTATTTTTCTAAAACATACATCTGGTGGCATTATTACACTTTAAAAACCTTTGAAGTCTCCTCCTTGCTCCGGGATGTTGACCCCTCCCCTTAGCAGGGACCTTAACAAGTTGGCTTAAGTCCAACTGTTCAGCCTTAAGTGCGGCCGGCCTTTCTTTAATGAGTATGCGCTTTTTGTGATTTGTACCTGTATTTATGCAGTGACCTCTCCTTCAAGCCCTAATTTAAATTTAACCTCTTGTGTGATGTCTTCCTCAAATTCTCAAAGTAAAACTTAGCATTCCCTCTTCTCCTTCGTGACAGCACGTTGTTCCAAGTTTATTGATGTCCTTTTATTGTAACAAGCATGTTAGCTTGCCTACTCGATTCCACGTGTCCTTACAATTTCTTTAAGAGCATGAATTTTATGTAGTTCCTCTTTATCTTCTCATTTCCTAACACAAATTCTACGTGTCATGTGGTATGTGATCATTAGAAGCTGTCTGAATTAAATAGAATAAAACATTGCGTGTTTTTGTCTAATATTCCGCGTTATTCGTTACCTCAAAAAGGATAATGATGGGAAAAATAAATCCTTTAATAAATAAATTATTATAGACTTTATCTCATTTTGAAAAGAGAATAAACCACTAACCAGGAGCAAGTAAAAGACACTGAGAGAATCATAATCACATCATGATATCAAGTGGGCCTTGCGCACATGGTTGGGGAACCTTAGGATGGAGTGAAAGAGGAAACATGAGAAAGTAGGTACATTAGTTGGGTATCTTATTTCAAGTAAATGTAACTTGCTTGTTTAAGGTAGAACTTAGAGGTGTCTCATAGAAACCAAGAGTAAGGATCTGCCCTGGTCTCCGAAAAAATTAGAAAGGATGTGGAATGCCTTCTGCTTCGGTCACCTCTACTCATCTTTGTGTTTCTACTTTATTCTTTTTTCTTACTGCAGATCAGTTTTCTTGGTTGTAATCTGGCAACTAGCACCTCTCATTCAAGAAGTAACCAGATTAAGGCTGGCATCATTAAGTTTTAATTTCAAAATTAAATTAGGGAGCAAGCTTGGACCAGCTTGAACAAGATGACAACCCCTGGGCCAGTTATGTCCAGGAGTGAAGAATGGGTGGGTCCTGTTTGGTTCAGGGATTCCTGCTCCCACTTTAACATGTGGAATTGCTAGGAGAGAGAGACTCCTACTGCAAACTGAGCTTTTGGGAGGTATGGATAAAATACTGTTTGCTTATCATTATGCTATGAAGTATTATTTTTTAAATCTGGATAAATAAGTCTTATGTCTTTCTTTAGTGTTAAAGCAATCAGCAAAACATATAAGTCACAAAAACTGAATCTAATCAATAGGACTAACTGTTGCTTGGGTTTAAAAATCCCCACATTCCTTCAACTCCCTCTTGGCCCTTAAAAAGTGTTAGGACTCTTCTACCCTTTTCTGCCATTTCCATAAAGACATGTTCACTGTGATCCATAGGAGAGGAACTGTTGGGAAGTCAATCTGACCCCTTCACTCAGTCTTCTCTTGCTAAGTCTTCTTCTTGCTAATTTGATCGATGATCCTGAGGAAGGACGGTTCTCTCTTGTGTCTAAGGGTGCACAGGGCAGTGGCCTTCTCTTTTTGCTCCTGTCCTGTAAGCGTGACCCTAGTGCAGTGGTCCAGGGCCATCTAAGAGACAGGGTAGGAATGTGTTTTTTTGTCCTGCTCTTTGAGCTCAACAGATATGAAGCAGATCCCCCCTTGAGTAGATTTGGAAAGAAGTGTATGTTAGAAATCCTATTTTCCCATAGGTCTGGGTTGCATTTTCTATTTCAGCTTTGTCAGTATTAAACCTATTTTTCCCCTTTGATCTTAAATCATATCTGAATAGAGGTTTGATTTGTTAGCCCCAATAAACCCCAAAACAAGGTACATGAGCTAGAAAACCTATTGAAGTGGACCCAAACATCCATTTTGGAAACAAATTTACAAGCTTAACTTATTAGATTTATGTCAGGTTTTTCCAGTTGCAGAGGTGGAAGCCATCCGTTGTTCAGTGGTGACAGATTTATTTTTCAATTGGCACAGGCCTGCATGCCAGGAACAAGACTTTGCTGCTGATTTTTGACATAAGGAGCATGGCTGAGAAAGAAGTCCGATCACCAAGAAAAGAAAAGCTCTTAGTTCTAAGAATGACTTGGCTCCGTAAAGGCACAGCTTCTATTAAAAAAAAAAAAAAAGCTCTTAAATTTTTTTGGGGGGTGAAACCACGTTGGCTTTTTCTAATGCCGTGTTTCTCAGAGTGTGGTTCCCAAACCAAGAGCATCAACATCATCTGGGAACTTGTTCGAAATGCAAATTTTCTGGCTTTGTCCCCAGAGGTTCTGATTTAGTGGGTCTAGAGTGGGACTCCAGGATTTGCTGGGACGTGATTTTGGTTTTAACATTAACTTTATAATTCTGAATTTACTTTGAGCTCAAGTTTATGAATGCAAGGTGAGATAATGTTTGGATTTCAATTTCTCCCTGAAAATTAAAGTGTGGGGGCATTGAGATTTGGGAATTTTGCTATTATCGTTATTGTACTTCTCAAATATTGTTGTCATTGTATCTATATGATATATGAACTTGATAAATTATCTTGGGTGAAGTTGTGTTTGAAAATTAAAGATGAGAATATATAGACTGGGGAGTAGGCTCTTACCCTCAGGCACGGTTGGGTTGATTTAACCCGTGTATTTTTCTGGTCCATTCCAGAGCCGTGTTGAGGCAAAAGCCAATGCTCAACGGCAGTCCCAGGTTACATAAAAGAGCAGAGGTTGGTTCTGGAGTGGCAGCCTCAGGGTGGCAGCAGGCTGCATGTCTCACTGTCAGCCTTGTTGGGGCCCAGGGTAGGCTGCCCCAAAATGTGCCTCAATGCCATATTATCTTGAATTAAAGTTACTTACGGAATGTCCAACACAAGAGGGACACTCTGACTCTCTGTCTCCCTGCAAGCAGGAAATAAATTTCTCATGGAACTAGTGGTACAAGGACACCCTTATCCACAAAGATGGGTAATTTGGGGCCAGGAAGTCCATATAAACAAACCTTGTTACTTCTTTAATTTACTACCCGAAGCCCAAACTCTGTTTAGATCCTTCACTCATTAGGCACCCAAAACCTAAGCTGCTTTTGTCATGTCAATTCCTCACAAATGTATTGTTTCTTTGTCTAAAAAGTATAAAGGCTGAATCTTTGGCCAATTCTTAGGTCCCATTTCTGTGGGATTTCCATGTGCATGAATTGTAATTTGTTTATTTTTTTTCCGGTTAATCTGTTTTGGGTCAATTTTCTTAGTCCAGCCACAAGAACTCAGGAACGGGGGGCAGGGGGTGGCGAGGGGGAATTTTCTCCTCCCTGATGGCCTCCTCCCCTGAGAACCAGCAACGTCCATGGACTGTTGGGCCCGTGGGTTGAGAGAACCTTGTTGTCCTAGACCTCATATTTCCAAAATGAAATGGCTGTTCTACTTCTCCAGTGGTAACAGTGTCGGGAAGATACCTTCTGCCGTCTTCCAAGCCCTCCTTATCTACCTGTCCACAAAGGAGGATGAGGCGCTTGCTTGATAGATGGTATTTTGCTAAGTTTGTGTGGCTCTACCTCCTCCCAGCTCACCTGAGCTCTGCCTGCTCACAGGCAATAGAAGGTTTGCTGGGCTCCTGCTGCTAGGGAGCTAGCAGCTCTAAGTTCTAGAGCCAGCAGCAGCAGCATTACCTGGGAGCTTCTTAAAAATCAGAATCTTGGGCTTCCCGGGTGGCGCAGTGGTTGAGAGTCCGCCTGCTGATGCAGGGGACATGGGTTTGTGCCCCGGTCCGGGAAGATCCCACATGCTGCGGAGCGGCTGGGCCCGTGAGCCATGGCCGCTGAGCCTGCGCGTCAGGAGCTTGTGCTCTGCAACGGGAGAGGCCACAGCAGTGAGAGGTCCGCGTACCATTAAAAAAAAAAAAAAAAAATCAGAATCTTGAGCCTTACTCTAGACGCACTGAATCAGAACCTACTTTTTAACCAAACCCTTAGGTGGTTAATATGCCATTAATATTTCAAAAGCACTGATTTACCTTTTCCCAAACTTCCAAGATAATAAGAATTATACGGGGTGAGTTTTTTTTAAATGTAGATTCCCAAGATCCATCCTGTGGCTTCAGAATGTTCAAAGGAGAATCCTAGAGAAATATGAGAAACACTGAAAGTCCTCCTCTCACAGTCTGGAACAGCAACTCTCAAACTTCAATGTGTATCTAGTCCCCAGAAATCTTGCTAACTTGCAGGCTCGGATTTAGCAGGTCTTTGTAGGGGCCTGAATCCTGCATTCCCAGCAAGCTCCCAGGTGATGCCCAGGCTGCTGAACCACAGGCATCATTCAGTAGGAAGGTCAGAACATCAGAGCTAGTGGGTTTGAAGCAGTGAATAACTTTGCAAATGTGTCTGATGTGTCTGTCTTTTGAACACTCTTGGATATGATGTCCTGAGGTCTAGATTTATAGAGAGCATGTTAATAAGTCTGTTTGGGGGCCAGTTTCAAACAGTGTTCTCCAACTCAATTTATAAATAATACAGATGCTATTTTGATCTTCATAGGTTTGACTCCTAGGTCTAGTCCTAATAGAGTTGACACTCTGTGTGTGTGTGTGTGTGTGTGTGTGTGTGTGTGTGTGTGTATCTGTGTCATTTTAAACCCTAGCAAGGCTTAACAGATACAATGACGCTGTCGGAGACGCATTTCCAAATCCTCTCTTCTCCACAGACAGTATCACTATTAAACTTCTATCCCATCATCTCTACCCAATAAATTGTTTAGTTTTTCCATAAAGGTACCTCCACATGAGTTAAGATTTTTGCTAGCAGCTTCTGAGGCCAGCCATGATGTGGTCAACGTCTGTCTCTGCTTGAATCAGAAGAGAGAAATAAACATTCGACAACATTTTGCAGTTCCCTTAAGGAGTGAAAGAGTCCACCAAGAGAGAGATTCTGAGAGAATTTGCAAGAGGAGGCATGTGAAGTCACTAAGTCATGAGTCCCAGGATGTGCTGGCGGCACAGATTTGGAGAATCTAAAATAGAAGAAAAGCAGAAGAGCAGTGATAAGATTTTTGTATATAAGTATTTGCTGGGCACTGGTGTAATATGTGCCTGAATGCTGAAGGTCAAGGAGAGCAAGTGCTTTGGAAAAATACAGATATTTTGTGGAACAAAGGGAAAGTGCATTTCCTTTTATTTTTTTGCAGAGAGGAACTTATTTGGAATAGACATTTGGATGGGGGGGTGGGGGGAGCTTTCTATGGCCAACTCCATCTTTCAAAGAAGCAATGAGAGTAAAGGCTTTAGAGAGAAAATGAGTCATACCCCAGGGGTATTGAAATTGTACAATAGAACCCTTTTTTTTTTTTTAAAGTAGGATTCATGTTTGTTTTGGAAACTTGTCAAAGATAGTCTTCAGTTATTTTCCAAACCAGTTTTTGTTGTTGTTATTGTTTTATTCAGGTACTTTTTTTTTTGTCTTGAACATTAGGAGACACACAGAGACTAAAAGCTCAAAAACAATCAGTGAGGCTTTCCTGGTGGTGCAGTGGTTAAGAATCCTGCCTGCCAATGTAGGGGACATGGGTTCAAGCCCTGGTCTGGGAAGATCCCACATGCTGAGGAGCAACTAAGCCTGTGCGCCACAACTACTGAGCTTGCGCTCTAGAGCCTGCGAGCCACAGCTACTGAGCCTGCGTGCCACAACTACTGAAGCCAGTGAGCCTAGAGCCCATGCTCTGCAACAAGAGAAGCCACCGCAGTGAGAAGCCCACGCACTGTAACGAAGACCCAATGCAGCCAAAAATAAATTAAATAAATTTTTTAAAAAATCAGTGAAGTAAGGCCTTTACTGAAAAAAATTCCAAATGAAATATGGAAAGGAAATGCTCAAAACTGATAAGAGGGTTAAAGAGTTAGTAAGCAGCTGGTAACAGAATCAAGTAGAGGATAGTTGACCAAGAAAGCAGAAATAGGGTAGCCAAGAATTGAGAAACTTTGAGCTAGTTCCTTATATGAAATAAAGTCAGTCTTCACACACTTAGACTTTGATTTTCATGAAATGGTTTACATTTTGTACGTAAGAAATAAACAAAATCTTCAAATAGGGTTGGGAGACCAGAAGGGGGCGCTCTCACACCCTGGGATGATCACAGAGCCAGGCAGAAGAAAGACTCTTCTTTTCCTGGCAAGGACTCAGCCAATGAGAAGCCACAGACTCCTTGTTTACTATAGCCCTCCCACCTTCCTGTTCCTTCCAATACAAGCCCTGACCTGCTGCTGCTTTGCTGGGACTTGAAAATAACTCACCATGGTTGCAGACCCGATATTGCAATTCTTTGATTATCTTGAATAATCCTGTTTTTGCTGCAGAAATATCTGGTAGTCTATTTGTTTCAGGTCAACAGTACCTTGGAATTTTTATTTTTTTATTTTCTTGAGCGTCGTATCATTTATGTTAAAATTCAGTGTTATTAAAATTATTAAATAAGTGATTTCTTATGAGATAACAAAAAGAGATACAGGGAACAGGTACTTATTAAGCACTGTTAAGGTAATTTGACATTTTTTAGACGCACAGAGTCCATTATCCCTTCCTGACGGTACTTCATTTCCTAGTGGGCAAATAATTCTTCCTGACTATATGTAGACTTTCTAGGATGGCAATTCCACAGGCAGTCTTCTATCATGGAAGATTAATCAGAAGCGCTCTCCCAGGATTTTGAATCTCCAGCAATTGATGCAAGTCTGAGAAAGAATGTTTGGGTGTTTTTCCCTCCCCCCGCCCCTGTGACTAGGCTCTCTGACAGTGAGGCCTTTTGCTTTCAGGAGCTTCCATTGTTTCTGTTTAGTCCCTAATCTGATCCTTCCAGTTTTCTGTCAATTTAGTATCTCTTCCCTGCCACCCCTGTGCCCCAAATATTCTTCCAATAAATTTCTTTTTGCATAAATTAGCCATTGAAGGGGAGCAACATTTGTCCCTCCCAAAATATGCCTCTTTGGCATAAGGGTTATTTTATGCTGATTATTTTTAAACAACAACATACAGGAGAGAAGCTCTGAAAATCAAGTAGAAGTTACCCTTTTGTAAGAGCAATTTACATTTGTAAGGGAAATCTCCATTTGTAAGGGTGTCTCCCTCTCTGTACCAGGAAGAGGAGGCTGACTAAACCTGTAGACACTCTTATCAATGGGGAAGGCCTGGACTTAAACCTGCATAACAATCATACCCTTGTTCACTGTGCTTTTCCTGAAAACCTGTCTCTCTCCCACCCAACTTTTTTTTGTTTTTTCTTTTAGCTAGAGATGGTATTTAAGGTGATGGCTGGGCCATTTCAGGGAGTTACTCAGTTTTCCTGGGTGTAAATGTTATTTGTAAGGTCGGATCTTAACAAACGGCACCGCGAATCAGAGGAAAGCTTCAAGTGAGCTTTATTAGGGAGCGCTCCCGGGCGAGGTTCACTGGTCCGAGAGAAAGGGGCCAGAGAAGTCGCACCCGGGCGAGGGTTGGGCAAGATTTTATAGGGGAAGAAGGGAAAGGGGTGTGGTGAATCTGGGAGGGCACAGGGTATTCCTTATTTGGGGGTCTTTTCGGGTATCCTGGGGGACCATTGGTCCCGCTCCTCGAAAGGCGGGAAGGCTGGGCTGGGTTCAAAGTCCCCAGGTCAGTTCCCGGAACTGGGTGGTCCGGAAAGTCTCCAAGTCAGTTTCTGGAACTGGGTGGTCTGGAGAATTTCGGTCTGATGCAACCTGTGAATCTGATTGTGTTCCCCTGCCTCGGGCCAGTTGGCCTTACATCCTGACATCTTTGGTGTAATGGGGCGGCGTTCTGATCTCTGGCTACTTCATGCTGAATGGGGGCGTCGAAAGGGGAGTCGGGTGACCAGAGGTCCGAGGCTTAGGGGAGGCCAGTGGGAGGTTCTGTAGGAAGCAAGGTGTAAGGACCGAGGAGCATTTGGTTTGTGGCCACCCGAGAGACTTCCTCCATGCGCCTGCGAAGGAACCTGAGAAAACAGGGAGCAAACGTGAGCAAGATACAGATGAGAATTAAGGGGCCTAAGATTGGTGTTAGCCAGGTATAGAGGGTGGATCGCCACTAATCGGGAATTGGGGAGGCGGACTGTTGGTGTTTGCGTTGGAGTTCTTCTCTTAAGCGATGGAGGGCTTTTACGTTGTCTTCGACGAGTCCTGTTTCATTGATGTAATAGCAGCATTCCTCCTGTAGGAAGAGGCAGGTATCGCCTTTGTCGGCGGTCAGGAGATCCAGGGCTCGTCGATTCTGGAGAGCGACTCGGGCTATGGAGGTGATTTGGCGCTGGAGAGAGGAGATAGAGCCGGCGGAGGCTTCAATGGCTAGCTGGAGTTTATGTTCTGAGTCGCGGGATGTTGAAACACTATGTGTTAGAGCTCCCCCCCCACCGAGGCCTGCAGCGACCAGGGAGGAGGCGAGAGAGATGCCTGCGACCAGAGGAAGAAAGATAGCTCTTTTTCGTCGGGTAAAGGGCGGCGTGATTAGCGAGGAAAATTCGGCTTGGCTATACAGTGTGAGTTGTGGGACGAGAGTAACGGGGATACATGGGAAGGGGGAGGAAGAATTGATCTCTTTTGTGAGGGAACCACTGCACCACAAAAACATGCCTAGTGGTGCTTCAACTGATGTGTTTACCGTGAGGGATGAGTTGCAAAGAAACCCAGTATCAGCTAGATTTGGGCAGCTGCCGTAACAGATGGTGAGATTTTTTGAATCAAGGAGGCAGGAGGGAAGCCGGCTTCAGGCGAGGGGTGAGCTCAAGAGAAATAGCTGGGTTTTCAATAAACAGTAGGTGGAACTCCTGGATGCGGGAGGGGCCCAGGAGGGAGAGAGACTTGTGGCCTAGGAGGTCGGCCAGCCGGTGGGAGGAAAGCACGCTTAGTGGGTGGGCCAGAGTCAGTTTGAGTGTTTGTTTGGTCAGTTCGGCTGCCGCTGCTAGGGCCCGAAGGCGTGGTTGCCATCCCCGAATGGTTGGCTCTAGCTGTTTGGAGAGGTAAGCCACGGGGCGGTAGGAAGGCCCCACAGGCTGGGCAAGGAGTCCAGTGGCCATTCCGGCCCATTCATCCACAAAAAGGTGAAAAGGTCGTTTGGGTTGGGCAGAGAAAGGGAAGGAGAAGATATCAGAGCGTTACGGAGGGTGAGAAAGGCCTGTCGAACGGCGGAAGGAGAGGTGAGAGGTCCTTGAGGGGTTTCTTTAGCGGCTAGATATAAGGGTTTAGTGAGGAGAGCAAAGTTAGGGATCCAGTGTCGGAAAAATCCTATAAGGCCCAAAAAGAAGAGAATTTGTTCCACTGTTTCCGGAGGCTGGAGTTCACGGATAATCCGGGTGTGATCAGCTGTTAGACCTTTTGTGGTAGGGGTAAGGTGGAGCCCCAAGTAGGTTACAGAAGATACAGATAACTGAGCCTTGGCTGGGGAGACCCGATAACCGCGAGAGCCAAGGTAATTGAGGAGATCTGCAGTATGTTGTCTTGAGAGGCTGAGAGATGGGCTACAAAGGAGGAGGTCATCTACATATTGAAGGAGTGTGCTGGGGGTAAGGGAGCAGGAGGTGAGGTCCCGTGCCAGCACCTGACCGAAGAGGTGAGGACTGTCGCGGAAGCCCTGGGGAAGAACTGTCCAGGTGAGCTGACTGGAAGTATGAATATCCGGATCCGTCCAGGTAAAGGTGAAGAGGAAATAGGAGTCGGGATGTAGGGGGATAGTGAAAAAGGCATCTTTGAGATCCAGAACCGTAAAGGTTGTGGTTGGGGGGATATGGGAGAGCAAGGTGTATGGGTTTGGTACTACTGGGTGGAGAGGAATTATGGCCTCATTGATTATTCGGAGGTCCTGGACCAGGCGATAATCCCCAGAGGCCTTGCGGACAGGCAGGATGGGGGTGTTGCAGGGAGAGTCAGTGGGGATAAGGAGTCCCTGGTTTAGGAGTCTGGTGATAATAGGTTGTAGGCCCCTAAGGTGAGTCTCAGAGATGGGAAATTGGGGCATTGATGGAAATTTGGAGGGGTCCTTTAGGCGGATGAGGACGGGGGAATGGTGTGTTGCTATTATGGGCTTAGAAGTATCCCAGACTTGGGGATTGATTGGGTTCGGTGTGATTGGAAGAGGGGGATAGGAGGGGGAGGGTTCTACAGACAGGCTGAGAAGAGGAAGCAGGAGTTGGGAGGAGGGGACCTTAGGGTCAAGTCAAACCAGCTGAAGGGAGGCCCCTAAGTGGAAAAGGACATCTCGGCCTAGCAAGGGAACTGGGCAGGATGGTATGACTAAGAAAGAATGAGTAAAAGGGAGTCCTTCGATATGACATGGGAGTGGACCGGTCTGGAGTGGGAAGGATGGTTTGCCATCAATACCCATGACCGAGATCTGGGAAGGAGAAACTGGCCCAGAATAAGTAGGCAGGACCGAATAGGTAGTCCCCGTTACCCTGGGCTCGGCGAGAGTGATGGGGGTCTTCGAGTCCGGGCGCCATCTGTTGTCAGCCAATCCCAGCAGTTCGAGTGGTAATGCCGTTGGGTCGGCCTGCCCCCCGCGTGGAGACGCTGAGGGAGGGCCAGTCGTAGGGCAGTCACTCTTCCAGTGGCCCGTTAGCCCGCAGCTGGGACAGGGCTTAGAAGGAGGTCGGGGATTGGGACATTGGCGAGCCCAGTGGCCTTCTTTTCCGCATTTGAAGCAGGCCCCCGGCGGGGTTGCCTTTTGCGGACCCCGTGGATGCTGTGATCCATGGGAGATGGGCGGCCTTAGGGCGGCTACAAGAGCTTGGGTTTGGAGGGCCACCTTCTGGTGCCTCCGAGCCTGTCGGCTGATTCTGCCAAGTCCTCACGGCCATTATAGACTTTAAAGGCCATCTTTACCAGATCTCGAATAGGGGTTTGAGGGCCGTCTTCTGCCCGTTTTAATTTCTTTCGGATGTCCGGGGCTGATTGGGTGATAAAATGGGTGGCTAGGACCGCTGCCCCTGCCGGGGTGTCGGGATCCAACCAGGTGTAGAGAGTTAAGGCCTCTGTAAGGCGATTGAGAAAGATAGCTGGATTTTCGTTAGGTTCTTGGGTTATCTCTTTTAGTTTTTCAAAATTGACTACCTTATGAGCGGCAGCCTGCATGCCAGCCAGGAGACATTGGATCATGAGGTCGCGTTTACGACGGCCATCTTGGCCATCCTGGTAAGTCCAGCCTGGATAGGTGCCAGGTACGGCAGTCGCTCCGACAGGCATGGAGTTGTCGGTTAGGTGAACCTGATCTGCATGGTTTCGGGCAGCAGTGTGAATTCTTTCCCTCTCGTCAGGGGTCAGAGTAGAAGATAGGATCACAAAGATATCGTGCCAGGTGCCAGGTTAGATCGTAAGCTTGAGAGAGAGAGCGAAATTCTTTGATGTAGCGGGAAGAGTCAGCAGAAAAGGAGCCTAATCGCTTTTCTTATTTGAGAGAGATCTTGGAGAGAAAAGGGAACATGAACTCTAATTCTTCCGCTCCTGCTACCTCCCTCAGAGGGCAGAGGAGATTTGAATCTTGGGAGTCGGGAGAGCGTGTATGTGCACTAATTGGCGAAGCAAGAGGCGTGGAGGAGAAACCGTCGAGGGAGGCGGGGGAACGGTTGGAGGGGCCGGAGCGGGTTCGGAGCGGTTCCGGAGGAGTAGGGACCGCTTCAGGGTAGGGTGGAGGTTGGAGAGGAGTTCTGAAGGGGGGACTGGTAAGAGATTCGGGAGGGTCGGTTAGTGGGGAGGAATCCAAGGGGATTGAGGTTTTGGATGGAGGAGATGTTTGTTTGGCAAGGAGGGTTTGAGAGGTAGAACAATTGACTTAAAGGGAGGGGCGGGAGCGCAAATACCAAAAAACCGGGTTTCGGCACCAAATGTAAAGGTCTGATCTTAACAAACGGCACCGCGAAACAGAGGAAAGCTTCAAGTGAGCTTTATTAGGGAGCGCTCCCGGGCGAGGTTCACTGGTCCGAGAGAAAGGGGCCAGCGAAGTCGCACCCGGGCGAGGGTTGGGCAAGATTTTATAGGGGAAGAAGGGAAAGGGGTGTGGTGAATCTGGGAGGGCGCAGGGTATTCCTTATTTGGGGGTCTTTTCGGGTATCCTGGGGGACCGTTGGTCCCGCCCCTCGAAAGGCGGGAAGGCTGGGCTGGGTTCAAAGTCCCCAGGTCAGTTCCCGGAACTGGGTGGTCCGGAAAGTCTCCAGGTCAGTTTCTGGAACTGGGTGGTCTGGAGAATTTCGGTCTGATGCAACCTGTGAATCTGATTGTGTTCCCCTGCCTCGGGCCAGTTGGCCTTACATTATTAAACTTATGTTTTTCTACTTTTAATCTGTCTTCTATTACTGGGGCGTTGGGGGAGAGGACTCAGCAAAAATCCTAGAAGGGCAGAGAAAAAATTATTGTTCTCCTCCACACCATTTTGTGTTGTGTTGTTTGTCGACAAGAACCTGTTTTGTATAACACAAGACAAAATAGGTGCCTCTGTTTATCATGTCCAATGAAGACTTGGTTTAGGGCGTCCCTGGTGGCACAGTGGTTAAGAGTCCGCCTGCTGATGTAGGGGATACAGGTTCGTGCCCCGGTCCGGGAGGATCCCACATGCCGCGGAGCGGCTGGGCCCGTGAGCCATGGCCGCTGAGCCTGCGCATCCGGAGCCTGTGCTCCGCAACGGGAGAAGCCACAACAGTGAGAGGCCCGCGTACCGCAAAAAAAAAAAAAAAAGATTTGGTTTAGAGTCCAAAAGATTAAATCATCTATAGAAATTGCATACTGAATCATTTTTGGAACATTAAATATCACATATTTGCTATGTGTTCCTCACACTTCACATTACCTACTAAAAGGAAAAATCTAGAGCACACAATCAAGTGCAATTTGTAAAATATGGGCAACAAAAAATAATGGTATTTAACTCAGTGCAAATATGAGGTATTAGGTGAATCATACTTTCTTCCTAATATTTATGTACACTATTTGCAGTTTTATAATGTGTATGTATGGTTTATATAATCAGAAATATAAGCCACTTTAATGAAAAAAATTAGAAAAAAATCATCAAAAGCCATCTTATTAATAGACATATTAGATATTAGCTTCTTGACATTTAACTATGTATCTAGCAAGATTTATTCTATATTCCTTAAACAAGGAGTGGAATTCTTACCTCTGGTTTTCTTTAGTTCTTACCTCTATTTCTTGTCCTCTTGGTTTACTCAGAGCATACTTTAAGAAACCACTTGGTAGTTAAGGACGAAAATGAATAGAAAATTCATGTGGTGGAAAATCAGAAATGTGTACAGCTAGAGATGTTAAAGTAAATGAAGAGTTGTTAACGTTTTAAGCGTTTGCTACATTTAGGATGGAATCAAGTGTATTCTAAGGGCAAATACAAGTTAAGAATAAGAGGCATAATTCTCTCTGTAAGGGAAGAAACAAGTTCTGCCTTGCCTTGTCTTCCAGTATTTACTTTAGAATACTTGTAAATACTTTCCGTGTGTCTTTGAAATGTATGTAAATCTTGCGGTATGCGGGCCTCTCACTGTTGTGGCCTCTCCCGTTACGGAGCACAGGCTCCGCATGCGCAGGCTCAGCGGCCATGGCTCACGGGCCCAGCCGCTCCGCGGCATGTGGGATCTTCCCGGATTGGGGCACGAACCCGTGTCCCCTGCATTGCCAGGCGGACTCTCAACCACTGCGCCACCAGGTAAGCCCTGTATATAAATCTTTTTAAAAGCTAAATAAACCTCTCGAAAACTTTAAGATCCAGGAATGCCTTTCTTAAGGACCTGGGAACAATCTCTTTGAAATGTTATCTCCAAGGAGGATAAAGCCCCAATCTCCCAGTTTCTTTGGGTGGGCAGGAGCTAACTTTAGTGGGTGCCTTGCTCACCTTCCAAGACTACCTCCTATCACAAAGAGATGAGTAATTTATTTTCCCTCTGGAGAAAGCTAGTTAGCTAACACAGATGGTCACCCCAACTACGAATTGAATTTAGAATGAACTACGTGTGACAAATTGTGCTTCATGTCCTCTTACTTGAGGACTAGTTGTTTATCTTGAAAATATGTACGTAATGGGTAGTATTTGCTTGGCTCTATAAAAGGGTATGTTTTTTTCTGTCTTTGCAAATTTCTTAGCAGATTGAGATTGTGATGTGTATCACATTCTGGTTTAATGCTTATTGAAGAGTAAAATTGTTTTCTTTCTCTTCTACCTTTGTGGAGAGGTTCTTTAGGTTGGGAGGAGATTTTGTTTTTAGTTTTCTTTCCCTAAAACTGTGTGAAATAGATAATCATATCGCTAGAGTTTTAGGAGTTTATTAAGTATTAATTATATGACATACTGAGAAAAGAAAAGGAAAGGCATCTAAAAGATTTCAAGATCAGTTGAAAGATCAAGATCAATTTTTTTCAATATCCTAAAATAATTTTGATTAAAAATGGTCCTTTAATAAATCCTTTTAAAAATTAAAGAAATTTAATGTACACATTTTGTTTTTTTTGGTGTGTCCTAGTAATTGTATACTCTCAAAGAAGAGGATCTGTGTTTATACTGTAATAAATAGCCCGAGTACCTACAAGCTCGTTCATTCCTTTCTGGTACCATGAATCCTTCACTTGTGTATTAGGTAATTTATTATCTTATAAATTCCAAGAAATATTTTCAGAACAGTCTAATGATTTTGGTATTTATTGTCCTCTTCCTTACCTTGTTTGTATCCTTCTGGGATAAATTTGTTATAAAGAAAGGCTTTGCAATAAATGGGTTCACTTAGCTCCAGGAACAGACATGGTTTCTAAATATGGAATGCAGAGGTCGTCAGGCTGTCCCTCCTAGCCTGTGGTCTTTGAGGTCTCAATAGTAGCGGTCTTAATAGTTCATTTGCTTCTGACAGATCCTGTGTTTTTTAGATAGTCCCAAATGTACATTATATGACCCATTTGACAGCTGGTCTGTTTTCTCCTTAGTGATGTGGCTCTGTAAGGACAATGGAAAAAAACAAATCAACAGTAGCTAATTTCCACAGTAAGGATAAAAATTAAGTAAGCAGGAAGTTAATCCATTGAAGATTTGTATTTATTGTTATTCTGAAAAGATGCAACATTACTTTCTAAAAGAGAAATGAATAATCAAAGCACTTTGAGTTAATACTGTTACTATGTGAAAGTGTTGACTAAGATTGAATTAATTTGAAACAAATGTAAAATCTATGTGTAGGGACAACAGTAGCCACTTAATAAAAAAAAATACTGTGCAAATACCTATTTATAAAAAGGATCCAAATTGAATGAAGTGATAACTGTTCTAAGATTATTACCTAATGTTTAATCCTTATAATAAACAGTCGTGAATACTTACAAGTTGAAAGGAAATAGAAGTTAAGAAATTTAAATAAGATAAAGTAACTCATTTTAATGCAGTAGAGATGTGGAATCCCTGATTATATTTATCTGGATTAAATTCTAAAGTTTTAGTGGCCCGTGTGGGGATGTGATGTTTGCGTTCATCAGGCAAAATTTCATGAAAACAAAGACATCTCTAAACAGCTGCCTGATTTTGGACTGCAGCTGACCAGCATTAGGAAAGAGCTGTTGTTCCTAATCAGAACAGACATTGGTCTCTTTCTCATGCAAATGATTATTTCTAATGGCACTTTGAGTCATAATTCAGCCAGGGATTGATTCTGATTGTATGGGGTTGCTAGGAAACACCCTTCTCTGAATGTGGGTGAAAAGATACTTCTTCACTGTGCAGACTTTTTAGAATGATGGATATTAAATTTTAAGATGATGTGTGAATTAAACATTTTCATAAAACTGGAGATAAAAGGTTTTCGTTCCTTAGAAAGATGTAGGTATATAAAGAATTGCTGGCTTAACTTTTAATCTAAAATATCTGCATTTCAAAATTGAAATTTCAATATGAAATTTCCTCTACATGGCAGTGTTTTTGCTGTGCATCCACAAACGTGAGATGTTTTAAACGTGATATTAATTAGCATGTTGTTAGAGTGTAAGGAATTTTAATAGCCTAACTGGAAGAGCGCCCACATGTCCCTGGAAAATTATAAGCAGCAATTCACAAGCTATAACTGATAAGCAGATGGATAAGTATGAAGTTATTATTATTTCTTCTGGGACCAGAATGTCAAAATGAATATCTAATTAGGCTACTGAACAACTTTTAGGAACACAAAGCAAAAAATGATCAAGGAGCAGTTTTAAGAACAATAAAATGGAAGAAAGCCGTCTTAATAATAAAATAAAGGCAAAAGGAGTGAAGCTTTGGAATTGTTGAATGCAATACAAATATAATATTTGACTGCTATACCTGTTTAAATAGAATATGTGCAATTTATTTAACTGTCATTATGTATTTGAAGCTGATTTATAAATTGGTGAAATAGGTACCATGGCTACAAATTAAACAAAGGAAAAATTATCTTGGTAGCAGCTATAATAATTGGCTAAGCAGTAATAGTCATTTTTGCTTGAAAAAATATACTATTGATGTTTCTTTGAATCTTATAAAAGAGAAGCATTTATTTGAAATTTATATCAATAAATATGTATTACTTGCTCTGGGGATAGAGGTGATTTAAACCTCTGTATGCTCAAAGATCATAAAATTTACTGGAGATGGTTGAGGTAACTTGTAGAATTAGGACACAGTGTCCTCTAATTTTATACTGTCATTTTGGGAATTTAGAGTATGTGTGTGTGTATATAAAATAAGCATATTATTATTTTTCTTTTTTTTTGCATATTATTTTTCAAGAACTTTATTCTTAATTCCCCTTTTCTTTTTAATTGTCTATTTGTTACTTGTTTTAACTCTTTGATTTGAAGCAATAAAATGTTTGATTGTAGTATCATTTCTTATACAGTGGAGAGCTTGAGGTCCACAGAGACATATCTTGATAGGTAGTTATTTTTTAAATGACTAGTGGTCTCCAGAAAAGAATTTCCAAATGAGAAAGAGAATAATGGGATTGTTTTTGAGACATCCAAAAGAGATGGTCAGAACATTTGAAAGTACAGGATTGTGACTAAAGGCTTGGGCTGTAGGGTCATTCAAAACTGGGTTTACATCCAAGATCCGCCAGTTAATGTTGTTATGCCTTTGGGGAAATACCTATTAAATAATCAGTTCCCTCATCTGCAAATTGGGTACATAGTATCTTGGCTATAGAGATTCCATAAAAGTTTAATGGAAAAATGAATATAAACCATTTAGGAAATTGTTTATCACATGGTAAGAATGTAGTAACTGCTGATTATTATGGTCTGTTTACATAAGCATCAGCTAACAAAAATTTCTAGGAAATTGTATACATTGCATTTCTGTCATGGCATGCTTTCTTCAAAGCATCATCATTATTATTATTTGTTTTGCGGTACGCGGGCCTCTGACTATTGTGGCCTCTCCCGTTGCGGAGCACAGGCTCCGGACGCGCAGGCTCAGTGGCCATGGCTCATGGGCCCAGCAGCTCCGCGCATGTGGGATCTTCCCGGACCGGGTCACGAACCCGTGTCTCCTGCATCGGCAGGCGGACTCTCAACCACTGCGCCAGCAGGGAAGCCCCAAAGCATCATTAATTTTTCCTTTATCTTTTAAATCTGGGCCTTGGTACTTTTTAGGTCTGGTGCTTTTCAAATTGTCAGCTCCTTGTTCACATTATTACCTATTAAGTTGGCCCTACTATGAAAAAGAACTTATGCAAAAGCTGAGCATTGCTGCTTTTAAATTCATACTTGAGGGAAGCCAGAATCTTTGGCAACATCAGCCTCTTCCTTATGTATATGGAGTCCAGAACTTAAAGTCCCTCCTTGTACCAGCACACCCAGTTCAACGGTAACAGTACTTTCCTTTTAATCAACAGTACTTTCCTGCTAAATGTCATCAGTGTTGTCCATTTCTGCTTTTAAGAAAACAGTGTCCACATTAAAAGCAAAATGTTTAAGATATGAATTTCAATCCTTGGAAACTCATTCTGTAGAGATTTAGACTGAACACTGGTTTAGCACCATCAGCTTTGGAAAAGAAACATGATTAGCTAAACTAAACATTTTGAAGTTGCTTTAACTTTCCAGAATTGTTTCAGATTTCTGGTGTTTATGGATATTATAAGGTAGTATGCAAGAATTAAATGTTGAAATGAGCTTTTCCATATGAAAATGCTTATTCAGATCCAGTAGTGACATATAATAGCTTTGTAGTATTTTTACAGTCATCATGGAGTCACATTAATCATCCACATTTATTACCATTCTTTTTAATGGTATTTGTTGGAGTCTAAAAGGAGAGGAAAAGGCATAAAAGGGGAAGATATCCACCACTCCAGAGCTTGATGAATGATAAAGGGAGGAGGAGTATTAGAAAGCAAGGAATGCCTTCAGGCCATGGTAGAGGACTGAGCCCTGTGAAAGGGAAGAGTGAAGGAAGGGCGATTGGGTAGGAACAGCTTCAGTTAGCCGTGCCGTGCCGTTCTCAGAGAGACTCAGCCAGGCTGGAGAGAAGTTCCAAGAGAAATTTACTGGTACGGGAGGCCCACACTGGGCAGGAATAGTCTGGCTCTAAAAGCCCTTTCATGCCAGGTCATTGGTTGCGAGCAACCCAGAGGAAGCGTGGCCTGGCAAAACATGTGACAGCCGGAGGCAGTCAGCCAACTATGCTGTCTGCAGCAGGTCGCTTGAAGGGTAATCTGAGCACTTGGTGAGCACGACAGTAATGCATACATACACACACACACACAGAGATAAGTACATATATATGTATCCCCAAAGTCCAGGAGTGTATTTGGTTCATGCCAAATGGTTTTGGACCTTTTGACATGAACGAAATGCCTGAAGGACATTTTGGATACAACCAAATGGACCTGCAAATATCAAGGGCCTTTTGGTGTGGACCCACCGTCTTACGGAGCAATGTCTTATGGACATTTTGTACAGGACCAAATGTCTGCTAACCGTATTGTATATCTAGAAGTTGCTAAGAGAGTACATCTTAGAAGTTCTCATCACGCACAAAAAAAGAAAATTGTAACTGTGTGAGATGATGGATGTTAATTAAACTTGTGTTAATCATTTCATAATACATACATGTATCAAATCATTATGTTGTACACCTTAAACTTATACAATGTTAAATGTCAGTGGTACCTCAGTAAAACTGAAAACAATAAAATGTAAAAATAAAAAATATATAGCTTTATGTTAACAATCCCCCTTGATATCTTAAATGATCATTTTATTTTCTGTTGGTAAACCTGGATAAATTCTTCTCAATATAGAAAATCAGTTAAGTAACACCAATTACATTTGGTGTATGAGCAAAGAATCTATTAGCTGTTGTCACACTAGACACTCTAAAATATATTCCTCAATTAAGTCAGACAAGCAAAGAGCTCTACATATGACCCTTACATTTCCTTCCTTATTGATTGATTGATTCATAGATGGATGGACAGACAGACAGTAGATTAACTTATTTATTGATGGATTCAGATTTTTAAGGATATAGTAATTAGGAGATAAAACGTGCTGTCAGAAAACTCACAGTCTAGAGGAGAATAAAGATTAGCCAACTGGTTACGACAAAACAGGCTGATGGCTACTATCCTATGGAAGTATAGGAGGATCTGTAAATATATAAAAGAGGCAAAATTCTTAGAATGGCTGTGATAAAATGGCAAAAATGACAGTGGTAGAACTGGAGTCCTCGGTAGAACTCCACGTTAATACGACAGAACAAGAGTTGAAGTGAAAACCCTTAATTTTCCTCTGAGCTCTCCTTACTAAGTACCAGATCACTTCCCATCCCTGAGCTTCAGCTCCCTCCGTATCTCACAGTGTTAGTAAGAAAACTGAAAGTGTATGTAACATGCCTTGTGAGTTCTAAGCTTTATAAACAGATACACTTTTACTCTTGTTATCACTTTGGCAAATGTCCCTGGACGCCTATTTTCCAGAATACATAAACTATGAGATGCTAGAAGTAGGGCTGTCATATTTAGCAAATTAATACAGATGCCACGCAATATTTGGAAACATACTAAAATATCAGTCATTGTTTGTATGTAATTTAAATTTAACTGGAAATTTGTATTTTATCTGGAAATCCTAGTTAGAATGGAAGTAGTAGTGGAGAGGGGCAGGTGATAATGCCATGGCAAAGATGTGTAGGAAATGGATAGTAGCTACATTACTCTATGTACTTTTTGCTTCCCTCTTTTTTTCCCCCTTAAAAATGAATACACTGATGTGTATAAAATTGTTGACTAATAAGAACCTGCTGTATAAAAAAATTAAATTAAAAAAATGAGTACACGTTCACTTAGAAAAATTAGGAAAATAAATATAAGCAAAAAGAAAACAATTGCCTGAATTATTAAATATCCAGTGGTCCTTATTAACATTTTTATGTATTTTCTAATTACACATAGGTATATGTATACATATAAATTTAGCATGACAAATGGAATCATGTTATACATCCTGTTATATAAATTGAATTTTTTTTACCTAATGGTATACCATAATGTCTCTGTCAACAAACCAGGTGTGCATCATGTATTCTGTAGCCTGTAGATCATCCCATTGTGTAGAACAGTTGATTTAAACAGTTCACTAAAGTTGGATATATAGTTTGATAAAACTTCTGTACTGTTACAGAATCAGCAATAAGGAGTGCATTTATAGGAAAATCTTTATAGGCATATTCTTACAGTCTTCTTATACCCTTAGTATAGATTCTCTGAAGTAAAATTATTTAGTTAAAGGAATAATTATTTGGCTAGATCTTGACATAAATGATTAATATTCTTTCAAAACTATCTTACACATTTCTATTTTCAGAAATAGTATATGGACATATTCCTACCTATTCTGGCAAACCCTCTGTATTATGACACTTTTGACAATTTCATAAAGAAGAATGGTGTTTTGTTGACATATACATTTTTTGATTACTGATCAAGGTAAATTGATGTGTTTTGGCCATTTCTATTTGTTCTGTAATTGTCTGCTGTGACAAAAAAAATTGGCTCACTCAACATCATCTCATTTCTCTCTTTTCGTCTACCTTCAGTAGGCTAAAGCCTGGCAAACTAATATCTATTTCCCAAATTCACCAGCAGGAGTCCACGCAGCCCCTGTCTCAAACACTGCCATGTACTTAGGTTTTATTTGTTTCCCCTGCTGCAACAGTATTTGGGAGTTGGATTGTCAGATCCTTGGCTTTCTGGGTGTCTGATGGTATTGGCAGGTGGCAGCAAGAGCATTATTTCTATTGGAATAGTCTCTTGCTGTGGCTGGGCATTACTCCTGGCTGTATCATTTCTGGTGAAATTGCATCAAAGCTAGAAATTATATAAATTTACTAATACTCTAATAAATTTAATTTCACTTATTCCAGCTAGAGTGGATTCTGTTTTAAAGTACACATTCTGAACAGTACACTCTTATGCCCACTAACACTTTTGTGTCCTGAGGGTCATATTTCATTATTAGTTTGTAGTAGCATTTGACATAGTTAAGGTTGCAGTTTTCCCCATCATACACATTAAATGTTTCCTCAGTTTTCTGTTTACCTTTTAAATGTACTTAATTCACATCAACATTTCACTAATTGCAAACTGAACTAGACACCTCAGTCCCTTTTAATATATATGAACATATGTAGCTAAAGCATTGTAAAAATATAATATATTTAGAGTAGTTAAGTTCATTGGAGAACACTTGGCAATTAATGTAAGTGACAAATGCAATACATTTTATATACTTTCTAATTGAGCTTCCAATTTTCTGATATTCTGCTCTTCTGAATCCTATGTTCCATCACATCTTTGCCACCAAGCTGGAGTGAGGAGAGACAAAGTTATCAGTTACAATAAGACTTAACTTGCACAGGAATGAGAAATGAAACTCACAGTTTTCTTCCCGGGGAAATTTTGGTGGGAAGTGGGGGTGGGTGAGGACGAAACAGTCATAGAGTGAAACTTACACGTCTCAGAGAAGGTGAGGGGGTAGATACCTCAAGAAGCAGGCTGAAGCTAAAAACATTAAACCCAGGAATAATATTGAGACTTTGACTCCCAAGGCTCCTTTCATTCCCTGCTCCCATCTGGGATACACCCTATCGAACTAACCTTGCAGGCTGACAGCAAAGGTGTACCGCGTTAGTAGTTAAAATGGTTAATTCTCAACACTTGAGCTGAGCTCCTCCTTCAGCAGATGCCTCCCCTACGCATTCCAACCTAACACCAAATATCTCAGGTGTTGGCTGTCTTAAGTTTAGTTTTCCTGAAACTTCGAGGACCTCATTTGGCGTTGAGAGACTTAGGAGTTCTTTGATTCCCCGCAGAAAAGCCTCCGAGGTAACCGAGTGCAGAGCTAGTGGGCTTTCCGTGTCGGCCACCGCAGAGGCTACCGCGGTGAATACTCCCTCGGAAGGAGGGACAGACTTGCAGATATCTTCGTGACAGCCAGGGTTGAGGTGGAGCCTCCTCAGCCAGGGAGAACCACCAAATGCTCACTAGGCCGAGGCCCAGCGCAAGCCGCACAAGCTGTCTCCCTCGGTTGCACAGGCCAGCAGGGCTAGCCGTGCCCACGAAGACAGAAGGTACTGTGTCGTGGGCAACACCACGAGACTTATTACTAGGAGCTTTATAATATCTTTCACCTTATGTTTTTCTTAAAAATTGTCTTACGTATTTTGGGTTCAGTCTTCTATATTAATTGAGTACCGTTTTGCGGTTTCCGGGAAAAACCATATTGACTGTTTTCTTTTATCCGAGTAACATTGAAAATATAAATTAGTTTTGACATCTTTGTGATACCGAAGCATCCTGTCTATGAGCATAGTTTATGTCTCTGTGTATTTAATCATATGGATTTCTGATCCAATTCTTGTCCATAGAATTATTATTTATCATTTTTCTATCAGGGACACTTGATATATATTATACATTTATTTATTTATACGTTATCTACATTATATATTTATAGTATATATTATAATATCACTATATATGTGTGTGTAAAATAACTGTATTTCAAGTGAAGCAGTGGTAGGGTGTGGTCATCGAAGTTCTGTTTGAATTACTCCATCATCCCAGTGAATTCATTTTGATTTTTATTATCTGAGCTGGTTCTTTAAAATACGTAGTTATATAACCGAAATATTGCTTCAGAGTGTTTTGAAAAGTAATTACTTGGATACATTGTGTGAAGCCTAAAAGTTTTAAGAAATAACATGCAGAGAATTGCATCATTAGAGACTTAGGCTAATAGTTAATACAAGAAAATAGGATTAAATGCATGAAATACTTTTTTATAAAGCCGAGTAAATATTTAACGTAGAAGCAGATAATGTGGAATTATAATTTTGATGATGACTATTTCTGAGGGCCATGTGTTATACATATGACATATAATATTATTTATATTTACTTCCTTAAGTGATGTTTTGGATTCTGAAAGGGAGAAAATTCACTAGTATTTCATGCGTCTTTGTTTCAAGCTCCAATTTTAGAAAATTTGCTTTTTGTGATGAAAACAATAATATTAACCTTATTAATACAACTTTACTATTTTTGCTTTGAGAACTGGTTAAGCTATTGTATTTCTTCCTCTTTACTTTCTCCTAAAACGACCATTTCTTGAAAGAAAGAAAATGTTCTTTTCCCTGTTTTATTCAACTGTTAAGAACACAATGAGGCTGCTTTCAGTAGAGGATATAAAACCTCATTTATCATGATTTTTAAAAAATTTATCAACTTCTGTGTCAACCAGTAGTCATAATCAATAAACTCCAATCTCTATGCTTTTATCTTTTATTTCATCCCCTTTACTTCTTTTATTCTTTGGTATTTAATTCCACCATTTCTTTTTGGTTAATTTAATTTGGTAATTTTTCCTTCTGAGTTTATATGGCTGTAAACGAAGCAGGTGTCTGGAGTGTATCTTGATTCTTCTTCTGACAGCCCATTTTCAGAGACCCGGCCCTCTCTCAGGTGGTTGATTTGGTCATCACGATTGTACACGCCAAAGAACTGCTGGGATGCGTGTTTGATCCATTGTATTATGCTGCACAGTGGTCAGTTGCCTGTCTAACTTGATTCTGTGCTGCTTGTTATTTTCATGGAAATTTCTCTCTTGGCTATTCCTAGGTGTGCTCTGCTTCCTCCTGCCTCTACCCATCCATACTCTTTATGCATCTTAGGGGTTTAATAAATTAAACTCCAACATGCACATTAGCTGCTGAAAACATTAATATACTGAGAGTCACAATCAGAACTATTCCTGTAAACCTGGATTAGGAAATGCTGATTGCAGGGAACTTAATGGAAGCGCCCTACTTTCTGGAGTCATTTGTTTTGATGAGAGCCTGAGTGTAAATTCTGTGCAAAACACAGACAGCTATTATGCAGTTAATTATGCACAAAGTAAACATGTGCAACTGCAAACAGCAAAATGCCACCTAATAATGGATAACTCCAGATTTATGGTATGCATGCCCAATCTGTAAAGGCTTCTCATGAATCTAAAATGAATGGAACATTACCTAAATGATCCAGAATGAAGGATTTAATACATTGCTCTGCCCTTATTGCTACTCATTTCTTGTCAGCAGATTCTTCATTTTGCCTTAATTCATTGTACATAAACACTATGCAAATATTTGGGTCATATTTAAAAACATATGGCTTGTGCCTATGATTACTGCTTAGGCATTTTATTAGAAATTACTTGTTAAGCAAATCACGTTCTTAATTATACAGGTCAGCAATATAATCACCGTGCCCATGTGTACTTGTTATACAAAGCTCCACTAAGTAAACATACTGTGCGTAATTTAGGGAATATGTTTGTTTATTGTCCCCAATATCTGTGTCAGTGTTGCCTCCTGATTATTTTCATTTATGCAAATGAAATGTCTTTTGTAATGAGCATTTAAAATTTTGTATCTTCTGCTGGTAGGGAGATTCTTCTGAAAGTTGTTGATACCAATAAGTTATATCATTTGATAGTTTTATCTGTCCCCCAAATGAAAGTAATAATTGAAAAGCCACTAAATAAATTTAAATAATATTAAATTAATTTGTTTTTATCCCCCTTTGTTCTAAGAAGTTAATGTGACTTTAAAAATGCCAGAATTGCAACGATTTAAAGGATATCTAAGTGAGTATCTCAGGGTTAAGGGAAAATAAAGGTGGAGAGGAATAAGATGTAGTAGGTTTAAGATTAATTTACAGAACACATGCTGAGAGAATTTTCAGACGAGACAAACTGGCTTCAGTCATCTTATTAGTTAAAACAGACACGCAAAAACAAATGCTTAGTGATATATTATGTCAAACCAATCCACCGCTTCAGAGAAGCACACTTCTTCTTTGTTCTGAAACTGTAGAAGTGTATCCTGTGCATCCTTTTAGAGAAAATAATCTTTAAAAAAGATCCCAGATGTGTCATAGTAGGTTCGTCCGTTGTAACAAATGCACCGCTCTGATGGGCATGTTGCTAGTGGGGTTGTGTGTGCGGTCGGGGGGTGGGGGGGGGACAGGGAGGATGTTGATACTCTGTACTTTTTACCCAGTTTTGCTGTGAACCCAAAACCGCTCTAAAAAGTCTATTAATTAAAGACCGAAACAATATTCTCATAATTAATGCTTGCAACAAGGTGTAGGCTGTTTCTCATTCAGACCTTCAGTGTAAAGTGATGGCTTAATTCCAAGTACAAATGAGTAACAGCTGCCTCCTGGGGGTGATAGGGAAGGTGATGGGAAGGTGATGGATAGGTAGGTCATGGGTAGTTTTGTTATGCAGGATTAGAGAATATCTCCTTTAAGCTATTGATATATTTTCCATATTCTAAATTATATATTCCAGATTCTTTTTTTTTTTTTTAACCGTTTTTTTTTTGGTATGTGGGCCTCTCACTGTTGTGGCCTCTCCCGTTGCGGAGCACAGGCTCCGGATGCGCAGGCTCAGCGGCCATGGCTCATGGGCCCAGCCACTCCGCGGCATGTGGGATCCTCCCGGACCGGGGCACGAATCCGTGTCCCCTGCATCGGCAGGCGGACTCTCAACCACTGTGCCACCAGGGAAGCCCTATATTCCAGATTCTTATGGAGTATTTATATGGGTCCTAACTCATTAGGCCTCCCCTATATAATGAATGGTTTTATAATAGAAAAAAATTGCCTTGGTAATCTCATCCTTGAGAAAAGGTAAGGGATGCACAGATAGACGAGATTAAAAAAAATAAAGTAGATGGGAAAGGTTTGGGAGGGGTCCTTTTGATGATAGAAAGCAGATTGCTTTACTTGGCTTGCATGCATTCTTTTGCACCAGGGCATTTGTGGAATCTCAGTAAACTAAGGGCCAAGTGCCTCATTGACTTTGAGAAAAATGATCTGGTATTGGGCTCTTTTAGCTAAGTAAGTCTTAGGACAAGTTCTCTAAGTTGTAGCGACATATTACCTTTTCTTCTTTTTAAAAAGTTTATGTGATCACTTCATAAGGAGAAAAAACAGGTAAAGCAGATCTAAGTTCTTGTTTAAGTTACTATTGTCGTTTATGTTATTTGGTGTTATGGAATGGGAATAGATGAATGCCAGTGCATGGGAGGTCAAAATATGAAATCACTTACCTGATTTGTGCAGTTCCAGTTTCTATACAAAGCACACGGCTTTTCTGTTTCTTGCTTGGATACAGTGACTTGCCATTTCCCATTGCTAATATTCTCAGCTATTTCTTCATATGATTTTCTTTTATGGGGTGTAGGGGGACATGATATTATGATGTACTCTTAAAATATTCTTCTGGCTTGATGGCACTGCATATCTGTTTATTCTAAAAATCAATACCTATTTTCAAAAAGTGAATGAGGTCAGAAAGAGTGAAAAAGAAATGTGCCCGAGCCTAAATGCACTTCTGACTAAACAGACTATTTACTATATTCAATTAAAAACGTAAAACCTAATTATCGGTTAGAATTATGGAATTGGGGTACAGAAAAGAACAAAGGAAAAAGGGAATTAGTAGAGACTACAATTAAAATTCCAAACCTTTTAATAGTCATGAAATTCAAGTAAGTATATAAATCAAGATTCTTCAGACTACTTACACTGCAGACAATAATGAACCATTTCATCACTTTAAATTTTCAGCGATGATTATTTGTGTTTGGAAAGTCTCACTGAATTTTACCCTGAATATTACTTAGCAATTAATATTGGAATATTGAGCAAAAATGCATTTTACCTATGCTTTCTTTTCATGTGCTTCATCATGTAGGTCATTGGAAGTACAGACCTTCATATTTTTAAGTTGTTCTCTTAATAGTGTGAAGCTTATTTTCATGATTTTAAAAAACCCTTGACTTTATTCATTAACAGTGTAACTTACACACATATGCGCACACACACACACACAAATGAATCTTTTCTTTTTGTGATCATCTTATCCTTTGGACTAATTTTTCTGAAACTTGGAGGATTTATAAGATACTTCTGTCAGTGCCTTCATTGTAGTTGCCTTAATTCTTGTAATATAAACCATAGCATATACCTTCATAAGGGACATCTAAACTTGACAGTGCTCATCTGTAAATAAGAACTCCTGTATGTCTTTTTGTAGAATACTTTTTACTCTAATCAAGTTGTAAGGAAAACTTGTTTTGTTTTTCTCACAGGAAATGCCACCTTCCATTCAATATGATTATTTTCATATTCCTAAATGTATCCTAAGTGCCTTGCATCTGATTTTAATTTCAAAGAGAAATGACAGGAGTGTCATAGAAATATGTAGGTAATTTAAAAATTACAGAGATCTGTAGGAATATTATTTTTTACATCCCTCGTGACCACCAATTCTAATAACAACTAATAAAGGAGCTAAGTATTTATATTTCAGAACCCTTCCTCTCCTTACCACAAATAATTGGAAAGCAGCTTTCAGGAAAAAATATTGAACTGATAGGGATGGAAGAAACAACACAAATAGTAAACTGGAATATTAGTAACAGAATCAACTTCCCAAGACGCTAGGAAAAGGAAAAAGAAGCAAATGGGTGATAAGAGAGGCAAGAAGAATGTGAGAGATGCAGTTAGAAAGGAAGTCTAGAGGTTAAATGAAGAGATTTAAATAAGAAAAATTATATAGTATGAAAAAATATGGGCTGTTTATCCATGTATGTAGTACTTCTCTGCAAAACTATGTAATTCTATGTAAATCCATTTCCACTTCTCTGCATTTCTTTCTGTTGATATATATTTCCATCTGATATCATTTTCTTCTGCCTGAAGGAGTTATTTTATCATTTCTTATAGTGTGCATCTGCTGGTGATGAAATCTTTCAGCTCTTGTGTGTCTGAAAAAGTTACAGTTTAGCTTTTGGTTTTGTGAGATATTTCACTAGGTGTAGAATTCTAGGTTGACAGTTTTTCTTTCAGTACTTTATAGAGATTGTATTCCACTCTCTGATCACTTACATTGTTGCTGATGAGAAATCCATTATCATTATTACTTCTCTTCTTTTGGGTACAATATGTCTTTTTCTGTTTGTTTTTAAGATTTTTCTCTTTATCATTAGTTTTGGTGTGCCTAAGTGTAGCTTTTTTTTTCTTTTTTCATGTTACTTGTATTTGGAGAGACTTGAATGTTTTGGATCTGTGAGCTCACAGTTTTCATCATATTTGTAAATTTTCAGGTATTTTTTCTTCAATTATATTTTCTGTCTCTATCACTTTAAATGGGAAATCCAATTAAATGTATATTGGCCAACTGAGTTGTGCCACAACTCACTGATACTGTTTTAATTTTTTTTAATTCTTTTTTTCCTATGTTTTATTTTATGCAGTTTCTACTGCTATGGATTCAAGTTCACTAATCTTCCCTTTTTCAATTTCTAATGTGCCATGAATCCCTCTAAGTATATTTTCTTCTCAGACAATGTAATTTTTATCTCTAGAAGTTTCATTCAGTCTTTTCTATATTTTCAATGTCTCTGACATTTAGAATATATGGATTACAGCTGTGATTACTGTTTTAGTGTACTTTTCTGCTAATTCAAACATTGTATCAGTCCTTGGTTAGTTTTGATCAATTTATTTTTCTCCTTATTATGGATCATATTTTCATGCCTTTTTGTATGACTGGTAATTTTTATTGAATGCCAGATGATATAATTTTATCTTGGTGGGTGCTTTGTTTTGGGACAGAGTTGTGTAACTTAAAACAGTTTGATTTTTTTTTTTTTTGCTTTTTAAGGTCTTCTAAACAAGACCTTTCTGAGTACTGCACCCCATGTTCCGTGAGTTATGAAATTGTATAACAGGTACTACTTCGTGTCCTATATAAGTGTCAAGTACTTTCCCCTGTAATCCTTTTGGATGATTCTTTCCCTGGTCTCGGGTAGTTTCCTTAATACTTGTGCTGATCAGAAATCTACTGAATAATTAAAATCTCTGCAGATATCTGGGGTTCTCTGTGTATCTTCCCTCTCCCGTGCTTTGTCCTGCCTTGGTCTCCATGGATACTCAGCTCCATCTCCAAAAGGGAGTGTGACTGGATTATAGCTCCTTGCACTGTGTCTTGGGCATTTTCTCAAGGAAATAAGCTGTGAAAATAATTGGGTTTATCTTGTTTTCTTTTCTCTCAGGGATCACTGTCCTTTATTGTATCATGACCAATGCTTTGAAGAAGGTTGTTTCATATGTTTTTCTTCCCCCCTGCTGGATTTGTGTGTGTGTGTGTGTGTGTGTATAATGGTGAGAAAAAGAAGTTAAATCCAGTCCCTGTTACTCCATCATGTCAGAAGAGAAACCAGTATATATAGTTTTACTTTATGTGATAGGTTCTCACAGTGGGTTTACTGGTTCTACAGGTAAGTGTTTTTTAAATTTTCATAGATATTGGCAGATTTTGTTTTAAAATGTAACAAATTACACTTCTGCCAGAAATCTATACAATATAAAAGTACATTTTCCTACATAACTTCAAAATTGGTTCTTTTTAAATGTTTCCCATCTGGTAAAAAGTTATCAGTTGTTTTTAATTAATAATTTGCATTTCCTGTTATTGAGTTTAAGCATGATTTCATATGACTGTTGGTCATTTGAATTGGCTCTTCTATGAATTGCTGAGTTGTATATTTTGCTCATTGTTTTACTCTTATGTGGGTGGCCATTTTCTTATCCATTTGTAAAAAGCACACTGTGTCTTTAAAAAATTAATTCTGTGTGTAACTTGTAAACATTTCTCTCTAAATTTTTATTTTCTAATATTTCTTTATCGGTTTGTCTTATCCCTGATTTTTAGTTTAAAATTTTTTAATTTTAATTAGTTGATTGAAAATAGCACATTTAAAAAAAAATAACAGCAAGGTTTTGTAGTATCTTGAAAGATATCCTTTTCCCTGCATTGCACAAGTAGTGTTCTGGTATTCCTTGCAAGGTCTAAGGTTATCTAGGCAGTAAACTGGGAAACTGAAACCAGAACATCTGTTTCTATGTCCTTTCCATTTTGCCATAGATCTGTTACTTGAATAATCATAATCTAGTAATTAAAGTAGACTTTCAGTTTCTGAGGAAGGAAGGAAGGGAGAGAAGGAAGAGATGGACAGAAAATAGAGACCTTTAAACCATGAAATTTTTAAAATTCAAAACGTGTCTGTTACATCTAGATTATTTTGAGAAATAAGTTATATCACTGTCATCAGCAGACCCATCAAATGAGATTCAACACACTTCACAAAGTTTTGTTTTATCAATCAAAATTTCTAAACCAGCTGGTAATACTTCTACTTGAGAGTGAAATTTGAGTGTGTAGTTCAGTACATACAGTAGCGATAAAAGGAAATATAAGAGTATAGAGTATTAATATCATATACTCTTTTAATGGTATTGTCTTGAGGATTTCATGGATGATACAAGATGGTATCAGACTGGTGTGAAGCAAGTTCTGAGACCATGATGTCTACCTGTAGGTTAGTTCACTTTCAGCTGAATGCTAGTATGTATTTTAGAGATGAATCCTATAATCATAGCTTTCTTGCATCTCTAATTGAATAGTTACACATTAGTCCATGATAAGAAGACCTTGTCCTTTCTTTTAGCTTTAACGCCAAAAGAGTTTGAAACTTTAAATGGTTCATTTTTCTTTTTTGTACTTTTGAAGCTGTCCAGATTTCACTCAGTGGTATTCTTTCATTTCTGTCATAAACAATCTGTTGAAGAAAGTGGATATCCAATTAACCACTTACCTGACACTACAACTTCCTCTTCAGAATGGTACCTTAGCTTTGAGATACACTGAAGCTTGACGCTCTTGTGGCATTTCACTAGCAAACATTCAGGTGGATTGTATTAAGGACATTAATTTCCCTGTCAATCTCTCAAAGCAGTGCTTCAGAAATGTCCAGTAATATAGCAAGTATAATAAGAAGACCTGAACTCATTGTCATAACATAATGTTGTTAAATGTTGTTATTCAGTCTATTCTACTGTCTTAACCTGCAGACTTACATAGTAGTGACATTTATATGTGATGTCTCTTTGTAAGACCATCACATTATGCCATATTAAAAAAGAAAGGGAAAAGAAAATATATAAGTGCAGTTAGAAGCTACAAAAAAGCAAGCAGCGTTTTCAGATTTCACCAAGTAAAATTTTTTTTCCAGGATAAATGTTATAATGTTTAGTATTTTGTTTAAAAAACAGAATTTTACAAATATGGTTACCGTTCCATAGATCCCATGCATTATCTATCCTTATTCCAATTTTACTAATAGTTGTAACAATTTTGTGAGTTTTATGTCTTTGTAATTTTCTGTCTTGTGATTTTTATGTCTTTGTAACTTCAATGACTTGTGTACAGCTGCATATGTAGTAGAGGGTCAAAAACATTTACTGATTTTTTCTTCAAAAATTTAGAAATATATATTGAAAATCTATATTGAATAGCTTACAGGTGACATAAATATTAGTGAAATAAATTAATACTTACCTTCAAAGAACGTATATTGAATAAGGAGGATAAGACAGAAGCATACAACACATTCACACATACACGTATTCACACAGAAACCAAGCAGAAGTTAGAAGAAGCCATCCATAAAGAGCTGTAAAACATATTGTTGTGAGAGTTTAGAAGAGGGCTTGGAAACCAAGTCAGTGAAATCAAGAAAAACTCCATGAGGAAGTGTAATTTAACATGACTTATGCAGAAGTTTTACAAATGGCTGGAGAATGAGGAGGTTCTATACTGAGAAAACATACATCTGAAAGTTTGAAGGTGTAGATGGTTTTCTTGGGGAAAAAAGTGATCAATTTGAATAAAATACAGGAAGTATTCACAGGAATAGAGTAGGTCATGGTATCCTTGCTTAGGACCCATTACAAAGGTACAATTATTGGTAAGCAAAAGAATTTATGCTTCAAAGTTGTTTATAAGTAGATAGATAGAGTGACAAAGCAACAACCGTAAAAGCACCAAAAAATATTTTCAGCAAAATGGGAAGACTGAGAAAACCCCACAGTCTAATATTGTCAATATTTCCAGAGGTAACAGATCTGGACAGATGGGGGCATAATATTAGAAGGTCTCAGAAATCCCCAGGAATTCATCATTACCTTAAGGACACTCTCGCACTTAGTCTGCCATGAGCAAGACAATGCACAGGGAGTGAATGCCTGTTAGACAAATAGAGAGGTGATACAGGAAGATCAGAGTGACCCAGAAACAGAAGCTCAGAAGTCAAAGCAAAGCTGTCTATTCTAATCATTAAGGAAATCACTATGAAGCCCAGGCTGTGTTCCATGCCAGCCAACAGCTTGTGAAGAAACTTGAAACTCACAGCCGATATCAAAACCCCCCTTGAGCCAGGTTGGTTGAGGGAAGGTAGAAAAGTCATGGTTACAGTCTACTTGTAGCAACATAAAAGGGAGTCATGATCAGGAAAGTCTGAAAAATGACCCTGGCCCACTCATCCAATCCAGAGAAAAAGCTTATGAAGAGTTGTTTAAGAAAATGCCCCAATTCAAATAGAACCAACAAGATGAAAATATATAAGATTCATACAAAGATATTGTAGAACATATGAAAAAATAGCAGTACAAGTTTTTTCTTTTTTACAGATTAGCAAAACTCATTAAAAAGATGTTGCCACAAAGTAGAGACATTCCAAAGTGAATTTTAAAAAATTGAAACAATTACTTCTATGAAGGAAGACCAGAAAACACATATCCAGAAATTCTCAATATGGCCAAATTGTAGGATGGTAAACAGAAACATGCAGAGCTCAGGAAATGAATATAAAAAGACAAAATCATTTGAGGAATGAAGACTAAATACAAGAAGCACAAAGAAGAATAGATCTCATATAAAATCAGTAACAGAAATAAATGATAGAATTGAAAAAAATTACTAAAGGTGTTATTTAAAGAAGTTGAGAAGAAAAGTAGATATAGACAGTCAAGGGGGATTCAATATATGCACAATTCGATCCTCTGTGCCAAAAATAGAATAATAAAATACAACAATGAAATGTTTACATTGAGATGAAAAAATAATATGTTAAATGGCGTTACATTTAGAGTGTCCATTTCAATTTAATCTTTAACTGTTAACATCACTTCAGTTGATCCATGTCAGCTTGTCCTATTCACGTCTGTCCTATTCACATCCATTTCTCAAAATTGTGCTCATTTCAAATGCTTGAATGCTTAGTCAAATACTACACTTCTCAGTAAGTTCAAGTATCTCTCATAATTGTCTGCCACACAGGATGTGATCACTTGCTTGTTCAATTTTCATAGAACATTGAGTCTTATGACACTCATTATAGTTTGAACTTGCCTTATATTTAATGTTTTTTTGTGTGTATGTTTTATTAACATACAGATTTCGTATCATTTTCTAAAGTGACGTGGTAATAGGTGGCGTATACTTTATTAAGTATTCAGTGTTTGGAATGTGCAGTTGAACATTGTAGGTGGTCAATTAATATTTGCTGATTTAATGAATAATGTACAAGTATTGATGACTAGGTTAAATGATTTTTTTATGGATTCAATCCAGCTTATTACTTTTGTCAGTTATTTCCAGAGGCAACAGATCTGGACAGAGGGGGCAGAATATTAGAGGTCTCAGAAATGTACCCATGCACGGTATACACTATACTCCTCACTTGCAAGCTTTGGTAATTTGAGCCACAGTAAACAAAGTATATGTATACCTGTATGTGTGTGGGTTTGATAAAATACATATATGTTTAAAAGTGTTCACTCTAATCTGAGTTGGGATTGAACTTTCTGGCATCTCCAAATCGAATGTAGGAATTCAGGCTGTAATTGCTTACATATTTCGGAGGCTTGTCTCCACACCACACCTGTGTCATTAATTTTTTTCCTCTTGAAACATTGTTCATTAACAGATCCTAATTAAAATTTTGCACTTTCTGACTTTATCCATCATTTGATTAGCCAGATTGAATAAAAGACTATAGAGATTGCAGTTTCTATATTAAATAATATGGGCTCATTATGTTCTGCCTCCGAACTGTCAGGTACATAATTTATTAATGTCTCTCTGTAACTTTTAAATTGCTTTGTGCTTTGTTTATCTGTCCAGCAACATCTTCCACAATTTCCCTACTTTAGGGTAAATCTTGAATGATACTAAAATATATCTAATTCTTTGAATAAGCCTTTTCACTCCCTGTTGCCCGTCCACACAATGTTCTTTCTGCTTGCAGCACCTTCCGCCATTGCTCACATGCAAAGTTTATGCTTAAGCCAGTAGCTCTAAATGTTTTTCCTTCATGGGAGAGGCATATTGGTTCATTTTTCTCTCTGCTCCTCTCGTGCTTTTTGTATTCAATCATCAGAGCAATTTTCATGTTGTTATAATTGTTTCCTTATATGCTTCTTTCCCACTGGATTTTAAACTCTTCAATAATGTGAATGTGTATTCATGATTTAAATGTCATAATCTTTATAAACCCATTATTTTAGATAGTGCTTGCAACCTGGTGTTCAGCAAATGGTCGGTAATGTTCTATTTAGTTAACTTACTTTAGATGGAACTAAACTCTCTTTATATTTTCTCACCAAGGAAGTCCCATTAAAGTTGTATTTTTAAATTTTTAAAAATGTTCAAGTCTTTTGCGCCTGTTGCATTGTACTCTATAATCCACTGAGAATCCGTAGCTCAGTGACCTTTCCATTACAATGGATCTATGAGTAATGTGCTTTATCTTCACGTTTTTGATTTGCTCTCTCTCTTTCTGGACAGCCTGAACAAGCTACCTCATCTCTCTGTGCTTCACTTTCGACCTCCATAAAATAGGGATAATAATAACATCTACCATGTAGAGTTATTATGAAGGTAAAATAAAGTTATATATGTAAAGTATTTAAAACTATATAAAACATACATCGCTAAAATGGTTCCTATCACTATGATTGCTATTTCCAGCTGCTTCTATTTCCTTTACTCATTTTGACTTCACACAGTGCTTAAATGGGAAAAAGACCTTGCACTATCTCTTTGGAATACCATCCTATCCTGTATGTGGCAGTTCTTGAAAGTGACTGCTTCTCAGGTGCTGAGAATTTTTCAGTCTGCCTACAACAGACATGGGTTTTTTTAAAGCCTTGATTAGGGCCAATGATTAGAGCCATTCCTCAGAAACAAAATTGACTCTGTACGTTCCAGAAGCAATTCAGTTTATACCTGATCGTACTTAATAAGAAGTTCCACTTTAAAAGGGAAAATAAAGCAGGAATTATAATTATCATTACTAATATTATTACTTGGTAGTCCATACCTGTGCTGTGGTCATGTCTGTAATCTAGGAACCAAAAACTTTGTTAGTTTACTGTTATCATTATAAGTCCTTCTGAGGAAATAAATAGCTCTGATTCTGCTGAGAAATATGTATTTACAGTCAGGTAGTTAAAGTTGAGATGAAGAGGGGTGATCTGGCTCATCTATCAAATATGTGTGAAAGTACATGTCTGTCAGAATTAAATATAATTTGTGAGTGCCTAATTACAAATGGATCTTAATGCTCACGTGACTCCACTATTTCTGCTGCTTTGTCTTTTTGTACCAGTTCTTTACCTCGAAATTGCATGGTAATGTGGGTGTACTTGTGACTTGTAGAGTGAGAAACCTAGGGCAAAAATTTTTTTCAACTTGGCAGTTTGTTGGATATCCAAAAAGAAACACATGTTATCAATAGTTATTGAATTTTTTGATCTCTGAACTTCCCCTGGGATACAAAATCTCAAACATTAACATTTTATCAGTTGATTCAGTCGAATGCATCTTTTGATACAGAGAATATATCTACACTTACCAATAAGTTGACTAGGCAGTTGAATAGTGTATTATGGTAGTGAATGCTATTAAAAGAAATTAGGAAGACCTATATTGACCTCTAGTATTTATATGAAAATATTTTGTGAATAATAATGCACAGTTTCTTAATTCACATATTTATTGATCATCTACAATGTAACAGCATTTGAAACACTAGAATCCTTGTCAACAACAGATAACAGAATCTTTGCCCTCACAAAGCTTATGTTCTAGTGCAAACATGATTGTATAAAAGATGTATATCATCAGTTAACATTAAAATTATACATGAAAGGCTATTAATTATCTTATCAAAAGAAACATTTTAGCAGGTAAAGAGAGTCAGGGTTTGCTTTATATCTACTTCTGCAGATATTTAATTAAACAATTCTCCCCCAAACTGTAAACCATTTTACCAATTAAATTCTTACAATGGGGGCTTTCAACATAAAGGGGCTTTGTATTACGAGCCTTTGCCTTGGCTTTTTGCCTTTGCCTATAATGCTCTCCCTAAATATTTTAATAGACTAATCTCTCATTTCAGTCAAGTTTTTGTTGAAATTCCCTGTGAGGGAATGTCTCCCACCCTTTCTGATAGAGTACCTCCATACTGTCTCTCCTTACCTGCTTTATTTATTTTTTGTATGCTTACCATCAACTGATCTATTACCTGTATTTTTTGCTTACAGTCTCTTTTACCATGTAGAATGAATGCTTCATGATAATGGTGAATTTATTCAATCACTGCCATATCCCCTGTCTCTGTAATAGTGATGAGAACATGGTAGGCCTTCAATAGATATTTAACGATGAATTAAGTAATAATGTATATAAGTGAAATTTCAAACTAATTCTATATGAAAGGGGTTTGTATCAAACAGTTATCTGAAATGAGGAAGAGTCTATTTTGTTCTTTTTGGCATAACAATGATTTATTTACTACAAAAGAAGATTGGGTAGTTTTTCAGCTATAACTCAAACTATAAATACCAAGTTTAGTTGCTTCTAATCATTTCAGTTTTGTTTCTTTTTTAACCTTTTAAATGTTACACACAAGCAACCTCATTCGAGCAAGCAGTCTACTTTTAAGACAGATTTTTGTAAAAATACTGGTTTTTCTTTACTATGCCGTTTTACCCAGAATTTAATCAATTTGAGAAGGTGATAGTGTCTTTTACAAAAGAGTTTTTACTGAATACTAATTACCAGAACGGTTTTTAAAATGCAGTTCTTCTAGGGAGCAGAATAATCTCATTTCTTTAAATCTCAGGTTTACCTTTAATAATTATTGTAAAAGAAACTTCATTTCACCAGGGAAATTATGTAAGCAATATATTAATAGTTTGATCAAAATGCTGCCTCAGCAATTAATTGTTTTCTCACAATGTGGGTCCACTTCAGCATGGCCAAACAAGAGGAAGCAACAGCAAATACTTGATAGAAACTGAGAGAAAAGGACATGGAAAGTTTCATGTGGAGACTGAGCCCTGTTCTTGGTTCGTATAGTTTTGAGGCCAATGCATTGCACATAATTGCACGTAATTACTCAGTGAATCTTTATTTGATGAATATGTCCTAAATAGTACATTATGTAATAGCATTTTAGGTTTAGTTAGGCAGTCAAATCTTAAAATATAAGTTTCTAGAAAAAGATTCTTTACGTTCTAGTGTTAATTTTTTAGTGATGTTAAATCAGTTAATTGAGTCTGTATGAGAGACATTACGTCATAGGCTGACCAGATAGCTAAACGCTATCATTTTATAGCTGAGAAACCATATGTAGAGGGAGAATAGTTCAACAGAAGCAAATAAAACCAAAACCAAAATTACATGCACTTGAGAACTGTTAGGTATTTTACAGCCTTCTTAATCAATTGATATTCTTAACTAAATTTATCTTTCATGAGAAAGTAAAGTGTTATCTGAATACTAAAATAATTTAAGCTAAGTCTCACCAAAAACATTGTTTCAACATATTTTGAAGAGTTTTACATTTTTAAGCCACACTAATTACTATAAAGAGAACCATCTGAATCACATTGATTCTACTGATGTCTAAACTTGAGAGCACTCTTAAAATGCAGTTTGCCAAGGTAATTAGTGGTCTCTTTGCTTTTATTTTCCAAAACATCGTTTTCTGTTTTTATTTTTAACTTAGGTTTCTGAATGTCTAAACATAGACCTATTGACAATATAAGATTTTTCATATTTATGGTCAAACATGACACTTTCCTGTTGGTCATTTCCAATAATATAGCATTTTTTCCTCATATTGAATCCTTAAAAGTGATCCTACAACTAAGTGAAACGCTGATGCAGTGGACATGAAATGTCAGTCCCAAGGTGACGTATCTGTCACATTAGCGCAAGCATTGGCTAATAGAAAGCAGGGAGTGGTTTATAGAAAGAATTGTTTCCAGGTTTTTAATTACTTTGTACTGTCAGATATTATTCTTATATTATTACTTATGTTAGTATAATATATTAATATAATCAGTGTTACTTATACTATTACTTAATTTTATACTGTTGTGATTATACCATTATACAATTAATGACTAGTTTTCTTTAAAACAACTCACTGTGCAAATAAAAATACATATATTTAAAAAGGGAATTATGTTTCACTGTCATAACCGTATAATAATCTGGCATCACTCTCTCATATAGAATGTTAACAGTAAAAATAAATGCAATGGAAACAAAACAGTGATATAAATTTATAACAATAAAATATCAATAATAAATCAATAGTATATAAAATTCATACTAAAATATTTTTATTTGATAGAAGAGTAGAACTATTTATAAAAAAATATTGGATTCAGGGTTGCATAGTTGAAGAATAAGACAAGGTTCAACATCAATGTCAATTCTAGTTTAACTTGGAGACTGTGTTAAGAATCACTGAGAGGTCTCAGTTGAAAAGAATAACATATATTTAAAAGTTTTTTTTTTTAAATGATGTAAGTTTAGTTTTGTAATAAAACTCATACATACCTGAAGAAAAAAACAGTATATAAAATGCAAGTATCTGAAGAAATCCCCAGAATCTGTTGTTCAGAATTTGGCAAGATAGTTGGTAATAGACTGAGATTTCTCTTTTTATTGCTTTATCCTATTATTCATACCACTTGCTTTGTGAAATTACATAGTAAGACCTTTTGGAAAGACTTTCAATTATTTTTTATGATGTTTAATTGTTTAAAGGATATTTTTCCAGGTTAATACTATTTGAACATAAAGAAATTCAACATTTGTTAGTGTTTGAAAGTTAATGAGGTCACTGGAATCCTGCCCAGAGCCCTGGGCACACAGTCAGATTATATCATTTGTTAAAAGTTTATTGTATTTCAGACTCTGTACTAAGTGCTTTACAGCAATTATTTTTCTCACAATTCTTGTGGTTGGTAGGTATTGGTATTATTACACATCTTTTACAGAGAAGGAAACAGTCTCTCAGAGACATTAAGAGAGATCACTACATGGCACTAATGAGTGGGGAGTTAGACCAGAACGTAGGTCTTTACACTCTGGATCTGTGCTCGCAAATGCCCTTCTCCACTGCTTCAGTGGGAGCATGAGTGGAACCCGGAGCAGTAGAGACTCCTCTGTCTTCTGAGAACACTGAGCTCCTTGTGCTAGATGACAGGCTGGCCCAGGTATCTGTGATTACTTGTCTCAGGGGAGCCCCCAGGGCTGGCTATCACTTTTTGGAAAGCGCTCATATTATTTTAGTACAGCAGTATTCTTTCTTATGAATTGAAATATTTATCAATCCAGAAAACATTTTGGCCTTGTGATGCTATTTTTCTTTAAAAATAAATGCTTTCTTAATTTCTCTGATATTACATTTGTTCTTAGCTAAAAGGTCAAGATTATAGCAAGATTGATATTAATATTGCTATCCTTGGTGCAGTGTTCTGTTTGTGTGGTATAGAAAAATGAATGATAAATTCTCTTAAGCCATAATTATATTAGAGACTATTTATGATAGATTGGTAGGTTAAAGAGTATAAAACTGGACACAAAGTATGAATTTCTTTGAAAATCTATATATTTATGAACATGCACATGGAAAATATTGCACATCTTTATTTATTTATTTTTTTACATCTTTATTGGAGTATAATTGCTTTACAATGGTGTGTTAGTTTCTGCTTTATAACAAAGTGAATCAGTTATACATATACATATGTTCCCATGTCTCTTCCCTCTTGCGTGCACATCTTTAAAATGTTAACTGTGGTTACAAAGAAATAGAGGTAAAAATTGTTATATTTTTCTATTGAGCACTACCTTTGTCCCACAATTAGTTAATACTGCCTAAAGAGGAAAAAATAAATTTTATCTTCTAATGTGTTTTTTTTTCTTTATTTCTCTGAGTTTGTATTATAGAAAGCCATTTGATCTGATTCTGAAGAATGTTCCTTTTAGTTTTGAACTAAGAAATACTTTCATATCTGGAGAAAATATTTCATTTTTTCCTTACAGGTGGAAGTTTATACTTTTACATTTTAGGGAGTAGAAATTGCCTATGAGCTTATATAAATATTTTGAACCCAGATAAAATAGAAATGTAAAAATTTAGTGTCACTGTCATTTTATTTTTTAATTCATAGATAAACTGAAGTAAAAAAGGAAGAAGGCAATTGCAGTGAGGCATTTTTGGAAGAAGCTGGTTTTATTGGGAAGTGTTTCTTCTGTTTTATCACACCGTCTCAAAGAAGGTGTGCTAACTTTGTTGGTTAGATTCTAGGGCATTCATTTAACTACGTCGTTTCCAGATTAAGGTGTCTTTGTACATGAAGAGTTCAGCACACGTGTGTGTTGGCTGTTATTTAATGTCTAATGGAATTAGCACCCTTTGCAAGTTTATGAGTAAACATTAGAGGGAAATGTTTTTCTTGTGTATCTCTTTCTCTCCTACTTTTTCTGATGCAGGTGTATGTTGGATCAGTCTTTTCAGCGTATAGCGCTATACGCTAAAATTCAGATAGGGGTGAAAATGCGTGAAAAAGACAGAAAGTGTCAATTGTATGCTTTCTCTGAGATTTAGGCCTTGTTTCAGTTATTGATTTGTTGCCGCTCAGCTCCAAATTTATTTTGCATTGCTTCTCTGTGAAAATGGAGTGTACCCCTCTATTTCTCATTTGTCAGCTAGAACAACTTCCAATTTTGTCACTAGAGGATGCTAGAGTGAAGGAAGGTGCTTTCTTTCTGGGTTCAGAGTACTCTTCTCACAGCCTCCTGAATCTCTGGCTTCACCAGCTTCTGGTTCCTACAGTGAACAGATGGTCTGGTTCCTGCAGTGAACATCTGGTCTGGTTCCTGCAGAGAACATCTGGTCTGGTTCCTTCAGTGAACCGCTGGTGGCTGGCAGCACACAGCAGCTAACAGAAAAAAAACCCTTCCAGTTACGCCCTCTGGTGGCCTCAGAGTGCAGTGCTGCAGTGAGGCTCTCCTTGGGCAGTTTTATAGTGCATTCTGGGCTGTGGCATCTCCTTGTGGATGGCTTTCCCTGAAACTCCAGAGGACAATTTCCAGCAAACTTTATTGGCCAAATATCACATCCAGAGAACCACAGCCATTTACACTCCAACAAAATCTGAATTTCAGTGCTAGGAGGAGGGTGATGCTCTCTCCATCTGGTGCTCTATCTCAGCCCTACAGGTGGTGGCTGCTTCTTATATTTGCTACTTCAATATTCTTTAGAGTTTTTACTTTTAACAGCCAATGCTTTGTTACTCCAATCTGCTTTTATAGTTAATGATTCTTTTTTTTTATTTTTTACATCTTTATTGGAGTATAATTGCTTTACAATGGTGTGTTAGTTTCTGCTTTATAATAAAGTGAATCAGTTATACATATACATATGTTCCCATATCTCTTCCCTCTTGCGTCTCCCTGCCTCCCACCCTCCCTATCCCACCCCTCCAGGCGGTCACAAAGCACCGAGCTGATCTCCCTGTGCTATGCGGCTGCTTCCCACTAGCTATCTATTTTACATTTGGTAGTGTATATATGTCCATGCCACTCTCTCGCTTTGTCCCAGCTTATCCTTCTCCCTCCCCATATCCTCAAGTCCATTCTCTAGTAGGTCTGTGTCTTTATTCCTGTCTTACGCCTAGGTTCTTCATGACCTTTTTTTTTTTCTTAAATTCCATATATATGTGTTAGCATACAGTATTTGTCTTTCTCTTGTTAATGATTCTTTATGTTAAACTTTCCTGTTCAAATCACTGTGTGTTTTCTGCCTCCTGGAAGGATCCTGACTGATACAGGCCTTATTAGCCTAAGAATGATTCATGTGGTTCAAAGTAGATTAACATTCTCTGCACTGCTGTATGTGGCAAAATGCATAGATATTTATAATGTGTACATTTTACCCTCATTTATTACTGTTCAGTCTTTCCCCAGGTCTCTTGAGAGAGGAGTCTGACAAAGACACTGTTGCCTGTTGTAGTAGTCATTCTAATTTCTTTCTTATTGAGAGAACTCTGTTTTCGTAGGTGGGAACATTGTTTTCTAGAATAAAAAGTTTCTAGTTCTCACTCTCCTTTTCATTAGAATGACTGTAAGTAAATTCTGGCCAATGCATGTATAAGACAGAATGTTGCTTAAAGGGAACTAACCTAACTGAAAGGGACATAACCTTTTTTATACCTGTCTGCCTTTCCTTTGCCTACTGGTGTGCAACTTGATGTGATGGCTGGAGCTAGAGTAGTTATCTTGAATCATGAGGTCCTTCACTGGGGTCATAGAGCAGAAAGATACAAGCCTGTTCCTTGATGATACTATAGAGCAGTTAAACAAGTTCTTGCATGCAACTTTTAACTTGTTTAAGCCACGGTTTGGGGGGGGTTGCTTGTTTGTTTTAACTTTGCTGTATACATTTGAGTATAAACTTTACTAATGCAGACTGATTATTTTTGGTCTTTATTCTGGCATTTTTCATTTGTCTGGCCTAATATCATGCTAGTAAATCAATATTGTGATAAAATCAAATAGAAGAAAAATGTGCATCTGTGTCAGATTTTATTTTCCATATTTGTTGTACTAGTCAGTAATTTTCTGAGGCTTGTTAGGCATTCTACAGAGTACTGTCACCAGCAGGAAGAACTGCCATGGACGCATCACTCAGGGTGCCTGAGGAAGGAAGCATTGTGACAATTTATATGTGTTTCCACCGTCTCCACTCATAGCTCTACTCTTTTATACTCATATTTCAGCCATTTCTTCTTCACATGACAGAAATCTTGTATATATGTTGGGATTTTATTCTACTTATTTTTCAAGGAAATGATTTCTTACACTTGAAGAGCTACAAAAACATTTGAAACATCAAAATGACACATCACACATTTAAAATCTTAGAAGGGACTCCTTAAGGTTTGGGAGGTTATAATGTCACCCTTCCCTAATATTTGCCACTAAGATGTATTTTGCCCCTGTTTTGGTATTACTAGTTTCAAAGAGAAATGGGAGGAATTTCACTTCAAGGTAGAATGTAGAAAGAATGTGACAGACTTTTGTTTCTATGGTAACAATAACAAAAGGAAATGGAGGAAATAAAAATCATACTTTTCTATGAATCAAAGTCCTGAACTTAAGGAAAGTGTGTTGAACTAAATTCCAGAGATAAGCAGGTATTTATAGGTGACTCGTGGGAACTTCCACACCAGGGGGCTCTGCCTGCTTTGAGTGTGGAGAGGTAGAATAGCAGCAGACCAAGCACACACAAAGAGATTTGCAGATGGCAACATATCGGTCATCATTGATCAAGTGATTTAAAGCATCATATTTGTATTCCACATACAGTTTTAACTTTATTTTGGTATTCAATTAAGTGAGAAAAAAAAAATCTCTCTACCCCTTTAGTTCCTTCTTTTCCTTTGCATCTCTTCTAAGAGAGAAAATTAATCTGGTTGAGCCTGACTGTCCGGCATGATTGGTCCATATTGACTCTGGGGCAGGGCTGGACATGGTGGATTCTCTTTGTCAGGTTTTTCCGTTCATGAGACTGGAGTGGTATTGTACTAGGGCTGGGCCATGGCCACCTTTCTTCTTGTCTCTCTAGCTTCTTTCCTACTTGTATCTGTTCAAGCTGGGCTTCATGTTCACTCTCACTTTTCTTTCTTTCACATGCTTGCTCATTTGGGGGGTTGAGGAACTAGGTAAGGCTGGGGAAGGAGCTGGCTTCATGTTTGGGAAAGACCCAGGTCAAGCTTTGTACTCACATTGTTTTCCAGAAAACTGTGAACAGGGTTCTAACCCAGTCGATAATAAAATGATCACCGCCTTTTGTAGGGATCTCATGGGGAATGTGGTGACTTTGTGAAGGCAGAATTTCACTATTCCTGAGTGCTTTCACCCAAGAATCATTACATATTGCCATAGTAGACAATCACTTTATTAATAATATCAGAAACCCACAATTACATGGAAAAATCTGTTGACTGATAAATGTACTGATTATTACTACATCCTAAGTATTGAGTACTAGTTTAATAAACTTACATTAAAATCACTGTACAACATTGTGATCAGTTTATTTTAATTTGGATTTTAACTTATCCATGGCCTTCTCCCCACCATTATTCTAGTTAGTAAAGTTGTAATTGGCATTTTCATGTATCCATAATAAAATATTATTAATGATAACCTTAAATAAATCCTGAAGTATTTTAGAAAGATTAAGTTGTATTTAGCGTAGTTTTAGTCATATGAAGGGGTATAATGTATCTAATAATACTTATTTAAAAAGGAAGCTGTACATTACATATTTATTATTAGATTAGTTTATGAGCTGTGCTTAATTTTCTGATTGTCCTAATAAAGAAAATTAACTCTATTACAAAGTTAGGAGAAAAAAATGCAAATAAAGAGAGACAGTGAATACTACCTAAAATCTATAAACCAAAACATGATATTTTTTGTTGCAACATAACATCTTAAATGTAAAAATGAGATAATGAGGGGATTAAAGAGGAAAAAAATCAAATTTTGAATAACCTTCCTTACTGGTAAACCTAGAGTCACTGCATGCTATCCATTTGCAGGTCAAGTAGCTTATTTTCCAGACCTAATACCCATAAAAGGCTCAATGAAATTAATAAACCCATTTATTTCAGTGGGAATATATTACACTGAGAATAACTCCATGAATTCATTATAGATGAAGCTAGCATCTCATTCTGTTCACTTCTTCTACTTCTACTAATGCAATACATAAAAAGATATATATATATGAAATACATTTGTTTAAAGTATTTTTTCATACAAACATAAAATATTTTTAGACTTGATTTTTATAACTGTGTTATAAATGCAATAAGATATATCTTTTTGGTTACTCCTAGGACAGTCCGCTTACAGACATGTTGTCTTAGAATTATTTGGAGTACATATAGATATTACTGTTTTTACTAAATCTCAGACTATAATACAGCACATGGAAAGGCATGCCTACTAGACAGTGTTTTTTCCAAAGAGAAGAGTGTGTTTTATATATAGACAGTGTGGTGCCTGATATGTAAACATTACTGAATAAAAGAGGAATGTAGCTGAATCAGATCTGCTGCTTCTGTGTTCCATGGTACTGTTCTGGATTTGGTCAGTAAACAAGTATAAAAGCAACCCATACTATATGATGGATTCCAGACAGGGGGAGGTGAGACTGAAACTTTCCGGTGTTTCAGAGTACATTTATAGTGAAAAGTATTTTGATTATGTCTTCAAATCCCGTTAGGACTTTGTAAACTTTTACAGAACTGTTTTAGAAAAGAAGGAAAATGTACAAGCTAAAAATTCATGCAAGAGTAAACAAACTAGATACGTTAGAATATAGAAAAGAATTTGATATTAAACTTCCTGCAAAAAAAATAGACTGGTAATAGATATAAAATACATTTCTTGGCTTAAATCTTGGCAATACAAGACTTTTATCTGCCTTTCTAGGACATTCTTCTCTTAATGTAAATTTGCAAGCTTGAATGACACAGTGAGGATGTAAACAGTTGGCATTATCATCAAGATGCAATATACTAGTATTATAACACACCTTGTTAAAGGAATTGTTGCCAGAGGCTTTCAGTGAAGTCGAGTGTGTTACATTCTTTACATGATTTACTTTCAAAGTAAGACAGGTTTTCAGAGCATTCCACCCAGTAATGGATATCCATAGTTTAGGTATGTCACCCTGTAAGTAAATTCAGAAGAGAGAGAATACAAAAGAAAGACTCCTGCACGGTGACCATGCTACTCTTTTTGTATTTTAATGGCATGTGTAAAATAATAACACTAATACCATAGACCACAGAAGGCCTTTCTTTCTAAGTGTTCAAAGGACATGGCCCTAGGGAATTCTGAGGTTCATGCAGTTGCTATGTTCGTAGAGAGTACAATAAGTGGAAATTAATAAATGCACTAGCAAAGTCCACTAGGGTGTGTATGTGTGTTTGTGCCCATGTGCTAAATCTTTGTAAAATAATTTTAAAATAAAGGAAGGAGTTACTTCTCTGTACAAACCTATGCATTTAGATTTTCATGTATTATATTTGATCAAAAAGGAATATAAAACATCTTTTGGAGGTGGAATTATTAAAATTTGATGAGAAACATACTTTAAAATATTTGCAGTGTTAGAGGGCCCTTGATTGAATGAACATGCATTTTGAGATTTATTTAGCTTCTTCATTGTATTTGCAGCTTCTTTAGACAGTGATCTTCCTCTGAGGTTCCAGGTAAAATAACATTATGTCTTGTGTTTTACCTCTTCTCAGAAGGTCACAGATGGGTCAAATAAGAATTCCCAAGATATCTAAGAAAAGCATTATGACTCAGTTCTTTAAAAGTAGATGGTATTCAACCTTTTGGAAGGTACTTTGACCCTTTTGTGAATAGGATGGACTTAAGAACTGTTTCACATTTTAATTTCTTCTGTATAAAATCTCTCAACAAAGTGTAAGTATGATTTTGTTGTTTTTGTTATTGCTATGTGGTTGGTTTGTCTGGGGATACTGGACAATCTCACCTGGCCCCTAGCTTGCTGTCCCCAGTGCATATGTAACTGGGTGACATAATCCTGACCGAGGCACATCCTGTACGATGCAGAGGCACCTGGAAGCCATAATTCTGTTTGGGACCTTTGCAGACCGTGACCTCCAGCCAGCCCCATGGTTTATGTGGCTACAAGTCAGATTTTCACCAGCCTTTCGGCAGCACTTAGATTCTGAGACTTACCTAATATGGGACAAAGATAGCAGTCAGTCTTTTGTCTTTAAAAGGTCTACCACACTTCTCCTCCCTGGAAACCCGTCGCTGAGGGTCTACCTGACCTTGTGCATGTTCCTCACTTGCCAGTAAAACACCTTCACAAAGCACGCCATCTTTTAGTGTCTAAGTAGAGACAAAGAGAAACAGCTATAAAGACTTCAAGTGGAAAAAAGTAATTCATTAGCGATACAAATCGGTAGCTGAAAGTGACCAAGAAAACCATTAGCCTCCAGGGAATTTGCAAATGCAGTTGTGTTTCCTCACAGGCTACGGGGTGCCCGTGGAGCCAACCCTGAGATGTGGTGTTAACCCTGCTGACATCTAGAATTAAAATGATCAATGACTTCCCAAAATAGGAAAATTTGCCTTTTTCAGTCTTTGGAGTTTACCTTACTGAATTTAAATTTCCTATCATTTGAAACATAGAATTGACAGAGGAGAGAAAGACAAGCCTCTGCAAGAAAGAGATGCCTCACTACAAAGAATGTGAAGTATCTCATGAAAACACGAACCCCTCCTGGCACTTTGCCCTCCACCTTATTTAAGGATTTATGGAAATATGGGGTGATAGACATATTTTCCACATAAGCAGATAACCAGAAAAATGTTAGAAAATAGGGCACTTTCTCAAAACCCCCAGACTTTCAAGTTCAGTGATGCCACTAACACCATTACTTTACATTATTTTGGGAGAGCTGCAGTTCATGACACATTTGTGACATGTCATTCTTCCCAACATTGTATGGCTATTAGGAACCTGTCAGGGTGATGCAGGGGAAAGCTTTCTAGTATTGCTCTGTATTATACACCAGTGGCCCTCTTCCCTCTTCTGTCTCTCTTTCAGTGAGGAGAACCTAGATAAGAATCAACTACAAAGGGAATCTGATCATGAATTTTGAGTTGACTGAGTGGTGTTATCCAAGCAACACAGATGTTCTTTATAAAGCATCTGGGCACAGTGCATAGCAGATAAGTCTCCCTTTGGTTCCAAGCCAGAGGCAGTACATCTATTTAATATCTTTGACTTTTATGGGTTTCTCCTGAAGAATTTCTCCTGTATAAATGATACTCTGAATGTGTGCTGTTTTCTTACCTCAGACTCATTTAAGCTTTAGATTTCAATAGTGGCTGTCTTTTATTACTCAAGAATGGATGAAAGCAGTAGTTGGAAATATGTTTTGTGGAAATGTGTATTTTTGGACTGAGAAATGCCCAACAGTTTTCTCTTCCATATCTGAGTCTAGCAGATAGCATTCTGCATTTCTCCTTAGCTGGCAGGAAGTTTCAGAACTCTGTCCACTTTCTCCTTTAAATGCGAATTTATAAGAACTAAAGGTACCTCCTCGGGGAGTGCATCCTTTAGAAACTGTCAGGGACATATCCGCACCTTGAATACAAACCTAAAACTAACATTTTTCCTAAAATTTATACAGGAGTTTAATAATATTCCTCTCTAGTGTCGAATGACAAATTTGGATGAAATTTGACTGCCTGTCCAGCTTCTAGAAGACACCAGAATATTATCTTTTAGGAGGGTTCTCCTTGTCACTTTTGGAGAAACTGGAAGGACACCTGGGGATATTTGAAGATTGTCTTCTGGGGAAAAATATTGAGTGCTAGTAGGTTTTGGTAATGTACATGTGAAATTATTTTCCAAGGAGAAGGAGTCAGTCTTGAGCAATTTATATAGAAAGCAGGGGTTACGTTTATATGGAGAGAAGCATACGTCTTAAAAGTTAGGTAAATCTGGTAATGTATCTAACAGCTAGAGCTGTGGAATCTCCTTGGAAAGTTCAATTGTGGGCCGGAGCAGTAGAGAAACTCAGCCTTATCTGCAAATCTCCAGAAGTCCAGAGAAATTCGTCTCATGTGGTTGAGAATAGAGCATGACGGTGCTCAGCCTTTTAAAGTGTGAGGGACACTTTGTTAATATGACAGAAATTTGATTATCCTTATAGACTGTTATGGTTAGTATCTGCCTGCAGATACAAAGGATGAATTCAATAACTTTTTAAATAATTTTTTTTAATTCATCGCAATATTATTTATACACATTCACAAAATTGTAGTGTAACCTTAGAATCCAAATTCCCCCAAGTCTCCACAGTCTGTAGTACAAATAGGTTCATATTAACGATACAGAGTTATGCTGCTTTGACTTACGCCCTTTGACGTATGCTGCATACTTCAGAATCTCATTGCCTTCTTTTACTCCATCAATTCAATTCTAGTCCAGGTATTTCTGAGACGTCTGTGATTTTCTCACCTGCAGGCACCAACAACCCTCCCCTGCTCTTCCACTTTGGGGCCCCTCATTAATAGTGTCTGCTATTAGTAAAGAAGCCACATAGTGGTGACTTTGCCTGGTACAATCCCTGAAATAACTTCCAGAGACAGAGGGATCAGTAGCTTATCGATTGAGGGTCACGAAGCACCAAGAGATGATGGATGTACTCAACACAGGGCAGCAGAGAGCTTCAGGAGAGAGCACCACCTAGAGCTTTCCTCCAGTTTTGAGTGAAACCTGGTCATTATTGATGGGCACTTGGCTCTGGTAGCCCTTTCAAGTGAGCGAAGGTTATTCTCTCATGCCTCAGGCATGGCATCCTTCTCAGTTCCTAATAGCATCTTCTGTAAGGCTAACCAAATAGTCGCCCTCCTCTTTAGAAGCCGTGTGTGTGTGTGTGTGTGTGTGTGTGTGTAAATTATATGGTTTAAATAAACATAATCATTGCTGTGTTAGTACAATAAAGTTTTTGTCTGTTTTTTGCTTTTTTTTTTTTTGGTCTAGGATAAGTCTGATGATCCAACTAAATAACTTTGAGGTTTTCGTTTCAGTATGTGGCTTAATTTGACTTTCTCTTGATTTCCCATATTGCCAAATTGTATATGCCATAAATGATGTAATCCCTGGGAAAATACATCATGAGAATTATTTGCAAGATAATATTGACAGGAAACCAAAAGGTGAAAACTCAAATGTCCATCAATACATGAATAAATAAAATGTGGTATATCCATAAAATGGAATATTATTTAGCCATTAAAAGGAATAAAGTACTGATATATGCTACAAGGTAGATGAGCCTTGAAAACATTGTTAAGTGAAAGAAGTCAGATTCAAATGTAACATAGGTATGATTCTGTTTATATGAAATATCCAGAATTGGTAAATCCATAGAAACTGAAGGCAGATTGATGGTGGCCAGAAGCTGGGGGAAGGAAGGGCCAGAGGGTGACTGCTAAATGGGTATGGAGTTTTCTCCTGGGGTCATGAAAATTTTTTTGAAAGTGGATAGAGGTGCCAGTGGCACAAAATCGTGAATATACTAAGGGCCACTGAATGGTATACTGTACAGTAGTTAATTTGGTTATGTAAATTTCACATAATTTCACAAAATTAAAAAATGTGTTGATAGGATATTCCCTTTTGTTTTTAAAGTAATTGGTTAATTTTAAAAAAGTAATTAATCCTTAAATAATTTTTACCCTATATTGTTTAGGTTGTAAAAAATCTCAGCTAGATTTACATTGTTTAGTTTATCCATAAAGATAGTATATAAGATTTTCTAATAGGAACCTGAAGACTTTGTCCTCCCGTATCCACCATGTCAGCTTATTTTTGGCCTGGAGAGCCTTAGAACTGATCAGAGGAAGGGAAAAAGTTTCAGTGTCACCATACATTTTGTACCAGCCTCAGGTATTTTATTGAGATATAGCACTTTCAGCAGCAACTTTTTGTCATAAGTCTATGTATTAATTAGGGTATCAGTCAGAAAAGACCAGGTCATGCTGCAGTAACAAACAACCTTGGAATCTGAGTGGCTTCATGCAGCAAAATTTGTTTCTTGCTCATGTTACATGTCTATTGCTGGTCAACTGGTCAGGTCATCACAGACCCTCAGAACATCCACCACTGCTAATTGTATTTGACATACAAAAGAGAAAAGATCCCTGATGTCCCTCAAAGGTGTCCACCTTTAAGGTACATGTCATTGTTTCTCCAAAGTCATTGATCATTACTCCTATAATCTCATCCAGCCTCAAGGAGACCAGGAAGCATGGTACTGCTTTGTGCCCAGAAGTTAAAAGAACTGGTGATAATAGCAGATAGCACTAATGACTACCATAATGAGTAAGCATGATATTCTAGGTTGTCAATTAGACCAACTTTCCAAGTAATCTATCATATAATTTAAGACAATTTGCCATCTGTTTTTGCTGTTGTTGTTGTTGCTGAGATCTGTGTTTTGTTCAGATTTCTGTTTGTACTTTCAACTACTACAGTGTTTCTCAAACTTTATTCAAGTCATATCTTTGGTCAAGATATGAAGGATAGACATAGAAGGATATGTTAACACAACATTTGGAAAGATATGTTAACAATAGTTTAAAAGGGTGACTGAGATTCAGAACATTGAACAATTACAAAAAATTCTGCCGTTATCTCAGTATTCTATGCAGTAGGTCACTCTATTAAGCATGGTGTCACTTTTCAGTAGAATTGTCTCCTGCCCTAGCTTCACTGTCACATCATCCAGAAATAAGTAATTTCTCTTTGGTGTTTGATTAATGATAAATCATACCACTTACAGTATTTTATACATCAACCTCATCTCAGTATTTTATCTTATTAACTGTAAAACTATATGCCCTCAGTTGAAACAGAACTAAAATTTATACCTTAATCAAAATTTAATGGCACAAGGAAGGACACCCTTCACCTCTCTTTCTTGTTCTCTGCTTTCTTGCAGGCCACTCCCTGCCATTAACTGAGGGTTTGGGGATTGGACACACAGTATTTTCCCACATCAAAGTTACCATAATGTCCATGTTAAAGACATATATCACTGCTTACTCTCACATTTCTTTGCCTTTAAAAATGACTTTGCCTTCACCTCCACTTCTCCTCGGCCACCACTTCCATATTGTACCTGCACCTTTTCATCACGCAAACCTGACATCATTATCTTTTGTTTGAAGCATTTAAAAGATTCCTGTCTGGTATATTGTCCTGTCCTACGGTTACCCCTTTCCAGAATATTCCTAACATTGCCATTTTAGTAGTCTAATCAAAATGCAAATTTGATCCTATCAATCTACTCTTTAAAACCCTTCATTGACAGTTGAGATGCAGTCTAAATTCTTAGCATGTCATATAAGACCTTTTCTTAATTTCTCCCCTTTTCACTTTTAAACTTCTTTCCTTACACTCTCACCCACTTACTTCACTCTCAGCCCACTTCTAGACCCATGAGTATGCCATCAGCTCTCTTGCCTCAGGGAATTATACACGTTGCTCTGTTTTCCAGGAAGAGCCACGCCTTCCCTGTCTTCAGCCACTTACTGTTGGTCCATCACTTCTTAGTCTTCTATGATATGCCAAGACCCTTCTTTACGGCTTTCATGATATTTTGTGAGCTTATCATAATCCTAAGAGCTTCTCTGTATTTGTAAGCTTAACCAGAAGTAGATGTTCACTTATAATTGTTTAATAAAATCAATGAATTCCACCAGAAGTCACTTCGGCAGAGAGCAGCACAGCTGACTGAGGGAGCAGGCTATGGAGAATTCTCTAGTGAAAAGGGACTGAAATTGATTCTGGGGATTACTCATCATGAGATATTCAGAGGCTAGGGTATTTTTGTAAAACAGATTATGTATAATTTAGCTCTTGTAGAAAAACATTTATTTTTCTATAAGAAATATTTCTTATACTACGGCTTGGGCATAAAGTATTAGCACTGGACTTAGTTGTGAGTCCAACTGAGTCCAACAGAGAGAATTTTTTGACCTTAAAACAGGTATAAACACTGAAGCAAAACTTAACTTCTTTTGCACAGATGTCCCTGGTATGATGGAAACACTAGAACAAGGTCAGCGTAATAGGAACACTGAAGAACACCGAAAAAACATTGAATTTAGAGTGAGAAAAACTGAATTCTGTTATTAGCTTTCCATCTTCCAGCAACGGACCTTGAGTAATCCTTCAGACTTTCTGAATTTCTAGGTTCTTATTTTTCTAAAATGGTAATAACAATGAACAGTGTCAGTATACCTCACAAGATGTTATTATCCAGTTGGACAAAATATGTGAAACCACTTAGGACACCATAAAGGCATATAAGAGAGTAAAAGCATAAGTCATGTACAATTACATTTAATATTACTGTAAAATGGAAGTAGAAATTTAAAATACCTCCTGTGTATTCCCAGTGACAATTGAGGTTCCAAATGGCTTGTCTAGAATCTCATAAAATCCTAACAAGAGGTTAAGACAAAAATAAGCCCACTCTACTATATATACCAGCACAGAATTTTTTCTCCACTTGAGATAGGGAAAGTAGACATTGTGAAATGTTGATATGCTTTTCCTCATATTGTCTTCAAGAACAGGTAAATGAAAACAATTTGAAATGAAAAAAAAAAGCAAAGTTAAATATCAGACTGTGAGCAATACCTCATTAAGTAATATTCTACAATTGGGTGTGTGTGTGTGTGTGTTTCAAATGTGAGTGTCTATAATCCTAAGCTTTAGCTTATAGATCTCTGAATTATGATACTCGTAACTAATTTAAAAATGGGAATAATTTCATAACCTTCAGCATAACTTTACTAACCTCTTTTCTTTACTCCTGAATATTTCTCCCCTTTCAGCTGCTCGCAAGCCTCTTGCTTATCAAAGCCTAGTCTTTCCCAAAATTCCAGCAAACAGTACCTTTGTGCTCTTCGGCTCTGTCCCCACTCATAGCCTGTTAATAGGTAGATTGATTGATTGATTGATTTTATATTGTCTACAGGCTTTACTTCTTCGAGCTTGTGGTAAAATTAACACAACTTGAATTCTTACTGGTTTTCAACATTGAATAGGGATAGTGAATAGAACTCAAATTTTTTTTGTTTTGAACATCAACCAATTTATTTAAACTTTAAAATATCCAATTTTATTTTATTGTTTTAAAAAATTTTATTGGCGCGTAGCTGATTTACCAGTGTTGTGTTAGTTTCCAGTGTACAGCAAAGTGATTCAGTTATACATATACTCATTCTTTTTCAGATTCTTTCCTCTTACAGGTTACCACAGAACATTGAATAGAGTTCCCTGTGCTATACAGTAGGTCCTTGTTGGTTATCTATTTTACATATATTAGTGTGCGTATGTTAATCCCAAGCTCCTGATTTATCCCTCCTCCCCACATTTCCCTTTTGGTAACCATAAGTTTGTTTTTGATATCTGTAAGTCTGTTTCTGTTTTATAAATAAGTTTATTTGTGTCATTTTTAAAAATTAGATTTCACATATGAGTGATATATGATATTTGTTGTTCTCTGACTTACTTCACCTAGTATGGTAATCTCTATGTCCATCCATGTTGCTGAAAGTAGCATTATTTCATTCTTTTTTATGACTGAGTAATATTCCATTGTACATATGTACGACATCTTCTTTATGCATTTCTCTGTTGATGGACATTTAGGTTGCTTCCATGTCTTCGCTATTGTAAATAGTGCTGCAATGAACATTGGGGTACGTGTATCATTTCAAATTATGGTTTTCTCTGGATGTATGCCCAGAGTAGGATTGCTGGATCATATGGTAGTTCTATTTTTCATTGTTTAAGGACCGTCCATACTGTTTTCCATAATGGTTGTACCAATTTACATTCCCACCAACAGTGTAATAGGGTTCCCTTTTCTCCACACCCTCTCCAGCATTATTGTTTGTAGCCTTTTTCACGATGGCCATTCTGACTGGTGTGAGGTGATACCTTATTGTAGTTTTTTGTTTTTTTTCTTTTTGCGGTACACGGGCCTCTCACTGTTGTGGGCTCTCCCGTTGCGGAGCACAGGCTCCGGACGCGCAGGCTCAGCGGCCATGGCTCACGGGCCCAGCCGCTCCGCGGCATGTGGGATCTTCCCGGACCGGGGCACGAACCCATGTCCCCTGCATCGGCAGGTGGACTCTCAACCACTACACCACCAGGGAACCTCTCATTGTAGTTTTGATTTGCATTTCTCTGATAATTGATGATGTTGAGCATCTTTTCATGTGCTTTTTGGCCATCTGTATGTCTTCTCTGGAAAAAAAATAGGTAGATTTAGCCAACATCTCTGGTTCAACCCTCTACCTTCTTTCTGTCTCTATATAATTCCAATTTCCCATCATAACTAACTAGATTGAGTGACGAAGAAGAATGAGAAAATAAAGAGGTGAAACATTCACATGTTAATTGTGTTTCAGTCACATTTAAAACCATACATAATGCAAAGTGGTAATGATTATTAAGACAATCTAAAAAACTAAAAAGATGATAACTGTATTCATTAGGGCTCTTGGTTAAAGGTACCAGAAATTCAGTTCTGTGTCTACTTGGCAGAATGGGGAAATTATGGGATGGATACTCAGTTGCCTCACTTTATACCAGGAGGGGTAAAATCATGTGGAGAGCCAAGATTCAGCTGGATTCCTCTACAAAATTGGTTTCTCATTCATTCTCTGTCTCCTACCTTTCCCTCTCCCTACCCCTCTCCCTGTCTCCTTCTCTCTCACACACATTCTCTCCAACTCCACATCTATGCTTTCTCTTATCTGTGTGTTGGTCATGTTTTCTTGATGCAGGTACAGTGTCCTTTTGTACCTGCCAAAGAATATGATTGTCATCAGCCCCCATGTTTCAATTTTTGCAAATCCTAGTACCAAATTAGAGGAACTTACTAGTATGTGTGTGTGTGGTGTTTCCAGTTCCTAAAATTAAAAAGAAAAGAACAGGGCTTCCCTGGTGGCGCAGTGCTTGAGAGTCCGCCCGCCGATGCAGGGGACGCGGGTTCGTGCCCGGGTCCGGAAAGATCCCACATGCCGTGGAGCGGCTGGGCCCGTGAGCCATGGCCACTGAGCCTGCACGTCCGGAGCCTGTGCTCCGCAACGGGAGAGGCCACAAGAGTGAGAGGCCCGCGTACCGCAAAAAAAAAAAAAAAAAAAAAAAAGACCAGAGAAGAGCTCTGATTAGCCATACTCCTTGATATATCAGTAGTAGTAAGAGGGGAAGAGAACTAAAAAATCATGGTACTCTTGTGCAAACTCATGGGTAGGGTAGAGAAACAGTTCCCAGATGAAGGGAAGATATTTCTGCTATTATCATCCTAACCAAATCAAAATGAAAAAAAAAAACAAACACACAGCTATTAAAATGTGAGTTTTTAGTTGCTCTTTTATATTTTCAGAAATGTCATTTGTATGAACATCATGTCTATGCTTAGGGTGTAATTCATATTTGGAATTCTTATTCCTCCAAGGTACTGAAGGAAGTTAAATCAGATTAAAGAAATGTATGATGGCCAATTATTTCTTTGCTAATTGTACTTTAGGGCATAAATTGTATTAGAGGGTTTAGGACAGTGATTATTCCTCAGAATTAGCACACTAAGCATAATTTCTTTGGAAAATTTATCATATTTTATTTTATACCTTTTTTGTTGTTTAAATAATTTAATGAAGGATTTTTTTCAGTGAAATAATGATCCTGTACTGGCATATGAAACTACAGCAGATTCTGTTTATTTGATTTAAGGTTTTAGTTTATTACAATTATTGCTAAGTTTAGTATAGTATAGACATACTTAAAGATTCATATAGGATTCACATTATATAAAAATTATTTCCAATTAACTTTATTCAAAAATTGGGTATATTCCAGCAGGGACATTTTTACTAAATATTTAAAATATCCTTAAAGTTAGGACAAACCAAGTAATGTTATGAAGAAAAGATGTCACTGCAGTACTTTGAAAGTATTCCCCTTTAACAGCAGCTAAGCACATGAAGTCCTAGTTGTCCTTCAGTGAGTACCCAATGATTACTTTTAGCTGATTATGTGTTTTAGATAGAGAATGGGTCGATATAATGCCAAAGAAAACAAAAATACTAACTTAAAAAGATGTATGTAACCCCATTCCATTGCAGCATTACTTGCAATAGCAAAGAATTTATAATTTTGACTGTCCAAATAATCTTTTATAAATGTGTTTCTTCTTTTAAGTTAGTGAGTTTTTACATCTTGGGGGAATAACTCTACTTGTACTTAATGTCTTTTTCAAGATAAATATTAAAGGATTCCCATTGGTAGTCTGGTGTCATTATCAATAGGATATGTTTCACAATGTTAGCCAGTGATTGAGAAATAGACCAAGTTTAGTAGAGTCAAATCTGGCCTGATTGAAATTTTGTCTATTACATTAGCCAACACTTCTGAACATCTACAGTTCAATAGCACATTCAAAATTATGGTACTCGGGAGCTCCAGGAATCTAAGGGCAATGTGAGTTGTCAATGATTAAAGCATATTTATTATGGAGGTAGAATAAAATGTACTTTACTGATTTTTTTTTTTTTAGTTTTCTTCACCCCTCCCCTTCCCCCTCCTCTCCCTCCCTCCTCCCCCCCTCCTCTCCTCCTTGCTGTACTCCCCCTCCCCCTCTCTTCCTCCTCCACCCCTGCTCCTCCTCCTTCTCTCTCTCTCTCCTTCCTCTGTTTCTCTTTCTTTTTCTCTTTTCAAATCAACCCATGCAAATGTGGGTGGGTAGCCTATAGTAATGAGACTATTAAATCAGAAGCTCTTTTCTTTAACTCAGCAGGTAAAAAGAAGTTTACTTTAATGGAACACCATTCCACTCTTCATTATCTATAAATCTTAAATATTCATCATGGATCCATGTCACATTTTCTAGGGAAGTATAAGAGTTTCATTATTTAAAACAAATAAGATGTAATTTTGACTTAGAGAAGGGCAGACGGCAGAGGGGAAAATGGTGATAAAATCTCGGGAATTGCAGAGACTGGTATTTTTTAACTTTTCTAATGATGGAGAGAAGAATCAGACAGGAGATGTGTTAAATCTGACATACAGCAGTTTCCCAGAAGGATTTAATATCTTCTCAAGACTTCACATATATTTAAGAATTTCTGCCTTAGATTTACTAACACTAACATCACAAATTTTCATGCCAAAATGTATTCAGTGCCATTTGTTACTTATTTATTTTTTAAATAGACTTTATGTTTTACAACAGTTTTTCGTTCACAGCAAAATTGAATGGAACGTACAGAGACGTCCCATATACCACCTGCCCCAACACACGCACTACTTCCCCCATTATCAACATCTCCCACCAAAGTGGTAGATTTGTTACAATTGATGATTCTGCATTGATGCGTCGTTATCACCTAAAGTCTGTAGTTTATACTAGGGTACACTCTTAGTGTTTTACATTTTATGGGTTTTAACAAATATATAATAACACATATCCACCACTACAGTATCATACAGAATAGTTTCACTGCCGTAAAAATCCTCTATGCTCTGTCTGTTCATTCTTCCCTCCTCCCTAACCCCTGGCAACAGCTGACTTTTTAATTATCTCCAAAATTTTGCCTTTTCCAGAATGTCATATATCAATAGTTGGACTTATCCAGTATGTAGCCTTTTCAGATTGGTTTCTTTCACTTAATAATATGCACCTAAGGTTCCTCCATGTCTTTTCATAATAATTGATAGCTCAGTTATTTTCGGTGCTGAATAATATTCCATTGTCTGGATGTACCAAAGTTTATCCATTCATGTGCTGAAGGACATCTTGGTTGCTTCCATGTTTTGGCAGTTATGAATAAAGCTGCTATAAACATCCCTGTGCAGGTTTTCTGTGGACATAGGTTTTCAGCGCCTTTGTGTAAATTCTACAGAGTGTAATTTCTGTATCATATGGTAAGAGTATGCTTACCAAAGTCTCTTGCAAAGTGGCTGTACCATTTGGCATTCCTCCCGGTAATGAATAAGAGTTTCTGTTGCTCCATATTCTTGTCAACATTTGGTGGTGTTAGTGTTCAGGATTTTGGCCATTCTAAAAGGTGTATAGTGGTACCTCTGTAATTTTTCATATTACTATTACTAAGCCCAGAGAATTAAACAGCTTTCAGGAATATATATAAACCAATCTCCACATAAAAGCTGATTCCCAAAACATAGCCAGAACAAGCAAACAGAGACCCAAGAAAGTGAAAGTTATTAAGCTTAGTTATTTTCTGTATGCATGAACTATTTTCAGGGATTTAGGAATATTTGGTAGAATAGTACCTCTACTTAAAGAACTAAAGAAGAGACCAAAGTGAAATGAGTTCTGAAACCAAGGATATAAGTTTGCAAATCTTCTGAATGATGAGGGCTTTGGGTACTAGAAGGTGTACAAATTGCTTGAAGGCATGTTAATTCAATGTTTCCCCCAAACACTCTACCAAACAAATAAAATATACTAACACAATTTCACCACCAACCACAAAATGTAGGCAAACTTTGTTGATACTGTACCTGCCAGGGAAGAAAACCGTGAGAACTTAAAAAAAAAAGATTAATGCTTTCTATGAAAGGGATGTGTTCACAGGGCTTGCTTTTTTGTTGCTGCTGTTGGGGGTAATTAAAGGAAACACCACATGTACACACACCCACGTGTCCTACATTCTTTTCAGATCCCTCGTTTACACTCTAATGCTCTGTGTAATAAAAGCTGCCTCCATGTGGTAAAATGCTTTCTAAGCATTAATACATGAATTTTAGATCTTGACAGCCTGGTCACCCTCCCTCATCTCTAAATTGTTCATGTTTTTATCTCTATTCTTGTTTAATTACTTGTCTATTTTCTCTATATTTCTTTGGCTTTTTATTATGCATAAACTTATGTTTTATATAAAAAATTACTGATTCTCCACTACCAGTATCACAAACCTCACCATGGGTAAGCAGTTTCAGATTCTCTGAAGACAGCTCAAATAAGTTTTGTGAATAAGTTTCAAAATGATGCCAAGAATAAAGATTGTGAAACTTGTAGATTCATATAGTTTATAGGAAATTATATTAAGCCATTTGACTTGATATTTCAGGGTCATATTCAAAGAACATAATAAACACTCAATAAAAGTTATAAATAGTATACTCATACTTAAGCAAGTAAAAAAAATGATATTGACATCAACGTACCAAGAATTTAATACTAACAGTAACTTTATGAGGAAGGTATTAGCACTCACATTTTCTAATGGGAAGGACTTAGCAACAGACAGTAAATAGGGAACCTCAGTTTATATATTCAAGGATTGGGTGACAATCAACTAACATACAATTACTTAGCAGTGATATGCTCTAATGTCTTATTATAAAGAAGCAAGAGTTATAAATTTTAGTTTTTTGAATTAATAACAGTAAAAGTAATGATTAAGGCTTTTCATATACCAACCTTTTAGAAAATATTACTGAGAGTCATTGAATAACTCCAAATTATTTTTATTAAATAAATGTTTCCCTAATGGACACACTTTCTATTTAAACATAGTTGAGGACTCCCTTCCAAAGAGAGAATTTCCAGATTACCTCTCAGTGTGCTCTATTAAAACAGATATCCTTTAAAACTGACAAATCACGTTTTTCTCAATTCCTCAGCCGCAGGGGAGTTACATTGTTCAGAAGGAAATAAGATGGATATTCTAAATAGAATGTTTTTGGATACCTTTCATGAGACATCAATGGGTCTTTATAGAGAGTTTCTTGATTTTTCAGGCAGCACCCCAGGCAGCCCAAGATCTATTGCTCTGTCACTTTAACGGCGGCAGTAGACGTGCCACTTTTTCTAGGAGATCTTTCTCTTAAGATTTGAAAATGTCTACAAAGCAATTGCATCTGTCATCTCCTGCTTGATCCACTGACTCCCACAGGCCATGTCTGAATGGTTAAAAGCTATATTTTTGCCCAAAATGCTTGTTGGAACAAAGGCATTTTTTTAGGGCAGAGACTCTGTGAATGAAAACTGTGCATTCAAACCTGTAAACATCAGTGAGAAGAGCTGTGACCAGGAAGGAGGCAGACTTAGTGGATTCTATGAAAGACAACCAGACTTATGGCCGTGGGTCACCTGGGATAGCATCTCAGACACACAACCAGTTTTCTTTGTGGCTACTTCTAGGGGAGTGAAGCTTAGTATTGCTTAAGAAAATCCATTTCATTTTGGGATTGAAAAACTTTTAAAAATGATATTTATGTTATTCCAGAATCTAGCTGCTTCTCACTTTAATTTTATGGTCACTAGGTCAGCACTTTGAAGATTGCCGTCAGGATAACGTAACAAAACATATTTCTTTCATCTTTGTATTTACAGCATAGTCAGTCACTCTCCTTGTCATGTCCTTGGGATGCGCCAGATTTTGCAGTGTTCCTTAAAGTGTTCAATTGAAAATATATATAAACCTTAAAGTATGAAGAAAGGGTGAATAAAAATTTTTAGATAGTTCTAGATCAATGTCCAAATTCACCAGCACTCACAGGCCCTTCTTTCTTCTAGGTTTTGGCTTGAGGATTTTTTTGGTCATTTTATGAAGGATTTCTGAAAAATTAGATTTGCCTTTCTCAAGAGGAGAATGTGGCAAATACATTTAGGTATAGATTCTAAATACATTTTGGATTATCATATACTTCTGAAAGTATATATTAGAGATAAGCTTGTGCTTATTAGCAGATGGTAATCTCAAAAATTATGTATTAGAGTTGCTTTAAGAGTCAGCTTTACTTATACGGTTTTATCAGTTAAATATGAGCTTCTGCTCTTAACGAGTAGGTGTTCATATTCCTATGAATGCACCAATTAGGAATCAAGTTCCATTTCTGAAGCAGCAATTTTGGAGAATTATAGTGCAGTGATAAGAGCCTGAGCTCTGGAGTCAGATTATTTCATTTGCTTCCATCTTTATCATTCAACTCAAATAAATATGCTTCTCATGGCTCTGTCAAGCCTACTTAATTTGATTTGCTCAAATGGTTGGTTTAACAATGATAGACAACCAAACTGCCTCCATTGCTGGGACAGTTGGGCCTTCCTAACATGCCTGCTACCAGATACAATGCTCAGTATTGCGTTGCGGGGAGACCAGACAAACAGAGTGGAATCAAATGGTACCAAAGATCCAGTATTCGTGCATAAGCCTTGGTGCCTAAATTGGGACTGTGTCTTAGAAATGTGGCACACAGAAAGATACCCTGTGGTATGAATGCAGTCTTAGGAGATACGTCACTCATACTTCAGATCAGCTTTATGTGTCCCGTACTAAGGACTTTGAGTTTGCGGGTTAAATGATTACTTAAAGCACAAAAGACATGTGATATTCCCCCAGCCTTCCTGGTACAAAGCCACCTAAAATAAAAATATTTAAAATTAATCTTTCAGTAGCAAGATAGTAAGGAAATCCTCGGAAGCTATAATCAGAAAGCTTAAATATAGAAAAATCAGCAAGTATTGAAGATGGATGTTGGCTTAGGGTCTCTGCCAATTGACTCCTGCCCCAGAGCTTCAGTTTTAAGGGCCGTAAGTGAACGACAAATACTAGGATACAGTAAGTCCCCTACATATGGACCTTCAAGTTGTGAACTTTCAAAGATGCAAACGTGCATCACTGGATCGTTTTTTTCAAGAGGGTAGATAGAATTGAATCCAGCAAGGAACCAGAACCTGTGTCATCAACGTCATGCATGAGTGAAATTGCAGCTTGCCCTCCGTCTGCTATTGCTGACGATCCTTCAGCTTCTACCATCTCCCTCCCACCTTGTTTCCCTTCTCCAGTCAGTAACTCTTCTTGCCCGTTCACTCGATGCCAGCCCCTGTGTGCCAGCTGTTGTACTGTACTACTGTATTTTTCAAGGTACTGTACTGTAAGATTAAAAATGTTTTATTTTTTGTGTTTGTTTTTTATGTATTATTTGTGTGAAAAGTATTATAGACCTATTACAGTACAGTACTATATAGCCGATTGTGTTAGCTGGGTGCCTAGGCTAACTTTGTTGGACTTATGAACAAATGGCACTAATGAATGCGCTCTCGGAACGGAACTCCTTTGTACGTAGGGGACTTACTGTATGTATAGTGGAGAGGTGGCCGAGAGGTTCAGAATTAACCCAGAGCCCTGAACCAGTGACACCCTCTGTGGCTGAAAGAAGAAAACAAACCTTTCTTTTGGAGTGAAATATCAAGAAATCTTTGCCTCTCAGTGGCTTCAGAGAAGAACAAAACAACAGACAAACAAACATCTCTCTCCCAAGAATTCATAACCATCCTTCCTGGGTAGAGATTAGAAATAACACTAATTGGTCCTGAAACCCACAACCAGAAAGTTTATTTTCAGTTGACCCTCAGGTGCTTGGTAGAAGCATATGCAGATCTTCTCTGGAGAAAAAACCACATTGAACATAAGCTTCAAGATGATCCCACAATAAACTTACAGGAAAAGTGATTCTCAAAAACAAAAACAAAAAATTCGTAAGACACATGAGGAGAGAAGTAAGACTGTTAGAGCCAACAAAAACACAAACTACAGGATGAGATATTTACCACCTACTGCTATTGAAATTATCATCATAGAATATTAAAGAAGTATGCTAAATATGTTTAAATGAAAAATGTATCAGATTATGGCTAAGAGAGAAGACTTTCAAGATGATCTAATGGAACTAAAAAAAACATTGTAGCATTTCTAGAAAAATATGTGAAACACAAAGTCACACTAAACCAAAAATGGGATGCAATAAAAAAAAAATCAGAAGAGACATATCCAGAAATCACAGAAAGATAAAACTATGAAAGACAGCTTAGGAGACATGTAAAGTGATAAGTTTTAACATTTATACCTTCATCTAATTGAAGTCCAAAACAAAAATTAGAATAGGAATAATCAATAGAGATAATATCTAGAATTTTTCAGAATTAAAAAGAATGAAAACCCAAAAGTAGGATAAATGAATCTTAAAAATCCCAAGGCAGGATAAATAAACAAATGTCAACATCTAAATACATGAAACTGCAAAACACCAAAGAGCAATTTGTGAGAGCTGCTCAGGGTGAGAGACAGCTTACCTACATAGGGAGGGAAACTAAACTAATAAGCGGCTTCTTAATGGCAATAATAAAACTAAGATATTGTGAAATAGTATCTTCAGGATACTGAGGATGCTGGGCAACACAGAATTAAATATACAATGAAATTATCTTCGCAAATAACAGTGACATCAAAATGCTATACAATCATTATCATAAACATTTCTGTCATCCGCAAATTGATATTTATTCTAATTCTAATAACATCCCAATAGTTTGTTTTAATATGTTGAAGATAACTTTGAAAATTATGTGTAAGAACAAAAATTCAAAGAAAGCCAAATAAACTTGCAATTAAAGAAATGAAAAGCAAGAAAATGAAACAATGTGTGGTGACTTAATCAGATAACAGACATTTTAAGATATAAAATTTAAAAACAATGAGTGAGGAAAATGATACAAGGAAAATAAGTCACTTCTGTGGGGAAAAAAAAATTGATCCCTACAAAATAAATTCAAATAAATAAAGGACAGAATTATATAAGGCAATACTTTTAAGGATTTTGAAGAAAATATGAGAATATCTTTAACAGCAGGGTAGGTATGAATTTTGTCAACAAAATGCAAACATAATAAGCTAAAGGAAAAAGCTAAAATTCTATTACATTAAAATTAAGAACTTCTGTTTTTTCTAATAGCATAAAGGAAGTGCCAAATCAAAGCAGAACCAGAGAGAAAATATTCGCCTCATACATGTTACTGACAAGAGATATTTACTATCTATAACTGACAGTAGATCTTATAATGGACTAAATGCTTGTGTCCTCCCAAAACTCGTAAGTTGAAATCCTACCCTCTAGTGTGATGGTATTAGGAGGTGGAGACTTTGGGAGGTAATGAAAGAGGAGCCCTCCTCAATGGGATTTGTGTCCTTATAAGAAGAAACTAGAGAGAGATGATCTCTCTCTCAGCCTTGTGATGATTTAAGGAGAAGATTGTTTTCTGCAAACCATGCACCTCACCAGGCACTAGATCTGCTAGGACGTTGATCATAGAATTCCTGGCCTCCAGAATCATGAGAAATAAATGTTTGTTGTTTTAAGCCATGCAGTCTCTGATATTCTGTTATAGCAGCTCAAACTGATTGACACATTTTTGTCTGAAAAAAAATTATATATATAAGAATATATATGTGTATATTAACACACACAATATTTATAGAACAATAAAAGTAAACTAGCAAACAGGCAAAAAAAGCATGGAATAGCGAATATATATATATTCATATATTGAGATATATACATCCTGGAAAATGAGTACAAAAACGTAGATCAAATTCAAACATAATATTTTAGGGTAAAAAAATAAATCACAAAAGAATAGACAAAATGAATCCATTTATATAGTGGTAAAACATACAAAACTAAACAGTGTTTTATTTAGGGAATGTACATGTTGCCTGTAATAATTAAAAAATTAAATATCAGAAAATTTAGAATATTGAATGATTAACTCTTCAGAGAGGCATGTCAGTCTGATTGGAAAGGGACATACAAGGGATCTCAAAGGTAGTTGTTACGTTTAAATTGTTGAAGTGAGTGGTAGGTACACGTATGCTTTTAGCAAATATTATTATTGGTAAGACCATAAAATATATGTACTTTTTTGTGTTTATGACGTTTTGCGGCATGAAAATCTCCAAATAATAGGAAGCTATTTACAATAGCCATCTTTAAAAATGATTAATCATTAATCTTTATGCCACCGTAATTGAGTCCTCAACATATGGAGTAAATAAATAGGGATGTGTCCAGATCAGTTCAACATTTTTTTTGTCCAACTATATGCAGGACTTAAATCTTGGACATATTATCTTGTCCAGTATGTGAACTGTGTAGGGTGATAAAATGCCTGGCATTTCATCTATAGTACCATAGTCCTGCTTTAATTGATTTTAGCACCAAGCTAATTTTATACTTGAGAAATTAAAAAAAAATCATATTAAAACTTTGGCAATTTCCAAGTAATTTCTGACTTATTACATCTAGTAGTAGAATTGCAGGATGGAAGAAGGAACTGTGTAAATGGTTAGAAATTGTTTACAGATTATAGGGAAACAGCCAGAAAGTGTGATATGAATGATGAGAGGGGCTCAAAGCTTCAAGGACTTGATTTTAGAGATGCTCCTGCACCCAGGAAATAGTGGTTCTTAGAGAAGGAAGATTAAAGGGAAAAAGATGGTATTTAGTGGGGGAAAATTAGACAAATGATGATTAATACCTAATGTGTGAAATAAAGTGAGCAACACTTCGTATTAGTTATGCTATAAATTATCCACAATGAGATTAATATTAACAAGTTATAAATGCTAAAACTAAATCTCAGATGTTAGGTTACTAACTGGTCAATGTCATAGCTGTGCTGAAATCATGGTTGTTACAGAGATTGTTATTATTTATTGGTGTGTAAGATTCTAGGAAGCATAAACATAAAAAATGTTTATTTTAATTTAATTACATATATGCATTTCCTTTTTTTCCACAAATATTTGAGGTGCCTTAGCATTGTACATAAATCAAAATAAAATTGAAAAAATATACAGATATTTCAGGGTGATGGGAAAATACAGACAGAATAGGAAGATAAGGTCAAGGAATAATTTGAGGAGGAATTAGTTTCTTCAGAAAAGTGTTTCTCACCAGTAAATTTTATTCACTCCCATTTGTTGATATGGTTTAAACCAAAATTAAAAGATAGAATGTCTAGGGAGATAAATGGATTGCAACTTTAACCAAAAATTCTTGGTAAACATCCCTCTTATGGGACTTGAGATTCTACGTATGATCTCTGGGTTAATCCTATAATGAAGACCTGACTTTCACTACTTCTCTATAGGTGTATTTTTATTTTTTCATTTTTTTAATGAACAATATTATATTAGTTTCAGGTGTACTCCATAATGATTGGACATTTGCATACATTATGAAATGATCACCACAATAAGTCTAGTAGCCATCTGTCCTCATAAAAAGTTATTACAATATTATTGACCATATGCCTTATGCTGTATAGTACATTTGCATGAGTTATTTGTTATATAACTGGAGGTTTTTACCTCTTAATCCCTTTCACCATTTCATCCCTCACTCTCCTTTCGGGCAACCACCTGTTTGTTCTCTGTAACTATTGAGTCTGTTTTCATTTTGGTTTGTTTGTTTTGCTTTTTAGATTACACATATAAGTAAGATCATGTGTATTTGTCTTTCTCTGTCTGACTTTTTTCACATAGCATAATACCTTCTGCACTCACCTGTGTTGTCACAAATGGCAAGATTTTATCTTTATGGCTGAGTAATATTCCATTGTATATCTGTACTACATCTTCTTTATTTGTTCCATAGACATATGTATGATATTGTAATGGTGGATATGTGACGTTATATATTTGTTAAGACCCATAAAATATAAAACACCAAGAGTGAACCCTAGTATAAACTAGGGTTTATTATACTATGGACTTCCTGGTGGTGCGTCAATGTACAATTATCAGTTGTAACAGATCTACCACTCTGGTGGGGGATGCTGACAATGGGAGAGACAATGGGTGTGTTGGGGCAGAGGTATGTGAAAAGTCTCTGTACTTTTGGTTCAATTTTGCTGTGAACCAAAAACTGCTCTAAAAATAGTCTTTTTTTAAAAAAGATAATTCATCAAAAACATTTTTAATCTAATATTTTCTTTTCATTATTTTTTCTTAAAAATACCAAGGACTGTAAGAGTAGACCCTAGGAGAAGGTCTAGACTACAAGTTGGGCTCCCTCGACTAAAAAAATAGTAAGATTAAAATATCAAATAAGAATCAAAGTTGTCTCTCAGAACAGACCTTGGATAGATCACTATGATCTATGCAAATGGAATGTACTAAAAATGTTCTTCATATAGCAAACTCTTCACATTGTATATTTTAAATAAGATCAGTTTATTGTGTATTGATTATACTTCAATAAAGCTGAAAAAAGTTGTCTATTAAAAAAAAGTTTCCATTAAAATAATTCTAACATTCAAACCATAATATATTTACAATGAAACAAACAAATCCTCAGTGCATGTAATTAATGGTTATAATGAAAATAACAACCTCAGGTAGCATAACATCTCAGCAGAGATACTCTTGGGTGAATCAGCTACCACACACGGAGTTCTTGGAGGTGCTGATGGCAAAGACTGAAAAACACGAACTAAGCATTGAACCCTACATGCCAGCTGGGTCTTTTCTAGTAGGAGGCAACACAGACAGAATTTCACCCATTTGGATTACATTATATAACACTTGGTTTTTTTTTGTTTGTTTTTTCTCTCTCTGCTTTTTTCAACTTAGAAGTATAAAAGTGGAGGGATGAGAGAAGTTGATAAGATCAAAGTTTCAGAGAAAAGGGGATGTTAGGAGAAAATCAAAACAATGAAAGCATATGCAAAGTTACTTTAAGGTAAAACAGTTCTACAAGGCGACAGTTTCCACAGCACAACCCGGTCCTTGGTATATTACAAACCTGCTGCAGCTCCTAATCATTTTCTTGAATCATCTTCCTTAATTATCTAGAAGCCCATGATGGGATCAGGCTGTTTTTCCCACCAATTTTATGCAGCTACTACTTCTTTAAACATTTTTAGAAACAATTCTTATTGGTTGCTATCTTATGTCTTTTACATGTGTTTTATCATTGAAACCTCAGCAAAATGCTAGCCTTTTCATGTGCTACTCTACTACTGTATGGTGTATCATACAAGCATGAGTAGAGTTTGGATTTTAGAATTTAAGTCTAAAGCTGTTATTTCACATCAAAATCACACTTGGCAGGGAATTAAGAAATTATTTTTATGTAATTGCATTTAATGGTTCAATAGAATTCCACTGCATAGATTGTCATGTTTTTTAATCAAACTTACATTGCATTCACAACATTATTTTTACTTGTATACCAACAACACACTAACATTATATAATTAAATTTTAGTGTTTTGCTGAAATTTCTTAGAAAATATTCTAGAATATTGTCTTTTGGATAACATTTTTGTAAAGTTTATATATTTTTTCATTATTCCAACTGTATGTATCCATTTTCTTCTACACCTACGAGCTTTATATATTTATTAAAACAAAATAAACAACCTGATCCTCCAAAGAGGTATTCTATTACTGTGTAGATAAAATGCATTTGTTGATTACATTTGTATTTCTTTGAGAACAGTGAAGATTGAGTTAATTTATCTGATATTTACTTTTTATGATTTATACATCTTCTAATCTCATTCTTTAACTGTAGGACAACCGTTTTTTATTGGTTTGTAATTTTTAAAATAATTATGATTTGAACCTTTTGTCCTGTGTTTTTTCTATCACTTTTCTTTCAGTATTATTTATATTTTAAGTACAGAAGTATATTTATGAGGTTAAATTCAACTGTTTTTGAATGATATCTTCCTATTCATGTGCTTTTCTATATTCAAAATCCTATAAATATAGACTTGATTTTTATTCTAATAATACTATGGTTTCTCTTTTTTTCCTTTTTCTTTTCTTTCTTTTTTCTTTTTCATTTTGAATGCTAAAAGCAAGTTTTTAAAGATAGTGATTTAAGTCAAATCACTGACTACTCCTAGACCCAAATTTCTAACAGAGTAGGTATGTTAGACCTGAGAAAATGGCTTGGGAAAGTTGACTTTTTATTCCTTTGTAAGAGCTAAGTAAGAACTTAGTAAGAATTGATGTGTTTTGGGTTGTTGCCAATTATCTTCACTTCTCGGGCAGGTGGATATTTTCCTGTTTCTAGAGTGTTCATAAAGGAGGGTGTTAAAAATAATTATGAATGGCAAAGGGACATTCTCTAGGGATTGGTAGAGTCCTCACCTTTGTCTGGGGTATCATTGGGTGTGTTAAACATGAGGCTGCTAGTCAAATCTGGAGGGAAAAAAAACCTAACTACATTACTGTCTTGCTAGGGGAAGGAAGCTCTCAGCTGTTTTAAGCAGCGATCTAATGTAATGTAGGTTTTGGGGAGGTGTGAAGTTAGCGATTAGTGGACTTTTAGAGGCATATTTACTTGTATTACTTTTGAATGGGCGTTGGAAAATTTCTGTGTCTGTGGGGATTCAGCTTTGACTCTCAGTCATTTGGAAGCCCTGCCGTCTACAGCAGAAGGAATATTGCTGGAATATATAATTTAGAGTCATCTTAGAGAGAATATAAGAATTAAAATTGTAAGATTTGGGTTCAGAAACATTTGCTATAAACTCTAACTTTGCCAATTACTATCTGTATGATGTTATACAAGTTGCTAAATCTCTCTAAGATTTAGTTTCCTGATCTGTAATATAAATATGATATTAGTATCCACCTCTTATATGTAAGGGGAAAATGATCAAATAACTAACATTTCAAAGAAACAAAACAAAAACGTATGTCTCTGCCTTGTGAACTAACGAACTTCTCTTCCCATCAGTAGGTTGGATGATCATCTGGGTGTTGCCCTTTCTCTATTAGGCTTGCATTAGTCTAGAAAGTATCTGGAGTCCCTTTCGTGGGGGAGTCTGTATTTCAAAAAGTACAAAGTATGGAAGTCTATGCAATGAAAATATCATGCTTTTTAAAATACTATTAGGGTCACCCAGAAAGCTTTATTATCATTTTATTAAGTATTTTTTAGTCTTTCATATGGAGCAAGGCTATTTTAATTTCATAAAAATTTAACTTCCTATAGCTACATACAAAACTTTTAATTCAATTATCAAATGCTTTAGTATGATGGTACTATCATAAGGGCTTAATTGTTCATTCAATATTGTCATATGCCTTATGGAAAATATTTCGGAATTGTTGTACTCTTTGGATATAATCCCACAAGGTTGATGGTTTCTTAAAGTGACAGCTTGGAACGTCATTTCCTTTACCTTTTGTTGCCGTTGTTGCTGTTAGTTTCCTCAGACTTATATCACAACATAATTCCCTTAGTCTTTCAAAAGATGGATCCATTGAGGAAAGAAAAGGGACATTTTGAGATAATATAAATATGACACATATTTAACCAAAACACTGAATCAGTATCAAGGACTAGCAATAAATAAGGTGGATGGTTTTGAAAAGAAAGTTAATGATTTTTAAGTAATGCAGCTCTACTAGAGTTGTTTTTCTCCCAAAAACACTTAGACAGATTGATTAGCTGAAAGTTATTATTAAGTCACGACCACTTGACATGCTTAAACAGGGATCTTGGAGGACATAGATGAGTTCATGGAATATAATTAAAATACTCTTTTATGAAATGCATGCATAATGCTTCTTGATATTTCAGTCATTATCTTTATTCTGCTAAAATTGGGAATATCATGCATGCTTCAAAATCTATTCTTAGATGGGTCTATTTAAGCATTTTCACAGCCCAAAGAATTTAAGAGCTATCATTCAGTGTGTCCCCAAAGTATATAAAATTTAACCATGACTCTATAAAATGTGTATGAAGATATATTAATAAAAGATGTATCAACCAGGCCTCCCTGGTGGCGCAGTGGTTGAGAGTCCGCCTGCCGATGCAGGGGACGCGGGTTCGTGCCCCGGTCGGGGAAGGTCCCACATGCTGTGGAGCGGCTGGGCCTGTGAGCCGTGGCCGCTGAGCCTGCGCTTCTGGAGCCTGTGCTCCACAACGGGAGAGGCCACAACAGTGAGAGGCCCGCGTACCGCAAAAAAAAAAAAAAAAAAAAGTATCAACCAAAAAAATAATATGCCCAGATCACAAGAGATTTGTGACTTTTGGTCTTAAGAAGAACTTTCAAATAGTTCTATGTTCACCAATTTTGGCAATTTTTCTTTTTCTTTTGTTTATGATGTGTAACTACTTTTGTGTTATTGTTTTTTAATAGTCTACATTTATAGAGATATAAAATGAGTTTTCTTTGGTAACTTGACTTTTTCCACTATTTTTACTGAGCTAATATTTTAAAAGAATCTAGCATCCAATTTTTTTTACCTATTAGAATTTCTTGAATTAAAATTGGTAACCAAAAGTTAGTTTTCTAACTGCAATTTTGACTTTATCTGTTTAAATTGTGCTTTTCATACATTGGTACGATTTCAAATCTTCATTATGCATTAACTACATGGCAGGGGAGGAAGTTCAAATTATAAGCAAAAGAATCGTTACCTGTTATCATGCTATAAAATACATGCTTTGGTATATGAGATGCATGAAGAAGTATGAACTTTGGATAAATTGCTCCTTTCTTTTTATTCTCCCAGAAGAGCTGTCTGTAGTGGATTTTATAGAGCCTGGAGTGGATTTATGTTGTTAGCTTGGTTGCAAGCCACCCTTCCCATAGGTCAAGCCAATTAAAGGATAACAAAGGGAGACATGAGTCCACACAGTAGCATATGGCACAGTGGCACTAGTACTCACCAGAGAGGGAGAAGCAAGTCATATGGATTATAACTTTGAAATGAAGTGAAATTGGATAGTGAACACTTTGAGTCCAAATTCCTCCTCCCTTTTTTGTTTTCAGTCTGTGTACTTTTTTCCGTACATCCTTCTTCTGTTGAGCAGATCCAGTAAAGGGCGATAGGGAGGTGTAGGAGGTTCAAGCACCAGTTTCAGTTACTTTGTTATTTTCCCTGTTATGATCTAGATCTTCCTCACTTCCTGGGTTTCTTGTTGGTGCTCACAAAGGATCCAGTTTTGGTGGTATCACATATGCCCAGTGTACTAAGTCAGCTTCCTACCTAAGAAATCTGAGAATTGAGCCTCAGGATATAGGCAGACGTTCAATTGGAATCATCTGAAAATTAGGTAAAAACTTTGAATACAGTATAAAAATAATATATGAAAAAATCAGTTTGAATGAATAATGTTAGACTGTGTTCAGTAGAGATGATAAACAAAATGACTGTTTTCAAAAATTTCCTCTACAAATTTAGGGTAAAGAGAAGAGAATTTTAGCAATAAGAAAAATAAATGGCAGTGTGAGGTTAACTCATAATATAACCAAGCCCCTAGATTGTGTCAGTTAATCTTTTTCAAACAGAATGTACAGAGTAAATTGACAGACACATACGTATAGATGTTTGCTGCTTAATTAAAAGTCCATCAGGTACTACCTGAGGATTAACTTTAGACTGCAAAACAATTTGACATCAGCTGTGATGGGATTTCCATCCATTCTGCCGTTTGTTCCATTGGGTCTGTTCTTTTGCCCATTTTAAGAATTAAGTTGTTAAAACTTACACTGAAACAGTAGAAAATTGAGCTCTTTTAAGTCTTTTTAAGAAAGACTTTGTATTACATCCAAAATAGCTAGTTGAAAAACTATGGCTAGAATAACTAGAGACTCATTTTACTTCTGGCTCTGCTACCTATTTGCTGCATGATTTTAAACATATCTGATTTTACCTCTTTGTGCCTCAGTTTCCTCCTTTGCTAACTGATGAGATCTGAGGATGAGTAAACCAGATGATCTCTGAGCTTCCCTTCTACTTTGAAAATTTTCTGAGTATACTTCATCTGTTTTTTTAACATCTTTATTGGTGTATAAATGCTTTACAATGTTGCGTTAATTTCTGCTGTATTACAAAGTGAATCAGCTACACATATATATATATATATATATTCTCATATCTCCTCCCTCTTGTGTCTCCCTCACACTCTCCCTATCCTACCCCTCTAGGTGGTCACAAAGCACTGAGCTGATCTCCCTGTGCAATGCAGCTGCTTCCCACTAGCCATCTATTTTACATTTGGTAGTGTATATATGTCAGTGATACTCTCTCACTTTGTCCCATCTTACCGTTCCCCCTCCCTGTGTCATCAAGTCCATTCTCTAGTAGGTCAGCCTCTTTATTCCCATCCTGACCCTAGGTTCTTCATAACCATTTTTTTCTTTTTTAGATTCCATATATTTGTCTTAGCATATGGTATTTGTTTTTCTCTTTCTGACTTACTTCACTGTGTATGACAGACTCTAGGTCCAACCACCTCACTACAAATAACTCAATTTCATTTCTTCTTATGGGTGAGTAATTCCATTGTATATATGTGCCACATCTTCCTTATCCATTCTTCTCTCGATGGACACTTAGGTTGCTTCCATGTCCTGGCTATTGTAAATAGTGCTGCGATGAACATTGTGGTGCATGACTCTTTTTGAATTATGGTTTTCTCTGGGTATATGCCCAGTAGTGGGATTGCTGGGTCATATGGTAGTTCTATTTTTAGTTTTTTAAGGAACCGCCATACTGTTCTCCATAGTGGCTGTATTAATTTACATTCCCACCAACAGTGCAAGAGGGTTCCCTTTTCTCCACACCCTCTCCAGCATTTATTGTTTGTAGATATTTTGATGATGGCCATTCTGACTGGTGTGAGGTGATACCTCATTGTAGTTTTGATTTGCATTTCTCTAATGATCAGTGATGTTGAGCATCCTTGCATGTCTTTGTTGGCAATCCGTATATCTTGTTTGGAGAAATGTCTAATGAGATCTTCTGCCCATTTTTGTATTGGGTTTGGTTTTTTGGTATTGAGCTTCATGAGCTGCTTGTATATTTTGGAGACTAATCCTTTGTCAGTTGCTTCGTTTGTAAATATTTTCTCCCATTCTGAGGGTTGTCTTTTCATCTTGTTTAAAGTTTCCTTCGCTTTGCAAAAGCTTTGAAGTTTCATTAGGTCCCATTTGTTTCTTTTTGCTTTTATTTCCATTTCTCTAGGAGGTGGGTCAAAAAGGATCTTGCTGTGAGTTATGTCATAGAGTGACCTGCCTGTGTTTTCCTCTAAGAGTTTGATAGTGTCTGACCTTACATTTAGGTCTTTAATCCATTTTGAGTTTATTTTTGTGTATGGTGTTAGGAAGTGTTCTAATTTCATTCTTTTACATGTACCTGTCCAGGTTTCCCAGCACCACTTATTGAAGAAGCTGTCTTTTCTCCATTTTATATTCTTGCCTTCTTTATTATAGATAAGGTGACCATATGTGTGTGGGTTTATTTCTGGGTTTTCTATCCTGTTCCATTGATCTATATTTCTGTTTTTGTGCCAGTACCATACTGTCTTGATTACTGTAGCTTTGTAGTATAGTCTGAAGTCAGGGAGCCTCATTCTTCCAGCTCTGTTTTTCTTTCTCAAGATTGCTTTGGCTATTCGGGGTCTTTTCTGTTTCCATACAAATTGTGCAAGTTTTTGTTCTAGTTCTGTGAAAAATGCCATTGGTAGTTTGATAGGGATTGCATTGAATCTGTAGGTTGCTTTTGGTAGTATAGACATTTTCACAATATTGAGTCTTCCAATCCAAGAACATGGCATATCACTGCATCTGTTGGTATCATCTTTAATTTCTTTCATCAGTGTCTTATAGTTTTCTGCATACAGGTCTTTTGTCTCCCTATGTAGGTTTCTTCCTAGGTATTTTATTCTTTTTGTTGCAATGGTAAATGGGGGTGTTTCCTTAATTTCTCTTTCAGAATTTTTCATCATTAGTGTATTGGAATGCCAGAGATTTCTGTGCATTAATTTTGTATCCTGCAACTTTACCATATTCATAGATTAGCTCTCGTAGTTTTCTGGTGGCATCTTTAGAATTCTCTATGTATAGTATCATGTCATCTGCACACAGTGACAGTTTTACTTCTTCTTTTCCAATTTGGATTCCTTTTATTTCTTTTTCTTCTCTGATTGCTGTGGCTAAAACTTCCAAAACTGTTGAATAATAGTGGTGACAGTGGCAACCTTGTCTTGTTCCTGATCTTAGAAGAAATGGTTTCAGTTTTTCACTATTGAGAATGATGTTGGCTGTGGGTTTGTCATACATGGCCTTTATTATGTTGAGTTAGGTTCCCTCTGTGCCTACTTTCTGGACAGTTTTTATCATAAATGGGAGTTGAATTTTGTTGAAAGCTTTCTCTGCATCTATTGAGATGATCATATGGTTTTTCTCCTTCAATTTGTTAATATGGTGTATCACATTGATTTATTTGCATATATTGAAGAATCCTGCATTCCTGGGATAAACCCCACTTGATCATGGTGTATGATCCTTTTAATGGGCTGTTGGATTCTGTTTGCTAGTATTTTGCTGAGGATTTTTGCATCTATGTTCATCAGTGATATTGGCCTGTAGTTTTCTTTCTTTGTGACATCTTTGTCTGGTTTTTGCATCAGGGTGATGGTGGCCTCATAGAATGAGTTTGGGAATGTTCCTCCCTCTGCTATATTTTGGAAGAGTTTGAAAAGGATAGGTGTTAGCTCTTCTCTAAATGTTTGATAGAATTTACCTGTGAAGCCATCTGGTACTGGGCTTTTGTTTGTTGGAAGATTTTTAATCACAGTCTCAATTTCAGTGCTTGTGATTGGTCTGTTCATATTTTCTATTTCTTCCTGGTTCAGTCTCGGAAGGTTGTGCTTTTCTAAGAATTTGTCCATTTCTTCCAGGTTGTCCATTTTATTGGCATATAGTTGTTTGTAGTAATCGCTCATGATCCTTTGTATTTCTGCAGTGTCAGTTTTTACTTCTCCTTTTTCATTTCTAATTCTATTGATTTGAGTCTTCTCCCTTTTTTTCTTGATGTGTCTGGCTAATGGTTTATCAATTTTGTCTATCTTCTCAAAGAACCAGCTTTTAGTTTTATTGATCGTTGCTATTGTTTCCTTCTTTTTCATTTATTTCTGATCTGATCTGTATGATTTCTTTCCTTCTGCTAACTTTGGGGTTTTTTTGTTCTTCTTTCTCTAATTGCTTTAGGTGTAAGTTTCGGTTGTTTATTTGAGATGTTTCCTGTTTCTTGAGGTAGGATTGTATTGCTATAAACTTCCCTCTTAGAACTGCTTTTGCTGCATCCCATAGGTTTTAGGTTGTCATGTTTTCATTGTCATTTGTTTCTAGGTATTTTTTGATCTCCTCTTTGATTTCTTCAGTGATCTCTTGGTTATTTAGTAGTGTATTGTTTAGCCTCCATGTTTCTGTTTTTTACATTTTTTGCCTTTAATTGATATCAGTCTCATAGCGTTGTGGTCGGAAAGGATACTTGATACGATTTCAGTTTTCTTAAATTTACCAAGGCTTGATTTGTGATCCATGATATGATCTCTCCTGGGGCATGTTCCACGAACACTTGAGAAGAAAGTCTGTTCTGTTGTTTTTGTAATCCATCTATTTTTATTCATCACATTTTACTCTGCAAAACAGAAAGGAAGAGTCAAGGTTGAGATGAAGTGAAATTATTTAACAAAGTGCAAATAGCTAAAAAGTGTAAATATATTCTTTAAAATAATTGCTCTTTTGATTTTGAATACCTGAAGTAGACTGCTGTGTTTTTGCCATGCAGTATGTTACCTCTTCCTCCATCTGCCTCCTTGGGAGGTAAACTGGAAACTTCCAGATCCCTTCATTATCGTTCCTTCTTTCTCAGAATGCCTTTATCATTTTCTTGAATTATTTGCGTCATGTGGCCATTGTTCTTTAGGAACCCATGTTCAAAAAACTCTTGTGTGGAATCACATTTCATTTGATTTCACCTTAGACATTTATCAGTGCCTTGTAAGTACCCACCCCCCACCACACACACACATACATGCTTCATTTAAGTACTGCTCTTCTATTCTGACAGGCTAAGTTCCACTTAAGAAAAAGCATTTTGCTGTGAAGGATGCATAGAAATGTGAAAATAATTTTTATTTTCAATTATGCTGTGGTTGAATTTATCAATATCATCAGCCCCCCATATCCGTGGATGGGGAACCCACCGAAAGAGAGGACCGACTGGACTGTGCCAGTTTATACTTGAGACTTGAGTACCTGTGAGTTTTCATATCCGCAGGGGTCCTGAACCCAAATGCCCTTAGATGCTAAGAGACGACTGTACTTGAAGTAGCGTATACCTTTTACTATCCTAATTTATTGACATATTGCAATTTTTAATATAGAGAGAGTTCCTGCACTGGCTGTTTTATTCCATTCTAAAAATCTGTAAGCAAACATAATGTTCTTCCTGAGCCTGCATCTGGCTATGGGCAAAAGCTTTTAGCTTGTCTGTAAATGCTGTGTACAGAGTCTGAATGATACCCCTACAACTTATTTTCTTTAAGATGCTACCAGCTAAACTAGAACTGGTAACAGAAATATTGTAAGAGAATTGTCATTTCATTTAAAAAAAAATAAAGGTGGGTGTACGAGGCTTCTGTCACGTCTCTCTATATTTACAGTGAAAAGTCAATTCTAGGCAGTTTGTGTTGAAAATGACAGCATTTCTATCAAGCTCTACATCAGCTGCTGTTTGCTAGAGTCAGAATTGTCATCCTTCACTGGGCCCTCTTGCTTTATGATATCAATTAGCAAACAATCTGTTTGGTTGGCACTTGATACAGTTAGGTTGCAAAACACAGTGAGTGTGAAGCAAAACATTTTTCAGGGAGAAGGCTTCTTTGCCCAAGCATGGGGAAGGGGAAATGATATCAGTTTCCTGTCTGTCCGTCTTTCTTTGCCACTAATGTCAGTTTATTGACATTAATACCGTGTAATAATATTATTAGGTTGCTTGTTCTTTTAACTTTTTCCTGATAATGTTAATATTTGAGTTTTAAAGGCTTATAGCTTTTAATTATTTCTTTTGTGTTTTCAGTTCTAGAAATTATATTCAAAACACTATTTATTATAGTGTAGAAAAATAAAATTAAAAAGTCATACTTCATAGAAAACAGGAGAGACAGTACACTAGAGGGCACTAGTAAGCTATCCTTTTGGCTTATTTATTTTCATTTACCATTATAATTTGCATGTCTTTAGGGATGCTTTCACTGCTTAATCTGAACTGAGACTACTCATTTTTCTTTCTCTGTTGGTCTCTTTTTTTTTAAGACCAATAACTCATTTGGTAGTTTTCATTGACCAGGAAAGTTCATTATTTTTATAAGCTTTATCGTATATGGATTATCTGGGTGGCCTTTATACTTTTACTGAAGCCCTGCTATCTCGTCCTATGACTTTTCTGATGATTTGTAAGAGAATCTCCACAGCTGCAAGTTATTACTACTTAAGGCCCAATTGTATGGGCTTCAAGATATACACAAATCACTCTGGGGTATTTCTGTTAAGACACATTTAAACCCCAGTCTCCAGAGATGAAAGGCGAGATATTTAAGCAATCCGCCACCTGGCTCATTTTAATGTGATTGGTAGAGAAGACAGATTTTGTCTTCCAAAGACTACACAAGAACAGTTTTTCTTAAAAGGTCAAATGAAATTTATTCTTCATGCTCAAAACTTTGGCATTTCAATTAACTTTTAAAAGTCACAAACAATACAGTGAACTCTGAAACGTGCTTAAAGAGAAAATACATTGTATTTAATAAGCAAACCAAATTAAAAAACTTTCTTAAGATATGTTGCTCTTGCCTCTTTGTTTAATGAGGTTTAAAGATTTCTTTGAAGTTCTGTGGTAGCAGGAACACCTTTAATCTGTCTGTTGTATCACTGGGGTACTTTTATTCTTTTGGTTGCCTTCTCTTTTCAAGTATTATTTTTTAGTCATGAGTAAAAAGATGAAACAGTTATTTCACAAGTACACATGCTATAAAGAATGTAGGAGATTTATAATGGCAGTAATTACAATGACTAGAAATAGTTATAGTAATATTCTTTCAGTGGGATACAATTAAAACCTTGATCATAGTCCAAATCCAACATGTTGAGGTCTAATATTTTACAGTAAAATATTTCTTAGGATTGCTGCTCTTGACTCAGTCTCATTTCTCAATTAGAAGAGTACAGAGACTTCCAGTATATATCTCACGTAGCATGTTTTTTGTAATATGCATATGCTGTCTTTCTCAAAACATAACACAGGTTGGGGGGCCACCTCAAACTAGGACTAAAGAAATTCATCCTGAGTTTTACATCATCCTGAAATGTTGTATTGTAAAATATTCAGTTGATCACCTTGTTACGGAGTCCAAGCTTGCTCAGCTCACCACACGACAGGCCAATAAATTGGGAGACGAGGTGTTGAAGCAAGGAATAGCGGCTTTATTCAGAAAGCTGGCAGACCAAGAAGATGGTGGACTAGGGTCCCCAAGAAACCATCTTATCGGGGTCTGGATGCCAGTTTCTTTTATAGAACAGAGCGGGGGGGGGGGTAGGAGGTGAGGAAGTAAAGTAAAAAGCCACTAGTTTTGCCTGGCTTGGCCAGCATGAGGAGGGGCTGTGTTAATTTCTTCTTTTCTGCAGCCATTCACAGTTGGGCAGGGTCAGATTGTCTCCCTGTGAGCTGAACAGAGGTACTTTAATTTAACATTCAGGCAGGGGGGCAGGGTTCCCTGAGGCAGGCCATTATGTATGATTATAATAACAAAAGCAACGAAAAGCAAAGGTTAAAGTCTAAGAAACAGATCCAACATGGAGTCAGAATTGGCTCTTCCCTGTTACAGTCTTACTTTCCACCTCACCTCCAGTCCCACAGGCTAAGTACCATTGCCATCACCATCTTGTCTGTTTTTGAGATTATTTTTGATTGGAAGAATTTTTCCAGTTTGAGGATCGGAAAGGGGGAAACCTGTAGAAGTAGGACTGAGCTCAGCAAGATGGCATTGCTTTTCCCCTTTGCTGTGCTAGTAGTTATTTTCCGGTCTGTTGTCTTTATGGCCATCAGGTTAAAAAGTCATTAATAACATAGACTCCTCATGTATTAGATCAGATGGGATCAAAATGAGTAACTAATTTGATCAAGGTCATGCTGGCAGGCAAGTGGATGAGCCAGTCCAAGACCAAAAACCAGATCTGTTGTGACTTCAAGTCCAAGGCTTTTTCTGCTTCACAAACCTCTTGCTATGTAAAAGTCAAAATCTCAACCCAGATATTGATTAATTTCCTCTCTGTAACTTTTGAGTAATTATTGTAATGATTATTTAAGATTATTAAAGGAAGTCAGTTTTTATTTAATGAAAGGTGACTAAAAATTACTTTCAAATAAAAATGTGTGAAAAAGCTTTTAACATCTTCTGAATAAGAAAACGCCTATCTATTTTAATATGAATATTCTAAGGGAATATCGCCTCTCTTTTCCAGTATGCCTTTTGAAAATTAGAAAGATAGATGAATATAGAAAGAGTTGAATGTTAACATTCTCAAATACAAACAAAACACTCTTGATTGCTAGAAGTACTCGATGTCCTGGATGTTTTGTTGTCCTAGTAGGAAGGATTTCATTTAAAACATTCCATGGGGTCATATGCTTTGCTTTAAAATTAATTTATAGCACTTCCAACTGAAGGACAAATACTACACTTAAGACAAGCATGACTTCCACAAATCTGTTTTTTATAAGGTCACGAACTAATTGTTTAGCATTTTAAGTGTACTGCCATGATCAGTTCTATTTAATTGAAAAAGACTCATACTTAATATTAAATACATGCATTTATTTAAGTCATTTTGATCATTTGTTTTCAGTATTACAACCATACTTCATACTTCACGTTCAGTTATTTTTTGTAAAATGTAATTTGCAGAAAGATTTCATTGCTATTACACTTTAGTAAACCCACTTAGAAATACTGCAGAAATATTTGTAGTCTTCATGTGAATGTACACAAGAATGTTTTTAGGTGTCACCAAAGCAAGGACACATTTGGGAGCTAAAATCAAATTAGGAGGCTGTATTAACTCAACCAATGGAAAGCCCTGGGTTTATGGCATTTTAAAAATATGAACTAAAACAAATTTCCAAAGGACACAGTTTAGTGTACTTATTTCTTTAGAAAACGTTCTGCTTCAAATAACAGATTGCTAAACCTTTGCAGAAAACAAGGTCCTGAAAAAATGTAATAGACTTCATATATGTATTAATATATGAGAAAAACAAAGGCCTTTATTTTATTGTGATAAAATAAATAATGTGTGTAAATAATCTGTCCAGTTTGGAGATTAGATACATCATCCATCTAACTTGGCTCCGGTTCTACAGGATGATCTAAAACCACTGTATGAAGTAATGCTGTGGGAATAGGCGGATGTGATTGGTGATGGGGGAATGTTACCAAACATAAGTTCCTGTGCCCAGTGCCAAACTGAAACATCAGAGGTTGGAGCAAAGAAAGGTTTATTGCAGGGCCAAGCAAGGGAAATAGGTAAATTGTCCTTTAAAAAACCCCGACCTCTTTGATGGATTTGGGGGAGAAGTTTTTATAGGCAGAATTTGGGGTGAGGGCTGTTGGTTGGTGGTGAGGTAACAGGGTGGTGCTCCAGGAATCTTGTGCTCATCCAGAAGTTACCATCCTCCACCTGGGTGGGGGCCTTAGTTCCTGCAGAAGGGCTCAAAGATTGTTATATATATTCCTTGAGGAGACCAGGATCCTGTTTTAATTGCTGCACTATAGTTTCTTGATTGTTCCTCCTTTGTTACTGCATTCCCTCTTTCCTTGATTAGTAGCTGTTTGAATTGGCGCTTTGGAACTCAGGGCAGGTCTAGGAGGCTGAAACCTTTACCCTGGAAATAAGAAATGGGGGACCTGGAAAGGCTTTTGTGTCCAGGAGGGCCCCACAGGGTCCTGCTCGGTTTCAATAAGAAGTTGAATTCGGCATTACCTCTTAAATTCTCCAAAAGCATATCAACATGACATTATGACTCCAATAGATTCAAAATTCAGAAACATTTTTGTATTAGACATGGTTTTCAGAGATTGTAACGGAAAGAGGTTTGTGAAGCAGAAAGAGCCTTGAACTTGAAGCCATGGCAGATTTGGTTTAATCTTGGACCTAATGTGCAGTATAGGAAGAAATTTCCCCTGGTCCTGGTGGAAAGAAGAAAAAGAGGAAGAAAGAAAGAGAAAGAGAGAGAGAGAGAGAGAGAAAGAGAAAGAAAGGAAGAAAGAAGGAGGGGAGGGAGGAAAGGAGGGAGGGAGGGAGGGGAGGGAGCAGTATCCCTCAGATAATCACTTTTACATGTTAGCTCATTTCATATTCAATCAAAGTACCTGAAAGGAAATAATGCAGACATATACCAGTGATGCCAAAATCTTGGCCTCTGTGCACTGGTGGCAAATCGAATCTCAGAGGCAGAGTTTTGGGTGAAGTAGAAAAGAATAACTTTATTGATTTGCCAGGCAGAGGGGGACACAGTAGGCTTGTGCTTCAAAAACTGTGTGTCCCAACCCGGGAGGATTTACTGAGGAGTTTTATAGCAATGGTTCAAGGGTAGGGTTGCTGATAAGGATCAGGGTGTGTGCAGGCCCCCCCCCCCACAATCCTTTAATCTGGGCTCAGCTAGTCTCCTGATGAGCTTCTCAAGGTTATCAAGTTGTGATCTTCTCTGGAATGAAGAATGCTAACATCTTCCACTTGTTGGGTGTTTTAGTTCTGTAAAGAGCTCAAAGATACTGTTATGTGTATCCCTTGAGGCAGAATCAGGACCCTACCTCAAGGCTACACTGTTGTTTCTTGGCTTCTCCTCCCTTGTCTCTGCATCCCCTCACTTCCCTGAATAGAAACTGTTTGAAAGCCTTCTGTGCCCAGGAGCTCCACAGGATCCTGCTGGGTTTCGCCAGTCTACCAAAGGAAGAGATAAAAGTGCTTGTCTATGAAATGTTCTAATAGAGTAGGCTGTGTGTGGTTGACTAGACCTACTGTTCATCAGGAGAGAGACATAGCAAATGTAGAATAATTGTCTTCTTTTTCAAGACATTATATAATGTGGTGTGTATGTGTGTGCTCACACGTGCAGTTGTACATAAGTGTGTGTGTGTGCACGCACATGTGTGTGTGAAATTGTAAATCAGGATTAGGAAATGGTAAGTCAGGATTGGAGATAAAATTATTTGATCATGAAATTCTAAAACAAATTTAGCAAGTTTATGAAAAGCCAGTTTTACTCATCTGATCATTTAAGCGTTAGGAAAAAGTCTGCGATCTTATGTTGGAGGGCCCCCAAGACCACCCTCAGGTTTGATAATTTGCTAGAAGTACTCCCAGAATTCAGATAAGCTACTATACTCGTGGTTATAGTTTATTGCAGCAAAAGGAAAGAGATTAAAATCAGCAAGGAAAAGGGTGCATAGGGCAGAGTCCAAGAGAGAGGTGCAGGCTTCTGGTTGTCTTCTCCCAGTGGAAACTCACGGACAGTGCTTAACTCTACCAGCAGTAATAGGTGACAACACAGGCAAAGTGCTGTCAACCAGGGAAGCTCATCCAAGCCTTGATATCCTTGGTTTTTACTGGTGGTCAGTCACATAGACCTGCCTGCAAGACTGATCTTAGCTACTGAGTCTCCAGAGCTCCCTCCTTAGGGGTCAAACTGATGGCCCTGGTGAACAAAAACAGGTATTTGTCATAAATCACATTGTTAGCATAAACTATCTGGTGTGATCCAAGGCCCAAGGTATACAAAGTCATTCTTATCAGGCAGGTTGTTTAAAGGGCTTAGAGGTTATCTCCCAGGAGTAGCTCAGGGTCCAGCCCTGAAAACCTTTGGAATGGGCAGGTTTTGAGCATCCCAGACCTGCTGAGCTAATCCTTTACTATACAACATAAAGGCTACAGATATTCCCTGATTTTTATCACCTACTGCAGGAAAGTCAAAATAGTACATTATTTACATCTTATATGTTAAATACATACATTTCTTTATTTAAAATTTAAGATCAGAGCTCTGGGTCAGTTTCTTTAAAAAGGGCATGTATAAATAGAATAAGCTCTGCTACAAAATTGAAGTCAAAATTTAGCTTGCCAGGCAAATTTTAGCTTTTCAGACAAATTTCCAATGGGGGTAAGATTTAGGGTACAAGTCACCATTCAGAGGCCACCTAGAGGTGAACACTGTATGACTGCACCTCAAGAGTTAAACAGAAAAACTGGTGTGTTAGTTGTAAGCATAACTGACGTCAAGGAAAATTCTGGTTAGCAGACATGTGGAGCATGGAGCTGGAATTTGACAGGACTTGGCCACACCCATGGGATAAGGCATGCTTGGTAGACATGAAAGGCTAAGGCCTGGTGAATCATTAAGATAGGGGGAGAATAGGTCATTAATTTCCTAATGTCACTGTAACAAATGATCACAAACATAGAGGCTTGAAAGCAGCACACACTTCTTATAGTTCTGGAGGTCAGAAGTCCAAAATGTGCCCTAGGGGCTAAAATTAAGGTGTAGGCCAACGTGCATTGCTTCTGGAGGCTCCAGGGAAACATCTCTTTCCTTGCGTTTATCTGCTTCCAAAGGCAACCTGCCTTCTATGGCTCACATCTTTTTCTGATTCTGACTTCCACGCCTCCCTCTTTCCCTTGTTAGAACTTGCCAAAAGCCCGGCCTCTCTGTACACCGGTGCAGAATTGAATCTCAGAGGCAGACTTTTGGGTGAAGTAGAAAAGAATAGCTTTGTTGCTTTGACAGGCAAAGGGGGACACAGAGAGCTCCCGCCCTCAAAAACTATGTGTCCCAACCTAGGGGAGTTTGGTGAGGAGTTTTATGGCAATAGTTCAAGGGTGGGGCTGCTGATAAGCTTAGGGTGTGTGTAGGGCCTGCCCTTCTTTAATCTCATCTCAGGAAATCTTCTTGATGAGCTTCTCAGGTTCCTTCAGTCTGGCCTCAGACTCAGGTGGTCTTCTCTGGTATGGAGAATGCTGACATCTTCCATTTGTTGGGTTTTAATTCTATAAAAGGGCTTAAGGATATAGTTAAGTGTATCCCTTGAGGCAGAACCAGGACCATGACCCAAGGCTGTACTATTGTTTCTTGGCTTTTCCTCCCTCGACTCAGCATCCCTCCCCTTCCCAGATTACCAGTTGTTCAAATCTGCCCTTTGGAACTCAGGGAGGGTCATGGAGGCTGAACAGATAGACTCCCCGTGCCCAGGAGCCGCACAGGGTCCTGCTCAGTTCAGAACCCTGTGATTATATTGGGCCCACCTGAATAACCTAGCATACCCACCACCCACTGCCCTCATCTCAAGGTCGTTAATGTAGTCACATCTGAGAGGTCCCTTTGCCATGTCAGGCAGCATATTCACAGGTTGCAGGGAATAGGACATGGACATCTTGGGGGTGCAGGCATTATTCTATCTATCACAGCAGGAGAATACCTGGTGTTGAAACAAACTAAGAGCAAATGCTACTTTTCAATGCTGGGTAGCCTAGTCAGGTCCTAAAGGAAGGTGCCTCATTCACCCAGGAGATTGCCATCAATTAATGAATGGAGTGTTACTCTTAAAAATCCAGCAACATTTAGCAAGGGTTTGTCCATAGTTCTGAGGGTTCAGAAAAAAATCAGTGGTCAATAATTAAAGAGATATTCCTTACATCAAGGACTGGCTCTAACTAACAGGTATGAAAAGAGATTGATTTAATAACTACCATTTATTTTGTATCTACTACATGTCAAATTCACCAGACCAAGTACTTATGTTATCTCATGCAATTCTCACTACAGCATTTAAAAATAGGTTTTGTTGCTCCTCGCTGAGGGAAATGGATTTGTATGCTCATTAGCCCGCCCAAGGTGGCTTATGAAGCAACATGGCAGAGACAGAATGTGAATCGGAATGATCTCAAGGCCTAGGCTTTCTCCACTGCAGAACGCCAACATGTTGATTTACAATGTTGGTTACCCCCTAACATTGACCGCATTTTTATATCCATAATTCAGTGTATCTTCTTTCCCAATTGCCAGAACAAACATAAGGTTAATAACTAGGATTACCTTATTGAATATAGATAACTGGGTGGAAACAGTGGAATCCTATCAAAGAGCTAATATGAAGACTGATGGAACATTTCTTTCCTCCAACAGAAAACATGCCTTAAGTGTAAGAAATCCTTGGTCCTGTTGAGAAATGCTAACACCATCAGTATAGGGGTGACCTATTTAATAAATATAATTACCTCATGCCCTTCTTTAATACTGTTTGAGATTTTGAAATGAATTAAATAAAACTACATATAAATCTAAGTGATGGCAAGTTTAGAAAGTAAGTCATCTGGATTTGAGACACTCTCCCCACATGTTGGATTTTCTGATATCACTGTGATCACTGACTCTTTGTACAGGAGTTTTCTGTGTGGTGGGAAGACAGAGCCCTTTGAATACCAAACTTGTGCACTTGCTTTCATAGTGGAAGTCAGGAGGGAAAAAAACACAAGAACTTCACAAGTCTGTAAAAAAGGAATAGTGACTGACTTGTGGGAAAACAGAGAAATATTTTTTCTATCCCTCCAGCTCAGATTTTTCCAAAGAGGTTTCCTTTGTTATTTGGTAGCCAGATCAACCTTGAGTTCCAAATGTGTGTGTGTGTGTGTGTGTGTGTGTGTGTGTGTGTGTGTGTGTGTTTTGGCTACCTTGAGGTGAAGATGGGATGCTAGGAAGAAACTTTCTCTTCCTAGACCTCTAAGTGACACTTAGCTATCACATCAGGAATCTTATCACATGAATTCATCCTGTGGAACAAACTAGATGCAATTTTAGATATTTCTTGAAATCATTTCCATGAATCTTTTCTTTGAGACTATCACTATGTCAAAAATTGAGGAGATATTTTTAGTACCAGTTTACTCATAACTGTATTTCAGCTCTAAGTTCTTGGAGTACCATATAATACAAATGACGTTGCTCTTGGTTCTTGAAGTTTCGGGGGGATTCATTGTATTCAAAGTTTTAACCCTATCTGCCAAATATGCCAAGTTCCCCTGAAATTTATCTTTTACAGAGTCTGAAGCAGTTGGTCTTTTCCCTGGTGTTCCAAAAATAGGGCAACAGCATCTTTCAGGCTCAAAAATCTGCGGATACATGTTTCTGTCTGTCAACGAACACAGTGCAATGTGCTATAAAGGGATTTTGTAATCACAGATTTTGTGATTAAAATATTCACAAAACAATGAAAGGAATCTGATTTTGACTCACTTGTTATGTAATTGAACATCTTATGGTTGAAATTGAAGTATGCAATGAAATCACTGTGCAGGGACTTAGAAGCTGGTACTTAATCAGTGAATGATGCAGTCAGAGTATTCCAGTAAAAGTGTGGTTTTTCTTTGTTTAAATAGTCAAAAAATTTCCATTTTGAACCCAGATTTTTGAGAATATAATCAATGTTTAGTCTAATATATGTATGCATTTATATGTATATGTGTGTGTGTGTACACAGATCATCGGCATCAGTGGTGATCTACAAACTTTGATCAGCGGCATGGGGCTGGGATACAGCCTTCAGAATTGGTTGAATGTCTCAGGTGAATCTAATCTGTAAACAAGTTTGGGAACCACTTACAATCACTTAAGAATTTTGCTAATTGTGGTAGGTTACCATGCCAACTTCTCAACAGCAGTTCTTTCCAACTTGGATATATATTAGAGGAAGTTCAGTAAAACAAATGGCATTATTTTAATTCCAAGGTGATAGAGTTATAGATATTTAACATAGAAAACATAGCTTAAAACAAACTGAAATTAAATTAATTATAATCTCACCAGCCAAAGATAATCACTGTAAATAGATTTATTTCTTTCTAGATATTTTAATCTAAATACTAATAAGGATGTGTATATGCATGTGTTTGTGTTTATGTGTGTAGATATAACAAAAGCTATAATACTATCCATTCTACTTTGTAGCCTTTTTCTTTAACAATATATGGAATCATTAATTTATTTTATCTTATTTTTTTGGTTAGGAATACAAACTTTAAGTAAAAAAAAAGCAATTCAGATTATTGCCTGATTCGTTAAAGTGGAAGGAGTAACTTTGAACTCAAATCTACAAATGCATTTTACTTAAATTGTCAACGTGCTGTTATTCAACTGCATTTTAGCAGACGTAATCTATAAGAGCAACTAAGATGGTAAAATAATCATTTAAAGTTTTTTAAAATTTTTATTGGAGTATAGTTGATTTACAATGTTGTGTTAGCTTCAGGTGTACAGCAAAGTGAATCAGTTGTACATACATCCACTCTTCCTTATTTTTTTAAAGATTCCTTTCCCATATAGCCCATTACAGAGTATTGAGTAGAGTTCCCTGTGCTATACAGTAGGTCCTTATTAGTTATCTATTTTATATATAGTAGTGTGTATATGTCAATCCTAGTCTCCCAATTTATCCCTCCCTTCCTTATCCCCTGGTAACCATAAGTTTGTTTTCTTAAAAAAAAAAAAATATATATATATATATGTATGTAACTGAATCACTTTGCTGTACACCTGAAACTAACACAACATTGTAAATAACTATACTTCAATAAAAGAGAAAAACAAAAAAAAACAATATATGGAATCAGAAAATTTTACTTTTAAATGTTGCTTTGTGTGGCCGTATTCTACAGTCCTTTTCAAAGGCTCTTCTAGACCGTGACTCCATTTCCTTATTATTACTTCTCTTTTATCTGCCCTTAAAAACCCTTGTCTTTGGGCTAAAAAGAAAAAAGTGACACTATTTCAGGTGAATCTTTGCATGATTGTTTGTATAAGTGAAAACTGGATATTTTCCCCTCAGTTCATATCAGAATTTAGCCAGGAGGTGTTTCTAAGCTTAGCTGCACTGGAATCACCTGAGGGGGTAATACTTTAGTTAAACTATCTATACATGGCTCCACCCCAGTGTTTCTGAGTCACTAGTTTTAAGAGTATGGGGGTGGGGCCTGAGAATTGCATTTCTAACAAGTTGCCAGATGATGCCTTTGCTGCCGCTTAGGAACCTCACTTTCAGAACCATTTTAGGAACACTCTTGTTTTCCTTTTTCTTTGGGTTTTCTCTGTCACATCCCTTTATATAGTTACAAGTAATTTACATTTGCTGCTGGTTTCATAAATACCCATCTTTCACTAGAAATTTCCAAATACTTCCTGGAAATATTCAATTTCATCAAAATTGACTTAGACTGAGAGCTCACCTTCTGAATAGTAGTTCAGAGTTGCTGATATTTTCCTGAAAAATTTGTAAATTATGGTAAACTTCTCCTATGTCCAATGGACAAGTTAGAGTAACTCACCTCTCTTCATCTTTGAAAAAAAAATTATATTCCTACCATGTAAATCCTAAGGGATGCTTTTTTTTTTTTTTGCGGTACGCGGGCCTCTCGCTGTAGTGGCCTCTCCCGTTGTGGAGCACAGGCTCCGGACGCGCAGGCTCAGCGGCCATGGCTCACGGGCCCAGCCGCTCCGCGGCGTGTGGGATCTTCCCGGACCGGGGCACGAACCCGTGTCCCCTGCATTGGCAGGCGGACTCTCAGCCACTGTGCCACCAGGGAAGCCCCTAAGGGATGCTTTTGCCGTAACTTTGAGATGCCAAGAAAAAAGAAGGTCTTCTAACTGGTATGGCAAAATATTTGTGTTATCACAGTGTTTTTGTGCACCCACTGGCTGGGAAAAACAAATTCCTGCAAACTTGCAGATTAAGGGTGCGTTGTGTTTGCTTCTGAAGCATTTTATTTTTAAACCTTTTCTCTTTTCAAGTGTTAAGTCTTCCAGTAGAGATAATCTGTTCTCTTTCATGTCTCCTCCTTGGGCAATACATTTAGAAGATTAATATAATATGGTTAACATGCCTGTGTGTCTTGCCTAATTCAGAATATTGAGGATATTATTTGTGGTTTAGGGAGTTGGGAGAAATTTATATCTAGGAGGTCTGGAATGCTCAGTTATCAGAGAAGCATTGCTGTATGCCTGGCCCTGGCTGTTTGCCCACATTCCTAGGGAGTCATTAATAAAGGCTACAGGTTCTCCTACATTTAGATTTTCTTTTAGACTGACTCAGCAGTTGCAGCTGTCATTTTACACTGTCATGGATCATTAAGAAGTTTCTCCTGGCATACTTTTAAAAGATGCTCTATTCCTCTTTAGGTTAGAGCTGTTTTTCTACCCTAACTCAACTTTCAAAACTAGATTTTTTTTTTTAAAAGGATATCTGGGGGGGAAATGTTTTAATAAACAGCTCAGAATAGAGTAACTAATGGTTTCAACTTCAGTTCCTTTGTGACTTAAAAATTGAGTGTTTATTTAGAAAATGCCTTTAGCAAAGAGTACAGTTTGGGATTTATTTCATGTCACAGAATAAATTATTGCTTGCTTACTTCCTTCACTTGAAATGCATTATTAATATTTCACAGCAAGTTCATATTAGTCATTACATTTTCTTCTTTACTTAATTTTCAAAGTCACTTCAGGCCATCTGAGCCCTGGTATTTTTACATCACTAACTATAAATCAAGTTAAATGTTGGAGTCACGGAGCCCTAATGCTATATTTAAATCCAAAGCACTGGTAAAACTACCAGTTTATCTAGCTCTGTTACAGGCTCTCACCCAACAATAAATAATCTCAAAGTTTCATAGCTTTTTTTTTTTGTTAGAACCACCACAGTTCAAGAATTGGAAAGAACTGCAACAAATTAATGATAAAATTATAAAGAATATGAAAACTCTACTCTTGCTACTTCCATTATGAGATGTTGTAATTTGGAGTTTTAGAATAGAATTTTAAGGCTATAAATTCTTCAAAGAATCATCTTATAAACATCAACTTGAAGATATATTCATTTTTTAAAGAGTTAAAAAATGTACAACAATGTCTATTTGTGCTTCCATCTGAGACCAGAGAAAGACATGATCTAAAAACCATAAATCTGTCTCCTTATGGTTGAGCGTAAGGGGGAAAAAGGAAAACCTAATATTGAAACAGAGTCCATTACAAGATACCCTGCACCTTTAGAATGACAAATAAGCAATAAATAATAATTCTGTAATTGCATTTTAAGGAAATTCTGTTTTCTCTTTGTTCTTTTCATTTAAAAGTAGCGAAGCAAAATTAAGTAAACAAAATAACATAATGAAGATATCAAAATTAATATCCAAACCATAACTGGGGAGATGTGCTGGGTTTGCATTTTTAGAGAACGTGCAATAGAACATATGCGCATATGCCAGCTCTCCAGTCACATAGAGGCTTTGACCCTTGACTCAGCCGCTTAACTGCTGTGTTACAACAGGCAACTTATTTAACCTCCCTAAGCCTCAATTTCCTCAGCTTTGAACCACAATAATAATGAGGTTAATAAAACCTAATTCTTATTAATTGTAAGAATTCTCTTTAAGTAATATGTGTAGGTAATAAGAGTAATTCTGTTGAGATTAAATGAAATGATGTTGTATGTACAGTGCCTCCTTTGGCTGTTACGTGGCAGATTTTGTTATGTGTTTGGTGTATGTCATGTCAATGTATGCACAAGGCAAGAAATTTGCCTCTTATTCACTTAAGTGTTATCCCCAGAACTTTAGAACATTCATGATATGTAGCGCATGCTCCATAACTCTTAAATGGCTGCGTGTGTGTGTGTGTGTGTGTTCCATGCCTTGGTGTGTGTGATGGAGGCATTTCTAAGATGTGTTGAACCAGTGAATATCCCAAGCTATTGCTGAGTACCAGCTAAGGGGAAGTTAGGGAAAGATTCCCGTGTCGGGTCACCGGATTTAGCAAATAAAAGTACACGACTAATACAGGTCAAAAGGTACAAACTTCCAGTTAGAAGATAATTACTAGCGATGTAGTGTACAGCACGATTAATATAATTAACACTGCTGTATGCTATATATGAAAGTTGTTAAGAAAATAAATCCTAAGAGTTCTCATTGAAAGGAAGAAAATTTTTCCTTTATTTTGTGTCTAAATGAAATGACGGATGTTCATTCAACTTATGATGCTAATCATTTTATGATGTAAGTCAAATCATTATGCTCTACACCTTAAACTTTTACAGTGCCGTATGTCAATTATATCTTAATAAAACTGGAAAAAAAATACAGGACAGCCAGTAAAATTTTAATTTCAGATAAACAATAAAATTTTTTTAACTATAAGTAGGTCTCAGTAATGTACTATATTCACACTAAAAATTTTTTGTGTTTGTCTGAAATTAAAATTTAACTGCATGTCCTATATTTTATTTGGCAGCCCTAGCATGAGGATAAAGGTAAAAACTCTCTGTTGTGAAGAAGTCACTTACATGTAGTAATCAAATAATAATTATGATAATAAAAATAACACCACACTTAGAATAACTTTCACCCCTTTCTTCAGCTTTTTGTGGTACAGCCACAGTGGTCTTGTTTCAGTTTCTGGAAAATACCAGATTTTTTCTTAGGATATTTGTGATTTCATGAGACTGGAAGGAACCACACCCTCATCTCCAAACACATCATCCCTAAACAATTAGCTCAGGCGTCTTAAGCTCCTGGACACTTTTTCCGACCCAGAGCCCCCTTTCCTACTCCCCACCCCAGGTTTATTCTTTTTTTTTTTTTTTAATATATTTATTTTTGGCTGGTTTGGGTCTTTGGTGCTGTGCGTGGGCTTTCTCTAGTTGCGGCGAGTGGGGCCACTCTTCTCTGCAGTGCACGGGCTTCTCATTGCTGTGGCTTCTCTTTGTTGGGGAGCATGGGCTCTAGGCGTGTGGGCTTCAGTAGTTGTGGCACGCGAGCTCAGTACGCAGGTTTATTCTTAAACTCTCCCCGACAATGGTCTTTGTTTCTTTCAGAGCACTTATCTCATTTTGCAATTGTGAATTAATTAATGCAATTATATGATCAATATCTGTCTCTACTAGATTGTAAACTCTGTGACAACTCTTTCTCTCAACTGTAACCTCAGCGTTCAGCATATAGGGGTCATGTTTTTAATACGAAATTGTTTGTATTTCATTTCAAATGAAGGATGCTCAGCTTTGTGATTCAGGGCAAGATTCTGATTCCAGGCTCTTCTAGGATCTAATTGGCAATTCCTACCCCCATCACATTCTAATTTTGTGTCCTTAGGACGCATACTTAAACTCTCTGAGCCTCTCTTTTTCTCTTTTTAAATTGGGGCTAACAACATTTTCTCCTAGTGTCATCCTGAAGATTAAACAATATTTGCAAAGTATTTTGTATAATCTAACAAATGTTCAAGAAAAGGTAGCAAGAACAATAAAACGACTACTAATGAGAGGCCAAATCCAATCAGTAGCTTTTCTAATTTAAAAGATAATTTGTTTCTGACTTCATTGCCTATGGAAGGCTTTATACGGGAGGTGAAACTTCAGCCGGGTCTTGCAACAGGTAGAGGTTTTGGAAAACATTGGAGGAGGTTTTGGCGCGGTTATTCCTGGTGCTGCCCTAGAAACTCAAAGGTGAACGCCTGAGCGTTCAGAGTCTCTTTAATGTTATAACTCAAAATATAGTCCGATAACATCACCTGGGAGCTTGATAACAATGCAAAGTCTTGGGCCCCACGCTCAAACTACTGGATCAAAATCCCGGCTTCAACAAGATCCCCAGGTGCCTTCTGTTTATATGCTGAGGCAGTGCTCTACAGACAGTGGTGGCCAAGATTGCCGCATCCGCAGCATCAGTATCATTTGGGAACTTGCAGGAAAGGCACATTTTCAAGCCTACAGAGACTGGGTGGTTTAAGAAACAGAAATTTATTTCTTACAGTTCTGAAGGCTGGGAAGTTCAAGATCAATGTGCCAGAGAGGCAGATATCATTCTGAGGCCTCTCCTCTTGGCTTGTAGGAGGCTGTCATCTCTTTGTGTGCTTACGTAACCTCTTTATGCTGGGGGGGGATGGTGCAGTGCTCTGGTGTTTCTTTTTATAAGAGCACTAATCCCACAGCAGACGAGGCCCCATCCTCAGCTCCTCATTGAACCCTGATTACTTCCCAAAGGAGGCCCCAACTCCAAATACCATCACATTGTGGGTTAGGGCTTCAACCCCTTGATGTGAATTTGAAGGCGGGGGCACACTCAATCCATAGCACCTACTTAATCAGAACTCTGAGTTTGGGCCCAGAGTGGCCCAGCAACCTGTGTGTTAACAGTCACCTCCAGGTGATTCTGATATGCACTAAAGATGGAACGACTGCTGAAAATAGAAATCACCTTGGTGCTTGCTTTGGGCTAATGCCAGGGTCTGGTTGAAGGCTGGTGATTTTAAAGTACAGCCAAGTTTGAGAACTATTAATAAGAGATATTTTCAGCCCAAGTATATGTATAATATATCCCAGCTATTCCACGGATTTGTCGTGGGGCAATAGTAGAGAATTTTCTAGATCGCAAGCGAGTATTGATTGAGTAGATATTATGTGTCCTCTGTAAGTAACAACCGCAACAGCCAAGTCACTGTCATCTGCTGGAAGGAAGCACCTCAGATATTTAGGACACTCTCCATATTTAGCATTCATGCTGCGTGACTAATTTTTTATGTCTCAGTGAGAAATTCTGTCATCCTTGCATTTGAGAGACTTGTTTTGACCCGTGGTGTAATTGATTCCTTTCAAAAGCTATTCATTTTGTAAGTGAGTCCTGCTAAGTTTAAAGAAAAATGCACATGGGATGACAGTTGCCTGAGGTAATTTCTACTTAGATATAGTTTCATCCAGTGTTTTAAAGATATACAAATAAAAACATCAAAAACTGACCCCTGATACTTTTTTAATTGAAAATAAATAAGCTTCCAGGGGCAGACTTTCCTGTATGCTTAGACTGCTTGAAGGCATTCATCTTTCTAATGTCAGCCCTTAAAATCATAAAAATCACATAGAAGTCTTTGAAATAGGCACAGAATAACAGCAGGAGTATTAAAAGCTGAGAAGTGGTCTATAGTCTATACTTCTGAATTCTCAGAAGATAGTGAGTAGAAATAGCTATCTGTCCCCCTTTCCTGATAAGAAAACAATGCAAAGCATGGTTAACACTATAGAAATCTTTTTGTTATGAAGATAACCCGCTGCTTTAAGAACCAGAGACTTTTAAGGTTCTGTTTTAGGAACAAACTTCTCCCTCCCTTCCATCCTTTCCCTCCGCTTGGGCTTTGGCGTGTGTGATGGAGAGCTGGAGCGTACACTATTTTCAGGAACTCTGCTTGATGTAGACCAATGTCATATAACCAATATGAATCCTGCTGGGAGTGAATTGTTTGTCTGCAAAGACCTCTTACTTTGTGGTTCCAGTTTCATTTAGGATTTCCACTTGTGTTTGTTTGAAGCTACGACCACCCCTACAATTGTGTTTACATCTCATCCAGTCAGCTGTAGCCCAGCTAAAAGAAATACAGTGCCTTTCCAGTACTTTAGTGAAGATCTGTGTTCTCACAAGTAGGATCATGAGATTTCTAACCACAAAAATAGACGTGTTTGGAAGTTATTCGATGACACAGAAACCACTGGAAAGGCTTAGCTAACATACATTAAATTTGAACCCATTAATTTTTATTGACCCCCCTCACTAGATACAAATACTGTACTGGCTTTTATTCAGTTTACTGTTCTCAGTATCAGATTCGAAGTTAGGCAAGAAGTTGGACCAGGAATTGATCTGGCAACTTCTGGGGTAAAGCAGGAGAGTTCGTGTCCGGATCCTCACTCTGGCAGAACAATAAGGTTGAGCAAGTAAGTTCATCCAAGCTACCACAAAAGTGAGCCTAGTGCAAGGTTCAGAAGCCTGAGGATGGAGAAGGATGAGTGGAATGGATGGCAATTCTATGGCAAGCAGTCAGCCTCAGGGGCTGAAGATTTTATGCACTTTGAGAAGTTACGAGTCTGCTCATGACACCCTCTGGCTGGTCTGCTTTCTCATAATTCCTAACCTCAGACTTCTGAAGTCAACATCCAGGGTCCCGTTCTTGAGCTTTGTTCTGAGATGCAGTTATGTTACTCGCAAACAGTCTGATCCTTCTGGGTTATGCTTTTATAATTTGTTAGGAGGGGCTAGAGCAGTACCCAGTCTAGGGCTAATTATTTACCTCTGTTGAGGCAAGACCTTTCTGTGAACTGTATCCAATGTCCCATGAAATACGAGCCTTGCTGGTGGGAACACACACTATTCCCACCTCTGTGTGAATGTTGGACACCATTCTCTCTAATCGTTCTAGATCATTCTTTCTGTAGACTTTGGGGATTCTCTTCCTGTGCAGGACTCATATTCCTCTACTCTGTTCTATGAACTCTGATCACCTTGGTTTCCCCAGACTCTCAGAGAGTCTTCTGGGCTCCACCTCAGTACTGCCTCTCTGTGCTGTACCCTGTAAACTTTCTCAAGGCAACCAGCTGGGCTGTTGTGCTGTTTACTTTATTTGTTCCATCTGTGATGGTTAATCTTATGAATCAATTTGACTGGGTCACTGGATGCCCAGATATCTAGGTAAACATTATTTTTGGTGTGTCTTGGGAAGTCATTTCCAGAAGAGATTCACATTTGAATTGATGGTCTGAGTAAAGTATTCTGCCCTCCCCAATGTGAGTGGGCATCATCCAGTTCATTGAGGGCCTGAATAGAACAAAAAGGTTGGAGTGAGGTTGAATTTGCTTTCTGCCTGACTGTTGAGCTGGAACGTTGATCTTCTGCCCTTTGTGCTCCTGGTTTGGTTCTCAGGTCTTCAGACTAAAATCCACATCGTGGGCTCTAGGGTTCTTAGCCTTTAGAATGACACCGCCAACTTTCCTGGGTCTCCAGATTTCAAACAACAGATTATGGGACTTCTCTGTCTCTATAATCACATGAGCCAATACCTTATAATAAATCTCTTTATGTCTATGTAACCACTCTCAGTACCACTGTACAGATTAGTCACTGTTCTCCAGAGAAACAGATGAATAGATATATATTGATTTCTATATGTTGATTTTATTACCTGTAGCTTTAATGAATTTGTTGATGAGTTCCAACGTTTGTGGTTGAGTCTAGGATTTTTTATGTATGAGACCATATCGTCTGCAAATAATGACAATTTTACTTCTTCCTTTCTGATTTGGATGCCTTTTATTTTTTTGTCTTGCCTAATTGTTCTAACTAGGACTTCCAGTACTATGTTGAGTAGAAGTAGGGAGAGTGGGTACCTTTGTCTTGTTCCTGATCTTAGAGGAAACGCTTTCAATATGTCACCATTGAGTATGAAGTTGCTATGGGTCTGTTTATATAGTTTTTATTATGTTGTGTTTTTTGTATATGGCCTGTATTTTGCTGAGGAATATTCCCTCTATACCCAGTATGTTGAGAGTTTTATCATGAGATAGCTTGTGTGAACTTGGTTCATTTTTAAGGCATTGATAAACATACAAAGTGAAACTTTTAAAAAATCCTTGCCTCTCACCTTGATATTTCATTGTATTTGTGTATTTTTTTCTGGAGCATAATTACACATTTTAATCTTTGTCAGATTCTGGCCTTCTACTACACGTACAGACAGAACCATTTTCCCCACATATATTTTTATGCAGTGAGTAACTGAGGTAATCTCCATGTAATTTAACAGTGATGCCAATAACTATACAAATGTCAAATGTGATAAAACAGCCTGAATAAAATACTGTGAATTCCTTATAGTATTTAAATGAATGGGCTTTGCTTTTTCTGTTACTTCCCTCATTCTCCTGAAAAGAATGCATTGCACTGAGAAGTGTGTAAGAAACTTGTTTACTGAAAAAAAATAGTTTAAGCTCATTAAATATTAGTAGAAGACTTAGGAACAAAAAAAGCCTAACAGCAGTGTTTTCTTGTTGCTATTTTTGCATTTCTGAAGTTGGAATGCTAGTTAAGTTGGTGTCAAAAGAAACTTGACATTCTCAAGATGGATGAATAGGTTCTGATGTAGTTGTTATTACTTGTACTTGTGAGAATTAAGTCAGAGCTTTGGTTTTATCTTGACATTATGCTGTTTGTCTGAAGATTGCTCAGAAGGTTCAGACTGAGAGAACAGGTTATGAAAACAATGTCATTCTGTTGAACTGCAGGACAGGAAAATCGAATAGGACTCAGAGTGGGGAGAGGGCTTATTTGTGTAAGGTCATCATTATACTTCCTTACAGGGACATACATTCTTATTAGGAGTAAATTATGCCCTTCGAGCTAGTTTTTTTTTTTTTTTCATTTTTAAAAAATATCTTAGGGCTTCCCTGCCTGCCGATGCAGGGGACATGGGTTCGTGCCCCGGTCCGGGAAGATCCCACATGCCGCGGAGCAGCTAGACTAGGCCCGTGAGCCATGGCCGCTGAGCCTGCACGTCCGGAGCCTCTGCTCTGCAACGGGAGAGGCCACAACAGTGAGAGGCCTGCGTAACACACACACACACACAAAAAAAGTATCTTATATTGCATGAGATCTTGGATTCAAGAAGATATGCTACGTAATACACAAAATATTTGTAGAACACTTTCCAACTGTCAAGCATTGACTGAACAACCATTCCATGGGCTCTGGCTATACATGCAGTGAGAAGGTAGAATGTGACAAAACTGAAATGTGTAATTGGTGCCCAAGGAGAAAAAAATACATAGATATACTCAAATATTCAGGTCAATAAGGCAAATAATTTTTTTCAAAACTATCCATTTTGTGGATTTATCAATGCCTTAACGTACCTCAGTGTTCACTGAAGCACTGTGTACAATAGGCAAGACATGGAAGCAACCTAAATGTCCATCAACAAAAGAATGGATAAAGAAGATGTGGTACATATATACAATAGAATATTACTCAGCCATTAAAAAGAATGAAATAATGCCATTTGCAGCAACATGGATAGACCTAGAGTTTGTCATACTGAGTGAAGTAAGTGAGACAGAGAAAGAGAAATATCGTATGATATCACATATGTGGACTCTAAAAAACAATGATACAAATGAACTTATTTACAAAACAGAAACAGACTCAGAGATTTAGAGAACAAAATTATGGTTACCAGGGAGGAAGGGTGTGGGGGGGGAGAGCTAGAGAGTTTGGGATAGACATGTACATACTGCTGTATTTAAAATGGATAACCAACACGGACCTACTGTATAGCACAGGGAACTCTGCTCAATATTATGTAACAACCTAAATGGGAAAAGAATTTGAAAAGGATTAGATACATGTATATGTGTAACTGAATCACTTTGCTGTACACCTGAAAACTAATACAACATTGTTAAACAGCTATACTCCAATATAAAATAAAAAGTTAAAAGAATCAATTTCACACAAGATACTCAAGAAAATAATACAATTCTAAAATTATCACAAATTTAAAATATTCTGAAATGGGACTTGTATTCTTTTTTTTTTTTTTTTTTTTTTTTTTTGCGGTACGCGGGCCTCTCACTGCTGTGGCCTCTCCCGCTGCGGAGCACAGGCTCCGGACGCGCAGGCTCAGCGGCCACGGCTCACGGGCCCAGCCGCTCTGCGGCATGTGGGATCTTCCCAGACCGGGGCACGAACCCGTGTCCCCTGCATCGGCAGGCAGACTCTCAACCACTGTGCCACCAGGGAAGCCCGGGACTTGTATTCTTTTCCAGTCAATGTTACCTCCCAGTGGTAGGTTAACTTTACCATGAGGCGTGCAGGGGGGAAAGGGTGATAAGGAATTGGAGGAAATAGCAGAACCACAGGTAGAACCATGACAGAAATGACTGTCCTGGCAAGGGGTGGTTAACAAACAAATCATGTCCAAACAAGAGCCTAGAAAACCAGTGTACTTCTGGGCTGGGTTTGGGGAACAAACAGGGTTCAACAGAATAAAATAGAGCAGGGTCCACTTTTGAAAGCACACTGTGAAAATGGTGGCTGTGTCAGATGCAGGGCCAGCTAGTTCCAAAATTCTATCTAAAATATGAACAGGGCTCAGCTACCAACACATAAAGCTGGAAGGAATGTGCAGCCCTCCTCTGAGGTACATGGCAAGTGTCAGTGCCCTGGACAGCATGGAGAACGCTTACAGCACAGAAAGATTAGAAATGGACCAGGTAAGCAGATTTGCTGTCTCACAGGAGTACTTGGGGACCTGTCTGTGGGCGATGTCTCAGGAGGACCAGGCACTTCCAGACTTAGTCTTAGAGCAAAAAAGACCATCTCAAATCCCTCTTGGTAAATACAATTACTGAAATATCTCTCAGTGAAACTGGGATTAAACTGATATTACACTAGAGAAAAATAAATAATTCTGATGAATGGGGGTAGCATTTGAGCAAATATACATGAGGATAAACTAATATACTATTGAAGAAGCGGAAATATCTTAAATAGCAAAATTAGCCTTTTTAGTAATAGCTTCATGAGTGTTTTTAAAAGCTCTTCAAGTTGTGAACACTGGGTAATAATTATAAAGAGAAGGTAGAAAAAAGTGAACATCCACACCATTTGTCATCTTTATTCCATAGTATTTGTATTGTAGAAAATGGATCACATTTAAGAATATTGTGAAGGCAGATCCAGTTCTATACAAGTATTTTTATTTATTTATTTATTTATTTATTTATTTATTTATTTATTTATTTATTTATTTATTTTGCGGTACGCGGGCCTCTCACTGTTGTGGCTGCTCCCGTTGCGAGAACAGGCTCCAGACACGCAGGCTCAGCGGCCATGGCTCATGGGCCCAGCCGCTCCGTGGCATGTGGGATCTTCCCGGACTGGGGCACGAACCCGCGTCCCCTGCATCGGCAGGCGGACTCTCAACCACTGTGCCACCAGGAAGCCCAATACAAGTATTGATATTGAAGAATACCTTAAGCATATCAGTTATTATATTCTTAGAACATTTTTGCATAAAAGCACACTTCAGAAAGTGTTCAGAAGTGTCTTTCACTTTAATCAGGAGAAACAGACATCTGTTCCTCGTGGACCTCTCTGCTGCAGGTTGAAAAAGAAAAATAAATTTTACATACAGTTCAATTTTTATACATTATGGGTCCCCTACATTTAAAAAAAGATCTGACCATCTGTCACCAGATATATTTTAATTTGGGAGCCATTTTCTGTTTTAGTACATTCTTGGTACCGTTACAGATGACAGCTCTATCAGTTTTCTGCGGAATAATCAAATATTCCAAATGACAATTATTATTTCAAGTTGATTTTGAAGGAGCATTATTGATTCTCATTTTGGATTATAATTTTGAGAAATAAGAGCTTTGATCTACTTTGAGCCAATTCATTAAGAACAATTTTTACAGGAAAGTGAAATTCCTTTAGTTTATAGATATGTTAAAAATAAAAAGCTTGTATAGATTGGATTCCAGCACAAGAGATATTATTAATTTTTGTTAACTATTTATGGCCTGGTTTTATTCATAGGATAAGAAAGCACCAGCATTTTGTAATTTAGTCTTCTTCTTCAGTAATCTCATGTGGAGACAATCTGTCTAAATCAAATTCAAGGCAGTTCAACTATTCGATTAATTTAACTCAGTAAACATGTTGCACACTTATTCTGTGCAGAGCACTGTGCTGAAAATCAAATAGCTGATTGGATTCAATCAATGAATTATAGTGATGTAAATAATCTGGATACTCATTCACTCTTTGGAAACCTAAGTTTGTTAATGGACCAATAACATGGTCACCTACCTGCCCTCTAGGTGGATGTGTATTTTTAAAAAAAACAACAAAAATTTGTTGAGACTTTTAAAATTTTTCATATGATTTGATTTAGAAATTTGTTTCTTCATTCATATGTTCATTCATTCTGAGTTCTTCATTCAAAATTCAGCATGGATTCACTGAGTAATTACTATTATCCACAAACTGTACCAGGCACTAAACATCTAATTTAAAATCTGTTCTCTTAAACTGCTCATGACCTAGAAATGGACAAAAACACACAAAAGGTCTATGAGAATTATCTTCTTTCAGTTTGGGGGGATGGAGATCAAGAAGAGCTTCTTAAAAGCATGGACTTCGGGACTTCCCTGGTGGCGCAGTGGTTAAGAATCCGCCTGCCAATGCAGGCGACACAGGTTCCAGCCCAGGTCTGGGAAGATCCCACATGCTGCGGAGCAACTAAGCCCGTGTGCCACAACTACTGAGCCTGCGCGCTAGAGCCCGTGAGCCACAAGTACTGTGCCCGTGTGCCACAGCTACTGAAGCCCACACGCCTAGAGCCTGTGCTCCACAACAAGAGAAGCCACCGCAGTGAGAATCCTGCACACAGCAACGAAGAGTAGCCCCCGCTTGTGGAAACTAGAGAAAGCCTGCGTGCAGCAATGAAGACCCATCGCAGCCAAAAATAAATAAAATTAAAAAAAAAAAAAAGAATGGACTTCTAAGTGGAGAGCTGAATAATAATGCATTTGACAGACTAAGTGATGTACCTGTCATTTGCATTGCCATGTTTTAAGAAGCTTGGATGTGAGTGACACTTCCTTCTAGTGACTCTTTGTGCATAATTTGCCTGCTTATGCAACATGATCCCATTACTTTGGACACAGATGGTTAGACTAGAAATGAATGGATGAACCAAAGCCAGCCGTCTATCAACAGGGCAGCAGCCCACCAAGTGACCTTACCAGAGCTCTCTGTCCAGAGATGTAGTCTGATGGCTTATGCCTTGCCAAGCAATTAAAATCTGTCTTTTGAGATATTTAATTCATCATTCATTTATACTTTCACAAATAATAATTTATCGCATGTGCTAATTTACTGGCATATGGAGATGAAAATGGCAGACAGATATAGTCTCTGCCTTTTAGATTTTTGCAGTCATATCAGGTGACTCAGAAAGCCAAACAAGCATGGGGAATATATACTATAATGAATCAATTATAGAGTATATCTGTGGAGTACCCAGGGCTAATGCTTTAATGCACTAATCTGGATTAGATGTCCATGAAGATGCTCAGGGATGCTTTCTAGTGGAAAATGTATCTAATCCAAGCTAATAAGGAGGTAAGGAGCAAGTGAGAGGGCAGACGTTTTATTTTAGGAATCTTTCTTGGAGTCATGAGGTGGGGGTGGGATGGGGTTAGGAAATTGTGCTATAACCTGAGGAAAGAAAGTCATTTGCCCTTGCTGAGGCATAGTGTAACAATAGGGTGGTGGAGGAAGAAATACGAAATAATTTTTAAATGGTAAACAGTTTATTGCCATTTAAAGAAGAGCCATGAGTAGTAGTATGGAGTTTGGGCATTTTCCAGAGGGTAATGGGAAGTAGTTACGCATTTTAAGAAAAGAGAGTGATAGAGTCAGATTTTCATTTTTGAAATAGTATTTGGGTTGTGGCTTGGGATGTGGATTGGGGGAAGCATCAGATAAGGATATAGTAGTCTGCCAGTACCCTAGGGAAGGGGTACCAGTGGCCTGAATCAGGATATTAGCACATAAAGAAATCGGTACAATGGTATTTGGAAGATAGAAACAATAGTGGTTGATTAGATGTGGGTTAAGGATGAGAAAGAAAAGCCAAAGATTATGACTAAGCTTAAAGGTTGAGCAATTTGATAGATAGTAAGAATTACGGGAAATGGAATACAAATTGGAAAGAAGATGGTCAGTTTTGGGTTTACTCTATTTGGTGTGTTTGAGAATTGCCCAGTGGGGCTATACTGAACAAAGCTGGATGTACTGCTAAGGAGCTCTGTTCAGGAAATCAGGTCTTAGAATTTCTCTTTGGGAGTCATCAGTATATAATTAATTGAAGCTATGAATTTGGAAAAGATCACTCCAGAGGGGGAAAAAAAAACCTGTAATGTAAGAAGCAGGCCTAGAACAAAGATATGAAGGGCACCAAAAATGAACAAAGTAAGAAAGCCTAATAGATAGAAGCAGAAAAAAATAGGAGGGCACAAAAATGGAGGATTACGTTGTCCTCAAGTAAAGAGAATAGACTGGAGAAGAAACAAGTGGTCAAAGTGCTAACAGCTGCTAAGAGGTCAGGTAGGAAATGGAGGCTTCTAATGGAAAAAAACTTCTTCTGCATCTTTTGAGAAGATAATGTGGTTTTTCTCCTTCAGTTTTTCTTTTTTTTTTTGTGGTACACGGCCCTCTCACTGTTGTGGCCTCTCCTGTTGCGGAGCACAGGCTCCAGACGCGCAGGCTCAGCGGCCATGGCTCACGGGCCCTGCCGCTCCGCGGCATGTGGGATCTTCCAGACCGGGGCACGAACCCATGTCCTCTGCATCGGCAGGCGGACTCTCAACCACTGCGCCACCAGGGTAGCCCCTTCAATTTGTTAATATGGTGCTTTGATTGATTTGCATATATTGAAGAATCCTTGCATTCCTGGGATAAACCCCACTTGATCATGGTGTATGATCCTTTTAAAGTGCTGTGGGATTCTGTTTACTAGTATTTTGTTGAGGATTTTTGCATCTATGTTCATCAGTGATATTGGCCTGTAGTTTTCTTTCCTTGTGACATGTTTGTCTGCTTTTGGTATCAGGGTGATGGTAGCCTCGTAGAATGAGTTTGGGAGTGTTCCTCCCTCTGCTATATTTTGGAAGAGTTTGAGAAGGATAGGTGTTAGCTCTTCTCTAAATGTTTGATAGAATTTACCTGTGAAGCCATCTGGTCCTGGGCTTTTGTTTGTTGGAAGATTTTTAATCACAGTTTCAATTTCAGTGCTTGTTATTGGTCTGTTCATATTTTCTCTTTCTTCCTGGTTCAGTTTTGGAAGGTTGTACTTTTCTAAGAATTTGTCCATTTCTTCCAGGTTGTCCATTTTATTGGCATAGATTTGCTTGTAGTAATCTCTCATGATCTTTTGTATTTCTGCAGTGTCAGTTGTTACTTCTCCTTTTTCATTTCTAATTCTGTTGATTTGAGTCTTTTCCTTTTTTCCTTGATGTGTCTGGCTAATGGTTTATCAATTTTATTTATCTTCCCAAAGAACCAGCTTTTAGTTTTATTGATCTTTGCTGTTGTTTCCTTCATGTCTTTTTCATTTATTTCTGATCTGATCTTTATGATTTCTTTCCTTCTGCTAACTTTGGGGTTTTTTTGTTCTTCTTTCTCTAACTGCTTTAGGTGTAAGGTTAGTTGTTTATTTGAGTTGTTTCTTGTTTCTTGAGGTAGGATTGTATTGCTATAAACTTCCCTCTTAGAACTTCTTTTGCCGCATCCCATAGGTTTTGGTCATCGCGTTTTCAATGTCATTTGTTTCTAGGTATTTTTTGATTTCCTCTTTGATTTCTTCAGTGATCTCTTGGTTATTTAATAGTGTTTTGTTTAGCCTCCATGTGTTTTTATTTTTTAAGATTTTTTCCAGTAATTGATATCCAGTCTCATAGCATTGTGGTCGGAAAAGATACTTGATACAATTTCAATTTTCGTAAATTTACCAAGGCTTGATTTGTGACCCAAGATATGATCTATCCTGGAGAATATTCCATGAGCACTTGAGAAGGAAGTGTGTTCTGTTGTATTTGGATGGAATGTCCTATAAATATTAATTAAATCCATCTTGTTTAATGTATCGTTTAAAGCTTGTGTTTCCTTATTTATTTTTAGTTTGGATGATACGTCCATTGGTGAAAGTGGGGTGTTAAAGTCCCCTACCATGATTGTGTTACTGTCAATTTCCCCTTTTATGGCTGTTAGCATTTGCCTTATGTGTTGAGGTGCTCCTATGTTGGGTGCATAAATATTTACAATTGTTATATCTTCTTGGATTGATCCCTTGATCATTGTGTAGTGTCCTTCTTTGTGTCTTGTAATAGTCTTTATTTTACAGTTTATTTTGTCTGATAATGAGAATTGCTACTCCCGCTTTCTTTTGATTTCCATTTGCATGGAATATCTTTTCCCCATCACTTTCAATCTGTATCCCATCACTTTCAATCTGTATGTGTCCCTAGGTCTGAAGTGGGTCTCTTGTAGACAGCATATATATGGGTCTTGTTTTTATATCCATTCAGCCAGTCTGTGTCTTTTGGTTGGAGCATTTATTCCACTTACTTTTAAGGTAGTTATTGATATGTGTGTTCCTATTACCATTTTCTTAATTGTTATGTGTTTGTTGTTGTAGGTGTTCTCCTTCACTTGTGTTTCCTGCCTAGAGAAGTTCCTTTAGCATTTGTTGTAAAGCTGGTTTGGTGGTACTGAATTCTCTTAGCTTTTGCTTGTCTGTGGAGGTTTTAATTTCTCTGTCAAATCTAGCTGAGATCCTTGCTGGGTAGAGTAATCTTGATTGTTGGTTTTCCCTTTTTATCACTTTAAATATGTCCTGTCACTGTCTTCTGGCTTGCAGAGTTTCTGCTGAAAGATCAGCTGTTAACCTTGTGAGGATTCCCTTGTATGTTATTTGTTGCTTGTCCCTTGCTACTTTTAATATTTTTTCTTTGTACTTAATTTTTGATAGTTTGATTGATATGTGTCTTGGCATGTTTCTCCTTGTATTTATCCTGTATGGGACTCTCTGTGCTTCCTGGACTTGATTGATTATTTCCTTTCCCATGTTAGGGAAGTTTTCAACTATAATCTCATCAAATATTTTCTCAGTCCCTTTCTTTTTCTCTTCTTCTTCTGGGACCCCTGTAATTTGAATGTTGGTGCATTTAATGTTGTGCCAGTTGTCTCTGAGACTGTCCTCAATTCTTTTCATTCTTTTTTCTTTTTTCTGTTCTGCGGTAGTTATTTCCACTGTTTTATCTTCCAGGTCACTTATCCTTTCTTCTGCGTCTATTATTCTGCTGTTGATTCCTTCTAGAGAATTTTTAATTTCATTTATTGTCTTGTTCATCATTGTTTGTGTGCTCTTTAGTTCTTCTAGGTCTTGTTAAACATTTCTTCTATTTTCTCCATTCTGTTTCCAAGATTTTGGATCATCTTTGCTGTCATTACTCTGAATTCTTTTTCAGGTAGACTGCCTATTTCCTCTTGATTTGTTTGGGCTGGTGGGTTTTTACCTTGCTCTTTCATCTGGTGTGTATTTCTCTGTCTTCTCATTTTGCTTCACTTACTGTGTTTGGGTTCTTCTTTTTGCAGGCTGCAGGTTCATAGTTCCCATTGTTTTTGGTGTGTGCTCCCAGTGGGTAAGGTTGGTTCAGTCATTTGTGTATGCTTCCTTATGGAGGGTACTGGTGCCTGTGTTCTGGTGGATGGGGCTGGATCTTGCCTTTCTGGTGGGCAGGACCACGTCTGGTGGTGTGTTTTGTGGTGTCTGTGACCTTATTATGATTTTAGGCAGCCTTTCTGCTAATGGGTGGAGTTGTTTCCTGTCTTGCTAGTTGTTTGGCATAGGGTGTCCAGCACTGAAGCTTGCTGGTCATTGAATGGAGCTGGGTCTTAGCATTGAGATGGAGATCTCTGGGAGAACTTTCACTGTTTGATATTATGTGGAGCTGGAAAGTGTCTGGTGGACCAACATCTTGATCTCGGCTCTCCCACCTCAGAGGCTCAGGCCTGACACTTGGCTGGAGCATCAAGACTGTGCCAGCCACACAGCTCTGAGGAAAAGAGAGAAAAAAGAAAGAAAGAAAGAAAAAAAAAGTAAATAAATAAAATGAAGTTATTAAAATAAAAACATAAAAAATTATTAAAAATAAAATAGTAATAAAAGAATGAAAGAAGCTAGCAACCAAACCAAAAGACACCAATGATAACAAGTGATTAAAACTATACCAAAAAAAAAATTGGACAAAGAGAATCCTTGGAAACATTCTAAAAGCAAATCTACATGGACACAGTCATAGAAAGAAGCATACACATACACATACACATACACAGTCACAAAAAGAGAAAATGGTAAAAAAAAAAGTATATATAGAAGGAAGAGAGCAACCAAATCAATAAACAAATCTACCAGTGATAATAAGCTCTAAATACTAAACTAAGATAAACATGAAACCAGAAAGAAATTAGATGAAGAAAGCAAACCCCAAGTCTACAGGTTCTCCCAAAGTCCACTGCCTCAGTTTTGGGATGATTCGTTGTCTATTCATGTATTCCACAGATGCAGGGTACATCAAGTTGATTGTGTAGATTTAATCCGCTGCTCCTGAGGCTGCTGGGAGAGATTTCCCTTTCTCTTCTTTGTTCGCACAGCTCCTGGCGTTCAGCTTTGGATTTGGCCCCGCCTCTGCGTGTAGGTCGCCGGAGGGCGTCTGTTCTTTGCTCAGACAGGACGGGGTTCAAGTAGCAGCTGACTAGGGGCCTCTGGCTTACCCAGGTTGGGGGGAGGGAGGGGTACAGAATGTGGGGTGAGCCTGTGGTGGCAGAGGCTGGTGTGATGTTGCACCAGCCTGAGGTGTGCCGTGCGTTCTCCCGGGGAATTGTCCCTGGATCACAGGACCCTGGCAGTGACGGGCTGCACAGGCTCCTGGGAGGGGGGTTGTGGATAGTGACCTGTGCTTGCACACAGGCTTCTTGTTGTCTGCAGTAGCAGCCTTAGCTTTGCATGCCCGTCTCTGGTGTCTGCGCCGATAGCCACGACTCGTGACCGCCTCTGGCGCTCATTTAGGTGGTGCTGTTAATCCCCTCTGCTTGTGCACTCCGAATCAATGGTCTCTTGCTTCTTAGGCAAATTCTGACTTTTCTCCTGACTCCCTTCCAGGTAGCTGTGGCGCACTAGCCCCCTTCAGGCTGTGTTCACGCAGCCAACCCCAGTCCTCTCCCTGAGGTCTGACCTCCGAAGCACGAGCCTCAGCTCCCAGCCCCACCCGCCCTGGCGGGTGAGCATACAAACCTCTCGGGCTGGTGAGTGCTGGTCAGCACCGATCCTCTGTGCAGGAATCTCTCCACTTTGACCTCTGCACCCCTGTTGCTGCGCTGTCCTCCGTGGCTCCGAAACTTCCCCGGTCCCAACCCCCGTCTCCACCAGTGAAGGGGCTTCCTAGTGTGTGGAAACCTTTCCTCCTTCACAGCTCCCTCCCAGAGGTGCAGGTCCCATCCCTATTCTTTTGTCTCTGTTTTTCCTTTTTTCTTTTACCCTACATGGCGAGTGTCTTGCCTTTTGGGAAATCTGAGGTCTTCTGCCAGCATTCAGTAGGTGTTCTGTAGCAGTTGTTCCACATGTAGATGTATTTCTGATGTATTTGTGGGGAGGAAGGTGATCTCCACGTGTTACTCCTCTGCATTTTGAAGGTCCCTGACAATTTTTTACTACCTAGAGATAAATTATGCCTGCTAAGTGATCTGAATTGTATTTGAGTTAATTGTTTTATAAGGCATTTGGGAAGGTTTACTGTTCTTTAGCCTGGGTTGTCTTTGGTCAAGAATTCACATCTTATCCTAATCAGAGGCTACAGTTTTGTTTCGGTTTTTTACTTGTTTGTTTGGTTTGATTTCATTTTTTTGTATTTTGTGGGAGGAAAACAGAGCCAAATTTCCTTCCTTCCCCCCATCCCCATGTCATCTCTAGTGTTCAAAACGAGAAGCTTATTATCATTCTTTTAAGTCTTGGAACCACTGGACTGAAGTGGTGATTCACCCTTTTGTCTCTTCACTTTGCTGTGCTCTTTTATATGGTTTTGTAAACATCCAGCTTTCAATTATCACGTGTATTATATATATATGAGATTATATATAAGATCTAAATAATATGTAAGAACAGCTCTTTATGAATACTTAATTAAATATAGTATTTTTCACAAATTCTTTATATGGTATTTATAAACTAAAAGAATCTTTTATCAGTTACTATAAATGTTAATAACAGAAATCTATTCCATAAATAACTTGCTATTTGGAGACAGCAATGAATGCATTTTTCTTAAGAACACAGCAATTATCTTTTAATTTTTAAAATTTTGTTTCAGCTATAAAGAAAAATATTTTTGGTTATAGCCTTTCTTTGACTTTATAAAATGTAATTTCCTCCACAGTTTTAAATTTTGGTGTGATCCAACATTCAACACCACATTTTAACGAAATGGAAATAGAAAAGAAGACTGATCTTATCCAAAACAATTATTCAAGTAAAACACTGTAGAATTTCACTATGGTTGTAGGTAGCCATCTGCAGAGCCCCTGTTCAAAGTCAGTTTACAATATACATACTTGTATTTGCCTGATTTGTAATTAGATCACTGAAATAGCATGAAATTAACCAAATATGTATTTCCTCAAGCTCCAGTAAGAACTATAATTTGCAGCCATATTTTTTGATTATAAGAGAATTAAAACATATAAAATGTGAAAATGTAAGTACCTCATTTTACTAGTATTAACTGTTTATTTATAATTCATTATAAAGGTCTTTGTAAAGCACATTTGTATTCAAATGAACTTCATGTTTTTTCCTTCCATTCCCATCGTTCATTTGTAATATACTTCCGGTGCCTATCTCCGAGCTTTTTATTCATAGCAAGGCTAGGATTACAGCGTTGGAAGGGAGAAGCCTTCCATACTCAGCCATAATATCTATCATCAAAGTGATATAATTCCTACATATAAAACGTCTTGTATATAAATATACACTCAGAAATTACACCCACATCCAGAACGGTTACTACTTAAATTCTTGTTTTTAAAGCAATTTTACTTACAAAAACCTCAAAAATCATAAGTAATCCCACTGTTGAATGAATATATAAATAGTAAAAAGATATCATCTCCTTCCCTACCCATACTCCCAGAGTAAACACAGTTAAAAGTTGGGAGCACATCCTACACTAAAACTTTAGTTGGAGCCAGTTACCTTCTGTGCATTGAAATATAACTGAGGTCCAAGAGCCTTGGAAGTGGCAGTTGCTGGAATCACACTGTCTCGTTTACACTCCATAGATGAGTGGCTAAACAAATTTGGAATCAGGTGTTTTGGAACTTTCTGCACTGAATACATTAAAGAGCCCATAATATAGAGATAAGAAAAGTAAGCAGATGGAACCCAGTGCTGGGAGAGTCATACCAATTAGTCATTTCTACCTGTGGTACTTATTGCCAACTGTACTTTGTTTCCCTTTCAGTTGACCTTTGAGTTTTAAAATTCCTATCTATTCTACCCTACTACAGCTCTTTTAGTGTGACATGCTGATTTATTGGCTGCTCTGGCTGTCAACTCTTTTCTGTTTTCACCATATTATCTTTCCTAATTGGACATCTCCCCAGTGTGTACTGGACAGGATACCTGCCACATTCGCATGCTCTTTTTCTAACAGTTCCCACCTAGAGTCCTCTTTAAAGGATTTCTTCCACATAACTAATCACATACTGCTGATTCCTAATTTTGGGTTCAAGGGTTGGCACGTGCCCCCAGGTAGCCTATCGATTGGAGAGTACCTTACAAGGTGGTCTTTCAAGACACTGCCTACAGCGGAATGATGTGGATTCACTGGAGCATCAGACCTCCTCTCCCATAAAGCTGAACTAGAGAAACAAGGTGGTAGTGTTATAAATGAGATAGCAGAAAAAAGAAAAGCACACATTCCAAAATAGCTGAGATGTATAAAGACTGAGTTCTAGAGTGAATTTCATCAGACTGCTGTTGCTGGAGGATTACAAGGTTATCTAGTTGTCAGACTTCTATGCCTGTTTGTAACCTTATATCCGAGTTCCATTACTTGATGTAACTTAGGTGAGTCTCTCCACTGAAACCAAAAATAAATGTAGTACTCCTACCTCACCTGGTAATTGACCTCTTCAACCTTGTTCCTGGGTAACTTGTATGGGATAGAAAAAATGTATAAATTAACCCTGCCATTCAGCACTCTGTGATCTGTACCCACAGGTACTTCTACCTATGTCTATTTTAGGATCTAATAAGAATGGTCTCCAGGACTTTAATAGATTGTAGTATAAGTAAAGTTACAATATATCATGTTTCATTAACAGACATGCGCCACAGTGAACGTCCCCAAGATGTGCAAGAGAAAGGCTGACAATTGCTCTTGTGTACAGCATTCAGATTTGTGGTTTGGTATAGCTACTTCTGAATTTTAGTTTTATCTTGAAAGTTAAGCTTGGGAATGAAGAGCTTAATGGTATGTTATAATGATTTTGGATTAATAGAAAATGTGAAGTAAATTTTGGCTGTCAGATGAGTAACCTAAAATCTCTAGCTACAGAGAGATTTCAGATTCTGAGTAATCTGCCTAGACAAGAGTAATTATAGGAAGTGAATGCTAACTTTTCCAATGTTTAGTTTGAAATTTGATAACTAAAAGTGAATATTTTTTACTCAGATGCACCATTTTAAGTAATACACTCCACCAAGAGACATGGCTTCACATCCAAATATTCAGCTGCCTTGTAAATATTCTTTTTCTTCTTGTGATGAAGACTTTTAAGATCTACTCTGTTAGCGACTTTCAAATATATTCAGTACAGTATTATTATTATTATTATTATTATTATTGCGGTACGCGGGCCTCTCACTGCTGTGGCCTCTCCCGTTGCGGAGCACAGGCTCCGGACGCGCAGGCTCAGCGGCCATGGCTCACGGGCCTAGTCTAGCGGCTCCGCGGCATGTGGGATCTTCCCGGATCGGGGCACGAATCACGCGTGTCGCCTGCATCGGCAGGCGGACTCTCAACCACCGCGCCATCAGGGAAGCCCAGTACAGTATTATTAACTGTAGTTGCCATGGACATCACATCCCCATGACTTATTTATTTTATAACTGGAATTTTGTACCTTTTTACCCCCTTCACCCATTTCGCCCACCCATACGCCTCCACCCCCAGCCTCTGGCAACCATCAATCTGATCTCTGTATCCATGAGCTTGGTACTATTTGTTTTTTAGTTTACACAGGTAAGTGAGTCATATGTAGGTTATTTGTCTTTCTTTTTCAGATTTATTTCACTTAGCATAATGCCCTCAAGATCCATTCTTGTTGTTACAAATGGCAAGATTTCCTTGTTTTTATGGCTGAATAATATTCCATTTAAATATAAATATATATCACATTTTATTTATCCACTTACCTGTCAAAAGACACTTACATTGTTTCCATATCTTATCTATTATAACTAGTGCTGCCATAAACATGGAGGTGCATATATCTTTTCAAGTTACTGTTTTTGTTTTCTTTGTATGAGTATGCAGAGGTGGAATTGCTGGGTCATATGGTAGTTGTATTATTATTTTTTTGAGTTGGATCCATGCTGTTTTCCATAGTGGCTGCACCAATGTATATTCCAGACAATGCACAAGGATTTCCTTTTCTCTACATCCTTGCCAATGCTTGCTGTCTTTTGCCATTTTGAGAATAGCTATTCCAACAGTTGTGAAGTGATATCTCATTGTGGTTTTTGTTTGCATTTCCTTAATGATTAGTGACGTTGAGTACCTTTTCATGTACCCATTGGCTGTCTGCATGTCCTCTTTGGAAAAATGTCTATTCAGATTCTTTTAATCAGGTTTTTAATCAGATTGTTTGGTGTTTTGCTATTGAGTTGTGTGAGTTTTTAAATATATTTTTGGATATTAACCCCTATCAGATGTACAGTTTGCAAATATTTTCTCCCATTCAGTAGATTGCCTTTTCATTTTGTTGATGGTTTCCTCTACTGTGCTGGAGCTTTTTAACTTGATATAGTCCCACGTGTTTATTTTTTCTTTTGTTGCCTTTGCTTTTGGTGCCAAATCTGAAAAATCATCACCAAGGCCTAACAAGGAGCTTATTGCACATGTTTTTTTCTAGGAGTTTTATGGTTTCAGGTCTTACATTCAAGTCTTAAATCCATTTTTAAGTTAGTTTTTGTGTATGTTATAAGACAGTTGTCTAGTTTCATTCTTTTGCTTATTTCTGTCCAGTTTTCCCAACACCATTTATTGAGGAGACTGTTGTTTATTCTTGGTTCTCCATTGTATATTCTTGGCTCCTTTGTTATAAATTAATTTCCCATATATGCATGGGCTTATTTCTGGCCAACTCTGTGATTCTATGGTGACTTCTCATCATACAACCCAGCAGAACTGGCTTGAGTCTGTTTGGCCTAGGGGTGAGCCAGTCTCAGCCCATCTTTAGGAGTCTGGATAAGAGACTGACCGGGCTTGGTGGTCAAAGCTATGGAACGTGAAATGTAGGATTATAGGAGCCATGATTCCAGTCCTACAGAAGAAACTAGTCTGAACAATTCAAGCAAATATTCAGAGACTGGGTGAAATATGTAGAAACTGAGTTCTGTTGGTGTTTGAATTCTTGGTCCCTGTTGTCCCTGTGGTAATATCATGCTATGGTTTGATTTTCTGAGTTGATGTGTTCTCCTTTTCCTTAAGGTAATTCAAATTAGATTTTTGTTACCAATCTGATTAATATAGATGTCAAAATTAAAAGGATTATTTAACCCAAAGCAGGGTTCACAACATGAAAATTATGAGAGAAGATTGGAAATAAATGTCTGGCCCACTTACAGAGATTTAGTTCTTCTACAAAGAGGTGGGGATGTGCTAGATTAAGCTTTTTTAAAAAAAATCATATTTATGAAATTTTGTTGAGGCTTCTATTTGAAGTCTGATTAAAATAAACAGGGCAAGAAAGAAATGATCATCTGTAAACTGAGCCAGAGAGTGATTTATAAGTGTGGGACCAAGCCTGAACCATCACAGGGACCAAGCCTGAACCATAGCAAGCGAATCTTATTAAAATTTCAGAATCGTGGTGAGAGTTTGTTTGCACTAATATAGTATTAAACTAAGAAGATATAAGCATGCTTTCCTTTCATCTCTCAGAATTTCTGTATGCTCACTGAGGATGTTCTGTTACAAAGAATGAGACAAATTTAAGTCAAAATGCCACTCTTTTATTAACTAGGTTGATTCTTAGCTATTATGAGTCTACCTGGTAAGGAGAGTCTGTCCATTCCAAATCCAAACTGTGATATGTTTGCCCTAGCAATGCTACAGGAGTGAGTCACTGGGTTGTGGCTTTATAAACACTGTACAGATTCCTCGAATTTCTTGTTAACTGCCCTGACACTGGTCCATTGCCTATATTTCGGCTTGAGGAATTTTTAAGAAATATAAATCTTATTTTTAACATTGCCCTGTTTAAATGTAGTCAATGAATATCATTAGTCCTCAAGATAAAGTACAAACCATTAGCAGAAATTACAGTATTTCTGGTTTCCATTTCGATATTACTTTCTTTAGGGAACTTTCTTTAGCTTCCAATGCTGGACTGGATATTGTCTCCCTTCATTGTGAGCTTATCTCCAAATAAATACTCTGATTGTCATACTTCCTGTAATCAATCATAATTTCCTAATAGCTCCATGTAACCCTGCTAGAATAGAGATCTTTGAAACTGGAGATTTTTTTTTTTATTACTGTATTTACCATTTGTCTAGAACAGTGCCTGAAACAAATATAATACATACAAAAGTATTTCTTTAATAATTAATAGTTTAAAATCACATATTTAGCTTAAATGTAAAAAGCGTGGTTAGGCTACCAAATGATATATTCAAGTTTTCTCTTGCTTTCAAGCCTTAAGATGTCTAATTAATATAACTCTCCTATATTGTATAAGGAATTGATAGTAATCTGGTAAAAAATATCAGAAAACTGGTTAGGGAAGTTAAAATTCTCTGTGGATCTTGTCTTGAAATTCTAATCTCTTCTGAAGTGATATAACTATTATATTGCCAGTGAATTAAAAGAGATCATTCCATAAACTTAACTTAAGGTTACTGCCTAATGCATAAAGTTTAACTTTTTACTTCCCCAGGTGAGGGTGAAATGATATGATTACAGTTCATCTGAAATCTAAAATTGGCTCAAACCAGTGTGATCTCTTTAAAATGATAAAAGGAAAATGATGTAATGTTTTGTATGTCACATTTAATTCTGCTCTAGTCTTTAGAGTGACCGATCTTGTGAGTTTATGTTTGAAGTTTTACAAAAGGAAATGGAGCGTTGAATGGGCTATATCCAGTCAATTTCGTTAATCAAATGAGCGAAAAAGAGTTTAAATCTAACAAAAATTATATATTCTTCATATTTCACTATAAAATGGAGCAGTAAAACTCTCAAAAATATGCATGATTATTGCTGGTGATTTGAAATAATGTGGAAAATAACCCAATTTTCTGTTTTGATGTTGCACCTGAAATAATAAATGCAAAATAATGTGAATAACAGGTCAAATCAACTGTTTACACCCACTTTGAAAAATTGATATCTATTCATGGCACTAATATGTACAATAGTATTAAATGAGGATCTGCTAGTAACAGAATTTTTTGAAATTAAAAATGTAAAACCCAATTCAAGTAAGGGTAGAATTTCTGTCTTTTCCTTTAATCATTAAATTTGAGTCAAATTAAGAATCATATAATTTTTGATATTATTCTCCAATTTTATATATGAAGTACCAAATGCCACATTTCTACCTTATTTATTTAACAATTTTTGATTCTCAGGAGTTGATTTATTGATCAATAAAAATGACTTCATGCAATATGAAATATAGAGAGTGGAATTTCTGAGAAAATTCTGACCTTAGTTAACTAATATGCTCTAAATATCTGTGGGAGCAGTGGGGTTGGTTAATGGTTTTTCCTGAGCAATTTCTATAAGAAAAAAACTTTAAATGCTTTTTATTTACTTTTGGTAGGTGGGTAGGAAGAGGAGCAGTGACTATAAGCGCTGAAAATATGAAAATGCAGAGCATAAAACAATGAATGAAAGCAGTTCCTTGAGCATGAAAGAATCCATTTTATTCCAAATTAGCCCTTTAGTTATTTCTTAACTATATTTGTAAGTAAAATTTTTTTCAGTCGTTTAATTAAGGTAACTGGAGATTCACATGTGATTGTAAGAAGTAATACAAAGAGAGTTCCCTTGTATACTTTGCCCAGTTTCCCCCAGTGGTAACATTTTGCCCAATTAAAGTACAATGTCACAATCAGAATATTGACATAAATACAGTCCTGGAATTTTTATAAAAGCCTGGAATGTAATGGTTTTATTTTGGCAATTTATTTTCCTTTTCATATAGTTTCCTGCTGTGGACCAATATTATAACTGAAGTTAAATAGTGTTTATAAAAAATCAATGTAATTCATAACTTGTAATCATTTTATTCATTCAAAGAATATTTTACATATACATATATATATACATATACATATACATATATATATATGTATATGTGTATATATATATGTATATGTATATATATATATATTGGGCTGGCCAAAATATTCGTTTGGGTTTGTCATGTTATGGGAAAACCCAAAGGAACTTTTTGGCCAACTATATATATATATATATATATATATATATATATATATAAAAAATATATTTAGTTGGTTTCTAATGCCACTTGATAAACATACAATTGGCTTGGTGCCATATTTAACATACAGAGTGGAGGGAGACGGCAAGACATGTCATCCATGCTGAAGATGGCATACAACATACAGAGAGCAGTATTCAAGATACAGAGAAAGGAATATTTGACAGAGATGATAATCTACTGTGCCTGTCTGCCAGACATCAGTTACAACCCCAGGGCAGATAGACCCAAAATACACGCTTTGATAATTGTGATAATTGGGGCATTTCTTCATATTTATGAGGATCATTTTGGACTTTGAGAACCCAGCCAGCTGCTCACAGGCACCTTTGTGTTTGTCAAGTTGGAGCCTGTGTTATTCTTCTCAAAAGTTCTCCTTGCTTAGTAGTGCAGTGTCAGTCTTCTTTTTATTTAAAATGTTTTCATTAATTTATTTTGTTTTTCCTTTTTTCTTTTGCATTATAACTTTAAATGCATATATTTATATATGATTTATTGTTTTCTATTATAATGTTGCATAATATTCATTCTAGTGGTAATTACATTTTTTAACTTTGATAATTCATCTTATGTGGGTTTTCTTTCATAATGAATTACTCTGTCAGGACTATTCTTGACCAGAGTCAAAGGGTCCAAAGATAAGTGCTCAGGATATTTCTTGCAATGGGTTTAGATAACTTTCAGTAGACCTTCCACATGAATCTAATATTTAATGAATAATTTCCTTTACTCTTACATAGGAAATATTGCTGCCACTATGGCCCTCATAGTTTTCTTGGTGAGGTAAAGAAGCAGCCAGTGACATGGCACATGGCTTTTGAAGAATTATCAATCCTTAAGACATTATTCATCTTTGAGCAATATTGTCGATGTTGAAGATAGAGCAGCTACAGGTCCTATCATCCTCTCACACCTTGTTGCATTTTATTACAAGAAGTAGGGGGAAAAGAGTATGTATAATTATAGGTTTACATTCTCCAAGTACAGAATTGAATCCATGAAAACTATCAAAACATATTTTCTGCATCATTTCTTTTACACAAAGTGATGCCAAGTAGCAAACCGTTACACAGACATTTTGGGGGTAACAGTAATTTACAATATAATAATATTAATGTTCTTTAATTATGTCTAAGAGAATAGAAAATTAGGATAACTTAGGTTCAATATTAGGATATCTTATAATATCTAAGATCTAGGGCATTCCTGAAAAGTGGAGAGCCGGTAGAAATTGGATAAAAGAATGAAGCCAAGGCTTCCCTGGTGGCGTAGTGGTTGAGAGGCCCGTGTACCGCAAAAAAAAAACAACAACAAAAGAATGAAGCCATAGACCAAAATGTGGAATAGTGCTGTTGCTAACTCTTACTATATAGTCTTCTGCACAGGAGCTGGGGGCCTCCAGGACACCTACCTCTGCCCAGCACCACCAGCAGGGTGGGGGTGGAAGGACCTCAGCAGATCAGCCAGAGGGGTGGAATGCTCCCACGCTGTGCATTCTTTCCACACCCACGTCCTGGCCCAGGCAGAGGCAGCTATATTTTCTTTTTTTTTTTTTTTTTTTTGCAAAACATTACACAATTTTTTTATTATTAAATGAGAAAATCTCATTTGTTACATCGTCACATTGCTAGTCAGAGAAATGCTGCAGTGATGAAGAAAGTCAATGTTGGATCAACCAGAGTCCTCATTTCTACAACATTCATTTAACAAAGAAATAATGTTCAACACAGCCCAACACAACATTCTTGGTTTTCTTCATATTGAAGTTCCCCAAAAAAATCATCTTCTAATGGGGTATTTTACTACATAAATTATAGTTCTTCATTTTTACAATTCACCCCAAACTGTATGAGAGATGTATCACACTAAAATTTCTAAAGCTGTTAGGAAATCCTTCACACATCGTCGTCATCTGATGTGTCACTGCTACTTGTCTCTGTGTCATCATTCTCAATAGTGGGTTTGAAAGTGCTGTTTTTCCAGGGTCCAAACTTGAAGTCACAGATCAGGCCATTTTTCAAAATACCATTTTTCCTCAGACCGTTCTTCTGTAACTGTTCACTAATAACCTGGAATTCTCTCATTTCATCCTCAGTTAAGGGAGCACATGTTTCATCATTTTCACTGTCTTCTTGCCAGCCCATCTCCTTTAACAATCTGTGTTCTGCTTCAAGTGAACTAGAAAGAACATCAGTTTGTGGGAAGGTTGAAGACCGAATGATCTGTTGGGAAATTACCGAGGCATTGCCATTCTCTTGTGGAATTTCATTTTCATCAAAGTTTCGGTTTATATCCCTTTCTTGGTGAGTACTATTGCTGTTATGCAAATTAAATGAGTCGTCATCCTTTTCTGAGCCCGCATGGCTTTCATCTTCATGTTCCTCTTCTACTCTGTCCCTTTTCAATGCTTTCAAAAATTCACTCTTCTTATCAGTGCGCATACGTGTCAGTTTGGTTAGACGAGGCTGCTGATTAAGTTTGTCAACAGGTGAAGAGGAATTTGAGCGATTACACTCTTTCACTGAAGTTGTTGATGGACTAAAATTCTTGGCAGTTGATTTAAAAGTATTAAAGTTTCCGACACCATATGTAGACTCATGAGGGAAAGAAGTCCCAACTTTATTTTCTTTAGTTTGGCTTTTCCACTGTGTAGGTTTTGTAGGTGGAGCAGCAGGTTTAGGGACTAAGCCTTTATAAACACTTGGACCAGTCCCATTCTTAACTGGCTGTGACTGAAGCTTTCCTACTACTGGGAATCCAGATAGCTGTAAGTCTTTTGTATTACCTTTCTTAATGACCAGCATCCTTTGAGTTCTAGATTTAGGATTCGGGGGATATTCTGGAAGGAAGTAGCACTAGAAAAGTTCTACTGAAGTCCTTCCTAAAATTCTCTCATGTCTTCCTGAGGAACATAGCTATTTTAAATGTTGCAATGGGGAAAACAATATTTGGGAACCCAGGGGGTAAAGTAAGAAAGGAATAGTGAAGTGTGATACAATGAAAGTTTCATTGTATTCCTATGGGAAGTACTGGGAATTTAACAATTAATCAAGCCACAATTAACCATTTTCTTTTTTCTAATGCAGACACACTTTTTAGTTTACCTAAGACACAGTAAAGAGTACATCCTCCTTTTAAACATCTTTTCAACTAGTGCCCAAAATCCTTTGACCAACCCTGAAACAGGAGAACCAAAATCTTTATATTAATACATTTTATTCTCAATATTTTCAAAGATGTATTTGCCTTTAAATCATTTCTAAAATTATTATATTAACCAAGGATCAGTACCAATAGTATCGATAGGTAGTTTTATATGACAAATGCTCACTAACATTCTTGATTTTTTATTTACTTTCATTTTAATCAAATCCAAATTATTCCTAATTTCTTAGAGATTTTATTTAACACCTTCCAGGTGGTTCTATATTCTTATGCAATCAGCTGTTCCCAGAAAAACTGAATAATAAGGAAACATACCTAAGAGAGGAGCTTGGGAGATTTTTTTGGTTGGGTATGTGTGTGTCTGGGCGTGTAGGCCCCATACACCTGCAGCTAAAGATTTATTCTGATTTGGTTCTCTCTCATACTCAGGATTTAAAGATGGAAAATCCTCAGCCTCAAACTGTTTGCGTTCTCTCTTGTCTGCTTTCCTCCCCGTTTCACTGTCAGGTATGCTGTTTTCATGTAGGCCCTGGCTTTTTCCAGAATGAAAAATACTGCTACGAGAACGGGAACTTCCACCATGGTATCCCCCTCGATGATTTATGTTTTCAGTACCATTTCTTCCATGTGTACGCCATCCATTTTTTTCTTTCCTTCCAAAGTTACCTCCATTAGGACGTCCAATTCCAGAATCAAAGCCATCTGAAGAGTTGTGTCGTCGACGATTCACATCATAACGATTTTCTGTCCATGAAAAGTTTTCAGAATGCTTTTCAAAATTCAGTGACGACTTTGTTGATGATGGTGGGGTAGGAAAATTAAGCCAGGCTGGAGCAAAGTCATGCTGCGCCATTTAGGTCCAGTCTCTCCAACTCAGCGAAACAAGGCTTCAACACCTCATGGCAAGTCCCATACGGTACTTACAAATTCCAACAGGACTGCACAGGAAGGTGTTGGGTTTTTCTCTGTAATCTTTATGTTTTCCAGTTTGTTTTTTTATTTTGTATCCTCTGAAATAAAATCCAAGTTCTTTGAAGATACTTAACCTATGGCTACTTGACATAGAGTTACTTCAGTCAGCTACCCATACTTCTGTTTTAAAGTTTTCATATGGTTATCTCCAGAATTAGCCAAGTTCCTTGGATTTAAGATTTTAAAGTCTTCTTTATTATTCCATGTACTTGTCACTGTTGTACTTATCCACTCCAGATGAAATATCCAATTTACGAGCCAAAAAGCAAAAACAAAAAGAAAATTTCACATCTGAAGAGCATTCCTAAACATCAGCATAAACAGAGACACACAGCTATCTCAATACTACCGTGCTGCTGGGAAACTGCAACATCTTAAATTTCCATGTAAATAAAAGATAAAAGCAAAAAAACTGTATTCGTTCAATGTCTTCATTTAGAAAAGCTGTCCCATTGTGACATGAAAAGGGCTGAGGTCAAAAATTCCTAAAACTTTAAATAAAGGTAAAAATAAACTGCCATGAAACTTCAGCAATATTTAAACAGTAATTTGAAACTGCAGAGAAATTACTCAGTACACAAATCAAACATATCTTACAGTTCTGGCTGAAGAACACCAACAAGAGGGGAGGGATTGGGGGGCGGGGGAGGGCAAAAATACTACCAGCTGAAATACTTTAACCAGTTATATAATCCGTTTGAACCAAAATACTGAAGAAATGCCTGGGTCTCTTTAAAGCTTGTAGAATTGTTCACTACTACCAATTCACTTCAGAGATGATTCTTGCCAATTTTAATAAACTTCTGGGGCAAAATTATCCAGAAACATTGTAATTCCAAAATGGCCACTTGAAATATCCGGGGCCTTTTACACAAAACCTAGAAGATGATCTTCATATCTGAGTAATTCAATCACCTTCTGCGACACCAAAGGTGCCCCTGGCCTGGGGGTGCCGCTGCGCTCGATCCCAGGAGGAGGTTTTCGGTACTTTGAATAATCCCCTTTTGCCGCTTTTCCCTCCCCCACAACCAGTCTCAGTCCCAAAATGGCCAGAGGCAGCTATATTTTCTTCCTCCAGAAGTGAGTAGTAAGTTTGAGAACTTGGGCACAGAGGTAGGGCAGAACCCTTGATAACTGGAAATAGCCTGGAGCAATGCTGCCTTCAGACATAACAGGAACAGTAACCACCAACCAATAACAATACATACGAAGGTAGACACGCAACACAGAATCAATAAGTATTTGCAGAAATACAGTACCACTAAAGACACACAGAAAACTGAACACCAAACTTAAAGCGGAGGGAACCATAGTTAACGGAGAAAAAAAAAAAGGTAAAATTTACAAAAAGGATTGTCTGTATGTATTGTAATACACATGAGACTGTATCATACCAACAAAAAATAAAGCTGCAACACAGATAATGTAAATGAACACTTGGACAACAAGGTTTAAAAAGAAATCAAACAGAAGAGCTCAAAATGTGAGCTAAAAATCAAACAGGAATAAGAGGAGGAGTGAATTCATGAGACTGCATGGTCAAGCTGAAGAATATTTCTGGAATGCAGGAAGTATGTTTCAAAGCACAGAGGGAAGAGACCTAGAGAATGGGTATAGAATATGTAAGATCTGTCTAATGGAACAGAAAAATAATATGAGAGTAAAACACATACATGTGTGTACGTACATAATGAAATTTCAAGACACTAAAAATATAGAGAAAACCCAAAAACATTCCTTAGAAGAAATATCAGATCCTCCACAAAAGAAAAAGAATCACCATAACCTCAAACATTTGACAATACTATCTTGAAGGAGGTAATAGAAAATTATATAAAATTTCTGACTATTTGGAATCTAGGATTCTATACTTAACTAAATTATATCCACTCTGTAGGAAAAATAGAAGTACTTTCACATATGAAAGTTTATATTTTGATGGACTCTGCACATTTATTATGGATAAAACCTCTGAAATATTTCCTAAAGGTATGAAGGAAGACAATAGAGCGGAAGACAATATGAATCTAAGAGGAATAATTGAGAACCAGTAATTATTTGTAAAATATTAGTAAACTTATCATGAATATAGAATATTTAGACATATTAAAAAGTATAGTGGGGGCTTCCCTGGTGGCGCAGTGGTTGAGAGTCTGCCTGCCGATGCAGGGGACACGGGTTCGTGCCCCGGTCTGGGAAGATCCCACATGCCGTGGAGCAGCTAGGCCCGTGAGCCATGGCCGCTGAGCCTGCGCGTCCGGAGCCTGTGCTCCGCAACGGGAGAGACCACAACAGTGAGAGGCCCGCGTACTGCAAAAAAAAAAAAAATAAATAATAAGTATAGTGGTAAAAAACACAGGCATTGACCCAAACTGACCACTGGAATCCCAGCTTTACCACTAATTAGCTGTATTACATTGGACCTATTTCTTAACTTCTTTCTGATTCACTGTCTTTATTTATAAAATGGAGAAAACTAATATAGTCACCTCATGAGAATATTGTATTAAATGAGTACTTGTTAAATGCTGAAAACAATGCCTAGCAAATGATAAGCACTCAATAAATGTTAACTATGGTTATTTTTAGTGTAAAAATTAATAGTTTTGAACTAAAATTGCAGGTATTGTGGGGTTTATTTGGGACATGGAATGACTTTTTTGATGTTTTTATTTTGATATAATAGGTGACATGGATGCCAGTTGACTTTTGTCATTGCTAGAAATATATCCATTTAGGAATGTGTGTTCAAAATGTAGTCAGAGTTAGTTTCTGCTTTTTGCAACCAAAGAACCTGGTGCAATTTTCTCCTTGTCTGTCCCCAGAATTATCCTTCCCTTTGTTGTCCATTCTGCAGTCAACTGTAAGTTTCTTGGGGGAAATTAGTGACTTCCTGTAAAGCATATCATACTTCTGTGTGTTTGTGTGGGAAAAAATTGTATTCTTTTGGGAAAGTTAATTTAGTATTGATTTCTTTTCTAAGTCACAATATTCAATTTATTAAAATAAATGAAGTGACATTAAGGGGGATGAGACATTTATTTTTACATAAGAAAACATGGCTTTAAAAGACTGAGACTCCTAGAATTTTACTTTATAAGTCTCTACAAATTTATTTTTCTATAATCTAAAATGCAAAATCCTTAGCATAACACATAAAATCCTTAATTCAGCCATTACCTAAATTCCTAGCATTCTCTGCTGTCCTTCCCTTGTAAATTTCAATAAGAAATTACATTAACCTGCCTTGTCATCTTGCCTTTTTGCCTTTGCTCAATACCCTCATTCTGTCTAAAAAGCCCACTCCTTTCCAAGTAGAAACAAAAAATGTGTGTATATGTGTGTATGCATATTTATGTATGTATACATATATAGACAGTAAAAAGTTATACTTGCATGAATGAAGGAGCAAAACTGCCGTCTTCTCTAAGATATCTTACTAGATTCCCCACTATCAGGAACCAGAAATAAATATATGGACTTTGGTAGTGGAAGGAGGGAAGGGATCAGGATTTATAAATTGGACACTGCGCACTCCCTCCCCAAACTAATTAACAGGCATTGTATATGAATGAGCTCAAGACTTCACTGACCAGATCTGGGGGTGTCATGCATATAGATGGTCTCTTAGAGCCTGGACCATGTAATACAAAAGACTATTTTTCATTTACACATTACCCTCTTTCTCCCTTTATCATTGTGCTTTAGTCCTTTAACTCCTTCTCTTTACTTACCTGCTCATTCTCCATTTCTCTCTTCCAGGTAAGGGACTTTTCCCCAGAAATTGATAATTGCCTGGTCTGCCCTTAGGACTTAAGAACATTATGGACTCAAGCATGGGTTATGAGTATAGGCATTTCCTGCTTTTCAGGTTCCAGTTTCTGTTTATTCCCAGGGTCTTAACAGTGATACGTCTAACATTGAAAGAGTTAATCTCCAACAGTCCATTTTAGGACCATACATGAGATAAGCATTCCCCCTGCATGTGTAAGACTCAGTCCTTCAAATTTTTAAAAAACGTCCCACTCATTTCTGATTTTGAGTTCCCTTGTAAATTATTTTTCTCAGCTTGTGGTTGAGAAATGCTGTCTTTAATCATCTCTCCCTTCCCCATTTCCAAGTTTCACGCCACATAATATTTTGCTTCAGAACTGGACAGTGACAAGAAAGTGTTCTTCTTTAGTTATTTTTTCTACCTGGGAGTTATTAATTTCCTTCCTTCTTTTTTCCTTTTATTTATGCTTATTTTCCATTCAACTTAATTTTATTACATATTAAAGTTCTGGATTTCATTTAAGAACGTTGGAGTTACTTGTTAAAAATATGTATTCCATCTGCTCTATTGGCTTCAAAGCTTGTTTAGTATATTTTTAAAGTTTCTATAACAGCTCTTCCTTTCTAACATAATGAAAGGAAAAGAGTAGACCTTAATATCCTCCTGTAACTTAAGAAGGCAAAACAGTCTGCCTTTTTGGTACTATACGCCAACAGTCTCTGTGGAGGTTTGGAGGGGAGAAGAGCTCCCTTCCAACTGTTTCTGAGGGTGCACACAGCCTTAGAGAATCACAAGGATGCTGGCACAGCCGTTCACCAGTCTGAATGGCAGTTGAGATGGAATTTCCTATGACTCCAAGCTACAGCACAGAAAAATCAGTCCCATGATTGAGTGGTGTGAGGGCAGATCAGGTGGGGCATCATGCTACCCAGCTCCATCTCTCTTTGGCTCTTCCTGGCTGAGCGACATTTCCAGGATGCGTGACAGGCAGCTTCTGCCTCATGCTACAGGGAACATATGTCCTCTGAGACAGAAGACATGTCTGAGAGGTTTGGCTTTATCAGAATGACCTTCACACTGAAGAACTGAATTAGAAAATGATACCTACTTAGTGCAAAAAAAAAAATTGGTGGCTATTTCTGCTTTAATAAAAATAAAAGGCAAATGGAAGAGAAGCACTTATTGCAAATCTGTTGTTTCAGTTAGAACTGGAAACACTGGCTGACTCATGAAGTGATTATTTTATGCTAGCGGTGGATCTGAAGTCGTATACATTTCAAACATTTGTCATGCTCTTCAGTTATTATCCTGTCAGTGTACTCAGCACCTTAAAAACAAATGGGCGTCAGGAAAGCAATTAGAAATGTAGTATGTATTATTCTATACTATGCTTCGTTTTCATTTCTTTTTTATTTGTTTATATGGTAGAATAAGTGCATAGCCTCTCAAATGCCGATCTGCTGCACAAATGATGTAAGTAGTGGATTTTTCTTTGAGGTAGTACCACTGTGATTGGTGGTTTTATTTTAACACATATTTTCCGATCACTTTGACTTGGGCACTGATGGAGATGGCTCTGGGCAAGCATGCACTCTCCCTTACTCGTTGGCAGGGCAAACGGAGGTGGAGATTTAACATCAGGGTCTTAAATAAGGAAAAGAGTACTTTTTAAGGGGAAAGTTGGGCAGAGAGAAGAACTTTTTAGAAAAAGTGACAAAACTCGCTGTCCCCATTTCCTTATTCCTTATCCCTGGCTTCAAGGCAGGATCATTTTGGACTGCATATTTCTTTCAAAATGGACATTCTTAAGACCATTTAACCTAGTTATCGGCCTTGAGATTAAGTGTGGGTTGGGGGGCACTGCATAGAATGGTCTCCAGGCAGCATTTAACCGAGTGAGCATTTAACCAGCCCACACACTGGGAACTGGGAGTTGGCCCTCTCGGTGATCCTTCTTTTTTTTTTTTTTTTTGCGGTACTCGGGCCTCTCACTGTTGTGGCCTCTTCCATCGCGGAGCACAGGCTCCGGACGCGCAGGCTCAGCGGCCATGGCTCACGGGCCCAGCCGCTCCGCGGCATGTGGCATCTTCCCGGACCGGGGCACGAACCCGCGTCCCCTGCATCAGCAGGCGGACTCTCAACCACTGCGCCACCAGGGAAGCCCTGGGTGAATATTTTAATATTGTGTTTCATAAATGAGGTTTCTGACTAATGAATTGCCTAATTTTTTTTAAAAAGTAAATCTATTGTAGGAAAACCACTATGCTTTATGCTCTCCATTTCATTTTGATTAAAAGTACTATTACAGTTAAAAAAAGGAAATTTTATTGATAGCTTGATAAAGAGCTCTTTAAAAGCATATTTTAAAACTTCTCTGAAAATTAGTACATTCTTATTTTTATAATGGTTGGTTTCCTATCTACTAGACTGCTTTTTAAGTACCACAGAAAAGGATTAGTTCCTCATGCGTTCAGACACCATCATGTCTTAGAAAGTACAGTTCGAGATGGGGCTGATTAATACTTTAAATGACAGAAATGAAACCGTTTCATACAATGATCTTACATGGCTCTCTTCCATTACTGTTTTAGTTTTCCAATTGTTTGTTTCCTTTATATTCTCATTTTCAACTTCTAAACAAGTACCACCTTTGGGCCTTGTGCAACTTGTTCTTCTGTTTCCATATCATGAGGCAAAGCTGGAATAAACCCTATACTAAAATTTGAATAAGCTTCTTGTTTTGGTCCATTTAGCCCCATCTTTCTGATAATTATTGTTAATGCCTTACATATTTCATCCTTCGTAAGTCTAACTATATATAACTTGCCAGTTAGTATTTTTCCTTTTTTTACATTGTTAAATTTTATTATCGTTTTTTATTGAACTGTCGTTGATGTACATTAGTATGTTAGTTTTGGGTGTACTACATAATTTGACATTTGTGTATATGATGAAATAATCACCATGCTAAGTCTAGGAACCATCTGTCCCCAAACAAGGTTATTACAATATTATTGACCATATTCCTTATGCTGTATATTATATCCCCATGACTTACTTATTATATAACTGGAGGTTTTGTTCCTCTTAATCCCCTTCATCTATTTCCCCCAACTTCCCACCCCCCTTCCCTCTGGCAGCCAACTCTGTATCTATGAGTCTTTCCTTTTTTTCTGTTTTGTTTTTTGGATTCCACATATAAGTGAGATCACGTGTATTTGTCTTTGTCTGATTTATTTCACTTAGCATAATACCCTTTAGATTCATCCATGTTGTCTCAAATGGCAAGATTTTCTTTTTTTATGTTTGAGTAATATTCAATTGTACACATATATTCCATCTATTTTATCTGCTTGTCTATCAGTGGACACTTAGGTGCTTTCATATTTTGACTATTGTAAATCATGCTGCAATGAACATTGGAGGGCATATATCTTTTCAAAGTTTAGTGGTTCTGTTTTCTGCAGGTAAACACCCAGAAGAGAGATGGCTGGACCCACTGGCAGTTGTTTTTCTTAATTTTTTGAGGAACCTCCATACTGTTTTCCAGAGGTTGCGCCAATTTACGTTCCCGCCAACAGTGCGTGAGGTTTCCTTTTTCTCCACATTCTTGACGCTTATTTGTCTTTTTGATATAGCCATTCTGACAAGTGTGAAGTGATATCTCCTTGTGATTTTGATGGCATTTCCATGATAGTGATGTTGAACATTTTTTCATGTGTTTTCTGGTAGTTTTTGTACTTTGTCTCCATTCCTTTCCTCTTTTCTTACTGTCTTCCATTGTGATTTGATGACTGTTTTTAGTGTTATGTTTGAATTCCTTTCTCTTTATTTTTTGTTTCTTTATTGTAGGTTTTGGGGGTTCAGTTACCATGAGGTTCCTAAATAATAACCTATATGTGTAGCTACCTATTTTAAGTGATCTCTTAAGCTTGAACACATTCTCACAGCCCTGCATTTTTACCACCTCATGTTTTAGGTTTTTGATGTCATATTTTGCACCCTTTTATTCTGTGTATCCCTTAACTACTTTTTGTAGATATAGATGATCTTACTACTTTTGTCTTTTCATCTTCCTGCCAGCTTCCCAAGTGGTTGATCCACTACCTTTACTCTATGTTTGCCTTTACCAGTGAGATTTTTCCTTTCATAATTTTCATGTTTCTAGTTGTGGCCTTTTCTTTTCCACTTAGGAAAGTCCTTTTAAGATTTCTTGTAAGGCCTATTTAGTGGTACTAAACTCTTTTAGCTTTTGCTTGTCCGTAAAACTCTCTTATCTCTCTTTCAATTCTGAATGATAACCTTCCTGTGTAGAGTATTTTGGGGTGGTTTTTTTCCCTTTCATCACTTTCATGCCACTCCCTTGTGGCCTGTAGAGTTTCTGCGGAAAAGTCAGCTGACAGTCTTATGGGAGTTCCCTTGTGAGAAACCCATTTCTTTTCTCTTGCTGCTTTTAAGATTCTCTATCTTTAATTTCTGCCATTTTAATTACAGTGTATCTTGGGTGTCAAACTCTTTGGGTTGATCTTGTTTTGGATCCTCTGTGCTTCCTGTACCTGGACATCTGTTTCCTTCCCCAGGTTAGGAAAGTTTTCAGCTATTATTGCTTCAAATAAGTTCCCTGCCCCCTTTTCCTTTCTCTTCTCATTCTGGTGCACTTATCATGTGAATCTTAATACACTTGATGTTGTTCAAGAAGTCTCTTAAACTGTCGTCATTTTTAAAAAGTCTTCTTCTTTCTTCAGTTCAGCTTCAGTGATTTCCACTACTCTGTGTTACAGTTTGCTGATCCGTTCCTTTGTATCATCTCATTTACTGCTGATTCCTTCTAGTATGTTTTTGATCTCAGTTATTGTATTCTTCAGCTCTGTTTGGTTCTTTATAATATCTAATTCTTTGTTCAACTTCTCACTGTGTTCTTCCATTCTTCTGCTAAGTTAACAGAGCACCGTTATGATCATGACATTGAATTCTTTGTTGCATAGATTTCTTATCTCCACTTAGTTCTTTTTCTGAGGCTCAGTCTTGTTCCTTCATTTGGAACATATTCCTTTGTCTTATTATTTTGCCTAAATCTTTGTGCTTATTTCTATGTATTAGGCTTATTTGTATGTATTATAGAATGTGGGACACAGCCTTGTGTAGGTGATGTCCAAGGAGGCTTAACAGCACACTTCCCTCTGGTCACCAGAGGTATATGTTCTAGGAGCACCCCCATATGGGTCACACGTGATTTCTGTTATGGTAGGTTCACTAATGTGGGCACGCTAGTAGGCAGGGCTTGCCCCTGGTCTGGCTGGCTGACACAGTCTGATCTTGTGGGCAGGGCTGGGTCCCAGTGCAGCTAGTTGACTGCCCCAAGGGCTCCTGGGTCTTGTCCCACTGGTGGGCAGGCCCAGGTTCTGGTATGGCATGCTGCATGGCCCAGGGGCTCTCAGGGCTGTTGCAGCCCCACTGGTCAGCAAGGTTGGGTCCTACCATGGTCTGCTGCATGTCCCAAGGGATCCCAGGGCTTGTGCCAGCCCACTAGTGGCTGGGGCCATGTCCCACAGTGGCCTGCCGTTGGCCTGAGGGAGCCAGGGCTGGTGGTGGCTTGCTGGTGGTTGGGTAAGCCCCAGGTGCCGATAGGCTAGAGGGAGGATTCCCAAAATGGTACTTGCAAGCCCCAGTGTCCTCATGGTAGAACAAATTCCCCAGAATGGTTGCTGCAGTTCCATGTCCTCAGGGGGATTCCCAGTTTCCTCCTGCCTGTCCAGGAGGCTCTACAAAATCAGCAAGTGGGTCTGACCCAGGCTTCTTTCAAATTACTGCCTCTGGGCTGGGACTGGAGCATGTAAGATTTTGCGTGAGCCCTTTGAGAGCGGGATCTCAGTTTTCTACAGCCATCTGGCTCTCCCATAAGTAAACCCTGCTGGCCTTCAAAGCCAGACATTCTGTGGGGCTCATCTTCTTGGTGTGGGACCATCCTCTTCCCGGGCTGGGGAGCCTGATGTGGGGCTCAGAGTTCTTGCTCCTTTGAGAGAACCTCTGCAGTTGTAATTATCCTCCTGTTTGTGGGTCACCTACCCAGGAGTGTGGGTCTTGACTATAATTGTGTCTCTGCCTATCTCTTTTTGGTTCCTTCTTTTACCTTTGGTTGTGCAAGATATTTTTTGCTAGTCTTCATGTCATTCTCATAGATAGTTGCTGTGTAAGTAATTGTAATTTTGGTGTGCTCATGGGAGGGGGCGAGCTCAGGGTCTTCCTATTCTGACACCTGGCCACACCTCTTACTGTTATGGTTTTTAATGTTGTATGCTGTTGTTTAATTTTTTACTGAAAATTTTCAATAGAGGTTATGGGCTGTTAGCCAAAAACTATTGAAACTCTATGCCCTGTTTTTATGTTTATTGCAAAAAATGTATCATGTGCTTTCTAAAGTACTGTTTTCATTTCTAAATCTTTCAGCAAAGTGCGTTCTTCTGTATTTTCAGCACATTATCTCCCTCTTTTGTTTTTGAGAATTTTATCACGGGCCCCATGATGTTTTTCTCTCTTCTCTCATCTTTTAATGAGAGGAGGTCAATCCAGGCCTTAGACTTCCCCAGGAGCAGTGCCGCTGTGTTCTCCTCCTGCCCCTCACTCTTCTCCTGCATCCTTTTGAGCTCTTTTCTCAGATCTTATGCTGACGCCCACTGATGTGCACAGAGTGCATCGACAAGGCTGAGGACGGTGTTTCTTTCTTGCTCTTCGGTTCTCTGATTACGCTGGGGTGAATGGGTCTCTGGAAAACTTGATGCAGGCTGTGCTGGCTCTGTGGACAGAAGGTGTGCAAAACCCCCGAAAGTTCACAGTCCCTAATGCCTTTGCATTCTTCAGCCTTTCCTAACTATTTAGCTCACCTCTCAGTGTGCAGTGTGCATTTTTTCTGTCTGATGTGGCTTCTTTATCTGTAGCAATACTGAGAAATGAAATCCTGGAGTTGTCATAGATGAAACGGTAACTAATTAGAAAGAGGATCTTGAAACAGCTCTAATCACCCCACAGAGCGGCTCCTCTGTGCAGTATATCTAACATCACCCTGAGTGAAGGTGTCTAGCCAGGGAGAGGAGAAATCACTGACAGTTTTCATCATGTCTAGATTCATGATCCTGCCTCATAACCCATTCATGTACACTTGTATCCACAGAAGAGCATTGCTAGTTTAAGGCATTTTGAACTTTTTCATTTGTTTCTATATTCCTATTAGATTTTCAATCAGAAAATAGGGATGGGATGAGGGGCAAGTCAGGCAGACTAGATTTCACCATCTTTACCTGAAAGTAGTCTGAAACAGCTTTCACTGTATTTTCATGTTAAGTCACTGTAAAAAAAAATAATAAATTTAACTCTTTCAGATTTAATTACTGGTAATTTTAGCCACCCTTAATGATTTATGACATTTACCAGGAAGTGACTCCTAAAATAACTAACTAAATAAATAACTATCTATATCTATATATATATACACACAAACACACACACAATATATATACACACACACAACTATTTATTTGAGGCTTTAGAGTTGGAGGCTGTCTCTGTGACGGCCATGAAACAACTCTGAGCGACTCTAGCTCCACCTGGCCTCCATGGAGATTCTTCCACTACCGACTTTAGCGTGACTGAATGATTCTGTCTCCCTGTCTTAGTCACCTTAAGCACCTTACTTAAACTTGATGTGCTTTGAGGTTTGTTTGTTTGACGATTTCCTAGATTTTTCCCCATCTGTAGTATGGGAATGATACTTCCTGATAAGCTTGGCTCAAGCATTCAGTGCATTAACTTTTAGGACATGTGTCATAGAGAGTAAACTTTCAATAAATATAAGCTTATATTAGTTATTATGCTGCCTGATCGTCCATTCTGTTTAGTTATATATCAGATTGTTTTCCCTAAAAATGTACTAAACATATATTTGACTAATCTTTATTGGGTAAACGTATTTGTTAGATGATTTGATCATGTAAACACCACTGTAAGTGTTTATGACATTAGTTAAGAGCTAATCATGTGGATCTTTTTGAAAAATTGTCGGTGTGGTGGGACTAATTAACTTCCTTGCTCTCTCATAATCATTGTGCCTTTTTCATACACCTTAATATTGAAATACTTTATTTTACTTGTAAGCTCTCTAAAAGTTAGTACACTTGCATTATGCAAACTATGTTAAATACAGAAAAATGAATATTAGAAGTTTACCTATAACACTTCCGGTTCAAGCCAACAAACCTTTTATATTGTTGTCCTTGAGTGTCGCAGAAACCCTGGGAGTAAAGAAATTTACTTTGCTTGGATTCACAAAAATAATAGGTTGTGAAGCCAGGATTTGTACGCACGTATGTTTCTCTCTAAAGCTGATACCAGTTTTATTATGCCATGGTGTCTTCCCTTTGATTTAAACATATAGGTTGACCTTCAGTTACAGTTCGTTCCTGGTTGTCACCTACTTTAGAATGACGTAGAAGGGCAAATATACTTCTAGGTTGTTAATGATAAGGTGAGTTATAAAGTGTACATATTCACTGTACCCGGGCTACTTTAAAAACGCGTCACATTTCCTATTTAACTCACGATGGTTAGCGTGTATGTGTATGTATGTGTGTAGTAAAGAGACACACGTGCAGATGTGAATGATCAGTTTACACAATGTAACTCATGAAAATTGGCTGACGATTACTTTCACTGGTCTGGACACCCAAGGAAAGACATGTTGTTGTTTTTTTGGCGGAAGACATAACACCGTCCTGTAGTAGTGCTGGGAGGGTCAGGAAGCACAGGAAAGATACAGGGAACTCTAACTGAGTAATGGATCAAGGACTATTACTCCCTCTTCAGTATCTCAGCACAGAATAAAATATAGCGGTGAAAACTCTATCCCATATCTGTATCACATAAAATCTTTTATCTTTTACATGAATAATACTAGTATGAACTTGCTTTTATCTTTTCTTTTAGCAGTGTTTAAGTGGTCATCCGCGAGTCAGTCTTTTTAAAAGAAGTGCTCCAACTTAGCATTTTGGTTAACATCAGTGGCACAAGCTTCTGAAAGAGCATTTGAAAGATAAGCAGGGAACATTAAGATTCTTTTTTTATGATACCAGTGTGTTAGAAAGTGAGAATTGAAGAGCTCTGGAACATGTGGAGATGGCCAGTGGTGAAAGAAGGAAGACTTGAAAGTCCAATAGTGGATATATCCAGTGATAGCATCTGCTCCAGAACTGTAATGAAAGCAACCATTGACTGAGTTTGTACTAGGCTGCTTCCACTGTATAGCACCACTGTATAGGTGCTTCCCATACATTATCTTTAACATTTCATCCTCAAAAACAATCTCATAAGTAAATATTATTTCCTCTCTATTTTTTTTTCTTTCTGTTGATAATTGGCTAACCAGACAAGTGAAGTTTGATTTAATTAAGATGAAAATCAGGTCCACCATAATACAGGCATCCATAACACATTAACTTTTTAATGTTTTTAGAGAATGAATGTAAGTCTTTGACTCAAACCCGAAAACACCTCTTGCCCACTCTGAGTTTGGTTCCTTTTAAATCAAGTTTAGATTTTAAAATATCGGTGCAAATGTTTATATACAATTTTCAGTTGCATGCAAATCAGTGTTATTTGCCTCTAGATCCAAAATAATTGAATAATACCAATACTAACTACCACCAAAGAGCCAAGTTTTATGGAGAGCGTATTATACGCCAGATACAGTAGTAAACGCTTCACATTTTTTATTTCACTTAATGCTCATAATGACACTATGGAATTTAGTTTATAGTAATTAAGAAACTTGCCTAAAGTCATAGATCTGAGAAGTGTTTCTATTTGTGCTTAATTTTTCACATGATTATTTAGCACTACTGGAATTATGTATGCCAAAATAATTATGATGTTTCCAATAAACCCAAAATACAGATTCTGCAATCCTGTCATAAATTATGGTACCATTTGCTCTGAACATAAGACATTATTCAGTTTCATCTAATTTTAATATACATCCACATTTATGTTTTTCATTGTTCAAGTGCCAATTTGTTATTTTATTCTCTGACTTATGAGCACTCCTTTATGGATACTTTCATCTGGATTCAGTCATTGTCTTCTGTTTCTCTCAGTGTTGCAGGCTTGGAACACTCATCTGTGATTATATTTTAAACTGTTACACATAGAAGACTCCCACTTCTATCCCTGCTTTTAATCTCATTTTGGAGCATCTTTGACTCTTACTTATTGTCAGACCACCCAGGTCTGACAGTTAACCTGATGTACTCTGAAATAATAACTTCCCCCAAGGAGCTTTTCTGTTCAACTCTCCGTTCCTACTATTTACACTACCCTCTTCTCCCCATCTTTCAGTAAACCTCTGTCTAAAATGCATGTCTTGTTTCTCTTCCTACCAAGAATGAGGGCTTTTTCCAATTAATTTATGTATCCATGAGTTCATATATCCATGAGATGGGTTTTAGCATCTCTTATATACCTATTTTATATATCAGTAGTTTAAGGACACAATAACCTTGTTCACATAAAATTGGTGGGTGAAAAGAGAATAGTCTTGGCATAATAATATCACTAAATTCTTTGAACTCCTTCTGAGTTATATCTCCCAAATTACATAATCATACATAAAAATTTTTTGATGTTTTAACACCTTGTAATTTGAATAGTTTTCTGTCCATTTTGCTGAACACACAGATTTAGAAACACTTAAATAAGAAAAGAGTTTTATTAAAAATGTGTTAGGATCTATTTCTCCATTTCAAAAAAGTAGATCCAAGAACTTTTACCAAGGCTTAACAAAATATTATTCATTTTACCTATTATTCTTTCATTTAGAGGCAGCTTATCTTACACAGAAAGAGTTGGAAAACGTTTGTATCTTGCATTTACATCGTATGTTTTCATCAAAACTGCAGATTTGCCTATCCAGTTTTTGGAAAAGACCTTCCATGTAATTTGAAATGCTAGTCTCTACTGTTAAATCAATCAGATCAGACTTATTCACTGTTAGGACAAACACCTCTGCATATATTTTTATTCAAAAACTTTAAAACATGTCCCCATGATATTTATCTGACATCTGAATTCAAAAACTTCATTAGGAGGGCTTCCCTGGTGGCGCAGTGGTTGAGAGTCCGCCTGCCGATTCAGGGGACACGGGTTCGTGCCCCGGTCCGGGAAGATCCCACATGCCGCAGAGCTGCTGGGCCCGTGAGCCATGGCCGCTGAGCCTGCGCGTCCGGAGCCTGTGCTCCGCAACAGGAGAGGCCACAGCAGTGAGAGGCCCGTGTACCAAAAAAAACCCAAAAAACAAACAAAAAAACAAACTTCATTAGGTAGGTAGTTAGATAGAAAGAAAGAAAGAAAGAAAGAAAAAAACAGTCTTTTCATGAACTTTATTGAGGTATGTTTTACATATATGAGATTAATCCATTTCAAGTGTATGATTCATTGACTTTTAACGTCTACCAAATGGCACAACCATTATGATAAATAAGTTTGAGAACATTTTCACACCTTCCCCAATAATATGCCTCATACCGATTTATAGTTCCTACCCTAACCAATTCATGGACATTTAGGTCGTTTCCAGTTTGGGGCTATTACGGATAGTGCTGCTCTGAACCTTACGTGTAACCTAATTTGTGTGCAAATGTGTGCGTGGGCATATGTTTTCATTTATCTTGGATTTAATTTTACTTAAACCTAGGAGTAAAATTTCTAGGATTGTCTGATAGTTTGAAGTTGAATTTTTGAGAGCTGCCAACGGTTTTCCAATGCGACTGCACCAGTTTACATTCCTACCAACAATTTATTCCATTACTCCACATGCTTGCCAACGTTTGGTATTGTCGGTCTTATTTATTGTAGCCCTTCTAGGAGGTATGAAATGCTATCCCATTTTGGTTTTCATTTGCATTTCCCTGATGACTAATGATGTTGAGCATCTTTTCATGTGCTTGTTAGCCATTTGTATATCTTCTTTTGTAAATGTTCATATTTGTTGCCCATTTTTATTGGGCTGTTTTGTTGTTATTATTATTATTGAGTCATAATAGTTCTTTATAAAGTCTGGATATGTCTTTTATAAGATATGTGCTTTGCAAATATTTTTTCTCTGTATCATATTGGGCCCCATATTCATTTGCTTTATTTGTAAGTTGTGAGGCCTACTATAGTATAAATTGTATAATTGAAGACTTAAAAAAAAAAACCTATCTGTATATCTTGAACAATTATCATAGCTGTGGAATGTCTTACAATGCAAATATAAACGTTTTTGCATTGGTCTCCTGTCACGCCTACCTATTTTATTTTACCCTAAACATATGTGAGTTGACATACGCAGTTGCAAACTAAGGAGTATTTCGTAGGGAAGTGCTTGACATTTAGAGCCTCAACACTTATTATTTGCATGTGAATAGACTTGTTTGCTTCTTAGTTTGTCAGCATGAGGTGTGCAATTATGGCTTAAGAAACAAAATTTGAAAAGTTGCTTTCTTGTTTCATGTTGCTTAACAGGAATATAGTTTAATGTTCCACCAGCTGTTAGCTACACTGTTCTCTTTTTAAGGGTACCCCTAAACAAGCAGTGGGGAGGAGATAGAAAATGGTTCAAACGTCCATGAAGCATTCACTGTCACTGCAACTGCTTATCCATTTCTTTCCTAAAAGTGTATGTTTATAATATGGCACTCTTCCTCCTAATACAAAATGCATTAGCTTTTTTTTTTTCTTTTTGTGTACTCTGCTTGGAATTTGTATAGTGTTTAATATGCATTAATTTTAGTTTTCATTTTTGTTAAGGTAACATAAAAAGTAAAACTGCAAATGTGACTTTTTTAAAATTAGCTTTAACGTGTTAAATATAATCTAATTAAAATTATCCTTAGTGTTGAATCTCAGATTCAGGTAGTTTGGTATTGAATAAGATGCCAAAAACAAACTTAGGGTGGTATAATGTTACCTTTAATTTAACATTTTTTCTTTCTATTTAGAAAAGTATATGCATAACATTAAAATGAACAGTAATATCATAGCCTTTCAGAACACGAAGAAAAAAGTTTTCCTATCAAAGTAGAAGCTAGCTACTCTATAAACAATGTGTTATAACTACAATTCCTAGAACAAGAGTGTTTATGAAAATGGAGAATTAGTTCTCACCTTTTTATATGGTGACAAAGACTCTCTCCTTGACCATAATCTGGTCAGGCCTCTTGTTTCTAGTAAGCCCTCTTCTTGTCTAGGCCTTAACCTTGGCCTATAAGAACTGCAGACTCAGAACAAGCAATTTCATCCCCCATGCCCCCCCCCCCCCAATTGCTACTATCAGCTTTAGCACTTTTAATCGCCCTTCATTATCTCCAGCCAAGCCACCACTGACTACTCCCTGGATCACTGCAACAGCCTCTTAATCATTCTCCTTGCACAATGACCCTTTCCATGGATTCGCAAAACAGTAGCCAAAGTCGTAAGTCACATTATGTCTCTTTTTGGCTTAAAACCCACTGTAACTCCCTATCTTATAAGTAAAATCCAAAGTCCTTAAAAGGAAATAGAAACCCCTACAAGATCTGCTCCCTCCAATGCATAGTAGTGGTCTCTCTGACTTTATCTCATTACCTGATTTATCACACACTCACTTGTTCTCCTGACTTTTTCCACACTGTCCACTTTGGTTGTCTTCTTTCCTCCTTCCTTCCCTTCCCGCCTTTTTCTGTCTGTCTCTCTGACTGCCTTCCTTCCTTCCTTCCATCCTTCCTTCTTCTTTCTTTCTTTCTTCCTTCTTTCCTTCCTTCCTTCCTTTCATTTTCTTTGCTTTCTTTCTCTCTTTCTTTTCTTCTCTTCTCTTTTCTTTTCCCTTCCTTCCTTCCTCCCTCCCTCCCTCCCTCCTCCTTCCCTCCCTCCCTTCTTTCTTCCTTTTTTTCTTTCATTTTCTTTTCTTAGACCAGTTTTAGGTTCACAGCAAAATTGAAGGCAAGGTACAGAGAATTCCGTATACTCCCTGCCCACACTCGCATAGCCATTATCAACACCCCCCAGCACAGTGGTACCTTTGTTATTCTTGATGAACTTACATTGACACAGTATTATCACCCAAACTCCATAGTTTATCTTAGGCTTCTGTCTTATTTTAATATTTTACGTGTTTGAATAAAGTATAATGACACGTATCCATCATAAGAGTATTGTCTGCCTAAAAATCCAACAGAGTACTGTCTGTTTTGTCTGTTCATCCTAATCCCTGCCCCACCCCCCCACAATCCCCGCAACCACTGAATTTTCTCCAATCCCCATAGTTCTGCCTTTTCCGGAATGTGATGCAGTTTGAATCTCACATTAGGTAGCCTTTTCAGATTGGCTTCTTTCACTTATTAATATGTGTTTAACATTCCTCCATGTCTTCATGGCTTGTAGCTCATTTATTTTTAGCATTGAGTACTAAGTATCCAACTGTCTGGATATACCCCATTTTATTTGTCCATTCACCTGCTGAAGGATATCTTGGTTGCTTCCAAGTTTTGGCAATTATAAACAAAGCTAATGGAGACATCCATGTGCGGGTTTTTGTGTGGACATAAGTTTTCAACTACTTTGGGAAATACCACGTAGTGTGACTGCTGGATCATATGGTAAGAGTATGTTTGTTTTCTTAAGAAGTGGCCAAAGTGTCTCCTGAAGTGGCTGTACCATTTATCATTCCCATCAGAAATGAGGGAGAATTCTTGTTGCTCCACATTCTCATCAGCATCCAGTGTTGTCAGTGTTCCAGATTTGGGCCATTCTAATATGTGTGTAGTAATATCTTATTGTTTTAATTTGTATTTCTCTGATGACATATGTGGAGCATCTTTTTATATGCTTATTTGCCATGTGTATATCTTCTTTGGTGATATATTTGTTAAGGTCTTTGGCCTATTTTTAAATTGGATTTATTTTATTTTATTTTTAAGGGTTCCTTTTATATTTTCGGATTATAGTCCTTTATCAGATGTATCTTTGGCAAATATTTTCTCCCAGTTTATAGCTATTCTTTTCATTCTCTTGACATTATCATTCACAGAGAGGAAGTTTTAAAAATATTTTTTTAATGTCAAGCTTATCAATTACTTCTTTCATGGATTATGTCTTTGTTGTATCTGAACAGTCTTTGCAATACACAAGGTCATCTGGGATTTCTCCTATGTTATCTCTAAGAGTTTTATAGGTTTTCACTTGAAATTTAGGTGTGTGGTCAATTTGGTGTTAATTTTTGTGAGGGTTGTAAGGTCTGTTCTAGAATTTTTTCTTTTTTGGCAAGTGAATGTCCAGTTTTTCCAGCACCACTGTTGAAAAGACTATTTTTTTTCCCTCCATTGTGTTGCCTTTTCTAAAGCTCTGTTGAGTGTATTTGTTTGGGTCTATTTCTGGGCTGTCTGTTCTGTTCCACTGATCTATATGTCTGTCTTTTCACCAGTACCACACTGTTTTGATTACTGTAGGTTTGTAGTATGTCTTGAACTCAGGTAGTGTCAGTCCTCCAATTTTTTTCTTCTCCTTCAATAAAAAGTTGCTTAGTCTGGTTCTTTTGCCTTTACATATAACATTTCAAATCAGTTTGTCAGTATCCACAAAGTAACTTGCTGGGATTGAATTGAGTTAAAGATCATTTTGGGAAGAACTTACATTTTGACAGTATTGAGTCTTCTATTAACTGGAATATCTCCCCACTTATTTAATTCTTTTCAAAATTTCTTTCGTCAGAGTTTTGTAGCTTTCCTCATATAGATCTTGTGTGTATTTTGTTAGATCTATACCTAAGTATTTCTTTTTGTAGGTTCTAATGTAAATGGTATTATGCTTTTAATTTCAAATTTCACTTGCTCATTGCTGACATATAGGAAAGTGATTGACTTTTGTATATTAACCTTGTATCCTAGAAACTTGCTGTAATTACTTACTAGTTCCAGGAGTGCTTTTATTGATTTTTCAGATTTTCTACATAGATCATCATGTCATCTGTGAAAAAAAGACCGTTTTATTTTTTCATTCTTAATTTATATACATTTTCTTTTATTTTCTTGTCTTATTGCATTGGCTTGAATCTCCAGTATGATTTTGAAAAGGAGTGGTGAGAGGAGCATCCTTGCCTTGTACCTGATCTTAGTGAGAAAGCTTCAAATTTATTACCATTAAGTACAATGTTAGTAGGAGGTATTTTAGAGATGTTCTTCATTAATTTGCAAAAATTCACCTCTATTCCTAGTCCACTGAGAGTTTTTACCATACATGGGTGTTGGATTTTGTCAAATACTTTTTCTACATTTATTGATATAATTAAGTGATTTTTCTTTTCTAGGTTTTTGATGTGATGGATTACCTTAACTTGTTTCAAATATTGAACCAGCCTTGCATATCTAGGGTAAATTCCACTTTGTCATGGTGTATAATGCTTTTTATACATTGAATTTGATTTGCTGATATTTTGTTGAGGACTTTTGGATCTGTGTTCATGAGGTATATTTGTCTGTAGTTTCCTTTCCTTGTCATGTCTTTATCTTTGGTTTAGGGCAGTGCTGGTCTCATAAAATGAGTTAAGAAGCATTCCCTCTGCTTCTATCCTCTGGAAGAGATTGTAGAGAATTGCTCTAATTTCTTCCTAAACGTATGGTAGAATTCACCAGTAAATTCACCACTTGGGCATGGTGCGTTTTGTTTTGGAAGGTTATTAATTATTGACTTAATATCTTTAATAGATATAAACGTATTCATATTATCTTTTTTTTTTTTTTTTTTGGTGGTACGCGGGCCTCTCACTGTTGTGCCTCTCCTGTTGCAGAGCACAGGCTCCAGACGCGCAGGCCCAGCAGCCATGGCCCACGGGCCCAGCCGCTCCGCGGCACGTGGGATCCTCCTGGACCGGGGCACGAACCCGCATCCCCTGCATTGGCAGGCGGACTCTCAAGCACTGCGCCACCAGGGAAGCCCCATATTATCTATTTTTATGTGTAAGTTTTGATAGGTTGTGGCTTTCAAGGAATTGGTCCATTTCATATATTTTTATTTTTATTTTTATTTTTTTTAATTTTTTTGCAGTACGTGGGCCTCTCACTGTTGTGGCCTCTCCCGTTGCGGAGCACAGGCTCCAGACGCGCAGGCTCAGCGGCCATGGCTCACGGTCCTAGCTGCTCCGCGGCATGTGGGATCTTCCTGGACCGGGGCACGAACCTGTGTCCCCTGCATCGGCAGGCGGACTCTCAACCACTGCGCCACCAGGGAAGCCCCCATATATTTTTTAAAAAAATTGTGGACATAGAGTTGTTCATGATATTCCTTTATTATCATTTAAATGTATTCCTTTATTATCATTTAAATGTCAGTAGAATCTGTAGTGTTGTCCACTCTTTCATTTTTGATATCATAATTTGTGTCATCTTTTTTCTTAGACTTGATACTTTTCAATTTTATTGATCATTTTTAAGAGACAGCTTTTTATTTCATTGAATTTCTCTATTGATTTCCTCTTTCAATATCAATGATTTCTACTCTCCTGCATTATTTCTCCTCTTTTCTTCAGGTACTTGGGATTTAATTTGCATTTCTTTTCTAGTTTCCTAAGGTGGAAGCTAAGACTGTTTATTTTAGTTCTTTCTATTTTTCTAATATCTGCATTCAGTGATGTAAATTTTCCTTAAAGCACTGCTTTTGCAGCATCCTAGAAATTTTGAGAACGTGTGTTTTCATTTTCATTTAGTTCAGAAGACTTTAAAATTTTTCTTGAGATTTCTTCTTTGACCTATATGTTATTTAGAAGTGTGTTGATTCTTCTCCATAGTTTTGGTTTTTTTCCAGTTTCCTTTCTGTAACTCAAATATAGTTTAATTCCATTTTCATCTGAGAACAGGCATTATATGATTTCTATTCTTTTTAAATTGTTTTACAGCACAGCATGTAGTTTATCTTGGTGAATGTTTCATGTGAACTTGAGAAAAATATATATTTTGCTATTGTCAAGGAGGTTGTCCATAGATGTCAGTAATATCCAGTTGATTGATGGTGTTGTTGAGTTCATTTATATCCTTATGGATTTTTTGCCTGGTGGATTTGTCCAGTTCTGATAGGTGTTAAAGTCTCTAACTATGATAGTGGATTCATCTATTTCTCTTTTTACTTTTAATAGTTTTTGCGATACACTATTTGCCTCAGAGAGCTCTACTGTTTAGGTACATACACATAAGAATTGTTATATGTTCTTAGAGAATTTCCCCCTTTATCACTATGTTCTTCTGCATCCTTGATAATTTTGCTTTATCCCTGGTGACTTGCTTTGCCGTCTGCTCTCTCTGATATTAACATAGCTATTCCAGCTTTCTTTGAATTAGTGTTAGAATGGTATATTTTTCTCCATACATTTACTTTAATTTATACATACCTATGTGTTTATAGTAGGTTTTTTGTAGATATATAGTTGGGTTGTGTTTTTTGACCCATTTGGACAATCTCTGTCTTTTAATTGATGTATTTAGACCATTGATACTCATAGTGCTTATTGGTATAATTGGATTAATATATACCATATTGTTACTGTTTTCTATTTAGTGCCCTGGTTTATTGTTCCTATTTTAGTCTTCCATTCTTTTTCTGCCTTTCGTGGTTTGAATTGAGCAATCTTTATTAAATTATAGTTGATGTATAACATTGTATTAGTTTCAGGTGTACAAATAATGTTTTGATATTTGTAATATTGCAAAATGATCACCACACCAGAGTTAACATTAATTAACATCCATCACCAGAGTTAGAAGAATCTTTTTCTTGTAGTGAGAACTTTTAAGGTTTACTCTCTTAGCAACTTTCAAATATACAATGCAGTGTTTTAAACTGTAGTCATTGTGTTCTACATTATATCCAAATGATTTATTTATTTTACAACTGGAAGTTTGTAACTTTTGACCCCTTTCACCCATTTTGCTCACCTCCTCCCCCTACCTCTAGCAACCCCAACCTGTTCTTGTCTGTGAGCTTGGGTTATGTTTTTATTTTAAGATTTTACATATAAGTGAGATATGTTTTTGTCTTTTTCTGACTTATTTCACTTAGCACAATGCCCTCAAGATCCATCTATGTTGTCTCAAATGGCAAGATTTCTTCCTTTATGTGGCTGAATAATATTCCATTGTATATATACACCACATTTTCTTTATCCATTCATCCATCAATTGGACACTTATCTTTTTCCATATCTTGGCTGTTGTAAATAATGTTGCCATAAACATGGGGTATATATATCTTTTTCAAGTTAGTATTTTTGTGCTTACTTATATGAAGATAAGTAACCAGAAGTGGAATTGCTAGATCACATGATAGTTCTGTTATTAATTTTTTGAGGTACTTGCACACTGTTTTCCATAGTGGCTGCACTGATGTACATCTCCAACAAAGGTTCACAAGGGTTCCTTTTTTCCCACATCCTCACCAATACTTGTTATTTCTTGTCCTTTTGATAATAGGCATTCTAACACATGTGAGGTGATATCTCACTGTGGTTTTGATATGCATTCCCCTGATGATTTGTGATGTTATGTACCTTTTCATGTATCCATTGGCCATCTGTATGTCTTCTTTTGAAAAATGCCTGTTCAGATCCTCTGTGCATTTTAAAATCAGACTGTTCAATTGATATTGGGTTGTATAATTTCTTTATATATTTTGGATATTGACATTTATCAGATATATGATTTATAGATATTCCTCCCATTCAGTAGATTGCTTTTTAATTTTGTTGATGGTTTCCTTTGTTGTGCAGAAGCTTTTTAGTTTGATGCAGTCCCACTTGTTTACTTTTTCTTTCTCTGCCTTTGCTTTTGGTGTCAAATCCAAAAATGCATTACTGAGACCCATGTCAAGGAGGTTACTGCCTATGTTTTCTTCTAGAAGTTTTATGGTTTCAGATTTTATATTCAAGTCTTTAATCCATTTTGAGTTAGTTTTTGTGTATGGTGCAAGTTAGGGGTCTAGTTTCATATTTTGCATGTGGAGATTCATATTTCCCATCATTATTTATTGAAGAGATTGTCTTTCCCCATTTTATATTCTTGGCTCCTTTGTCATAAATTAATGAGCCATACATGTTTGTGTTTATTTCTGGGCTTTCTTTTTTGTTCCACTGATCTGTGTGTCTGTTTTCGTGCCATATCATACTGTTTTGATTACTAGGGCTTTCAATACTATGTTAAATAAAAGTAATGAGAGTGAGCATTCTTGTCTTAATACAAGTATCTTGTCTTAATACTGGCCTTAGAGGAAAAACTTTCAGATTTTCACCATTGAGTATGATTTTAGCTGTGGGTTTGTCATGTTGAGGTACCATCATGCTATATCCACTTTGTTGAGAGTTTTTATCATAAATGAATGTTGAATTTTGTCAAATACTTTCTTTGCATCTATTGAGATGATGATATATATGATTTTTATCCTTACTTTTGTTAATGTGTTTTGTCACATGGATTTATTTGCAAATGTTGAACCATCTCTCACCCTTGAGATAAATCCCACTTGATCATAGTGTATGATTCTTTTAATGTATTGTTCAATTCGGTTTGCTAATATTTTGTTAGGAATTTTTGCATCTATGTTCATCAGGGATATTAGCCTATAATTTTTTTTTTTCTTTTGGCATCTTTGTCTGGTGTTAATATCAGGGTAATGGTGGCCCTGAAAAATGAATTTGGAAGTGTTCCCTCCTCTTCTATTTTTGAAAGAGTTTGAGAAGGATTTGTATTAATTCTTCAAATGTTTGGTAGAATTCATCAGTGAAGCTGTCTGGTCCTGGACTTCAGCTTGTTGTGACCTTTTTGATTACTGATTCAATCTACTTTCCAAAATTGGTCTGCTCAGATTTTCTGTTTCTTGATGATTCAGTCTTGGGAGGTTGTATATTTTTAGGATTTTTTTTTCCATTTCTTCTAAGTTGTCCACATTTTTTTGCATATAATTATTCTTGGTAGTCTCTTATGACTTTGTGTTTCTGTGTTATCAGTTGCAACATCTCATCTTTCTCTTCTGATTTTGAGTCCTCTCTTAATTGATCATTTTATATGACTTCATTTTATTTCCTTTCATAGTAAATCAGATTGATTGATTGACTGATTGATTGATTGAATTAGTGGTTGCCTTGGATTTTGCAAAATACATTTACAGCCATTCCAAGGCCATTTCAAAAACATTGCCATTTCATGGTTTGTGTGAGTGCTTTTATTTATTTATTTTTTTGGTGGTACGCGGGCCTCTCACTGTTGTGGCCTCTCCCGTTGCGGAGCACAGGCTCCGGACGCGCAGTCTCAGCGGCCATGGCTCACGGGCCCAGCCGCTCTGCGGCATGTGGGATCATCCCGGACCGGGGCACCAACCCGTGTCCCCTGTATTGGCAGGTGGACTCTCAACCACTACGCCACCAGGGAAGCCCGTGAGTGCTTTTTAATAACATAATAATCCTAATTCCTCCCTTTTGTCTGGGTATCATTGTTGTCATTCATTTCACTTATACATAAGTGTGTGTGTGTGCATGTACATAATACATAATCCAAAATATTTTTGGAATTATTATTTTGAACAAACTGTTGTCTGTTAGAGCAATTAATAATAAGGAAAAAAAGTGTTTATTTTACCTTCACTTATTCCTTCTTTAATGCCCTCTCTTATGTTATGATGATCCAAGTCCAAACTACGTTATTTTGTTTTCTCTAAGGACATCATTTAACATTCCTTGTAAGGCAGGTTTTCTGCCAACAAATTCTCTCAATTTTTATTTGTTTGAAGAAGTCTTTATTTCTCCTTTTTTAAATGATAATTTCACAGGTTACAGAGTTCTGGGTTGGTGGTTGTTTCTCTCTTCACTTTAAATAGTTCACTTCACTTTTTTCTTGTTTGTATGGTTTCTGAGTATTTGGATATAATTCTTATCTTTATTCCTCTATAAGGTAAGGTGTTTTTTTCCTCTGGCTTTTTTCAGAAATTTCTTTTTACCTTTGATTTTCTGCAGTTTAGAGGTAGTGTGGCTAGGTATAGTTTTTTGTGCCATTTATTCTGCGTGGTGTTCACTGAGCTTTGGTGGAACTGCCATTTGGTGTCTGACATTAATCTGGGAAAATTGTCAGTAGTCGTTTCAAATATTTCATCTGTTCCTCTCTCTCATTGTTCTTCTTCTTTTATTCCCATTATGCACATGTTATACCTTTTGTAGTTGTCCCACATTCCTTGGGTATTCTCTTCTGTTTTTCTTATCTTTGTTCCCTTTGCTTTTCAGCTTTTGAGGGTTCTCTTGATATATCCTCTAGCTCAGAAATTCTTTCTTTAGCTATGTCCAGTCTACTAATAATCCCATCAAAAGCATTTTTCATTTCTCTGATTGTTGTTTTCTGTAGAAAATCTTTTTGATTCTTTCTTAGAATTTCAGTCTCTTTGGTTCCACTGCCTCTCTATTCTCACATGCTATCTACTTTATCCATTAGAGCTCTTAGTGTATTCATCATAGTTGTTTTAAATTCCCAATCTGATAATTCCAAAATCCCTGCCACGTCCGTTTCTGATGCTTGCTCTATCTCTTCATATTGTGGTTTTCCCTTTTTGTATACTTTTATTATTTTTCTTGATAGTTGGATATGATGTACTGTGTAAAAAGAACTGCTGTAAATAGACCTTTAATAATGTGGTGTTAAGGTGTGAGAGAGGTGAAGTGTTCTGTAGTCTTATGAGTGGGTCTCAGCCATTTTGTGATTATATGTCTCTGGACTGTAAACCTCACAAGTGCTTCTCAGGTTTATTTTTCTCCTCTCTTCGTTGGGACAGGATGGCTAGAGTGGGTTGGAGTTGGACATTTCACTTCTCCCAGGTCAGTTAGACTCTGATATACCCGAGCAGTTTAGACTCTGGTTAACTGGTTTCCCCTGACTGGAGGCCTTTTTAAGAAGAACAGAATGTCCTGATATATTGCAAAATGGTTTCTTTTTCCCTCCTCCTGAAGAAGCATAAGGAGATTTTTCTCCAGTATTTACTATGTGAACCTGGTTTTGCTTCTAGAGGTAAATCTCACAGTATTGTGGGGGTCTCCCTATGATCAGGTCACTTTGGAGTTTTGAACTCCCAGATTTGTCCACACTGAGCCTGCAGCAGTTCCTCAATTACAGTTCAGGCTTTCCTACCCTGCCACTGGTTCCCGAGGTGGTTTCTGATTTCTAGTGGGTCTCTGTTCCAGTAAATCAAGGCTTCCTGTATTCTGCCCATCTTTCTTTCCCATCTTGGGGGCATCAGTTTGCTCTGTGTCTTCCCTTCTCTTTTGGATCCAAAAGAGTTACTGACTTTTCAGCCTTTTTAGCTTTTTATTTGTTGTTAGGATGGAATGGCTACTTCACATCTCCTCACATGCAGAACTGGAAGTTGTCTTGCTGTGTAAACCTGAAGCACACCAAGCATATTCCTCCCTCAAGGACTTTATGCTTCCTCTTCCTCTTTCTGGAATGTGCTTCCTCCAAAAATCTAAATGGCTTGCTACCCCTTGTGCTTCAGATCTTTGTGGAAATATCTCCTAGGTTAGGTCTTCTGTGATCACTCATATTTAAAATCAGTTCCCACTCACTACTCTGCCAATTTAAAGCAAGAATTCTTTAATGGATCACACATATGCCATCTAAACTGCTGTTTAGTTACTATAATACTCACTAGGCTCTACTAGGATCAGTGGTCTTTGGCTTTGGATGGATAGTCAAACTCATAACACAGTAGGTTTCTCCAGCACCATGATTATTTAGCTTTAAGAAAGGATCAAGGACAGAGAACAATACAGCATGCACAACAACAGCCTAGTGAATTTCTCATGCTTCTCAGGCACAGCTTTCCATATCCACTTTCAGAGCACATATGGTCACAGGAGAAGGGGCTGAGTGGGCATGGGTCAGGGAAGCCATTAGCTTGTGAATTCTTTTATATCTAGCTAGTGGAATATGCCCTCGGGGGTAGGTGACTAATTCCCATTCTCCACTGAGGCAGTATCTCAATAGTACTGGCAACTCATTTCACAAAGACATTCTCAACAATAAATCACAAGTAGTTATTCTTATATATAGTCTTTGGTTGAATTCTCAGTTACCTTGGATTTGATCTTGTGTCCACCTATGCATTATTTGAGTCAATATTGCAAAAAAATTAATTACATATCAAATCTTCAAGCATCCTTGAAGCCCTAAAAAATATAGGGCTTTCCTTCCACGTTATTTAGGTTTATTGCTGTTTGGTTTATATTCTATTTCCCCTGACATTTCCAAAGTAGCAGTATATGATACTATATGACATTAGCAATGTATGACATTCGTACAAGCTTTACTAACAAAGAACTTTGAACTTAAAACATGCATTCAAACCTTAAGCTGAATCTTGAGTTTAATGTTTTGGTGGATAGATGTTGATTGTCCTAAATATAGATTTTAATTTCTGTTTTCTCATCCCTTTAGTTTTTTCAGTATAAGAATTATGCCATTTCTTACACTCTTTTCATTTTTCTTCTGGATATGAGGCTCATAGTTATATTTGGAACTCTGTGAAAAACATTGGCTAGCTTTTTTGGTAATCATATTTTCTTAAGTTTTTCCTATAATCTTGATTTCCTATTGCAATTAAAAACTATATTTTAATGTCTTCCACTTTAAGCTACCTCACATTATTTGGTAATTATCCAATATATAAATATAACATAAAAAATAAACAAGACTTACGGATTTGATTTTTGCTTTTAAAAGCCAGCTTATTGTTAAACAGGCTTCTACTTTACTAGAAGTTTTTAAGACATAGTCCTCAATAAAAGCCTTTGAGTTTGTGTATGTGTTTTAAATATATATGTGGATATAAATATTCAAAACGATACTGAATAATGTGTGAATAGCTGAAATGAATCAGTCCTTTTGACAAAATATTAATAGTTAAGATGGTCATAGAAAACAGTGGTCATTGTAGACTGTTTTAAATGAAGGGTGAAATATTTGACAGGAATTTTTTTTCCAAAGGTACATTCTGTTTTACAGTTTAGGTAAAATAAATTGTTTATTTGCTATGAGGTAACAATAAATGATAATATTTATATATATTTTCATTCAAATGGTAATCTTAATGGAGAGATAGCTAGATAAACTGAGGTATGAAGTATAATGAATATTAAATTGCTTAAAAGTAACAAGACAAGAGTTGTGGCAAATCCAAAGCTCTGGACTCCCTTAAAGTCAGTTTCTGTTTATTTCAGAAGATTTATTTCTGCATTTTGAGATGATTTTGGTTTCTTTGAGGATATTTTTCTCGGGTAGTGGAAGATCACACAGTAGACCTATATTAAATAGTGTAAAGAAAGTGGCCTGTGACTAAATTTACTGTAGGTTCAGTAATTTGTAGATAATTTGTTTGTAGATAATCAATTGGCAGTCTCTATTTTTAATTCATTATACACTTGAAATATCAAGTTGAGACAAAAATTGTTTGGTGCTTTTTCTGAGAAACCTTAGGGAAATGAGATTACTTCAAGTAAATATCATTAAGAATATCCTAAAGCAAAGGAGACAGAAAACAGGGTCAGCATTTGCCATTTATGATGTTGACACTTTATTTCCAACCTACTAATATGCACCCATTGAAATAAATAATTACAGTCTTATAGGAAATGTCCTCAATCAGTTTCATTTATTATAACTTAGGTAAATTTGTAAAGATTGTCAGAACATTAGCTAAATCCTAACATTACCATGTTTGTACTGGAGGCTCCAGGACAATAGGGGAGAGATGTTTTCATCATATTATTTAACTATAAAAGCAAAGGGTTAGTTACAGAGCTTGATCATAGACAATGAGAAAGTCAGAGTCTCCATCTAACTCCACATAATTAATATTTGTCAGGCATTAAAAAGGATTGGAGGAGAAGGCGGAAGATGGCGGAAGAGTAAGACGCGGAGATCACCTTCCTCCCCACAGATACACCAGAAATACATCTACACGTGGAACAACTCCTACAGAACACCTACTGAAGGCTGGCAGAAGACCTCAGACCTCCCAAAAGGCAAGAAACTCCCCACGTACCTGGGTAGGGCAAAAGAATAAACAGAGACAAAAGAATAGGGACGGCACCTGCACCAGTGGGAGGGAGCTGTGAAGGAGGAAAAGTTTCCACACTCTAGGAAGCCCCTTCGCGGGCGGAGACTGCGGGAGGCGGAGGGGGGAGCTTCGAGGCTGCGGAGTAGAGCACAGCAACGGGTGCGGAGGGCAAAGCGGGGAGATTCCCGCACAGAGGATCGGTGCCGACCGGCACTCACCAGCCCGAGAGGCTTGTCTGCTCACCCGCCAGGGCGGGCGGGGCTGCGAGCTGAGGCCGGAGCGCAGGGAGAGGACTGGGGTTGGCGGCTTGAACATAGCCTGAAGGGGTTAGTGCACCGCAGCTAGCCGGGAGGGAGTCCGGGGAAAAGCCTGCACCTGCAGAAGAGGCAGGAGACTTTTCCTTCCCTCTTTGTTTCCTGGGGCGTGAGGAGAGGGGTTTAAGAACGCTGCTTAAAGGAACTCCAGAGACGGGCGCGAGCCGCGGCTAAAAGCGCGAACCCCAGAGACGGGCGTGAGCCGCGGCTGAAAGCACGGACCCCAGAGACGGGCGCGAGCCGCGGCTGAAAGCGCGGAATCCAGAGGCGGGCGGGAGACGTTAAGGCTGCTGCTGCCGCCACCGAGGGGCCTGTGTGCGAGCACAGGTCACTCTCCACACCCCTCTTCCGCGGAGCCTGTGCAGCCCGCCACTGCCGGGTTCCCGGGATCCAGGGACAACTTCCCCGGGAGAGCGCACAGCGCGCCTCAGGCTGGTGCAAAGTCACGCCGGCCTTTGCCACCGCAGGCCCGCCCCGCACTCTGTGCCCCTCCGTCCCCGCCGGCCTGAGTGCGCCAGAGCCCCCAATCAGCGGCTCTTTTAACCCCATCCTGTCTGAGCAAAAAACAGACGCCCTCCAGCGATCTACACGCAGTGGCAGGGCCAAATCCAAAGCTTAGCCCTGGGAGCTGTGAGAACAAAGAAGAGAAAGGGAAATCTCTCCCAGCAGCCTCAGAAGCAGCGGATTAAAGCTCCACAATCAACTTGATGTACCCTGCATCTGTGGAATACCTGAATAGACAACCAATCATCCCAAATTAAGGAAGTGGACTTTAGGAGCAAGATCTATGATTTTTTCCCCTTTCCTCTTTTTGTGAATGTGTATGTGTATGCTTCTGTGTGAGATCTTGTCTGTATAGTCTTGCTTCCACCATTTGTCCTAGGGTTCTATCCGTCCATGTTTTTTTTTAAATTTTTTTCTTAATAATTAATTTTAATAACCTTATTATACTTTACCTTCGTTCTTTCTTTCTTTCCGTCCTTCCTTCCCTCCTTTAGACAACGAATCATCCCAAATTGAGGAGGTGGTCTCTGACAGCAAGATTTAGGATTTTTCCCCATTTACCTCTTTTAGTGAGGGTGTATGTGTATGCTTCTGTGTAAGATTTTGTCTGTATAGCTTTGCTTCCAACATTTGTCCTAAGGTTCTTTCCGTCCCTTTTTTTTTTCTAAATAAGAAGTTTTTAATTCAATAACTTTATTATACTTTATTTTATTTTTACTGTATCTTCTTTCTTTCTGTCTTTTTTCCTTCTTTCCCTCCTTCCTTCCTTCCTCCCTCCCTCCCTCCCTCCTTTCTTTCCTTCTTGCCTTCTTTCCTTCTTTGCTTCTTTCTTTCTTTCTTCCTTCCTTCCTACCCTCCTTTCCTTCTTTCTTTCCTCATACTTCTACTAATTCCCTCTACTTTTTCTCCCTTTTATCCTGAGCCTGTGGATGAAAAGCTTTTGGTGCTCCAGCCAGGAGGCAGGGCTCTGCCTCTGAGGTAGGACAGCCAACTTCAGGACACTGATCAACAAGAGACCTCCCAGCTCCACATAATATCAAATGGCGAAAATCTCCCAGAGACCTCCATCTTAACACCAGCACCCAGCTTCACTCAACGACCAGCAAGCCACAGTGCTGGAAAACCTATGCCAAACAACTAGCAAAACCCACCCATTAGCAGAGAGGCTGCCTAAAATCATAATAAGGCCACAGACACCCCCAAACACACCACCAGACGTGAACCTGCCCACTAGAGAGACAAGATCCAGCCTCATCCACCACAACACAGGCACTAGCCCCCTCCACCAGGAAGCCTACACAACCCACTGAACCAACCTTAGCCACTGGGGACAGACACAAAAAACAACAGGAACTACGAACCTTCAGCCTGCAAAAAGGAGACCCCAAACACAGTAAGATAAGCAAAATGAGAAGACAGAAAAACACACAGCAGATAAAGGAGCAAGATAAAAATGCACCAGACCTAACAAATGAAGAGGAAATAGGCAGTCTACCTGAAAGAGAATTCAGAATAATGATAGTAAGGTTGATCCGAAATCTTGGAGATAGAATGGACAATAGATTGGACAAAATGCAAGAATCAGTTAACAAGGACCTAGAAGACCTAAAGATGAAACAAGCAACGATGAACAACACAATAAATGAAATTAAAAGTACTCTAGATGGGATCAATAGCAGAATAACTGAGGCAGAAGAACGGATAAGTGACCTGGAAGATAAAATAGTGGAAATAACTACTGCAGAGCAGAATAAAGAAAAAAGAATGAAAAGAACTGAGGACAGTCTCAGAGACCTCTGGGACAACATTAAACGCACCAACATTCAAATTATAGGGGTTCCAGAAGAAGAAGAGAAAAAGAAAGGGACTGAGAAAATATTTGAAGAGATTATAGTTGAAAACTTCCCTAATATGGGAAAGGAAATAGTTAATCAAGTCCAGGAAGCACAGAGAGTCCCATACAGGATAAATCCAAGGAGAAACACGCCAAGACACATATTAATCAAACTGTCAAAAATTAAATACAAAGAAAGCATGTTAAAAGCAGCAAGGGAAAAACAACAAATAACACATAAGGGAATCCCCATAAGGTTAACAGCTGATCTCTCAGCAGAAACCCTACAAGCCAGAAGGGAGTGGCAGGACATACTGAAAGTGATGAAGGAGAAAAACATGCAGCCAAGACTACTCTACCCAGCAAGGATCTCATTCAGATTTGATGGAGAAATTAAAACCTTTACAGACAAGCAAAAGCTGAGAGAGTTCAGCACCACCAAACCAGCTTTACAACAAATGCTAAAGGATCTTCTCTAGGCAAGAAACACAAGAGAAGGAAAAGACCTACAATAACGAACCCAAAAAAATTTAGAAAATGGGAATAGGAACATACATATCGATAATTACCTTAAATGTAAATGGACTAAATGCTCCCACCAAAAGACACAGATTAGCTGAATGGATACAAAAACAAGACCCTTATATATGCTGTCTACAAGAGACCCACTTCAGACCTAGAGACACATACAGACTGAAAGTAAGGGGATGGAAAAAGATATTCCATGCAAATGGAAGCCAAAAGAAAGCTGGAGTAGCAATTCTCATATCAGACAAAATAGACTTTAAAATAAGGACTATTAAAAGAGACAAAGAAGGACACTACATAATGATCAAGGGATCGATCCAAGAAGAAGATATAACAATTGTAAATATTTATGCACCCAACATAGGAGCACCTCAATACATAAGGCAAATACTAACAGCCATAAAAGGGGAAATCGACAGTAACACATTCATAGTAGGGGACTTAAACACTCCACTTTCACCCATGGACAGATCATCCAAAATGAAAATAAATAAGGAAACACAAGCTTTAAATGATACATTAAACAAGATGGACTTAATTGATATTTATAGGACACTCCATCCAAAAACAACAGAATACACATTTTTCTCAAGTGCTCATGGAACATTCTCCAGGATAGATCATATCTTAGGTCACAAATCAAGCCTTGGTAAATTTAAGAAAATTGAAATTGTATCAAGTATCTTTTCTGACCACAACGCCATGAGACTAGATATCAATTACAGGAAAAGATCTGTAAAAAATACAAACACATGGAGGCTAAACAATACACTACTTAATAATGAAGAGATCACTGAAGAAATCAAAGAGGAAATCAAAAAATACCTAGAAACAAATGACAATGGAGACACAATGACCCAAAGCCTGTGGGATGCAGCAAAAGCAGTTCTAAGGGGGAAGTTTATAGCAATACAAGCCCACCTTAAGAAGCAGGAAACATCTCGAATAAACAACCTAACCTTGCACCTCAAGCAATTAGAGAAAGAAGAACAAAAAAAACCCCAAAGCTAGCAGAAGGAAAGAAATCATAAAAATCAGATCAGAAATAAATGAAAAAGAAATGAAGGAAACAATAGCAAAGATCAATAAAACTAAAAGCTGGTTCTTTGAGAAGATAAACAAAATAGATAAACCACTAGCCAGACTCATCAAGAAAAAAAGGGAGAAGACTCAAATCAATAGAATTAGAAATGCAAAAGGAGAGGTAACAACTGACACTGCAGAGATAAAAGAGATCATGAGAGATTACTACAAGCAACTCTATGCCAATAAAATGGACAATCTGGAAGAAATGGACAAATTCTTAGAAATGCACAACCTGCCAAGACTGAATCAGGAAGAAATAGAAAATATGAACAGACCAATCACAAGCACTGAAATTGAAACTGTGATTAAAAATCTTCCAACAAAGAAAAGCCCAGGACCAGATGGCTTCACAGGCGAATTCTATCAAACATTTAGAGAAGAGCTAACACCTATCCTTCTCAAACTCTTCCAAAATATAGCAGAGGGAGGACCACTCCCTAACTCCTTCTACGAGGCCACCATCACCTTGATACCAAAACCAGACAAGGATGTCACAAAGAAAGAAAACTACAGGCCAATATCACTGATGAACATAGATGCAAAAATCCTCAACAGAATACTAGCAAACAGAATCCAACAGCACATTAAAAGGATCATACACCATGATCAAGTGGGGTTTATTCCAGGAATGCAAGGATTCTTCAATATACGCAAATCTATCAACGTGATAAACCATATTAACAAATTGAAGGAGAAAAACCATATGATCATCTCAATAGATGCAGAGAAAGCTTTTGACAAAATTCAACACCCATTTATGATAAAAACCCTGCAGAAAGTAGGCATAGAGAGAACTTTCCTCAACATAATAAAGGCCATATATGACAAGCCCACAGCAAACATCATCCTCAATGGTGAAAAACTGAAAGCATTTCCACTAAGATCAGGAACAAGACAAGGTTGCCCACTCTCACCACTCTTATTCAACATTGTTTTGGAAGTTTTAGCCACAGCAATCAGAGAAGAAAAGGAAATAAAAGGAATCCAAATCGGAAAAGAAGAAGTAAAGCTGTCACTGTTTGCAGATGACATGATCCTATACATAGAGAACCCTAAAGATGCTACCAGAAAACTACTAGAGCTCATCAATGAATTTGGTAAAGTGGCAGGATACAAAATTAATGCACAGAAATCTCTGGCATTCCTATATACTAATGATGAAAAATCTGAAAGTGAAATCAAGAAAACACTCCCATTTACCATTGCAACAAAAAGAATAAAATATCTAGGAATAAACCTACCTAAGGAGACAAAAGACCTGTATGCAGAAAATTATAAGACACTGATGAAAGAAATTAAAGATGATATAAATAGATGGAGAGATATACCATGTTCTTGGATTGGAAGAATCAACATTGTGAAAATGACTCTACTACCCAAAGCAATCTATAGATTCAATGCAATCCCTATCAAACTACCACTGGCATTTTTCACAGAACTAGAACAAAAAATTTCACAATTTGTATGAAACACAAAAGACCCCGAATAGCCAAAGCAATCTTTAGAACGAAAGAAGGAACTGGAGGAATCAGGCTCCCTGACTTCAGACTATACTACAAAGCTACAGTCATCAAGACGGTATGGTACTGGCACAAAAACAGAAAGATAGATCAATGGAACAGGATAGAAAGCCCAGAGATAAACCCATGCACATATGGACACCTTATCTTTGATAAAGGTGGCAGTAATGTACAATGGAGAATGGACAGCCTCTTCAATAAGTGGTGCTGGGAAAACTGGACAGGTACATGTAAAAGTATGAGATTAGATCATTCCCTAACACCATACACAAAAATAAGCTCAAAATGGATTAAAGAACTAAATGTAAGGCCAGAAACTATCAAACTCTTAGAGGAAAACATAGGCAGAACACTCTATGACATAAATCAAAGCAAGATCCTTTCTGACCCACCTCCTAGAGTAATGGAAATAAAAACAAAAATAAACAAATGGGACCTAATGAAACTTCAAAGCTTTTGCACAGCAAAGGAAACCATAAACAAGACCAAAAGACAACCCTCAGAATGGGAGAAAATATTTGCAAATGAAGCAACCGACAAAGGATTAATCTCCAAAATTTACAAGCAGCTCATGCAGCTCAATAACAAGAAAACAAACAACCCAATCCAAAAATGGGCAGAAGACCTAAATAGACATTCCTCCAAAGAAGATATACAGACTGCCAACAAACACATGAAAGAATGCTCAACATCATTAATCATTAGAGAAATGCAAATCAAAACTACAATGAGATATCATCTCACACCAGTCAGAATGGCCATCATCAAAAAATCTAGAAACAATAAATGCTGGAGAGGGTGTGGAGAAAAGGGAACACTCTTGCACTGCTGGTGGGAATGTGAATTGGTTCAGCCACTATGGAGAACAGTATGGAGGTTCCTTAAAAAACTACAAATAGAACTACCATATGACCCAGCAATCCCACTACTGGGCATATACCCTGAGAAAACCAAAATTCAAAAAGAGTCATGTACCAAAATGTTCATTGCAGCTCTATTTACAATAGCCCGGAGATGGAAACAACCTAAGTGCCCGTCATCGGATGAATGGATAAAGAAGATGTGGCACATATATACAATGGAATATTACTCAGCCATAAAAAGAAACAAAATTGAGCTACTTGTAATGAGGTGGATAGACCTAGAGTCTGTCATACAGAGTGAAGTAAGTCAGAAAGAAAAAGACAAATACCGTATGCTAACACATATATATGGAATTTAAGAAAAAAATGTCATGAAGAACCTAGGGGTAAAGCAGGAATAAAGACGCAGACCTCTTAGAGAACGGACTTGAGGTTATGGGGAGGGGGAAGGGTGAGCTGTGACAGGGCGAGAGAGAGTCATGGGCATATACACACTAACAAACGCAGTAAGGTAGATAGCTAGTGGGAAGCAGCCGCATGGCACAGGGATATTGGCTCGGTGCTTTGTGACAGCCTGGAGGGGTGGGATGGGGAGGGTGGGAGGGAGGGAGGGAGACGCAACAGGGAAGACATATGGGAACATATGTTTATGTATGACTGATTCACTTTGTTATAAAGCAGAAACTAACACACCATTGTAAAGCAATTATACCCCAATAAAGATGTTAAAAAAAAAAAAAAAAGGATTGGAAGAGAAAAAGTTCAGATTTAAGTTAAACAGTTTGGTCTCAACATCATTAAAAATAAGCTCCCACCTGCTTCTAATTTTCTTGTTGATTACAAAGGTCATTGGCTGTTTGAATAGTGAGGAAAAAAGGAGCTCTTAGAAGAGCATGCAAATGAAAGCTCAAGCAAGGAGTTGTGTATGTTAATGAGTGAGGGGCGTTGATCAGTATGCAGTTGCAGACTCTATGATAAACATGCTTGAATATCTTTCAGCTCACAAGGGCACTCATTTATGTGTGCAAGTCAGCAGCATAAATCCATTTTTGGAAATTGTACTAAGACCTTCAATTACCTTTGTGAAAACAGGTGGTGTTTTTGTATGTTATAGGATTAGGTCTAATGGTCTTAAAAGTAGAGTTTAAAATTCTACCAAAATTACAGATCTTATTAAAATATGATGCTAAATTACATTACTATGATCTCTTATAAATACACCATTTCTTCTTTTTATGTATTTTTCAACCTTCTACAAGAATGGAAAATGATAATAGCCATCATTCATTGAGTACTAACAATGAACTAGGTATTCTCCATTATCTCTATTAATCGTCACATCAATCCTGCTTGTGAGGAATCATTATTTTAATTTTAATAATAATTTTATAGAAGAATTGAGGCTCAATTCTCTATCTAAGATGATAGAATTATTTCCTTTCAGCTATAATACTCCCTCAGTATTCCTATCACAGGGTTTCTTAGCAAGGAGTTCTTATCAGTATCACCTAAAATATTTTTGAACTTATATAGACTTTGGCCTGATGTCTAGACGTTCTGTTCAGTTGGGTTTTCATGATGTGAAGTCTCTGTCTTTTGTTTATTTATAATTTTAAAGAGATCTACAGTGATGCTGGTTTGCACCCCCATTTGAGAATCACTTATCCCCATTGTAGAATATAGTTACTAAAATGCTGCTTTCAGCTATCACTAATGTTTAGATACAGATTGATGGTCCTCAACTCTGGGTACTAGAGAAATGGCTTCTATGCTATTATTACCGAATAACATCTATTGATCTCTTGTCATGAACTTGATATTATTCTAAATGGTTTATGTCTCGGTTATGTCTCCTAGCCATTTAATCCTCCCAGTGGCATTACTGGATAGATACTTTTATGAACTCGTTTCATAGATAAGGAACTGAAGCATAGGGTGTTAAGGAATTTGCACAAAAGGCTTTGAATGATGCTATGTGGTTACAGAGCCCACATTCTTAAAACATTCCCTGAATACTTCCTAGGGTCTCTGTGGCACTCAAAAGAATCTCTTTTTTAGATCATGAAACATTTTGCGTATCCAAATTAATATGTGTAACATCAATGACAGATACATGGAACAATAATAATGAAGTGCATATTTAACTGTTAAGACATAGAACATAGTGAAGATGTATTTTTACTTTCTATGTGTTTTTGTAATGTATTTGAAATAAAGTTAGGTTCATTTGTGTCTATTTGTATTTACATTTAAAGTTTTTCCCCATCTTTGTTGATTTAATTTGTTTTATGATAAACACCTGTGTATGTGAATAGGTGTGCCCACTCACATATGTAATTTCCCTTCCTTTCTTTATACAGAAGTGGGTTTTTTGTCCTTTGTTTGACTAACAATATATCTAGAAGTCACTTCATCTCTGTTTAAAATACCCTTTTTAACAGTTTTATAGTACTCCATTGTGTTAAATACCATAGTTTATTCAGCCAGTCTCCTGTGAATGTATATACAGATTATTTCTAATGTTTTGTTATTGCACCTAATGCCAGTATTCCAACTAATAAACTTTTGCATATGTAGTTTTAATTATTTGAGGTGTAACATAAGGGTAAATTTCATAAAAGTGGGATTGCTGTGTCAAAATATTAAATGAAGATGCAGTTTTGTAATCTATTAACAAGTTCTCCTCCACAAGTCTATACTGTTGTGTATTTCCATCCTCATTATATGAGTTCCTGCTCATATAATGAAGCGTATATTTTTTCCACAGTTTATCAACAGAAGTGTTTTGACAACTTTTGAATTTTTGCCAATTTGGTAGGTGACATATAATCTTTTAATATTTGTGTAATTTTCATTTGCATATATTTTATTTTGAGGGAGATTAAACATGTTTTCATATATTTAAGAACCATTTTATACCATAATTTTGAGATTATATGTTAATATTTTTGCCCATTTTTATTTCATAATTTTTAGTCTTTTTTAAAAAAATTCATCACTTACGGAAACTTGCCCTCCATCTTTAATATTAGTTTAAAATATTTTTCCTGTTTTATCATTCATCTTTTGATATTTCCATATGACATCTTCCAAGTACTTTTCAGAAGTATGTAATTTATTGTTTTATTACAAATGTATTTTTGAATCACAGTTAATATCCAGTCTTGCTTAGTGGTGAAACTCTCAAAGGAGAATGCTTCTACCCCCATCCCACCAAGGAAGAGACAGACAAGCAAAGCAACCTTACTGTCTCCATTGTAGAAATGGAAATAGTCCTGGCTCTCTCTCTTTTAGTCTGCGTCATCTTTCAGAGGCCACAGCTTTGTGTGCTAGTCTCGGAATCAATCCCCCACCACACAGATTACTGAAACTCCCTAACACACAGATTTCTGGATTGTCAATTTCTCCCAAAGTTAATTACCTCTTTGTTTTAATACTTTGTTTCTTTCCCCTCTTCCTCCCCCTCCTCCTCCCCCTCCTTCCACTCCTTCTCCCCCTCCTTCCGCTCCTCCTCCTCCTCCTTCCCCTCCTCTCTGTCCTTCCCCATCCTCTTCCTCTTCCTCCTCCTCCTCTTCTTTTCCCCTCTTCTCCTCTTTCTCTGTCTCTCTCTCCTTTGAGGGATTTCTCTAAATTTCTTAACATTTTCATCCATAATTTCAAACAGATGTATTTTAGTACTTTATCAGCTTGTTTTAAATGTTTTATTTTTGTTGGTATTTTAGTATACCAAGTTTGCCATAATGCCATATTACAGAAAACAGAAGGATTAGACGTTGCTTTTCAATACTATAGAAGACATTGTTTGATAACATTGATACATCTGCCTAAAAACTCTGAGGCATTCCTCTAAACTTACTCTGCATTTCCCTTATATGAGGATGTATGAGAGAAAATTTTATACACATATTTTGTACGCTAGATATTTATCCTCAAGCCAAAAAAAGTAGGCATTATCAAAAGTCACAAGGAAAGGAAGAGGCAAGTGTGAAGACCAAAAAATAGAAAATCCCAGGAGAGTAATTTGAAATAGTTAAACTGTGCCCCAAAAGCAGATTAAAACAATTTACTCTTCTTAGCTGCTTGTTTTTATATAGAGTTTTTCTCCATGCAAATATTTTCATTTACTTATTAATACTTAATTTCATAATCAGTTGATTAACTTTATATAAAAATTTGATGAAACAGTCAGTTTGGGGCAGTAGTTTCCAGCACCTCTTTATGGACAAAATTCAGGATAGCTGCATAGGAAATTCTCAAAACTCATTAAAAATGCAGATTCCTAAAACTTACCCATTGTTAATAGAGATAAATAGCAATACATCAACTTTACAGATAAGGAAATGGAGGGTTAAAAAATAAATTACCTAAAGTCCTACAGCTACTATCTCACAAGCAAGTCAGTTAACAAATATTTGTGTCTGACGATGCCAGTGTTGGACATATTCTCTATGACATTTGTGGCAGCCTTCTCAGTTTTTCTAATTATCTATTTGTCCATCATGAGGACAATGCAGCTGAATAGTGCATACTGTTTGGAAATAGCTCAAAGTTATTACAAAGTAATATTATTTCTTTAGTTGTTAGAATTTTCCAAACTTAATAGAAAAATAAACACTAAGAAAAGTTGGTTAGGATAAACAGCTTGATGTTATATATGATTATTCCTGAAATTGGTGTCATAGTATATTTTGTGGTAGATATAATAAATTAGATGAAATAAACATGAAATGCAAATTTATTTAGAAAATAAAAGCATATAAACAATTTACTTATGATTGACGTTAGACAATTCTGTAGATAACATATTTACTGGTGTGAATATAAAACATAAGAGAGAACATTTTATCAGTCTCTTTTCTCTGAAGGTCATTCTTAAACCAAAGTGAAACTTTGGTGAGGCTTAAAGGGTACACACACAAATGCCCTTTAAGGTATGTAAAAGATATAGAAAGGTCTTTGTCTCAAAATTATCTGTAGTTTGGAATGGCAGTCTGTATGAATATCATTTCTAGTTTTATAGTTTCTCTTGCCCCAAACTTCACCTGCTCTTTTATTTTCTGAAGACATCCATCATTAAAAAAATATAAGGAAGATTAAGAATGTTTAAGGAAAAGAAATATATTCTGCTTACTCTGCCTCAGTATTGAATCTCTAAGTGTATATTATCCCATAGAACCTTCCAGATAGAAGCCCCAGATTCACTATCAACAAATATTTATATATGTGCTATCATTAGTAATAAAATGTATGTCTCATTGCAAAAACTCTATTTGTTCAGTGTACCACATGCCAGGGATCATTTGTTGGTAGAAGCAGTCAAATATAAAAAGTTGAGGAAATGTAATATCAGAAAAGATGATAAGAATAGATTCAGGAGAAAAGAAATAAGCAACGTGAGCCACTCCCTAGTCTAGGAGTTAGACTAGAACTGCTAGCAGTTAGCTTAAAATGCAGTCAACCTAATATTGAATTGATGTAGCTGGTATCTGAAACAAACCTAAGGTGCTGTAGTCTTGAAACCAAGAAACTTCACACTCTAGTATGCCAGGGAATGCAATGAATGTGTTGTTAATGGCATGTGGTATTCTTCTCATGAATTGCACAGCCTGTATGGGGATTCTATCAGTCTCCTGGCTAATCTTATCAAAAATTTCTCCAAAGGGCCCAGAAGGTATTGGGGCATTCACCGGGTTCTGAAAATGAGTTGAAATGAATTAAAATTTAGAAGCCTCCCATGAGCAGGTGTAGTAAATGAGGTGGGGAGAGACGAGTGAACCATTTTTGAATATTCCAGCCAGAAATGTGAGAATTTATTTATGTTTATACATGCATTACAATGTTTGATGGAGGAGAATGAGATGAAACCTTGATAGCTGTTAGAAATTACAGCTTCAGGAAATGCCATGTATCACACGTTAGCAACACACCACATGGATGTCAGTAAGTTTCAAAGCAGGTCTTTGCAAAGAGCAAAGAAGTAGTTACAGTTATTTATAACCTTAGTCATAAATGTCTATAGTTTGCCTTGATAATGTAGAAGTACAGACACCAGAGAACTGTTTTTATGAGCAACAGTGGACAGGTTGGGTTTATCTTTTGCCTGAGGTTTTCATCAAGTATGTAGTCTATAAATATAAGATGATCGACACTCCCCTCACCACCACAAAACCAAAATGTGAAAGGACTTGAGGTATTCCTAGGTAGGACAGATTATTCAAGAAAAATCGGGTTCACAGGATAAGTGTATATTTTTTTAACCTTACAAAATATTAAAAAATAATGAAAAATAAAAGATTGTATTATTTTTAGAAGAAAGAAAAAATTTCCCTACATTTCCATCTTTGAGAAAACCCAGATACAGATTGTTTCAGTTGCTTCTGGAAGCTGAACTATGAAACATAATGAGTAAGCAGAAATTTTAGACCAGATCAGGTACAAGATGCAGCCAAAGCTGTTTTTCGTCACACAGGAGGTGATAACAGGTCAGCTAGTCCCTCTGGTAATGGCACTCTGACCCACCAATTTTTTCTTGCAGCATTTTAGGGAAAATGGACTGTTTGATGGAATCTTGAGAGGCCATGTTTCATCTTTTAGCTGCTTTAATTTAATTTTAATGTTAAAGCAACTACAGTTTTTGACTTCCATCCTAGACATTCAGATACTCCCACTTTGAAGCTACAGGAACAGTTCTGATATTGGGTAAACATGACCCCTTGGAAATAAATTCTAAGAGCCTCTGTAAAGGCAAGAGTTATATTACAACTTTAACCAGACTTTTCCTATCCCTGAGGAGCAGGTTTGCATTCTGAAGGAAGTCATTTTGGCTGCGGAGCTGGGAGAATAGACACTGCCTTTGACAGAGTGTCAGAGTGGCAGGAGCACAAAATATCTACTGAGGCCACAAAGCCCACCTCACAATGTCACGTTATTGGGGTGTCATTTGGTATTTCAGGGCAGAAAGAGGTACCTGAGTTGGACTTGGTAGGCAGGAAAGGCTGCTGAGTTGGAGGGTCAAGACATCTATCCCCAAATTTTACAGGTAACATCCCAGGGGGAGCCTCTGGCATCTGGAAACCCTAGTCCAAACCAGAAATCAAATAAAACAAACCTCCTGACTCTTAGCTAAATTATATTCTCATATTAGTTTAGATTTAGTGCATATGTCTTGATTAAGGATGTCTATGCCCAATTTCTCTAATTCATCTTCAATATGCTGTACTCTAGATAATTTGACTGTAGGTTTAAAAAATACCCCATTATGATTTGAGCCTTTGAGTAACTTCCAATCAATAAAGACACATAATATGAAGAAGAAATTTGAAATATATCTTGGATTAGGACTTGATTTAGACCTTATAAAGTTATCTCCTATCTTAGCAGTCACCCACATACCAGCAGTCATGGCTTTGTCATCATTTATGTCAGCATCTGAACAGGAAAGTAATATCCTAGAAATAGTCAATATGAAAATTAAAGTCTCCCTTTGTCAGTAACAATATAAACCTATCATGGTACAGTCTCTCAAGATATTCATAAATATATTTTTGTCACACTAACTGGATCATTTTGTATCAAGACCCTTAGTTCACATGATGACTCAGAAACATTTCTTTCATGCACTTCAGTTTGATAAATTAATCATCTCTAAATTGATCTGTTGATTGATGACTACATAAAATCATGGGAGGCAAAGTTTCTGGCATATGATTTACCTCATAGATAATTGAATATTCATTCTTGGACCAAAATAAATTAGAATATGATGTTTCATGATAATCGTAGCCATAGGGTTATCAAAATCCATAACTCTCATATTACTATGCCTATGGTGGTTGCCTAGTGAGATGATCTTTAAATTACGTTAAGAAATAGAATAGGAGTAGATATGTCTCTATATCAATTATCTTTTGTCTGGCTGACAGTCTGTGATATTGGATAACTTTCGTGGTTCTCTTTTTAAGGGTGGTAATTCTGGATCATATCTGTTCCTGTTTCTTCCTTTCTGTTCCACCTTAGGGACCATTCTGACATCCTCAGTTACTTTCTCCATCTTGACAAGCATTGCCCAATATTTCATGCTATCAGTGGATGAAAGCCAGAGAGAATTAAGATATGGGTTTCTCTCACCCAGTAGAGTAACATTTTTGAAGATGAGATTTTGGATTCCTCCAGAGAAGTTCACCCCATTGTACTCACCAGGTGGTCAAAATGCTGAGGGACATGGCAACAAGGAAGACAGGTGAACGTGCAGGAAAATGTGTGATGTGGAAAGCTATTAAAAAATTCTGAGCGGGTTTAGTTTCTAAAACTGAAGACTTGTGAGAGTATTATAGCCGAGGAGCACAAGGGAAACTCTGTCAAAGGGGAAAATTATGGCATAGATCTTTTTAGTTCTTGATTACAGATACATGACAACGAGCTCAATGTTCCTTCCAGAATATGGTAGTGATTCCCCAGTTATTAGCCGTGTCCAAGGAGAACATTGTAATCTAAGGAGTGATTCGTTACTGGGATGAGCTCTGAGGTTCCTTTGAAACTGTGGATTGAAATGTTAGGTTTCTTTTCTATCTGCCTGTAATGTTCTCCTGATTTGCCTCTGCTTTAGGCAAACAAAAGAATCCTGAAGTTTCATCTCCACGGTGATGCCTGACTAAGGCTAATCTAAAAGAGTTCTCTCTTTCTTCTCATCTCCTCTAGGGGCATCTCCTAAAACGTGTTGGGAATAAAAAGCATTTACACAAAACGTTTACAGGTGTCAGGTGTTCTATCATCAAATCAACAGGCTTGGCTAATGCATGAGTTTTGAAATTGAGAAACGTAGTGTGTTAATGCGAATTATGAGCTTTAAGGGTGAAGTATAAGATGATGAATTTCACAGTTGTGTTTAATACCAAAACGATTTTTCAGTGTGATGCAGACCTAGTAAGTATTCTGTGGATCACTTGAGAAACGCTCTCATTCTCTGGCAATTATTATCTGAGCCATTTATTCCTTATTTAATTGTATGTTATCTTTTATTGTTCAACTTTCCATATGTGTATATCTTTTCTTGAGGTCAAGGCACATGAGGTAAAACATTGGTATATGTACTCTCTTCTGTGATAGCCATGGTGCCTAATGGTGGCACCGAGTAATGCTAAATACTTTTTAAAAAAATTAACCTTTGTGTGTTTTCAATACAGGGAGTCTCCCTGCTATCTTGTCCACACATTTACCCTACTGTCAACAGCTGTATTTCTGTATACCAGAGTCTGTTTTTACAGTGGACCATATATATCTTATGTCACCTATGTTAATGTACGGACATGTAAAAATGTCATGTAACATTCTAGCAAATGATAGTTTTTTTTAAAGGAGGAAGAATCACAATTTTCCAAAAAATTCTCTATCTCCATTTTTATCAAATACATGCATTCTTACTTTCTTAAGGATGTTGCCTCCAAACCAGAATTCTCTCGTGTGAATTCTCTTTTATTTGTAGATAACTCTGTAGAATGGGAGTGTTTTTCTAATGAAAAAAAGAAATCTTCCATTAAACTCACCTGGAAAATGTCGTAAGTTAGAGTGATATTCAGTACGAGATTTTTCTTTACATTGAAGGGCACATTCTTATAAAGCGAGTGACTGTATTTTGAATTTTCCCTGAATTGGTGTCCTTCCTATTTTCTCTTTTCCCTCAATGGTTAATACTATTCTTAGTGATATGTAGCCCTATGAATTAGCTCCTCCTTACCTTAAATATGAATATTATTTTTATAACTCTCAACAATTCTGGGCTCTAATATGTGTACCTCCTTGCAGTTTTGTCAGTGCATGTCATTTGATCTATAATGTACATCAACCTGCAAATTCCTTAAGCATGATTTCAGGTTGAAGGGAAAAAAACAGAATATAGCAAGTAGGAAAGCATATTTTACTAAAAATTGGTGTCGTTGAAATAATTGTTCAGGTAATTGTTTCTTTTAATTCAAATAATGCTTTTGTTAAACTCTTAACACACTTATAAACTGATACTTTAAAACAACATATTTTCCATAGAGGTTGAAAAGCAAAATATACCATAAACCTAGGTAATGATCAGTAGTTCACAATGTAAAATTCTCTGATGGAAACTGTAATATTATCTTTTATCTTGGACCTACCAATGCAAGGACAATATGATTTTTACACAGTTGTAATTTCCAAAGTTTAATGAAGAAAAATTGTGTAGTTGGCCTTTTTTTGAAGTGAGTCATAAGGTCTACACGTAAAACCTTCAACTAACCTAATGAGAAAAAATATGAAGGGATCATAATGTCATTTATTTCACTGTCATGTAAAATGCTATATAATCTGCTATACCTGATATGAGGAGTTTTGGGATCTGACCCCAGTCTTGAGCCAGCTATGTGACTTTGTGCAGAACCTATGGCTCTTCTTTTGCCTCAGCTTTTCCTTTCCAAAACTAAGAAAATCATATTAAGTTTGGTGATGCATTTAAAACTTTAATGTAGAAATAAAATTGTTCTCTCAGTGAAGCCTGACTCTTCATTTGAGTAGAATAGATACAGTACCAGCATATCCGGTGCTCTGGTGATTTGGGGAAAAAATGGCAGCAGTATAGTATCTTTCTGTCTGAAGTTGATTCCATTTATTTTCAAGGATTTGCTCAACCCTAGAATCCCATTGGTACTTTAAGTTACTTTCTTCTGGACATGTAGGAGACTATCTTGGAACCTTTTTGTTTGTTTGATTCAGATTTCTGGTGTTCTGGTATGAGTAGGAACTTTTATAATAAGATTCTAGAGTGAGCTTCACAGTGCCCTTCTACTTGTGAGTATGGCCATGTCTAGATCTCTTTATCCCTTTGGAGACTGTCTCCTGGTTTAGCTGTGACCTATCTGGACCATGTGTTTGACATAATTCGTAAATTTTTTCCTAAACTTCTCAGTGCTTTCAGCTTCAGAGAGTGAGCCAAATTAGATTATTTTATAAAAACTATAACTCTTCTCAATAGAAATGGGGAAAATGAGAGTTTTTTAGAAGGACTATTCACTGGGAGATGCAGAGGTTACATAAAAATAGGGGAAAATACTGAAACATTTTGGAGGGAAAAGCTTATAAATAAAATGGGCCTCTTCGGGGACAGACTGGTTATTTCTCTTGTTTGTGTATGTAACAGAGATTTCCTATTTTCTTGCTAATAGAACCTGGTTTTGTTAAAGAATTGACGTGGATGTACTAAGGGAAGGTGGGCCCCACCATAAAACTCTAGGATTGTTCTGTCCTTAAATCAGCCATGGAAATCCCCTTCTCTTTTTCCAGAGAGTAGTTTAGAGTTAGAAATCTGATCTGATTCAGCACAGAGAAGTTAGGGAATTCTGCTAAAGAACTCATTAGAGATTTAAAGAAATCCTCCCATCCTGTTCCTCCTTACCTTGGAAAAGCTACTGCTTTCAACAGTGGCATCCATCTGAAAACATATGCGGAAACCAAGAGTAGGACAAAATGCCTGCTCTAGATCCCTGACGTTGGTGAACATCTGAAGTGATGAACCCCAGATTTCCTGCTCTCTGAATTTTTATCAATTGAAAGAAAAAATTTATGCAGTTCAAGCCACTTTTAGTTTTAACAGGCTGTGTGAGTGCTTGTGTGTCTGCTTAAAGAACCTGCTAGGATAGGGTAAGATTATGTCCCTGTTGTCACTAAAGGGCCTTATAAACTAGCTAAGTGTGTAGATATAACTGAATGACTCATCTTTGCTTTCAGACTGTGCTCAGTAGAAGCCATAAGCTGGTGGCTCACAGGCTCTCAAACACACCTCATTGGTCTGCATACTGTATATTCTCTTGTTAATTTTTGCCACATCCCTATTATGTACTCATCCACTTTACATATTTACATAATCTAATGAGCTACTCTAGTCCTATGACTTGAGCTTCCTGGTCAAAAGTGTACAAAATTAATCCTTGGAACACTATGTACCCATCATAAAGTTTGAAAAGGAACATGTGGGATATTCTCAAACATTATTTTTGTATCAGTTACACCGCTAAATATTTATTCTATGAAAATAAAGTGCCTGTTTGCAAAAAATTGTAGATATTTAATTTTTACAATGGTGCTAATTTTAGCGATGAAATCATGAAACAGTTCTTAACTAATAATATTGTGGAATTTGTTAATTAAAATACCCTACATACAGTCATGAGAAATAAGTTATTTTCTTTTTTTGTTTTTCATATTTGTCCCAGTTTGATCAACTACAGTAAGTTATAACGACAGAATAACTGATCGAACCCCTGAGAAGAAACACTTATGAATTCCATAAGACAGTTTTATATAGATATGAAGCAGATGTATTTTATAATTTTTGGTCAACATCCATAAACCTGTCACGGCCATTTATATACAGAATAAACCCTTGATCTCAATTTTGGTTGTGCTTATAGAACTATATTTGTGGAAGATTTCTTGTGGAAATCTGCATATTTAAATTGCAATTCAAATAAAGGAGGAACTATATCGATATGACTGAGGATGGCAAAGGAAATTGTGAGCCACTCAAAAATTTGCAATAATTTTGTGAAACTGTCCGTCACTGATTTATCAGCTTAGGGTAGTTTCTTATAAAGTCAGCATGGCAATCTCTATTCTTGGATCTACCGCTTTGAGTCGCTGGAAAAAAGATATGATATCTTTAAATTTATATTACCTTTCAATGAAGATTATATCTGCTTCTACTTACCTTCAAGCATATGAAGGTGAATGATAAAAATGTATGTGAACGGTCTTTGAAGAAAATGTGTTATTTGGTAAAATACCTTAAGATATGTTGAAAAATGTGCTCTTTTGACCAAAGACTATAGATATTTAGGCTATTTACTGGTACACTAGAGTATACAAAAAAATGAAAATCTTGAAAATAAAGTATTATATAAATTGGCTTCAAATTTGTGTTTTATTTATTTATTTATTTATTTATGGCTGTGTTGGGTCTTCGCTTCTGTGCGAGGGCTTTCTCTAGTTGCGGCGAGTGGGGGCCACTCTTCATCGCAGTGCACCGGCCTCTCACTATCGCGGCCTCTCTTGTTGCAGAGCACAGGCTCCACACGCGCAGGCTCAGTAGTTGTGGCTCACGGGCCTAGTTGCTCCGCGGCATGTGGGATCTTCCCGAACCAGGGCTCGAACCCGTGTACCCTGCATTGGCAGGCAGATTCTCAACCACTGTGCCACCAGGGAAGCCCCAAATTTGTGTTTTTATATTAATTTTGCTGCTGTTGCATTTATCTTTAACCTCAGCCAAGTGTCACATTCATAATATGTTTTGCAAGTGAATTGTAATGAACTTCATAAATTTTAAATTATAATTTTGCTTATGATATTCCAATAAGGGAATAAGCTATTACTTGTAGGATGGAAAGGCAAGGATCCACTAAGTCTTCATTTATACTTTCTCTTAACCTTAAATTATACCTAAGTATACTAGTCTTTAGGAGACACTGTTTCAACCAAGGTAAGCAGGAACTCTCTAAAAGTTTATGCTTTTCAAAATAAAAAATTGCAGCACATAGAATACTAGGTCATAAACCTACCCATTCATGCCATAGAAGTGTGCAACAAAATAAGCAAGATACTGTCACAGATATTTACATTCGTGTTGCAGCTTTGTATGGTATTTGGGGATGTAAGGTTAGCTTAATGCTGTTGATGGCTGGTTCCCTTGGATTGAAGACTGAGAAGACATATCATAAAGTTTGGAATCAGGAATAAAAAAATAGTAGAGAAAGAAAAATTTATGTTGGTTAAGGGGAGAGTTTCCATAGTTCATGATACTTAAATGATATTGTAGTACAAGAAAAATGAAATCCTTCTTTATGTTTTTCGTTACAGCAACCTGATGAAAATGACAGATACTTCTTGCTTCCTACTAATGTCTCGGTGAAAAAACGATGATGAGTCCTGAAAATCAGCCACTAATCAAGTAAGTTTAGGTAGCTGAGTATGGATTATAGAAGAAAATACAGTTTAGAACCAAGAGCTTATTAATGAAGGACAAATTAATTAACTATCCAGATCTTAGTAGCTTAATCTCTAAAATGGACAGAAGATTATTTACCAGAGGACAGGAAAATCTGTAAAGTGCTTAGGCAGCCCTGTGTAGAGCAGTTGGAAGGTACCCACTCTGCTGTGATGGTAATAGAGGTGGGGAGGAGTTGGAGAAGGGGAGAGTTGAGGTAGAGTAAAAGGAGGAAAATGGTACTTAGCAAGGATAAGAGGAAAAAGGGATGAGTTGCTGTGTTTATTTTTATGTGGTCCATAAGAGCACGTACTTTTTTTTTTTTAATTATTTTTTTTGACTGTGTCGGGTCTTCGTTGCTGCACGCGGGCTTTCTCTAGTTGCAGCAAGCGGGGGCTACTCTTCGTTGTGGTGCGCGGGCTTCTCATTGCAGTGGCTTCTCGTTGCAGAGCACAGGCTGTAGGTGTGCGAGCTTCAGTAGTTGTGGCACATGGGCTCAGTAGTTGTGGTGCACAGGCTTAGTTGCTCCACGGCATGTGGGATATTCCCGGATCAGGGCTTGAACCCATGTCCCCTGCATTAGCGGGTGGATTCTTAACCACTGCGCCAGCAGGGAAGCCCGAGCATGTACTTTTAAGACAGGGAAATCATTGATGTGCCCACAACAAAAAGTGGAGAAGTGGAGTAATGCGTGGTACTTGATGTAAAAAGAATGTAATTCTCATGAAAAAGAAGCATAAGTATTGAAAGGAACAGTCATATAGGCTCTTTAAATATCTAGTGATAAAAGTAAGAAAACTTGGGTGTGGTAATGGATGAGAGACTTGGAGTGGCCATCTGTAATGATGGGGTCATGTCAGCAGACTACACAGAGGCTAAACATGTGACTCTGAGTGTTCTCAAATAAAAAATATGGGGTTTCATGTTTTGAGGAATAATACAGTACCACTTTGCATACCCAGAACTAGCCTCTATGATGTCACTGGCCCTCTCTCAGTGCAGTGTCTGCCTTACATCAAGGGAATCTCATCATTTATTCATTTATTTAGAAGTATAGAATAAAACCCATGCAGTGGGATTCTTTCAAATGATTCCTTATGAGAAATATTAATATGTAAAGCTTCCTTAAATTCTGTTGGCAAGTCACTTTCAGGTGACTGAAATGATTAGCCAGTTTTCAAACTGGCAGAATAGCTATCTGTGCTCTCTAATATTTGGTTATTATGTAGCTCTTCTAAAAGGATACATACATAGACTGTATTTTGAAGTAGATTTTTGAAACAAGTGTGACATTTTATAAACCACTAAAATCATTTAAGGTAAGAGTTAAATTTACAAATGATATTTTACTCATTCTGTAGAACACAGGCCATAACTAGTTAAGTTCATCCTCAGCATACTTACCTAATCTAAAAATAACACTTGGAAAAGTTGCTCCATAATTTTTTTTTAAAGACTTAAGAATATCACGACCCAGAGAGTCATGCTAAATTGTTTTGTTCCAATGAATCAGAGAACATTTCCAGAAATTTCAGGCTTGTCAAAAACATTAGTCACCTATTTAAAAATCCGTTACCATGAAATCTAACTTTTAAGGAAGAAATACATTTGTCAGTATCACTTGTACACATTAAATATTCACCTAAATATGCTGTTGTCTTGTTCCAATGCCACAATTTAGAAATATTATTCCATTTTACTTTCTTTTTTTTTTAACATCTTTATTGGAGTATAAGTGATTTACAATGGTGTGTTAGTTTCTGTTGTATAACAAAGTAAATCAGCTATACATATACATATATCCCCATGTCCCCTCCCTCTTACGTCTCCCTCCCACCCTCCCTATCCCACCCCTCTAGGTGGTCACAAAGCACTGAGCTGATCTCCCTGTGCTATGCGGCTGCTTCCCACTAGCTATCTATTTTACATTTGGTAGTGTATATAACTCCATGCCACTCTCTCACTTCGTCCCAGCTTACCCTTCCTTCCCCCTTCCCGTGTCCTCAAGTCCATTCTCTACGTCTTTATTCCTGTCCTGCCCCTAAGTTCTTCAGAACCATTTTTAGATTCCATACATATTTGTAAGCATACGGTATTTGTTTTTCTCTTTCTGACTTAAGTTCACTCTGTATGACAGAGTCTAGGTCCATCCACCTCACTACAAATAGCTCAATTTCGTTTCTTTTTATGGCTGAGTAATATTCCATTGTACATATGTGCCACATCTTCTTTATCCATTCATCTGTTGATGACACTTAGGTTGCTTCCATGTACTGGCTGTTGTAAATAGTGCTGCAGTGAACATTGTGGTACATGACTCTTTTTGAATTATGGTTTTCTCAGGGTATATGCCCAGTCCTGTTTTACTTTTAAAGTTTTGAATTTATTGTGATAAATTCAATCAAATGTATTTATAGAATATTTTCTATTTGGAAAGAAAAGAAATATTTGCATTTGAGCCACAACTTAAATTGTGAAATAAAAGGCTTTGTCTTTTAAATTTTTTTCTGACATCAAGAGCAAGTGTGACAGTACTGACAGATCAAATGGGTGCCTTGGTTGGCCCCCACTCAAGCAGGACCTAGTTATCTTTCCTAAAAGTGAAGGTTTTGATTAATAACTAAACAATCATATCAATAAAGGAGGCATGATTATCACTTCCTTCTCCTTCAGTGGTGATCATTTGTATTTACTCTGAGTTCTCCTAGATACGTCCGTCCTATAACATAAAAAAGAGTTCTAAAATGTTCTGTCTTAGAGGATTTATTCTGGTATATGCTATGTACTTAAAGAATCTTTTATATACCTCCAACATTATAAAGTTTCAGTTAACATAGTAAACAGCATAATGAAAAGGTGTAATGAAATGGGTCTCAATAGCTTTTCACAGAGATGCCAAATAGATGGATAATGATTGCCCTTTCTATTTTCATCTTAGTTTTAAATCACATGTCTATCTCAATAAATACTGAGTAATATGTCTCAGACCTGCAGTCCAAACCTAACTTCTGTGTGAGATTTGAAGGGACTGTGTATTATTATGTGTGGAATTTTCAAAAAGTTTTGTACTGGCATGCATTTAGTTTGTATAATAGCATAGGCTGCTGAATTTATTTAAAAAGGGAGAGCATAGAATACAGTTAGGAAGTATTAAGGATTCACCTGCAGGATGAGACTTGCTAGTATCGATCACATTACCACATTACCAGGAGGTGGCATTCACTAATTTTTTTTCACTGTTAATGATTTTTAGATTTTTAAAATTTCTTTAGCATCTTGTAGTTTACAAATTTCCCCCCAAATATTCTCTTACGTGACTGTCACAAAAGTCCCTAAAAAAGAGGACACTTGCCTTTATTTTTTAATTTCCATATGAGGTAACTGAAGGAGAGAGAAGCCAAGAGACATACCCCCAACCTAGGGCAGAGTAGGACAAATTCTTCCACTCCTGGTTCAATGGTCTCATTGCATTATTGCTTTCTTGATTTTCTAGGAAAGTGTGTTTGCTGATACAATATTTTGGATACATCTTGGCTGATTTTGAGCTGGCAGAAGAATGGAGAAGGTAAGGCAGCCATACTTGCTGTAAAATTCTGAAAATAAACTGTGCGTTATTTATCTTTCTGTTATGTAAAGCTATGTTCATGGTCCTCACTTCTAAAATATTCAAACGAGGAAGCAAGACCCCATTGGAACCTCTGCAGACTTCTCTGAAGTGTTTAGTAGGCACTAGAGAAAAGTTTTTGTTTGTTTTGTTTTGTTTTTTTAATACTGTGAAAAATTCTCTTTGGTCTTGGAATCTACATAGTCCTGGAATCTTGTGAATACTTTTATTCTGTCCAGGTCAGTGGAGAGCTACGTTCATGTCACTCTAGCAAGAATGCATGCTCTAGTAATAGTCATTTTAAAAATGATCTAAAACGCAAGGCAGAAAAAAATTAAATAAAATGACAAATAGAACCAAGAATTATTTTAATAGATTCAATTTCTGTAAATTTTTATTTTGAAAAGGTATATGTCATTAAAAAGGAGGTCTTTTGTTTTAAATATTTTTGTTTTATTCAAACAAATATAGGAAAACATTCTACAAGTGCATGGTATTTCTACTAATGATAGAACTAACATTACATTTTTGAGGATTCGGTATTGACCTTTATTTAGCAAACAATGAGGATAGGGGCTAAAGACCTATGTACTACAGTTTTATGTGTTCCTCTTAAAGACCACTGCAGTACTGAGGAGAGTTTTCATATCGGGAAAATTCACTTGGTTTTAAATATTGCTGAGATTGTAAAGAAAACATGGAAGAAAATATTGGTCGTATAATTAGCTATGTGTACAATCTCATAGCAAATTGAAGTTCAGAGTTTTATACTAGAATCATCATCCTTAAAAAACCTATTTGTGTTTGCTCTGTATTCATGGAGAGACTGGATATAGGAAAAATATGTACATGACTTTAAGATAAACAATGAATGCAAAACATCCAAAATTGATTGGCTGGCGGGGGCAAGCAGGATAAAACTCACTTCCTCTTCCATCTTTAAAAAAATAAATTAATTAAAATCCATAGCTTGCACTTTGGTAAAAATCCAAACATTGGAGCTTCTGACTTACATGGTTTTATAAGGTATCCCAGTATTCCTGAATTCTACAATTTATCATATGATTCATCGTTTTCAATGCAGATAGTTTATTTTGTTCTAGTATAGAAATGGATTATTCTTGTGGGTATATGGAGTATCCAATAGGCCATCCTATTTATTTAATTTTATTTTTCCGATTTCCTTGATTTTTGAATGGTGCTGATATTCATATTTCTTAAATTATGCATTTAGACTTTCATATAATCAAAAATTTTTCCTTCTCATTCTCCTTTCCACTGGCAACTTGCATTTAGTCTTCTGAGATCTACACTTTCCTCCATCATTGTTAACAACAGTGATTTTTTTCTCAAACCATTTTCGATTTAGCGTGATCTGTCCTCTTCTTAGAAGATTTATTATTTATAAGCCATTTATTTAGCACTTATTCTTAATTTGAATATATTTTACCTAGTATTGTTATTTAGTTTTCACTTAAAAGTTGCATGTATATTTATGGCTCATTGCATAATTAGGAAACATGCAAGAACAATGTTTTATACTTTTCTGTATTATCTTTTGTATCTTACACAATACATATGGATTCTAAAAATGAGCTCATATGCACTGCATGAGCTAGTTTGCTTCAAATGCAGTCTGCTTTGTCTGTTCAGTCACAGGCCATACATATACTATCTTTTTCTCTTTGTGCCATAACATAAGTGAGGCTGGGGTGTGTGATGTATTTCTTTGACCAATTCATTAATCCAAGCAACAGTATATATCCATCATTCACAGTGTAGTAGGAATTGTGCCTTCGGTAAAAATGTCCTAGGCTTTCTTCAGGCACACTTCAAATGTAACTTCCACAGGTAATTTTTTCCAGTTTAGGTCCGGTTTTTCTGTTTTGGTTCTTTTACTTATAACTTTTCTGTAGTATTAGAAGAACATTGGGATTTTTTAATTTGTATAAAAGCATGACTTTAAGTATAATTAATTATCCATTATAAGTAGTCCACATCATTTAGGTGTGAATATTTTGCTCTTTCATAGATTGGTTGTAACCTGCTCAATAGCGTAATCAAATTTGTGTTTACTCAAAACGTGTGCATTTTTCTTTATAGTTGCAGTCACTTTTAGAGCATTTTATTCTATGCTAGTCATCACATAACTATTTACAACTGGCATTTAAAAAATCATTTCCTTTTAATTTTAAAAATGTATGGAATGAAAAGGCAAACTCTGGAGATGATAAAAAGACTACTGGTTGCCGGGGGTGGTGGTTGAAAGAGGGATGAATAGGCCGAGCACAGAGAATTTTTAGGACAGTGAGAAATACTCTGTATGATACCGTAATGATGGATATATATCATTATACACTTGTTCAGACCCATAGAATGTGCACCAAGAGTGAACCCTTAGGTAAACTATAGACTTTGGGTGATTATGTGTCAGTGTAGGTTGAGCACAGTGCATTTGGTAACAGATGCACCATTGTGGTGAGTGATGCTGATAATGGGGGGACTGTGCATGTATGGGGGCAGAGGATAGATGGAAAAGATCTGTAGCTTCCTCTAGATGTTGTTTTGAACCTTAAACTAATCTAAAAAATGTAAAAATTAAAAAAATACAAAATAAAATATATGACCTGTGCTTCTCAGAAAAATATTTTAAAAACAGATTTATACTTCTCACTCCTAAATGCACTTGGAAGTGAACAAAACGAAGGACCCATTGTTTTAAACCTTATCTTTGTTAAATCTGTATGCCACAATTGAGCTAGATAGGATACAAATTAAATAAAGACAAGGAAAATACACATATAACTACCCTCTGAGCAGCAGGTATGGTGAAAAATAATTGTAAAAAATTCTGGAACACACACACTCTACACCTCAACACTGAGTGGTAAAAATGGGATATAAGGGGAAAGATGGAGCCTAGTCCACCTTTTCTGACATGGACATGGGTAAATAGCCCTCTGTGACCTTGAGATGGAGTTAGACAAGCATCTAGGCAGAGTCTTATTTGTTTCCTTGAGTGGAAGTCAAGTAATATGGGGAGTGTGGCCCCAAATCTGGTGTCAAATGGAAAACCCTTAATCACAGCAACACTAGCAAGGTATACAAATTCTGCCAAAGGACCATGTCCGGTCTCCTCAGGTAACTGGTAATAATTCAGAGTTGGCATTCACTAATGCAGCAAGATTTGGTTTGTGTGACAAAATAAGCAGGCTGCCATTGTGGATATTTTCATTCGTGTTTCAGCCTCTTCTCACTTCCACTTCCTCACTTCCAGCTCCATCCCTGGTGTTTCTTTTTTCAGTCTCTATGTCCATCCATTCTTGGTCACAGAATACCCTATCTTCGTTTTCTATTCATTTTAATTTCAATTTGATACATTGTTGCAGTTTTCAGGGCAATCTAGAGACTTAATTTTTCAGAAGGTGGAGAATTAAGTCAATCAAAGACATTCTCCTTCTGGGATGTTTGGTACAACATTTATCTTACAGCACATTCTTAAGCCCTCCTTATAACTATCCTAGAAAAAAGGAATGTATCACCTGAAAATATAAACATACATATGCTTTTATCTCTTTCCAAATATATTTATATATTTGTATTTCAAAATAAAAATTATGCTTAATAAAAGAAAACATAAATGTGAAAAGTATAAATTACTTTCTGAAGGGATTTAAACATTTTATTTCCATTCTTTCTCATTTGTAATATCTTTATTATTTTCTTAATTTCTAAAGTATGGGCTTATTATGAGAAAGATCAATAACATTAAATAATAAAAAATGAAAGTCATGGAGACTTCCCTGGTGGCGCAGTGGTTAAGAATCTGCCTGCCAATGCAGGGGACACAGGTTCGATCCCTGGTCCGGGAAGATCCCACATGCCACGGAGCAGCTAAGCCCATGTGCCACAACTACTGAGCCCGTGCTCTAGAGCCTGCAAGCCACAACTACTGAGCCCCTGTGCCACAACTACTGAAGCACGCACTCCTAGAGCCCGTGCTCCACAACAAGAGAAACCACCGTAATGAGAAACCCACACACAGCAATGAAGAGTAGCCCCTGTGCGCAGCAACGAATACCCAATGCAGCCATAAATTAATTAATTAATTAATTAATTAAAAAAAAAGTCACCACTTCTGTCCTTTCCTGAGGAACACTCAGGTAGCTAACAAGAGTGCTCAAGTGTGCTCTCTAGCAAGCAGCTGTTTGCATCTCTCTCGCTCTGACTCCCTCAACCTCTCTCTCTCTCTCCAGACCTCCAGCTATCTAGCTTTCTGCTTGTTGTCTAAATATATATCTTTTACAGATATGATATTATGCTATATATTTGAGTATAATTTTACAATGAACTCCACAATAATATACCCAATAATCCGATTTGGGTATAATACAACTGGCATTAGCTTCCACCTTCTGCCTAGCTTCAGTTCTTAATTGGAGAAAAGCTAATATTTTCATCTTTTGGCGGTGGGCAAGAGAGATATGCAGGGGAGAATGAAGCTGGGCAGAGACACAGGAAGTAACTCAGACTTGGAAAGTAGGGAGGCAAATGATGGCTAGTTGATTTCCCAGTATTCTTGTGGTCCAGTATTCCTGGATTAGGCCAATAAAACTTGATACAAGGCAGTAAGAGAATTGTCATTTAGCTGCAAAACCTAGAATTACCCCATTCGGTATTTGGTCTGGAGAGGGCAACTACCAACACTGGCTGCTACCACAGAGGAATTGGGTCATGCAGTAGAACTCTCGAACTCTTGGGTCAGGGGCAAGGTAGGCTCTTCACGGTCATTTCATAAACTTGAAGTAATGGGACTCAGTGTTTTGTATGATTAAATTTTATAGGTTCCATTTACTGTGTTGTGGTAGGGTCTTACATATTATATGTCATGTGTTTATGTCAGTAATAAAGCTCTAACTCATTATTTTAATATGTTCTTTTGATCCATTAAACATTTGTTGATTTTTTGGCAAATATATTCATAAACAACTAGCTGGTAATAGTGTGTGTTATTCTTTCTATCTTTGGTATCCAATTTACGAGGGCTCACACAAAAAATTGAAGATTTCCATCTTTGGCGTTGAATAGGTGTGAAAAATAAAAATAATTGGCATTTTTTCCACTCTAATATTTTCTAAACCGATATGCCTCTTAGAATGTGTTCATTTAATGCATGGTTTATTTTTTCTGTCTTTCAAAAGAACTTAAATCAATACTACTTCCTAAAATTTCTCACTTCTTAGAATTAAGGAAATCGGTATCACTTCTTGAAGCTCTGGTAAAAGTACCTATAAAATCCAGCACTTTTTGCTGGATAGAACTTTAATCGCATTTTCGATTTCTTTTATAAGTATTAGTCCATTAAAGTTTTTCCCCTCTGCTTGGGTTAAACTTGCTCATTGTTATGTTCTTAGTTATTGACACATTTTGTCAAAATTTTCAAAGTGTATTGGTGTAATTTGTCTATAGTAATATGTTTAAAAATTCTCTTTATCCACCTCATATTTTCCTGCATCTTTACTCTTCTTTCATTTGATTTTAGAAGTTTCTTTTTCTTATTAATCTTTTGAAAAAGCCAAAGTGATAGTTCTGAAAGATAAATTGTTTTAATTAAATCTATACCTGAATGCATACATGCAGTAAATTAAATGATAATTTGACCAAGCATAGTTTCTATATTTAAAATTATCTTCCTTCAGAATGCTTAGAAATTATTCCATGATTCTCTAGTATACATCGCTGAGAATTTTCTTGGTAGTCTGACTCTTTGCCTTAAAGACTCCCGGTTTTTCTCTCTGGGAACCTGTAAAGTCTTCGTTCTTCAGAAGTTTTCCCAATATGCATCTGATCTTGTTCCTTCTTTCAATATCCTCGTCTAATAATAGTGGGGCCCTTTGGAACTAAAACTGAAAACTTTAAACAATACACATGGTAGTGTATTTGTTACTAAGACGATGGTTTCTCTGAGCTTGGAGTTTCTTCCAAAACAAACTCTGTTCATAACACCTGTCTATCCAGTTATCTTACAATTCCCTCCTTGCCACAGATGTAGGAGTTTCTGAGCTCTGCTTCATTTTTCCTTCAATCAGAAGTTATTGAAATTGGTACAGCCAATGTTGAAAACAGCATGGAGGTTCCTTAAAAAATTAAAAATAGAACTATAATGTGATTCAGCAATTCCATTTCTGGGTATGTATCCAATGGAAATTTAGTATCTTTAAAAAATCTGCACCCCCATGTTCATTACAGCAGTATTCACAATAGCCAAGATACGGAAACAACCTAAATGTCCATAGATGCATGAATGGGTAAAGGAAATGCGGTGTGTGTATACATAATGGAATATCATTCAGCCTTAAGAAGAAGGAGATCCTGTCATTTGTGAAAACATGGAGAAACCTGAAGGTATTATGCCAAGTAGTATAAGCCAGACACAGAAAGACAAATGCTGTGTAAGTCTCACTTATGTGTGTAATTTAAAACAGTCAGACTCATAGAAGCAGAATAGAATGGTCGTTGGCCAGAGCTAGAGGTGGAATAAATGGAGATAGGTTGGTCAAGGGATACAACGTTTCAGTTATTCATGGTGACTAAGTTCTGATGATCCAACATAAAACATGGCGACAGTTGTTAATAATATTGTGTTTTATACTTGAAATTTGCTAAAAGAGTAGATCTTAAGTGTTTTCACCACGAAAAATGGTCACTGTGTATATCCATCACTGTGTATAGTGATGGATATGTTAATTAGAAAGATTATGATAATCATTTCACAATGTATATGTATATCAAAACATCAATACTGTGCACCTTACATAATTTTTATTTGTAAATTATACCTCCATGAAACTGGAAAAAACCCAAAAACTAAAAAGAAAGTATTTGCTCTGTATCTCCTAGCTGTTTTCATTCAGCTCATTGAACCATATCCTCTTTTTTTTTTAACATCTTTATTGGAGTATAAGTGCTTTACAATGGTGTGTTAATTTCTACTTTATAACAAAGTGAATCAGTAATACATATACATATATCCCCATATATCTTCCTTCTTGCATCTCCCTCCCTCCGACCCTCCGTATCCCACCCCTCTAGGTGGTCACAGAGCACCGAGCTGATCTCCCTGTGCTATGCGGCTGCTTCCCACTAGCTATCTATTTTAAATTTGGTAGTGCATATAATGTCCATGCCACTCTCTTACTTTGTCCCAGCTAACCCTTCCCCTCCCCGTATCCTCAAGTCCATTCTCTAGTAGATCTGCGTCTTTATTCCCTTCTTGCCCCTAGGTTCTTCATGACCATTTTTTTCTTTTTTGGTTTTAGATTCCATATATATGTGTTAGCATACGGTATTTGTTTTTCTCTTTCTGACTTACTTCACTCTGTATGACAGACTCTAGGTCCATCCACCTCATTACAAATAGCTCAATTTTGTTTCTTTTTATGGCTGCGTAATATTCCATTGTATATATGTGCCACATCTTCTTTATCCATTCATCTGTTGATGGCAACTTAGGTTGCTTCCATGTCCAGGCTATTGTAAATAGAGCTGCAGTGAACATTGTGGTCCATGACTCTTTTTGAATTATGGTTTTCTCAGGGTATATGCCCAGTAGTGGGATTTCTGGGTTGTATGGTAGTTCTATATTTAGTTTTTTAAGCAACCTCCATACTGTTCTCCATAGTGGCTGTATCAATTTACATTCCCACCAACAGTGCAAGAGGGTTCCCTTTTCTCTACACCCTCTCCAGCATTTGTTGTTTCTAGATTTTTTGATGATGGCCATTCTGACCAGTGTGAGATGATATCTCATTGTACTTTTGATTTGTATTTCTCTAATGATTAATGATGTTGAGCATTCTTTCATGTGTTCGTTGGCAATCTGTATGTCTTCTTTGGAGAAATGTCTGTTTAGGTCTTCTCCCATTTTTGGATTGGGTTGTTTGTTTTTTTGATATTGAGCTGCATGAGCTGCTTGTATATATTGGAGATTAATCCTTTGTCAGTTGCTTCATTTGCAAATATTTTCTCCCATTCTGAGGGTTGTCTTTTCATCTTATTTATGGTTTCCTTTGCTATGCAAAAGCTTTTAAGCTTCATTAGGTCCCATTTGTTTATTTTTGTTTTTATTTCCATTTCTCTAGGAGGTGGGTCAGAAAGGATCTTGCTGTGATTTATGTCATAGAGTGACCTGCCTATGTTTTCCTCTAAGAGTTTGATAGTGTCTGGCCTTACATTTAGGTCTTTAATCCATTTTGAGTTTATTTTTGTGTATGGTGTTAGGAAGTGTTCTAATTTCATTCTTTTACATGTAGCTGTCCAGTTTTCCCAGCACCACTTATTGAAGAGGGTGTCTTTTCTCCACTGTATATTCTTGCCTCCTTTATCAAAGATAAGTTGACCATATGTGTGTGGGTTTATCTCTGGGCTCTCTATACTGTTCCATTGATCTATATTTCTGTTTTTGTGCCAGTACCATACTGTCTTGATTACTGTAGCTTTGTAGTATAGTCTGAAGTCAGGGAGCCTGATTCCTCCAGCTCCGTTTTTCTTTCTTAAGTTTGCTTATGCTATATGGGGTCCTTTGTGTTTCAATACAAATTGTGAAATTTTTTGTTCTAGTTCTGTGAAAAATGCCAGTGGTAGTTTGATAGGGATTGCACTGAATCTGTAGATTGCTTTGGGTAGTAGAGTCATTTTCACAGTGTTGATTCTTCCAATCCAAGAACATGGTATATCGCTCCATCTGTTTGTATCATCTTTAATTTCTTTCATCAGTGTCTTATAATTTTCTGCATACAGGTCTTTTGTCTCCATAAGTTGGTTTATTCCTAGATATTTTATTCTTTCTGTTGCAGTGTTAAATGGGAGTGTTTTCTTAATTTCACTTTCATATTTTTCATCATTAGTGTATAGGAATGCCAGAAATTTCTGTGCATTAATTTTGTATCCTGCTACTTTACCAAATTCATTGATTAGCTCTAGGAGTTCTCTGGTAGCATCTTTAGGATTCTCTATGTATAGTATCATTCCATCTGCAAACAGTGACAGCTTTACTTCTTTTCCAATTTGGATTCCTTTTATTTCTTTTTCTTCTCTGTTTGCTATGGCTAAAACTTCCAAAACTATGTTGAATAATAGTGGTGAGAGTGGGCAACCTTGTCTTGTCCCTGATCTTAGTGGAAATGGTTTCAGTTTTTCACCATTGAGGATGATGTTGGCTGTGGGTTTGTCATATATGGCCTTTATTATGTTGAGGTAAGTTCTCTCTATGCCTACCTTCTGGAGGGTTTTTATCGTAAATGGGTGTTGAATTTTGTCAAAAGCTTTCTCTGCATCTATTGAGATGAGCATATAGTTTTTCTCCTTCAATTTGTTATATGGTGTATCACATTGATTGATTTGAGTATATTGAAGAATCCTCGCATTCCTGGAATAAACCCCACTTGATTATGGTGTATGATCCTTTTAATGTGCTGTTGGATTCTGTTTGCTAGTATTCTGTTGAGGATTTTTGCATCTATGTTCATCAGTGATATTGGCCTGTAGTTTTCTTTCTTTGTGACATCTTTGTCTGCTTTTGGTATCAGGGTGGTGGCCTCATAGAAGGAGTTTGGGAATGTTCCTCTCTCTGCTGCATTTTGGAAGAGTTTGAGAAGGATAGGTGTTAGCCCTTCTCTAAATGTTTGATAGAATTCACGTTTGAAGCCATCTGGTCCTGGGCTTTTGTTTGTTGGAAGATTTTTAATCACAGTTTCAATTTCAGTGCTTGTGATTGGTCTGTTCATATTTTCTATTTCTTCCTGCTTCAGTCTCGGAAGGTTGTGCATTTCTAAGAATTTGTCTATTTCTTCCAGGTTGTGCATTTTATTGGCATAGAGTTCCTTGTAGTAATCTCTCATGATCCTTGGTATTTCTGCAGTGTCAGTTGTTACTTCTCCTTTTTCATTTCTAATTCTTTTGATTTGATTCTTCTCCCTTTATTTCTTGATGAGTCTGGCTAATGGTTTATCAATTTTGTTTATCTTCTCATAGAACCAGCTTTTAGTTTTATTGATCTTTGCTATCGTTTCCTTCATTTCTTTTTCATTTATTTCTGATCTGATCTTTATGATATCTTTCCTTCTGCTAACTTTGGGGTTTTTTTGTTCTCTAATTGTTTTAGGTGTAAGGTTAGGTTGTTTATTTGAGGTGTTTCTTGTTTCTTAAGGTAGGATTGTATTGTATTGCTGTAAACTTCCCTCTTAGAACTTCTTTTGCCGCATCCCATCGTTTTTGGGTCATCTAGGTATTTTTTGATTTCCTCTTCGATTTCTTCAGTGATCTCTTCGTTATTAAGTAGTGTTTTGTTTAGCCTTCATGTGTTTGTATTTTTTACAGGTTTTTTTTTTCCTGTAATTGGTATCTTGTCTCATAGCATTGTGGTCAGAAAAGATACTTGATACAATTTCAGTTTTCTTAAATTTACCAGGGCTTGATTTGTGACCCAAGATACGTTCTATCCTGGAGAATGTTCCATGAGCACTTGATAAGAAAGTGTATTCTGTTGTTTTGGGGTGGAATGTCCTATAAGTTTCAATTAAGTCCCTCTTGTTTAATGTATCATTTAAAGCTTGTGTTTCCTTATTTATTTTTACTTTGGATGGTCTGTCCATTGGTGAAAATGGGGTGTTAAATTCCCCTACTATGATTGTGTTACTGTCGATTTCCCCTTTTATGGCTTTTAGTGTTTGCCTTATGTATTGAGGTGCTCCTAAGTTGGGTGCATAAATATTTACAATTGTCGTATCTTCTTCTTGGATTGATCCCTTGATCATTATGTAGTGTCCTCTTTGTTTCTTGTGATAGTCTTTATTTTAAAGTCTATTTTGTCTGATATGAGAATTGCTACTCCAGCTTTCTTTTGATTTCCATTTGCATGGAATATCTTTTTCCATCCTCTCACTTTCAGTCTGTATGTGTCCCTAGGTCTGAAGTGGGTCTCTTGTAAACAACATATATATGGGTCTTGTTTTTGTATCCATTCAGCCAGTCTTTGTCTTTTATTTGGAGCATTTAATCCATTTACATTTAAGGTAATTATCGATATGTACGTTTCTATTACCATTTTCTTAATTGTTTTGGGTTTGTTCTTGTAGGTCTTTTCCTTCTCTTGTGTTTCCTTCCTTGAGAAGTTCCTTTAGCATTTGTTGTAAAGCTGGTTTGGTGGTGCTGAATTCTCTTAGCTTTTGCTTGTCTGTAGAGGTCTTAATTTCTCTGTCAAATCTGACTGAGATCCTTGCTGGTTAGAGTAATCTTGGTTGTAGGCTTTTCCCCTTCACCACTTTAAATATGTCCTGCCACTCCCTTCTGGCTTGCAGAGTTTCTGCTGAAAGATCAGCTGTTAACCTTATGGGGATTCCCTTGTGTGTTATTTGTTGTTTTTCCCTTGCTGCTTTTAATAGTTGGTCGTTGTATTTAATTTCTTATAGTTTGATTAATATGTGTCTTGGCGTGTTTCTCCTTGGATTTATCCTTTATGGGACTCTCTGTGCTTCCTGGACTGATTAGCTATTTCCTTTCTCATATTAGGGAATTTTTCAACTATAATCTCTTCAAATATTTTCTCAGTCCCTTTCTTTTTCTCTTCTTCTTCTGGGACCCCTATAATTTGAATGTTGATGCATTTAATGTTGTCCCAGGGATCTCTCAGACTGTCCTCAGTTCTTTTCATTGTTTTTCTTTGTTCTGCTCTGCAGTAGTTATTTCCAGTATTTTATCTTCCAGGTCACTTACCTGTTCTTCTGCCTCAGTTATTCTGCTGTTCATCCCTTCTAGAGAATTTTTAGTTTCATTTATTGTGTTGTTCATCATTGTTTGTTTGCTCTTTAGTTCTTCTAGGGCCTTGTTAACTGTTTCTTGTGTTTTCTCCATTCTATTTCCAAAATTTTGGATTGTCTTTACTATCGTTGTTCTGAGTTCTTTTTCACGTAGACTGCCTATTTCCTCTTCATTTGTTAGGTCTGGTGCGTTTTTACCTTGCTCCTTCATCTGTTGTGTGTTTCATCTTCTCATTTCACTTCACTTAGTGTGTTTTGTGTCTCCTTTTCACAGGCTGCAGGTTTGTAGTTCTCGTTGTTTTTGGTGTCTGCCCCCAGTGGCTAAGGTTGGTTTAGTGGGTTGTGTAGGCTTCGTGGTGGAGGGGACTAGTGCCTGTGTTCTGGTTGGTGAGCCTGGGTCTTGTTTTTCTGGTGGGCAGGGCCACGTCTGGTGGTATGTTTTTGGGTGTCTCTGGCTTTATTATGATTTTAGGCAGCCTCTCTGCTAATGGGTGGGGTTGTGTTCCTGTCTTGCTAGTTGTTTGGCATAGGGTGTCCAGCCCTGTAGCTTGCTGGTCGTTGAATGGAGCTGGGTCTTGGCATTGAGATGGAGATCTCTGGGAGATTTTTGCCGTTAGGTATTATGTAGAGCTGGGAGATCTCTTGTGGACCAATGTCCTAAGCTTGGCTCTCCCGCCTCAGAGGCACAGCACTGATGCCTGGCTGGAGCACCAAGAGCCTTTCATCCACACAGGTCAGAATAAAAGGGAGAAAAAAAAAAAGAAGAAGGTGAAATAAACAAGTTATTAAAATAAAAAAATAATTATTTAAAACATTTTTTTAAACTAATAAAAGAAAGAAGAGAGCAACCAAACCAAAAAACAAATCTACCAATGATAACAAGTGCTAAAAACTATACTAAAAAAAGAAAAAACCAAAATAACAAATAACGGACAGACAGAACCCTAGGACAAATGGTAAAAGCAAAGCTATACAGACAGAATCACACACAGAAGCATACACATACACACTCACAAAAGAAGAAAAAGGATAAAGAGTGTGTGTGTGTATATATATATATATATACACATATATAGTGTTTGCCTTATGTATTGAGGTAACAATATATATATATCGTTGCTCCCAAAGTCCATCTCCTCAATTTGGGATGATTCGTTGTCTATTCATGTATTCCACAGATGCAGGGTACATCAGGTTGACTGTGGAGATTTAATCCGCTGCTCCTGAGGCTGCTGGGAGAGATTTCCCTTTCTCTTCTTTGTTTGCACATCTCCCGGGGTTCAGCTTTGAATTTGGCCCCGCCTCTGCATGTAGGTCGCCGGAGGGCGTCTGTTCGTTGCTCAGACAGGACGGGGTTAAAGGAGCAGCTGCTATGGGGGCTCTGGCTCACTCAGGCTGGGGGGAGGGAGGGGTACGGATGCGGGGCGAGCTTGCGGCGGCAGAGGCCGGCGTGACGTTTGCCCCAACATGAGGCTGGCCGTGCGTTCTCCTGGGGAAGTTGTCCCTGGATTCCGGGACCCTGGCAGTGGTGGGCTGCACAGGCTCCCAGGAGGGAAGGTGTGGATGGTGACCTGTGCTCGCACACAGGCTTCTTGGTGGTGGCGGCAGCAGCCTTAGCGTCTCATGCCCGTCTCTGGGGTCCGCGCTGTTAGCTGCGTCTCGCGCCCGTCTCTGGAGCTCCTTTAAGCGGCGCTCTGAATCCCCTCTCCTCATGCTCCAGGAAACAAAGAAGCAAGAAAAAGTCTCTTTCCTCTTTGGCAGCTGCAGACCTTTTCCCGGACTCCCTCCCGCCTAGCTGTGGTAGTCCCTTCAGGGTGTGTTCACGGACCGATCCCATTTCTCTCCCTGCGCTCCGACCAAAGCCCGAGCCTCAGCTCCCAGCCGCCACCCATCCCCAGCGGGTGAGCAGACAAGCCTCTCGGGCTGCGGGCTGGTGAGTGCTGGTCGGCACCGATCCTCTGTGCGGGGATCTCTCGGCTTTGCCGTCTGCCACCTGTTGCTGCGCTCTCCTCCGCGGCTCCGAAACTCCCCCCCTCGCCACCCACAGTCTCTGCCCGCGAAGGGGCTTCCTAGTGTGTGGAAACCTTTCCTTCTCCACAGTTCCTTCCCAGAGGTGCAGGCGCCATCCCTATTCTTTTGTCTCTTTTTTCTTTTTTTCTTTTGCCCTACCCAGCTATGTGGGGAGTTTCTTCCCTTTTGGGAAGTCTGAGGTCTTCTGCCAGCGTTCAGTAGGTGTTCTGTAGGAGTTGTTCCACATGTAGCTGTGTTTCTGATGTATTTGTTGGGAGGAAGGTGTTCCCCACGTCTTACTCTTATGCCGTCTTGAAGCTCCTCCAGACCACATCCTTTTTCGACCATGATTTTGTTTTTAATTTTGTCTTCTTTCTAGTCAGTCGAATTTTGTGACGGGGAATAAGTGAATTTATAGGCTAAATACTTAAGCTTGAAGTGAAAATTAATTTCTTGTGATTTGTAAGATTTTTTTTATTTATTAAGGCTTCTTTTTCTATAGTGTCTATTTTATACATTATACTGATTTTAAATTTTGTTTATAGTGTTTTTGACATGGAGAAATATAGTTTATATAATCATATCTATTATTTTTAATGGTTTCTACTCTGTTTTCATACCATGTAGACTTTCTCACTCCTAATATTATATATATATCATAAGTTTCTGTGAGTTTTCTAGTTAGATTTTAAGGTTTATTGTGTATACATGCATTCTGTGTATCATCTATCTTTCTATTTATCTATCATCTACTATCTACCTACCTACTTATTGATCTATCATCTAAATGTTTACCTATAAATATTGCTTTTTAAGTAATATAAGGTGTGCTTTTATTTTTCAAATTATGAGTTGTTTACTTCAAAATCTGTTATTGAATATCTCATCCTTTCTCACATATTCTTGTACATCTTACCAAATGCCTGCTGCAAATTACCTTGGGCCGTAAGAAGATGAAGGTGAAAGGATAAAGTCTCAGCTCTAAAAGAACTTAAAGTATGAAATGGTACATCCGCAAACATAGGAAGAAGTGTGATCAGAAAGATATAGTGAACTGTCAGTAGTTGTGTTTCCCCAACCCCTGTGTTCATGCTTTGCTGAATTTATTGTACTTGCCTTCCCACCAGGCTAGACTGCCTTTCCTAAGAGAAGTTCTAAAGACGAGATTATAAAGGGAAGATATCAAATTTAAAATTTAACACGAAAAATTCTTTCCAAGTCGAAGATAGGCGATTTGGGGAAGATTTTTGTGTCCACATAATTTCTCAGATTAGATTTAGACCTTCCAAACAGGAAGCAGAAAACAAAGAAATGGGAAGAAATGTAAGTTGATCTGATGGGGCTCTCTGAAGAGTCTTATTTCCTAAATTATTAGAAATCCCTAAATGGCCTTCCTGCTTCTAGACTTATCCCACCACTCATTGCCATATGAGAGCTTTTCCTTGAAAGTATGCTTGCGTGTGCGTGTGCACAAACACACGCAAACACACCACAATTTTTAGAATGCAAATTCATTTATTTAATTTTTATGACATTTTCCAAAAACTTTAGAATAAAGATTCTACTTCTTAGACTAGAGGTGTTTGCAGTTGTTTATGGTTTATCTTATATTTTTCAAGTATTTATTACTTTTAATAAATTTGAGTTTTCATGCCTGTAATCTCCTATTTGTGCTGTTTCCTCTGCCTCGAATGTGCTTTTCTTCCCTTCCTCCTCATTACCTCATCATTATTTACTCTTAAAGATTTTGCTCAGCCATTAGCTTCATACAGAAATGTTCCTGATTTCCTTCTTCCTCATTGTTTACCAATTGAACTCTGTACATGTCCCACGGAATTCTAACACTTCTAAGTACTTATTATGCTATGTTATAAACACTGTTTAATTCTGGCCATCTTCTACCAGTGTGAATCCACAAACAATATTACTCATATCCACTTCAAAAGAAGTGTTTAGTACGTAAGCATTTATTGAAGGAATAAATGAATTATTTACTGTCTGGGTTTCTTAACTTTGGACATGTTTGATATTTGTTACCCCTGAGAAGGTATAGAATCTTGATGTCTCCAGGAATCATAGTTATTGGTAAAATTCTTCTTATGTGACTGAAATGTGCCTAAGTGATTAGAAACAAATATCAATGTTTAAAAAATGATTATAATTTGTGAAAGAACTTGATGTAGTGTCATCCCTAGAAAGGGAAGTTCACTATTACCTAGACAGCAGCCTTGTCAACCTTTTTGTGCTTGTCACTGAAGAAATTGTCTACGGATGAAGTTTTCAAGGATTCAGACCTAAGGTTGAAATTGGGGGAAAAAAGAACAGTATCATTTTCTCTTGTCGCTCTTTCTTTCACCTTAGGAAAGATACCTACATTCTTTGCCAGCGTCCATTAGACACTTGGCCTTTTTCTCTCCAAGTTCCTCTGAGTATAGTGCCTCTGAACACCCAGAAATAGGAAGCACAGTAGCAGAAAAAGTAACCTATCTTTGTAATCATCTATTTGATACTATTTTCTTCCCAAGTTCATTTTGTTTGGCAGACTTCTTCTTGTCAACATACCTTCTTGCCCTGGTCTTGCTTCTGGCCTCATGGATAAGTTAGAGGGATGATTAGATTGCATTGTTATATCTCTACAGTGTTTGTTTTGTCCTCTTTAGTCAGCATATACAAAATATCTGAATATAACCTATTTCTAAAGAGCAGTTGTATACTGAGTCAAGTATCATGAAATGACTATGTTATTTGCCTTGAGGAATTTTCTTTCTGTCACCTACCCACACATGGTACTTGTTTGGTTTTATCGCAACTTTATGGATGAATGGCATGAAGTGGAAAGCAAGCACATGTTTTGCACAGGTGTGCTTGTCTTACAGCTCAAAGTATTTTATCAGGAATCTTTGCCAGCCAGGTCAATAGACTTAAAATCAAATACAAGATTTTCTAAAGGGTACTCAATTAACAAAGAGAGTAAAAACACAAGGAGCTGAAGTACAGTGACACTAGACTGAGCTTGAAGTGTTCTAGATTTATGAGGATAAGTCTAAAGTAACCCTTTTTTTTTTTTTTTAACTACTCCCTTTCATTTCCCATCCTGTTCTTTCTGTCCCCCTTTTATCTTGGTAGCCTATACAAGTCTTTTTTGAAAGAAAAGTGTTAACCAGTTTCTCTCTGATTTCAAATTGTTCCCTAAATAGGTCAGCCTGCAACATTCCTTTGCAAGGATTTTACTGAAGTGCTCAAAGTGCACATATTTACCTGAATATAAATTCCAGGAATTCTGGTATAATCATTAAGAAAGCTCTCTTCGTACCCCTTTTTCTTTTTCCTTTGGACATTGTCTTTACTTAAAGAAAATGAAGCTGTGTGTTTATTCAGAAGATCTAGATTGTGGCATGGGTTATCCTGCAACTTTTTCACTTTTTTGTTAATTGTTGTTGAATAATGAATGACACATAATATTTCCAGAAATCAGAGTAAGACCATGACAGTTCTTGCTATAGCTATCTTTATACTGATTTTTTTTTATTCTTTGCCTCTTGCAATGATATTTATATGTCAAGACCCCACTCAAATGTCACTATTTGTCAAAATGTATATTGGTTTCCTAGGTAGAGTTAACCAGTTCCCTCTGTATTTCTAAAACACTTGTAGTATAAACACCCTGTGGCAATAACTGTTATTTATTTGTGTCTGTCATACATCAGAAGGCTCCTTGAATGTAGGGACTATTTTATAGTTCTTCATCTCCCCAGTGGCTAGTTTAAAATCTGACATGTAGTAGACATTTAATAAATGTAGAATGAATGGATAAATGAATAATTACCATAACAAAATTTGATGTTGTATTAAGCCTGTTTTAAAAATTAAACCCATTTATGTATTAAATAAATATTTGTCAAGCTTCTACTAAAAACCAGGTCTTGTTTTTAGGTCCAGGAAACATAGCAAAGAACAAAATAGACTAAAAGCTCTGCCCTAATGGAATCTATGAGGTTGAACAATATGAAACTGTAGAAATGGGACTGTTTTTATCTACCTAACAATTGTATATCATTCAAATGAATATATTTTGGTGATGAAATTAATTGAAGAAGCTCAATTCAAAGCTTCTGGAAACAGTGACTGTACTACCTTTACTTGTTAAACTCCCCGTCGTTGTTGACATCAAGACTTTGTCAACATTCATGACACAACCTAGTTTGAGTCCTCATCTTCTCTTACCTGGATTACTGCAATAGCCTCCTACATGGTCTCCCTGATGCCTGTCTTCTTACTGTCTGTTCTTATCAAAGCAGCCCAAGTGACTCTTAAAATGTCTAGCAATCAGATCATGGCACTCCTCTGCACAAAACCCTACATTGGCTGTACATTTCATGAAGAAAAAGCACTAATTTTCTTGCAGTAGCCTACAAAGACCTTATGTGTTCTAGTATCCCACTTTTCTTTCTCTTTAGCATCCCTGTTTCATATTGCACACACATTTGCTCAAACTGTTTCAGCCACACTGGTTTCCTAAATATTCCACTTATGCTTCTGCTTTAGGGCTTTTGCACTATCTCTTCCTTCTGCCTGGAAAGCTCTTCTCTCAAATGCCTACCTACATGGCCAACTCCTTACCTTCTTCAGATTCTAGCTCTAACGTCATTTTCGCAATGGGTCTACCCTAATCACACTTTCAAATATGTTACCTAGTTTTCTGAATCACCCTTATCTTTTTCTGTTTTCTGTTTCCCATAGCCCAAGGGATGTTCTGTCTTACCATACAATTAACCTATTTAATCTGTCTATTGTTGATTGTCTCTCTGCCCTGCTAGGTGGTAAGCTCCACGAGAGCACTGACTTTAATATATATATATATTATTCACCAGTATCCCAAGACCCTAGAACAGTGCTTGGCATACATATAGGCATACATCAAAAAATATACATATAGGTATTTTTACCGACAGGATAAATGTTAGCCATCCTGAATTAGACTAGATTGTTCCCTGTCATTTGAAAAATAGAATATGCCAATATTCCTCCTATCTTAATATTTTGACTTAAAATCCAGAAGAAAATAAGGGTGGGGAAATGAACATTTACTTATTACCTGATTCTTGTAGGCAATATGCTACACACGTACCTTATAGACGTCATTTGACTCTAGTAACTCCATAGTAATAATAATTTTTTTATCAATATCTGTACTTTATTTCATGTTATTGTCGAATAAAGTTCCATTGTATGCATATATCTCATTTATCCATTTGTCAGTTCATGGACATTTGGGTTGTTCCCATTTGGGGGGCTATTATGAATAGTACTGCTATGAACATTCATATGTAAGTTTTTGTGTGGACCTATATTTTCAGTTTTCTTGGATATATACCCAGGAGTGGAATTGCTTGGTCATACGATAACTCTATGTTTAACTTTGTGAGAAATCACCAACTGTTTTCCAAAGTGGCTGCACCACTTCACACTCCTACTAACAATGTATGAGCGCTCCAGTTTCTGCACATCCTTGTCAACACTTGCTTTTTTGCTGACTATAAAGCTGAGAATGAGAGAGTATAATTTATGATCTCATCTTGGAAGTGTTAGAATGTCTTAGCGTTCCTTGTTCTTCCCATTACATTTCATAGCCTAATACATTTAAAAAAAAAATAATTGTTATATTTTCTGAAATGGGTGCCAATAAGTTGTGTAAATCCTATGAAAATCAGAAAGGAACACTTCTGTTACTATTGTATATTGGCTTGAAAGGTGGGGAAGTGAGGGATGGGGGAAGGAAATCTATTTCCCTATTATTTAGAAAGCCACCACTGCTGGTTCTGTTATATTACTTCTAAAATATTCTTCACCAAAGAGAAAAAAATTATTCTAAAATGCCTATTAAAAAACCCTGCTATGACGGCCAGTTCAATCAAACAAGCATCTGAGATGTATACCACAGGGTTTTTATAGGTTGTTCTGACTTTATAAGAAAGAACTAAGATGTAACATTTTCAGATGAGTGAAGACTTTTATTTACAAGTTTATGTTTGGCAATCTTTGGCAAAGATTATGATCTTGAAAATGCAATTATAGCTACCAACAGATCTTTAGATTACTTCATGTAAACTAGAAATAAAGTAGGGATTATTTTTGTTGACACTCAGTGGGGAGCTCTTTCTGGCTACTTAAAGATATCAGAATGTCATAGAAATTCTCTATAACTCTATGGCATACGCAAAATTGACTTTTATATAGATTTAGAAAAATTATCTATCTACCTACCTAACCTTATAATTAGGAAAAGGTGAGCATTAATAGTTTTTCCTCCTTTAAAATAGGGAATTCCACATCAGAGTAAAATCAGTTGTCTTCTTGTTTGATCTAGAGTATTTTTTCTCTTGCATGATGAAATGACATCCTTAATAATATGTTTGAATTAATGTGTCCATTTGACCATAAATAATAGTTTTTGAATGACTTCATAACACAGTAGTATTTTGGTATGGGATAGTGGACCAAGAATTGAGGTAGCCATGACTGCTAAACAGGAAGGAAGATTGATTATTTTCATAGTATGGTCCAGTATGTTCTGTTAAAGTGTTCATAGGTTCAGAGTGAAGAATGTGTATAAAGAGTGAAAACAAACAAAGTATTTTGCATTATAGTATTTGAACTCCATTATTATATGGATATATGTGGAGGGTGATCTTTCACATATAGTATAAAAAACATCTATGCAGGGCTTCCCTGGTGGCGCAGTGGTTGAGAGTCCGCCTGCCGATGCAGGGGACACGGGTTCGTGCCCCGGTCCGGGAAGATCCCACATGCTGCAGAGCGGCTAGGCCCGTGAGCCATAACCGCTGAGCCTGCATGTCCAGAGCCTGTGCTCCGCAACGGGAGAGGCCACAGCAGTGAGAGGCCCGTGTACCATAAAAAAAAAAAAAAAAAAACTATGCAAATAAAATTTAGTGAATTATTAGATTTTAGTTTCTTCATATATATAAAAACCTTATAAGTAACGTTGTCTACATTATGAGTCTTATCCAACTAAAGACACTTTGTAAATAATTTTATTTTCAATTTACCTAGTTATCTGCATGATTCCAATTGTTTGCAATTGGTTGAGGCTTTCTTATGATCCAGCATAGGCTTTATATTGGTAAATGGTCCATGCAAACTTGAAAAAAAGGTAGTATGTTGTTTTGGGGGTTGTTCTTTCAGTTAGGTTCAGTTTCCTTAGTGTGTTACTCAGGTCTTTATTTTTACTAATTTATTTTTCCTGGGCATTCTATCAGCAATGGAGAGAGATATGTTAATGTCTCCAGTGGTGACTGATGAAAACCCATTGCACTTGGAGCAATGGGATATTTAAAAATAAGAAATACCTCTGAGACAAGAGTAGTAATACATGCTAGGTCCAGAACTGTAGCTAAGGAGGGACAGGAACACTTATGAAGGCCATACCCCTGAGACCCATTGACACTGAAAATGTACACCTGTCTTGCCCCCATTACCTCCCTCACGAGGATAACTAGTATTAGATAAAAGTAACAATAGAATATTGCTGTGAGATCTCTAAGAAGCAGACTCTTAGGAAAACTTAAGGCTGTGTGTAGAGCTAAAATTGAGAATAACTATGACATACTTAAACATAAGATATTGGTAGCACAATTTTACTTATTAATTTATTATAATTTTCAGTTCAAGAATTCCTTTTGTTCCTCTTCTCTAGAAAGTTATCAATATTTTAACTATTTCCTTGACCACATTAGCACAGTTAAAGTTAACTTTATGGGTGATAACTCTTGGGTCTATTCTATTGATTTTTCTATTATGTCATATTTTATTTTTTGTAATTGAAGTATAGTTGATACAATATCATATTAGTTTCAGGTGTACGTCATAATGATTCAATGCTTATAAACATTTTGACATGATCACCATGGTAGGTCTAGTTACCATCTGTTACTATATAAAGTTATTAAAAATTATTGACTGTATTACCTATGCTGTACATTACATCCTCATGACTTTTTAAATGTTATAACTGCAAGTTTGTACCTCTTAATCCTTTTCACCTTTAACCCGCCCTCCAAAATCTCATTCCCTCTGGAAACCACCAGTTTGTTTTCTGTATCTGAGTTTCCCTCTGGAAACCACCCGTCTGTTTTCTGTATCTATGAGTCTGGGTTTTTTTTGTTTTGTTTGTTAATTTGTTTCATTTTTTAGATTTCACATGTAAGTGAAATCATATGGTAATTGTATTTCTCTGCCTGACTTATTTCACGTAGCATGATACCCTGTTGGTTTATCTATGCTGTTGCAATGGCAAGATTTCCTTCTTGGTGGCTGAATAATATTCCTGTGTGTGTGTGTGTGTGTGTGTGTGTGTCTCCTTTTCCATTCATTTGCTGATGGACACTTAGGTTGTTTGCATATTTGGGCTATTGTAAATAATGATACAGTGAACCTCGTGGTGCATATATCTTTTCATGTTACTGCTTTTGTTTACTTGAGATAGATATCCAAAGGTGAAATTACTGGATCACATGGTAGTCCTATTTTTAATTTTTTGACCAAACTCCATACCATTTTCCATAATAGCTACAACAATTTACATTTCCAACAGTACACCAAAAGTTTCCCTTTTTTCCGTATCTTCGCCAATACTTGTTATTGCTTGTCTTTTTGATAATCACCATTCTGAGAGGTGTAAGATGATTTTTGATTTTGATTTACATTTCCCTGATGATTACAGGTATTGAACGTATTTCATGTGCCTGTTGGCTATCTGTATGTCTTCTTTGGAAAAATGTCTATCCAGAGCCTCTGCCTATTTTTTGATCAGTTTATTTGTTTGCAAGTAAGTTATATAAGTTCTTTGGATATTTTGGATATTGACCCCTTATCGGATATATGATTTGCATATATCTTCTCCCATTCAGTCAGTTGCCTTTTCATTTTGTCGATGATTTCCTTCACTGCGCAAAACTTTTTGATGTAGTCTCATTTGTTTATTTTTGCTTTTGTTACATTTGCCTGAAGAGACAGGTCCAAAAAAATATAGTTAAGACATGGAAAGAGCATACTGCCGTGTTTTCTTCTAGGAGTTTTATGGTTTCAGGTCTTACTTTCAAAATTTAATCCATTTTGAATTCATTTTTGTATATGGTATAAGTTGGTGGTCCAGTTTCATTCCTTTGCATGTATCAGTTCAGTTTTTCCCTACATCTTTTATTGAAGAGGCTTTTCCCCATTCTGTATTCTTGCCTCTTTGTCTTAGATTAATTAACCATATAAGTGTGGCTCATTTTTGTTCTCTATTCTGTTTCATTGATCTATCTGTCTGTTTTTGTACCAGTACTGTACTGTTTTGATCACTGTAACTTTAGTATAGTGTGAAATCAGGAAGTGTGATACTTCCAGCTTTGTTCCACTTTCTTGAGATTGTTTTGGCTATTCAGGGTTTTTTGTGGTTCCATACAAATTTTAGGATAATTTATTTTAGTTCTGTGAAAAATGCCATTGGTATTTTGGTAGAGATTGCGTTGAATCTGTAGATTGCCTTGGGTAGTATGGTCCTTTTAATAATATTGATTCTTCCAATCCAAAAACATGGCATATCTTTCCATCTGTTTGTGTCATCTTCAGTGTCTTTCATTGGTGTCTTGTAGTTTTCCAAGTAAAGGTCTTTTGCAATGTCAAAGGAAGAAGGAAGAAGAACTCCCATGATAGACCCCTGGGGACACCAACAATTTAAATATAGGCACAAAAAGAGTGGAAATGCATGAGTTATCGTGAAGCCAAAGAAAGATAGTATTCCAGAGAGAGAATAAACAGAATTACTGAAAAGTGTCCATATGCTTAAATGAGAAATAGATTTTTGTTGTAAAAGATTTAAACAATATTGATTGGGTTTAAGTTCACTAATACTCCTGGAATAGGAAGTGGGGTCAGCCTGATTTAAACCAGACAATTCTCAAATTTCATTCCACTCAAAACTTACTCACTTACCAAATGGTAACCCTTCACACACACATCTATTCATTTATGTCTTAACTTACATTTCCTAAAGAAGCAGTAACGAAGGTGGGGAAACCTTACAGAAGCAATAAATTCAATTGTTTCCTTGTGTAATGATTTTAAAGATGATGTAAATTAGCATAGCTAGCAATTTTATACCAAGTTCCAAGAGGATCACTTCTAATGTTTTTTTAATGTATAGGTGTATGTGTGAGTGTGTGTGTGTGTGTGTGTGTGTGTGTGTGTGTATGCACTTGTACAGCTACTAAGTGGTAGAACCAGAATATGAACCTGGGACTTTGACTTCAGAACATATGCTGTAACCATCGTACAACACCTCCTATACATATTCATAGGAAGTTGTTTGGAAGTTCTTTGAAAAATACTGATTTACTTCACTAAACAATCAAAGCCTAGCGACATGTGAGAGCCAGTGCATCTGGTTTCACAGTGTCTGACCTATGGAAGTAAATGGAGCTTTCTTTTCAAGTTTGAATCCCAGGAAAAAAGCAGTTATCGTTGGGTCGCGGGTCATGCAGCAGTATCTAAGCAGTGATGGGCTTACCATTTCCAGATATGGTTCTGAAGAAGTGGAAATTGTGAGCTGAGCAGGTACCCTACTTGATGTCTACCATAGCGTAACTTTGCAGGATCAGTCATCTTACACTCCCCAGTGAGGATACCAAAACTACAGGGAGTCACCCAACAGCTTCACCTCTGTGCTCTTTCTCCATGTTTGGTGTGGCAGTTACAAAACAAACTCTCCTCAGGTGGCCCTTGTTGAGAATAAAACATTTGAAATTATTCTAACATTATTTATTATATGGTTCTAAAATCATGTGCTCATCCTTTAGAATTACTTGAACTGCCATGGATCTGTAATGGTGTGCTAAACTCTCTGATGACAATTGTGTTTTATCAATTTCTTTTTTCATTTCTAATGGATTTGCTTTATACATTTTTCATGAAATGTAATTTGTCAGCACAAGATTCATGATTGTTGCAGGCTTTTGTGGATTTGCATCTTTTCATCAACATAAAACTACTTTTATTTATCCCATTGCCTTCTCTTTGCTTTCTCCTCATCCCATCTGATACTGATTTTTACCACATCTTTTATTGTTGGCTTGATAAATCTTTGTTTGTCATCTTACTTTTAGTATTTCTTTGAAATTTTGTTTTTATTCATATTCTTTTTAATAGAGTATTACTGGGAGTTACTATTGTATACTATGTGGTAAACTTGCCTTTAAAAGGATTTATTTTTCTACATTTTGACATACATTTTATCTTGTTTATTGTTTCTATAACCTTCTATTATGTTTTGTTTTGTTGTTTCTTTAAATCACATCCTCTCTTTTTTTAATTTAATTTTATTTATTTTTGGCTGTGTTGGGTCTTAATTTCTGTGCGAGGGCTTTCTCTAGTTGTGGCAAGCGGGGGCCACTCTTCATCATGGTGCGTGGGCCTCTCACTATCGCGGCCTCTCTTGTTGCGGAGCACAGGCTCCAGATGCGCAGGCTCAGTAGTTGTGGCTCACGGGCCTAGTTGCTCCGCAGCATGAGGGATCTTCCCAGACCAGGGCTCGAACCCATGTCCCCTGCATTAGCAGGCAGATTTTCAACCACTGCGCCACCAGGGAAGCTCTTCTATTATGTTTTATAGGCATACTAGCAATTTATTTTTACTTCTGTTTTTTATTGTAAATGCAAACGTTTTTCTTTTCAAGTATTTTCTACTGCAATTAGACTTTAGAGGTACTACTGTTAACTGTTTTCATTTTTACATTAAAGTTTTAAAAATTCAATCTTCAAATTATACTTAATAACTATCACAATGACAGGAAATTATTTATTTGAATGTCATTTTTGTAAGTATATGTTTATACATTTTCCCACTCTTCAGATAGCACCACTAATTCTTATTTAGATTGAGGTTGTAAATAGAGTACTTAATTCATCAATTCTTTTCTCTTTTTAATTTATTTTCTCTCTTTTCCTTCTTCCCCTCCTTCTCCCGTCTATCATCCTTCAGATTTCTTCTATAAAGGTAAAAATTGCTAAAAAAAAGGTAGAAACAGTTTCTTTGGTTAACAGTTTTGAATAATATTTAAACAGATTTTAAGGTCATACATAAGATAATTAATTTTGAAAGTTCATTCCCAAATATTTATGATCTCAATTATTTTATGGATATCAGACTTTAATTTCATTGTTTTGGCATAGGTCTTTAAGTAATTTATCTAAAAAAGATATCTATGTCTGTTTCTTTAGTCTATGCTGATTACAGGATGCCTCCTTTTCTGTGTTTTCACACCACAGGCATTAAATTACTGTGTATATAATTTCTAAGTATATGTGTGTGTATATACTTTAGATATATTCAAATTCTATATAATAGTATATAATTCCAAATCCTAACATTTTTCTTAAACCTAGGCAACTATTTACTATCCTTGTAAATATTTGAGATATTAGAGAAGGTTTAAATGAATTAGATTTTCCTTTATTGTTAATATTCTAATTTTTTTCTTGGATGATTGTACTTTTTTAATATTTGAAAATATTCAAATATTCAGGTTATTCATAGTTGATTTTCAATTATTTTTCATAAACGTAATTTCAGGTTTAATGCCAATGCTTTCTATGTATCAGGATTTTTAAAAAATATTTGCTTTAAATAATTTGCTTCATCCACATCAATATACCCTCTTTTAGAAATTTCTTTTTATTCATAGGCTCATCATTTGAATATTTCCTCTGTTTTTAAACTATTTTTTCCTTTCTGTATCATCTGGATATGGTTTTCATCTGAGAACTCATGTCCCTACAAATATCTTCTCTCAGATGTCTTCATTAGTTCTTCACATATGGAAATTGGGTTTTTCTTCTTCTTGTGGTCCATCCACATTTTAAATAGCTTCTTCTTCCTAACTGATGCCATACTCTAAATTTTACTGGGAATGAGGTTAACATTTTTTAACATTTTATCTGTATATTGCTGTATATCTGTATCGAAGGAAGCAGCTCACCTGATTGCTTAGGGTTTGAAGTTTAATTTTTTTCATATATGTCATGTTATATGTTCTGAATATATCTTTAGAGAATGAGGTAGGACTTTCAGTTATGATATTGGATAAGCTGTAGAATATTGGACTAACCCTTCTCAGACAAAAAACTAGGTATTTTTAAATATTCTAAAAAGCTCTAAAATAGAGGTTGGTAACCTGTTATTAGACGAAAATGCCAGTGAAGGTAAGGAACTACAGAACATCTTTGCAAAATCTGTGAAACTCGAGCATCCTTTTATGGGTTCTTAAGGGATGTGGAGGAAAGAACATAAAGCAGATGCAACTGGGGATGTAAGGTAATCCAGAAATAAATTTGACTTTTCCTACACACATGCAAGGTTATGCAAAGAAAATAGCCTTGGGAATGAGTTATATAGGAGTTAAAAAAGAGTCCCTGAGGAGTTATAGCTCTGAGATGGCACTCCCACAGATCTGTGCATGTAATTCACATTAACCGTTACTCAGTAAAACTGCAAGCCTTGAAGCTAATTTAGAGTGGTGCTGGGCCAAGAGTTCCCTTATATTCCTATTCACAACAAACACAGATCCTATCTGAAGGATTGCACCTACATCCTAGGTCACAGAAATTCCCAGAAATTATGCTCCAAGCAGAATGAGCAGGACATAGTCAGAAATCACTAATTCTGCAAGGACATAAAGCACCATAAACATGAAGAAAGCATACTTTATCAATTCACAATTATCAATTCACAAAAATGTCTTATGTTGATATTATCACAAATTATAAACAAACGTGGATACTTGAAAAAAATGAAAGTAAACTTTGAAAACCTCTATGGAGAAAAAGAAACAAAAAATATAATTGACTTAACAAAATTGAATTTTTAGAAATAGAAAGAAATATAGGAATTACAGATTCAATGGAGAAACTTCTACTTCCTGTGATAGTTGGTACTAGACATATCTTCTGAAAATTAATGACTAGAAAACTGGGCAAAATTATTTTCAGATATCAAACTTTAAACAGCACAAGACCGAGTTTCCAAAGAGAAAAGAATTAAATGGCATGAAGTATCACAGTTTCCTCAAGGCACTTTCCAGCCAGAGAGGGTATCACGAGCAGGAAAACACCACTGTAACACCAATTAAAGGAGATTGGGACTGGGCACATGGGTGGAAGAGGCTATTGAAATCTGTGGGAAAGAATATCAGAGAGGAGGGAGTTACACAGATAAAGAGCTCTGTAAATCTACAAAGGAGTTACCCTGAATGTTTGGATAAAAAAATAATTTGAAAATGTGTATGGTAAAATTGCACAAGGCCAGGCAAAAAACATATAGTACAGAAGAACAGCTACTGGGAAGCTGTCAGCTGAAAAGTTCCAGGGCTCACTCAGGGCTAAGAGATCTGTGAATTTCACCTTGGCAGACTGAAGGGACATTGCTGATCACATGATTAATTCAGGAGAGATCCCAAAAGTGCTCTCACACATTCATAGCCCTAGAGTAAAGTCTATACATGGTCTAAGAAAGCTGAAAAATAAACCTTTACTGGATCAAATTAATCTGCAAGACACTTAAATGCCTGACAAAGCATACTCTTCAATCTTTAAATGAAGACAACAAAATCCATATGATCAATAATGTAATATACCCAATGTTTACTATCAAATAAAAAGTGCTAAACATACAAAGAAGCAGGAAAATGTGACTCACAGACAAGACAGAAATCAAACATAGGGAAAAAAAGACAATGAAATTAGTGTAAAATAATTTCAAAACAACTGTTAAAAGTGTGCTCATCGATTGAAGGATAATAGAAATATGGTGATAAAGGAAATGGAAAATATAAAGAGAATTAAATGAGACTATAGAGGCTAAGAAAAAAAAACAGAATCAGAAATGAAACACTCATTGTAGGCACTTAGCAGAAGGTAGAAGATAGCATTATAGCAAACAGTAAAGACATTGCAACATAAATTATCCAAACTAAAACACGGAGAGAGCAAAAGACCAAAAAAGAAATTAACAGAGACTCAGAGACCTGTTGGAATATATCAAGCAATATAACATGGACTCTATTGAATTCTAAAAATGGAGGGGATGCAGAAAAAAATATTTGAAAATATAATAGTTGAAATATTTCCGAATTTGAATAAAACTGTAAGCCACTGATCCAGGAAGCTCCGTGAGACCCCAAAAGAATGAATGTAATGTAAGCTGCACCCCCATAGATTATACACATATTATAATCATGTTGGTGAAAACCAGTCATAAAGAGAAATCTTCTCTGAAAGCCATCAGAGAAGAGGAAAGACACTTTTTTTGTTTGTTTTTTTCAGAGAGCTGCACTTGTATAAGACAGCAGAGATGGAGATAAATAATGTTTATGCTTGCAGAGGAGCAAACCTTTCCTTCTGCTAGACTTTTATTGCAGTGGTTTGAGTTGAGCTAATTAAGAGTTGAGTTGCGTTTGAAGTTTGCGGTTGCTGTGATCACACCCAGTGTGCCAGAAGTTTCAGATCCTTCTAGTGATACTTTGAATTTATGGTGAAGACAAAATCTTCAGAGGATTTTTCTTTATGTCTTCTCCCTGCTTGGCTTTGGGTCTTTCGTTTGTGTTTTTCCCCAGAAAGCAGCTCTCCAGCTGTATCCCACCATTAGTTTTTACTTGATGCTAATTAGCATGGCGGTGGGCAGTGGACTGGGGGCATTCTTTGATTTCTGTTTGATTCTTGTTCTTTAACAGGTATGATGAATCTGGGTCTGGGGATTGTGGCCTTCACAAGTCTTTCTCTCCTTCATCCAGATATAATACTGGACCTAGCACGTTTTCCTGCCTCAGCCCTAAGCCTTTTTCCCTGTTTTCCTTCTTCAATTCTAGCGGACTTTTACCTATTCCTTTAGGTGAGTAGGTTATCCTGCCCACATTCCTGAGTACCAGGGCCTTTTGCCTCAGGGAATATGGGGAAGGTGGGTCTTGATGGAGTTTCTGCACCTGCCCAGATGCAGTGAGATTCCACCAGTATTCTCAGGCTATAGTTTCTGTTGCCCTTCCCTGTACAAAAAAAAACTATTGGAGACAGGGGAGATGGTTGTAAGTGGAGTTTCAGCAGTACCTTCTGTTGTCTTCCCATAGCTAGCATCACCAGGAAGCTTTCTTGATTCTCACATACCTTCCCTGTGAGAGCCTGGTATCATTTCTATGGAGAAAATGTGTGAATCCCATATGTTTGTCACCTACACGGACTTCATACTAGCCCATACTAGCCCATACTTGACTTTCAGAGATTTGTTATTAATAAGCAGTTGAATCTCCTTACTGGAATATGTGACATCTATCAATATCTGTCCTGGGTAAGCAAATGCGCAAGTCCTGGTTCTCCCCGTTGGCATCTGTCTTTATCCAGCTTTTGGTTGATTGTTTGCCCTGGGCCTCAGCTCTTTGATAGTTTCAATAAAAGTTGTTAATTTGTAGTTTTGTATTAGCGTTCTCAAGAGAAGCAGGACCAATAGGAGATAGATAGATGATAGGTAGATAGATGATAGATAGATAGATAGATAGATAGATTGATTGTAGGAATTGGCTCATGAGATTATGGAGGCCAAGAAGTCCTATGACTTGTAAGCTGCAGAACCAGGAAAGCTGGTATGTAATTTAGTCCCAGTCCAAACGCCTATGAACCAGGGGAGCCAATGGTATGAGTTCAAGTCTGAAGGCCTGAGAACCAGGAGTGCTGATGTCTGAGGGAAGGAGAATACTAATGTCCAGCTCAAGCAAAGAGAGCAAATTCATCCTTCCTCTGCCTCTTGTTGCCTTCAGGACCTCAGTGAATTGGGTGTTGCTCACCCACACTGGTGAGGGCATCTTCTTTACTCAGTCTGCCAGTTCAAATGCTAATACTCTCATAGACATACCCATAAATAATGTTTCACCAGCTATCAACCTAGCCCAAACTGACACATAAAATTAACCTGAAGGTTATATGGTGTTTTTCTCATTGTAAATGTGTGAGGGATGCTCTTTACAGTTCTTAATACCTCTAAAGAGAAACTGGAAGCTGAACTCCATCCCACATCTTACAGGTATCCTTCCAGGCATCAAAATTCATAAATGTTACTTATTACTGTATATCAAATTTCTCCCCCGTTTGGTGGCTTCAAACAACAAACATATATTATCTAGCAGTTTCTGTGAGTTGGGACTCTGGATGTGGCTTAGTTGGGTGCCTCTGTCTCAAGGTCTTAAAGAAGTTGGCAATCAAGATGTAACTGGGGCTGTGGTCTCATCTGAAAGCTCAGTGATGGACTCTCCCTCATGAAGTTTTTGGCAGGATTTGGTTCCTTATGCATCGTTGGACTGAGAGTCTTTGTTTCTCCTGGCAGAGAAAGACAAGACAGGGAGAGAGAGAGAGACAGAATGCATGCATGGTAGCAAAATTGAAGTTAGTCTCTTATTAATCTAATCTCTGAAGTGATATCCTATTACTTTTTTCTATTCATATGGACATGTGTCATTAGGTATAGTACACAATCAAGAGGATGATATCATACAAAGATGTGCATACCAGTTTGCAGAGATAACTGAGAGTTACTTTAGAGACTGACTACAACAGAACAGAAGCAGGGAAATAATAAATATATGTGCAGATACCAATGAAATAGGATATAGACAAATAATTTAAAAATTAATGAATCTGAAATTTGGTTCTTGGAAAAGATTAATTAAATTGAAAAAATCTATAGCTGGATTTACCAAGAATAAGAAAAGAAAAGAAACTGACAGAAAACAAAACAAATAAGTGATATAGAGAATAAAATTGGAGGCATACCTACAAATTTGACTCATGTTAAATGCATAATAAGGTAGTAGTGCCTAATTTTATGTCAATAAATATTACAACTTAGATGAAATAGATAAATTCCTTGAGTGCCAAAAATCACAGAACTGACCAGAAGAAATAGAGAATTAAAAAACTATACCCGTACAGTCTCTGAAGTGAGGCCCCTCTCTCGTTTCTGACATTGTTATTTCTTTTTTTTCATGATTAATTAGCTAGAGATTTATAACTTGTATTGATCTGCTCAAAGTAAGAGATTTTGATTCTACTGATTTTCTTTGTTGTTTTTCCATGCTTTAGTTCATTGATTTTTGTTTTAGTCATTAATGCATCCTTTTACTTGCCTCAGATTTAATTTGTTCTTCTCTTTTAGTTTCTGAAGGGGAGAGTTAGCAACTGGGTCTGCTGCATGCTTAAGGTTTTTATCCTTATTTCTATTTTAAGTATTCAGTTTTAAGCAGCATCCTCACATTGGGACATTCTATCTTCTTGGGAAAGGGGAAGAGCAAGAGAGTTGGTGGAAATATGAAATGGCTTTTAAAGCAGTTTTTTTCATTTCTATTCACATTTCAATGTCCAAAGTAAATTGTGTGGGCCAAAAACTCTGCATTGATGGGCTGGGAAAATATATGCCTCCCATCGTAGGTGCTCTAAGTTTCATGGCTATGGATAAATAACCCTTTAAAGGAAACAGGAAATGCATTCTCTGACAGAACTAAAGCTTTTAATGTGCCACTATTGTATTAAAACTTCTTTGGCGTTTAAAGGAGACAATTTCAGAAAATAATGGAGGCATTTCAGTGCTCTATTTTCTTAACTTTTCTGCACGCTCTGTCACTGTTCACTGTTAGCTTCTATTTGAAACTTTCTGTTTTCTTGTCTTCTCTGTTTTTGCAATTCTTCATGATAATAATGTTTCTGCCAAGTGTCCATAACTCCTAAACAGTTTTAGCTGTATTTTCTCTTCTGGGTATGCTTCTCCTCCCACATTGCAAACACAATAGTTATTCTTAGTTTCTTTTTTTTCTGAATATAGAACAAATTTTTAAATAATTACTTTCTCTACTAATAAAAATAAACATTCTTAATGCAGAGTTCTTGAAAATTAGAGAAGTACACAAACATGTACACCCACAAAACACAAACTAAAATTACTTCTGTTTTTCCCATATAATAATATCTGTACACCATTTAGGTTAATTACAGGTTTACCATTTACTTGAATACACATTAGCTCTTAATAAAAAAATTTATACTCTGTATAGCTGACTTTTTCATATATCAGTATAATAATTTTTATATACATAAAATATTCATATGATTTTGAATCTCTTTATAATATTCTATTTTAATAGATTTTTCATAATTACTTACCAACTTGTACTGTGCATTTAGGTAGTTTCCTGGTTGTATGTTGTTAGAAATGACACTGAACCGCACAATATTTTTATGTATCCTTGCTCATGTACATATCTGTGCTATCCCTATACATACCATTATTGTAATTAACTTTGGGACACATTTTAAAAACATATTTTTGAGACATTTAGTATATGTATCCAATTTCCATAAGAGAAAGGTATCAACTTGTATGTGATAATTTCTGTACCTTTGTTTTCTTTGCACGGTAAGGTAGTGCTTTTCTTTTTTAATTTTTAGAAATACAGGAAGTAAAACATCTCATTTTAATACATGTTTATTTTATAACAAATGATTAATGAACGTATTACCATATAAAATTGTCCATTCATATTTTTGAAAGATTTTTCTGTTTATTTTTTAAAAATTGTTCAACTGGCAGTGTTTCTTTTGCTTATGTGTTCAAAAAAATCTAAGTATAAATTCTTTTCAGTTCAGTTTTTGAATTACAAAAGTAACAATCTCATTAGAAATATTAGAATAATATTAAAGTGTTAAAATAATATCAAATAATAATCATAGCAATAGTGTGGATGTCATGGAAAATTTGACAGAGTAAACCTGAATCTCAGGGACTTCCTCCCCTAACGAGATATATAGAAAAATGTTCGGAAAATATTTCTAACAACAGTAAAAAACAATTTTTTAAAATTTGAAAAGGACTCTAATTTCATGTCATAACTTTGAAAATAAGAAGACTATCTGAGACCAGTATCAGGGCTAAACATCCTGGCCCTTTCTAATTCCTCCCAAAATTCTGTAGGGAAATGAGCTATCATAACAGAATCATGAGAATTCTCTCTAATGTTAATGGATAGGAAGGAAGCAGAAGTCAAGGAAAACATTTCAATATCAGAAAAACTAAATACCTTTAGAGAATTTGAAGAGAGATGGAAAAGGCCAATAACGTTTGTCACATTACAGGAAACCGCTCAATTTGAGGAAAGAGCCGAAGTCCATTGGTATGGGAAATAACCCTCTCTGGGTGGAGTATATCTTGATATAAATTATTAAATAAAGGTCTCAGGAGAGGAAAAAAAAGCCTAGATATACAAGGGATACATGGATTATTAGCAACTATCTTCTCTTGTGTTGTCCTGCCCCTAGAACTACACAGAAGGTACTCAGACTCAAGAAGGTGTTCGTTGATATAAAGTGGGCAAATATATGTATAATTGAGTTAGAAGAAGAAGAGAACGAGGCAGAAAAAAGTATTTGAAGTAATAATGGGCAAAAAGTTCCCAATTTTTTTTTTTTTTTTTTTTTTTGCGGTACGCGGGCCTCTCACTGTTGTGGCCTCTCCCGTTGCGGAGCTCCGGACCATGGCTCACGGACCCAGCTGCTCCGCGGCATATGGGATCTTCCCATACCGGGACACGAACCTGTGTCCCCTGCATCGGCAGGCGGACTCTCAACCACTGCGCCACCAGGGAAGCCCAAAAGTTCCCCAAATTAATGAAAGACAGAAATTTGTAGCTACAAGATACTAAATGAACACTAAGCAGAGTAAACACAAAATTCAGTCAACAGTTGTGCTTTGCTCAGCTTCATGGGGTTATTTATTTGTTTGCTTGCATTGAGAAAAGAGACGTTCATAGCTTTTTAATCCTATGTACACCATGTATTATAAAAATTGCTCCTAGATTTTTGCTTGTTGAAGGCACCCTTCCCTGTTTTTTAGCACCGTTACATGTGTAAAAGCTCATTTTTATATCTTGTTTGCAATGAGGATTTTGGAGGTAATTTAGATGCTCAGGCTTATACTTCTACCTTGAGATAAAAGTCTTGTACAGATTTATTAACTAATAGAATCAATAAATACCCATAAAAAATAAGCATCAAGGAATAAAAATAGTAGCAAATCCATGTAACAATCTGAATCTGTAATTAGTACCCAGAATTTACGGCATTTATTACACCAAGAATAGTAGGCAGCATGGCATTTTATAGAAATAAGTATAGTCTCAGTAGCAATTAAATAGATGCAAATTAAAGCAATTTTAAGGTACAGTTATATTCCTACTAAGCTAGCAAAACAGAATAAAATGTAAACACTACATAGTGCTTTTGGGGTTCATCCAATTTATATGTCTCTTGTGATACTTAATATTTGGTATGCTCTTCTTTCTAGAGTTAAATTTCACAATAAAAAAACCAAATCAACAAAACTCTCTCCATACTTTGAAACTGCATTTTGCCTTTAGGAATATTCTTCCAGAAAAGTATTCCTCAAGAAGAAATTTTAAAATAAATTAGAAATTAGACAAAACATTTGTGGTCTCTGTACCACTATAAAGTTAGAAACAAACTAAATGTCCAACAAAAATGTCATTTCTACACAAAATATATAAGATTTACATAATGGAATTCTGTCTGTGTCTAAAATGTTAAATGAATACCCCATCTCAAAAGATGGAAGTGTTTACAGGAAATGCTAATTACTGTGAGACACAAATACTATAGATACTATAGATTCAATGATATTAAGCCATTTATATATCTATATAAATATTATAATGCTTGCATTATATTTTGAAGCCAATCAAATAGTCCATGAACATTCAAAAGGTCCATCAGTTTACATAATTTCCTAGTGTTAAGGCTTGATATTATTTTCTACTAATTTTAATATAGGAAATTTTTATACAAAAACTTGAACTTCCTTTTAAACAGATTTTACTCAAATCACCTTACATATATTTTAAGCAAAATGACATGAATACGTAATTAATTAACTGTTGCCTTTTTTGATTTTGTCATTCCAAAAAACATTTTTAGAAAAAAAACAATTGCATAAAGTTTCATGGAAAGAGGCAGAAGTAGGGTATAAATCTTAAGAATTCATCACGCTGCGCTGCTTTGTACGGGAATCACTGTGGTGTTTTACAGACAATAGACCTTCTCTTGTAATTACCATCATTTTCCCCAGTTTCTGATTATTTGCAAAACAATAACAGTTTGGGCAGTGGTTAATTGTTTCTCTTCAAACATTTGACACATTCTTCATTACTTTCAGGGGATGTGAGTCTTTTGCTAAAGCACAATTATAATTAAGACTGATGAAATCGTTAAGCTTGTTGTAAACATTCAGTTTATCCAAATAGAGTTTGGCAACATTTTAAAGGTCTTCTGTCAGGTTCATTCATTGTGTAATTATTTGTTGTTGATGTTGAATTCCAGCATGATTGTTGTCGTTTGTCATTATGCTCTGTTGGAGTAAGTCAACTAACTTTATAATATTTCTGATCCATCTACATTTAAAATAACAGCGAATATCACTTTTTAAAAGTGTTAATTCATCTCTCCTGTTATTAATATAGGGATGCCAAGAAGTGTTAATTCTGTTCACTTGCTGGTTACATAAATTTGCTATGGGCTAAGCCCCAGTGAGACAAAAATTAAAATAAAACATTATCCCTGACCTCAAGGCTCTTATATTCTAGTGCACTGATAGTGTCACATAGACAAAGTGCCGTGAAGAATCTAGAGAACGCTACCTACACCCCGATCAGGCTAAGGGTTTCCTAGACAAGTCTTGCCTCTCAAACTTTTTGTAGTATATGTTGTTAAAATACGTCAGGTATTTTTTACACAATTAAACTGTGTTTGGAAGATCCTTTTGCCCTTGGTCTGATATCTGTTCCTTGTGAATCTTTAAGGATTCCATAAGGGATATGGAAACTTGCAAGGAAATAGCCCTTCTTTCTTACACATATGTGGTCAGCAAACTGTGGCAGCTTTAACTTCAGAAGACTTTGCCTTAAAATATTTCCTTTCAGATAGGCCAACTGGTGGGTTTTATGTCTACCAGCCAGTTTCTGAGATTTAAATACTAAAAGGCTTTTGCTCTATTTAATTTGAAATTAAATAAATAATAAATAAATAAATAAAAGAAGTCATGGTAAAAACAGGAACAGGGCTTCCCTGGTGGCGCAGTAGTTGAGTCCACCTGCCGGTGCAGGGGACACGGGTTCGCGGCCCTGTCCGGGAGGATCCCACATGCCGCGGAGCAGCTGGGCCAGTGGGCCATGGCCGCTGGGCCTGCGCGTCCGGAGCCTGTGCTCCGCAACAGGAGAGGCCACAACAGTGAGAGGCCTGCGTACCGCAAAACAAAAAACAAACAAAAAAACCCCAAAAAACAGGAACAAACATTCTGCTTCGCCAAAGCCTAGGATATTTGGTGAATCTGAGTGATTATGGGAGGTGGCATTTCTCAGCCAATGTTTGGATCTTTAAATCTCACAAAAAGGATTATAGCCTGGGGTGACATTCTTTAGTTTTAGTGAGTGTATGATCAGTTTTAAAAATGAAATTAAAGGCATTAAAATAGTTTCAGGGATGATTCTTACAAAGTGCCCCTTGATTGAAATAATTTTGCTGTTTTACAGTCGCTCAAGACTTTTTCAAAGTCCTTGTCTAGAGAAACCAAATTATTTTGTTACTAAATTTACAGGGGCAGCATAAAATGAGTGCTTTATATAACTTACTGGCAAATATTTCTTTTTAAACATAAAAGTAATGTTATCTAAAACTTACTGTGGATCAGGTAAGATGTTGGTGCTCAATTGTGGCTACATCTTAAGGTCACGTGGATAAGTTTTGAAAAAATATTAATGCATATACACAACCATAGAGCAATTAATCCAAATTTGTATGGATAAGGCCCTGGAAAGTGTATTTTAAATTCCTCAAATGTTTTCAATGTGCAGTCAGGTATGGAAACCTCTTTGTGAGAGTTAGCTGCCCTAGTCCTGCAGATGGCCATACTAAACCCTGGGTTTGTACACTGGATTGGGAGAAATATAGAGTCTGTGAGGTATAGTGCCATTTTATGAGAAAACTTCCGTCAAAAGTATTAAAATGAAGTCCCATTTTAATACATTTCAAAGTATTAAAATGAAATCACATCATTAACCACTGTACCATTTTGATCACTCCTCAAAGCGAGAAAATCAGTGGTTTTGGTTTTGATAAAGAACCAAGAAAAGTTTATTTTAACACAATCACGTTAAGAAAATTAAGGGGCTTATTCAAATGTAAGAGCTGACCATAGTCTATATGTACCAGGCTCCTGAAAATAAACTCACTGAAGACTACACAATGCATGCTTTAACTATTTACAGTCACTTTATGGACAGCAAAATTCTTTCCAAATACTGGAGATTTACACTCAGTCTCTTTGAAGTAGAAATTCTATGGGGTGTGTGTTTGTGAGTGTGTGTGTGTGTGTGTGTGTGTGTGTAGGGAATGGCCCAATAAGAAACTATTTTATTAACACTAAGTACAAAAATTTTAGAACTGTTTAGGTTGTTGGCAATTAGTAATAAAAATCTTTTAAATGTGAGTGATGCTTAGCAGTTGAATTATTTTGATATGGTCTCAGGCAAGATTAATGCCCTACACTGTTTTCCCCAGTATTTTAAATAGTCATAAGGGAAGATGAAAGCACAGGCCCCCTGGGGTATAAAAATGGTAGTAAAGTTTTCTTCCATTTTCTTGTTGTATAAAGGATATGACTTATAAAAGTCCACATTGTGGTTTATAAAGAGCCTGGGCTTTGGAAGCAGACAGGTCTGTAGTTTAATCATACCCCTGCTTACTAGTTGTGTGATATATGACAAGGTTCCTATATTGTAATTTAACGTCAGCAATTATAGTTGCTTCTTTATAATGCCATTATTATTCCTTTCTCCTTTCCCAAACCTTTAAATATCAGCAGACTTAAAAGATTGTTAACTTTTTCCTCTCTACGTATATACTTTCTTCCCATTATATTCAGCTGATCTCCTGGTTCCAGAAGGCATCTCTAAACTAGAGATATCGTCATAGCCTGGTTATAGCTCCAGGGTCTTCACTGATTAGAGACCTGATTACATCCTAGACTCATCTACCAAAGTCTTTTCCAGGCATCTTAAAGTTCAACATATCCAATATTAAATTTGTTACTCTTCTCCCAAAAGATTGTTTCTCATGTATTCCTGCCTCAATGAGCGGTACTTCTAATTTGATTGAAGTTAAATGTTTAAAAAAGAAAAATCTGCATATTCAACCTCATCCATAACTTCATTCATCAGTTCATATCAGTCTTCCACCGAACATGTCTTTGATTATATCCACTTGTACTTCGTTCTTATTACTACTTTCTTAGTTTAGGTTAATCATCTAAACCTTAGCTTAGATTAATTATTACAAAAGCCTTCTTAATGTTTTTGCTGCCTCTTGACTTGCAAATCTTCATAGATTTTTGCTCTTTCACCATAAATATCTTCTTAGACACAACTCTCTTCATGTAAGTTTTGTGATCAACACCTTACTATGACTCTCTCTGCAACTTCTTTTCATGACCTTTTGCTCTAGTAATCTAGTACTTCCTTTCATTTCTTACTATTTTCCCTTTACGTGTTTCTAGCACATTAAACTCTCACCTCTAGCACTTTTCACATGCTTCTCTCTCTGCCCAAGTCTTCATATCTATCCCCCAAATTCATTTCTTCATATATATACATATATATATATATATCCACATATACAATATATCCAGCTTACACTCATTCTTTATTCTTTACAACTGAACTTTCAGTTTAAATTCAGTAAAAATTAATGGAATACCTATTGCGGTTATCATTCCTTGTATTAGCATTCTATTTAAATATGCGGGAGGCAGATTTTTTTTTTTTTAAGTTTATATGTTTCTAGATAAAGAGGAGACAAAGCTGCAACTTGATCTATTTTATTGGGTTGGCCAAAAAGTTCCTTTGGGTTTTTCCGTAGGATGTTATGGAAAAACCCAAATGAATTTTTTGACCAATCCAATAGATCAGAAGATCCTAGATTTCAAGCCTGATGCCATAAGTGAATGAGATTTTCAGCGTCTTGAAATAAAGATGAATGTAGTTTGCTTGTGGGAGGATTGTAAGTAGTTGTGGTCAGAGGACAGAAGGCTAGGTTACAAATGTCACAACAGTTTGCACCCCATCTCAACAAAAGGTAGAGTCACCCCTTAAATTTGGGTTGGCATTGTACTAATATGATTTGATCAACAGTGTGGTAGAAATGAAGTTATATGAGTTCTGTACCTGGGCCTGAAAAGCCCTTGGACCTTCCTCTTGCTGCTTCTTGGGGCCATAGGATGACATGTGAACAAACAGGACAGCCTGCTGGAAGATTAGATAACATGAAGAATACAGATAAATCATTTTCGCTGAGCAGCGCCACCACCTCCAGCACCCCAGCTGTGCTAGGAGCTGACTGCAGACTTATGAATGGGGCCACTCAGGTCCAGTAGATGAATCATCTAGTTTAGCCTGGCCAAGTTCAAAAGGTGACGTCAAATCACTCCTCAGTTCCAACCTTTGACAATGCTCTCCATCCTACTTAGAATAGGATCAAAGACTGATAAGATCTGGTCCCCTGCTATCGTGCTGACTTATCTTTCTCTACTGATATTCTTGCCCCTTTACTGCTCACATTGGCTTCATTGATTACTCCTCAAACAGGCCAGACAAGCAAGCCTTTACTATAGCTATTACCTCTACCCCTGATACTTTTCCCAGTAGACCCTCAACACCCTCATCAGATAAAGGCTTTTGCTTTAATATCACCTTCTCATTGTGGACCACAGTGATAACTTTTACTTAAATCTGCAGCCTTTTCAGTGTCCCTCTCCTACTCTAATTTTTCTGTTTTCCTCCATAGCACTTATGACTTTCTAACAATACAAAATTTATATTTTTTTATTTATTTATGTTTTTCCACCCACCAGGACATAAGTTCTACCAGGGCAGAGATCTTTGGCTCATGAAGGCGTTTCATGCAACCAGGACAATATAAAGTGCTCAGTATATATTTGTGGAGAAAATTTATGTAAAAGGGTACCATTATATATTTGTATTATTTTTAATTTAGTATTCTAGTGATTTTGCTTTAAAATATTCTTTAAGCGTTTTAATGAGCACAATGCTAACTTAACCATTCAGTGATTATTGGAGTTAATCTTTATACTTTTAGATATAATGCATGAATGAAAATCTTTTAAATGAGTTTGTGTTTTAGAATAAATCCAATAAGGAAATGTGATGGATCAGAGGATATGAACATTTTAAAGTCACATTTTTTTCTAAATGCAAATACAATTAATGCTCAATACTAATCTCTTTTTAAAAAGTGAAAGTTAGATAGCAGATATGTGACCAAATGACAAAGTGACTCTGTGACTCTGTTTTATAATTTCTCTACCAAATTATAAAACAAATATAATCCTGCATATATATGACATCAAAATATAGATAAACATCTTTGCATGAACTTGTGTATGTTATAGGGCAGAATTGTAATTAAATTCTGATATCTCCACCACAGTGTGGCAATTGTCTATATGTAATTTAATATGTTCTATAAAATAAGGAGTTGGGTTACAGTTGGGATTCTGCATTTCAATAATATTTTTATATAAAAATATATATAATATAAAATTGGCCAGAGGTTAAAATTAATAATATAAGTAAACTTTAAAAATATTAAATGATTATATAGTGAATATGTCTTTCTCTACAAATTGCATTGGTTACTTTTTTGTCTAGGAACAAACGATGGATTGAATAATGAATATTTTTCTTTATCTTCTTAATCAAAATATTAAAATATATACCTCCTAGGAGATCTGAAAATATTGAAAATGTAGTCATAACTGATCATCTCAGCTTTTTTTCTTAATTGCAAAACACAAGCTATTAAGGGATAAACATGAAAAAATATTCATGTGTATCCTACAGTAGAATAAACATGAAAAAAATTATTTTATTGTTCTTATCCATAGTTTTTGATGATGTACATTTTTTAAAGACCTTCCTTTTTACAGAAATCACACAACTTTGTTCATCTTGAGCCGTCTGGTAATTTTTGAGGCAATGCTGGAAGGTGTTTATGTAATGGAGCTAATTTTCCCTGATTATTTGATTTCACATTGACTTCCTCCTTCAAAAGCTCCTTTTGTAATTTTTGCCTGAAACATAAAATTAGCAACTCATTACATGTTTTCTTGTTCAATGCTGGCTCCAGGCAAAATTGTTAGTTCCCAAAGGGTTGTCTGAGGACCTCTTTATCTCTGCTTTCTGTATACTTTTCCTCTTTGTAGGAAGCCTCTGCCTCAGATTCTCTAAAAATCTTTTCAAAAAATGGTTCAGCATGAGTGTAAATTATTATAAAACAATTATTTTCCTTCTTCAATATTCACTATTTTAGCTTTTTTTCTGATTTGGGGGTGCAAGGTTCTGTTGTCTAGAACAAACAAGCAAAAGCCCACATTATTAAGTGGGAAGCATTCAGTGATCCTAATATCATAAGATAGAGTTTACCTGTTACTCCTTCTCCATAAACCTGGATTTACAGATCAATGTTTTTTAGATAGGAGTTTTGGTGTGGTTTGCATAAGTCACCTATAAGTAAGTTCATAAAGAAAAACAAATAGTCTTTCTGCCTTTGTATGCCCTGTAGCACCTAGCACAATGTGGATATATGTCACGAGCCCAATATACACATACAGGTAGACAAAGAGGATATTGATGTATATTATTTTATTTCCGTGGATTCGGCTTATCTACAGGAGTCTGCCTTCTGATTTGGGTAAATATAATTCTAGACACCTCTCTATGTTTTTATGTCGATAAAAGTACAGGTTGATATTTGGACAAAATATTTTTATAGAATTGTCACAATGCATAGTAATTGAGTTTTTAAATAATATAAAGTATTAGTTTTATTTGTATTCAGTTTGAACAAGGAAAAGAATTTGAATTGAGAAAGGTTGTTGAACTTCATATAATTTTCACCAAAAATACTGTTTTTAAAAAGATATTCTGCTGGGCTTCCCTGGTGGCGCAGTGGTTGAGAGTCCGCCTGCCGATGCAGGGGACGCGGGTTCGTGCCCCGGTCCGGGAAGATCCCACATGCCGCGGAGCCTGCGCGTCCGGAGCCTGTGCTCCGCAACGGGAGAGGCCACAACAGTGACAGGCCCGCGTACCGCAAAAAAAAAAAAAAGATATTCTGCCATTCTTCCCATTGATTTATAAGGTCTGGACCTTTTCTCAAAGGTAGGAGAGTTCATGAATGCTTCAACCAACAGAGTATGCTATATTACTTCTGGGGTTAGGTCATAAAAGGCCATACAGCTTCCACCTGCTTTACTTGGGACTCTCACTCTGGGGAAAGTCGGCTGATGTGTACAAAGTCCCTTTGTCCTAAGGCAGCATTCCAGTCAGCAGACCAGCTAAGCACAGCCTTCTATCTGTCTCTAGACATATGACCCCTCATGGATTGTTCAGACCAGTGCATCCACCAGCTGAGTACCAGGAGTGATCTCAGCCCCTGCCAGAAGGGGCTGAGGAACAGAAGAATTGCACAGCTCAGCCCTGCCCAAATTTATGACCTACAAAATCTGTGAGATTAAATTAGAACGGCTGTGGTTTTAAGCCATTAAGTTTGTGGTAGTTTTTTTCTTTTTTTAAAACATAGTAATATATGTTTATTACATATATAGAACAGCTTTCAAAAATAAAAAGCTCAGTGAGTTTCAAAACATTGTGTTGTAAAAACCTCTGTGCCAAACCAAGGAATGTAATAGAAGCATATGTAAAGTGGACCCAGACAGTAAGAAGTCCAAAACAAAAGACAAGCCAAGGACTCTGAGAAAACTATTTTAAAATATAAAACAAAATAATTTTTTATTATAGATGATATGCTAAAGATGCTAGATAACTGTAACAAGAATAAGAAGGGATATTATAATACTATATATTTATAAAGTAATTATAATCTGCCACCTTCCTGACCTTATTCCCCTTATCCTCTCAGCTTTTCTTAGGTATATTTATTCTCTCTTAGGAAAATATATAATAACAGTGGACTATATTACTTTCTTCATAGAACAAAAATCTAACGTTTCTTTTCTGAAGTGAATAATATATGTATATACACACATATAAACACACAATTTATGTACTAGTTAATAAAATGAATGTTAATTTTGTTTCTAAGTATTTTATTTAAAAGCTCTGAGTTTTATCCCCGATGTCCACAGAGAAAGTCAAAAAATTGAAATATTGTTAATTACAGTACAGCATGAAAAATGCAGTATCTTTTGAAAAAATATTTATCATATCACCTGCTTTAATAAATTTTTGTGAGGACTTTGAAGCTGTGAATTTAATTCATTCAGTTTGTGGGAAATAACCAGGAAAGGCCAGTCCTTATTGTCAAATCTATCAGTCAACTCATTCCATTAGGAATAAAAGTCTGACTTTGTTTTTCAGTTCGAATTAGCATGTTAATGTGCATCTCAGTCACACCCCAGCCTCTAATTTCTGAACTTTAATATAAAAAGATGAGAGGCTCGGAGGCACCTCTGCCTTCACTGTTTCTTAGGATGTTCTGTTTGTTTTTGTTTCAAATGACTCACCCTTAGATGTCACTCATTCTTTGACAAGAAAGGGATGAAAAAGTTAAATTTTTCAAAATATTCCTCTGATAAGCACACAGATGTCTTCGCATCTTGAGGCAAATACGTTAATCTAAGATTCAGAAGTGTCCTAGTAACTACATTCTTTTGTAGGAGTGAGAGAATGCAGCTTGTGAAAAGTAAGATGGAAAAGAGAGCTAGCCTGAGAGCTGTGTGAAATGTTGGCACATTGTCAAGTAGATCAGTTTTAAAAATGGAATATATTTGTAAGGTGAACATCGATAAAGTGATTTGCTTAAAACTCCCTCCCTCACCTACTGCTTCTGTGAAAATCCAGGTTTCTAAATATCTTATTTAAAGAACACTGATTCAGACGACAAGAAACACTCCAGGTTTTACAGTGATTTAATATGGTACTTAATGACATGCCGTTAGTAACCTTTACTAGTATTTTATTTATATCGATATTTATACTAGTAGTAGTATTTACTATTTGTACTTTACTCCAAAATCCACTAAGTCGATTGTTATTTGTTATTAACTCCATCAGTGTGGGAATGAGTCTTGAATAATTTGGAAATGCTTATTATAAATTCCCAGACCATAGAGGATTAGCTATCATCAGTTGGCCTATAATAACACAAACTATTGATAACATTTTTCATGCTTTATCTGCACTACTTAATTTGTTGCTACAAATTAATAAAAATGAAGGTTATATAATTTTATTCAAAATAATTCCAAGATTTTTTTGAAGTATATACTGTCAATTTCTTTGTAATACTTTTTCACTTCCTTAAGGTCACATGAGCAACCTCAACTTCATCATGCAGTAAGAGCGCAGTCATTTACTCATCATATTTCCACTGATATTTTCTGTACTTGCTTATATGCATCTCATCATTTGGGCCACCCTCATTACCATTTTAGTCCAACATTTAGTTATGTGCCCTAAGACCCTGTCTGTTTTGTTCATCACTGTATCCCCCAGCAGTTAACCTAGTGTCTGATTTTTAGATGTTCTTCGAAAAATTTTTGATGAGTAAACCAATGAATTAACAGAAGAATGGCAGAAATTTGTCTTTTATGAATATTATTGAGCTTGCCATTTATTTTCCTGATTTTTTTTTCTTTGGAAGACAATAAATTGGGAGCTCTAAAAAAATAAAATCACATTACCTTGATCCAGGAAGCAAGGTGTATGATGGCATGTTGGTCAGGCTAAAGTTAAAGAATTTGCATCAATATCAAAGTCTCAGAACATTTAAAAAGAGTAATAATAACCATTATCTTAATAATAATCATAAACTCCCTAATCAGCACAATAGCTGTGGTACTTAATCTTGAAAAGTTCCAAACACTTATTTCACAAATTCATTGTTTTAATGACCCCAATCAAAATTATGCAGATTTTTTCCTCAGTTTAAGCATTCTTTTGATATATGTTATTTTATTTTTTAAGAGATAATATCTTTCAGTGTCTTTTGCTTTTACATTATTTTTTGATAATTTTGGCACTAAATGAATCCATACTTACTTTGAAAACTATCACAGAAATTTCATACAATGAAGTATTAATGCAGTTGAAATCTGTTTGTCTTACTGAAGATTTAGTGTTCACTCTATTCTATCACTGTCCTTTGAATTCTATCATTATTGTCAAATGACAATATCATTTATAAATCTGTTTATCTTTTTAAGAATAAGTATTGCTTAATACATGCATGGTTTTCTCTCACATTTTTTAATGATTTCATTTAGAATTCTTTTCACATAGCTTCTCATTTTTGAATGACTTTATTTCCTTTGAACAACTGACTTAACGTTTATGAGCTTCTGACTTTTTATAACCTGCTTTATTAGAATAATCACTGGGAAACCTTTTAATTGGCTAATAATAAGTATATTTCATTACTACTCTAATATTGCTCTCCTGTATTTAATGTAGTTGAAAAGACAATTCCCCATTCATTTGATATATCTTCTATAATTTAAAAAGTAATAATCAGGATAAACATGTTGATTTATATCCAACTGTACTTGCTTAAAAGGCCACTAAACAAATTCTTCTTTGTAGTGTTCCCTGAATGCTCTTTGTCCAGCATCGTTTTTTGTTTTTTTTTGTTTTTGCGGTACGCGGGCCTCTCACTGTTGTGGCCTCTCCCGTTGCGGAGCACAGGCTCCGGACGCGCAGGCTCAGCGGCCATGGCTCACGGGCCCAGCCGCTCCGCGGCATGCGGGATCTTCCCGGACCGGGGCACGAACCCGTGTCCCCTGCATCGGTAGGCAGACTCTCAACCACTGCGCCACCAGGGAAGCTCCTTTGTCCAGCATCTTGACAGCTCCATCTCCATCTGTTTTGACATGGGATGATCCACACTGATTTTCTAATAATGACCTAATAATTTATGACTAGCTCTCTCCAAGTTAGAGGACTATAATTCTGTTTCACAAGCACTTCTATATAGTTCAAGGAGACAACAATGCCAGGAGATAAGAAGAAAAGAGCACCTTCTCTGATCCTACAATCATAAAAGCTATCAACTTCATTGTAGTCTGAGGGGTTTTTTTAATCAAAAAACCGAGATAAAATCTTGAAAGTAAAACATCTAATCTATTGCTAGGTTACTGAACTGATGGTTTTTGGTCAAACTTCCCTGTAGAACTCCTTAGCAACTCTTTTCTGCACAGATATTTAAGTGTGCTTAAGTTTATTAAATTAATTTTTATGATAAATTGAGGGCACATGAAGAAGCCACCTAAACTCCAGCACTTTTCTTGAACTAGAAGAGTCAGATGAAGTTGAGACAAAAACCTGCATTGTGCAGTGCAATTCTTTCATGCAAATCAGACCCTAAAGAGCAATATTAAAAGATGTTTCGTTATAAGTAAGAATGAAATAATAATTTCCTAATTTTTAAGATTAGATTCCATTGTTTGCTTTCCCAATTATGTTTTCTAATTTTGGATAAATATTCTAAAGAACAACTAAAGAAAAGAAAATAGAATTTTTAGCATTTTCTGATTGTCGCGTGTGTGTGTGTATGCACGTGTGTGTGTGTATATAGTCTGGATAACCTTAGAAGAACAGCTGTAATAGTCTACAGATATTTTCACCATTTTCCCTGGGCATGTTTAGTCTCATGTAAGATTACACTTATATTGGATAATTTGATCTGTCACCTCCCTTTTTTCTCCTAAATAGCCATTATTTTTGTCCTGTTTGCCCTTCACTTTCTTGAGTAAAATCCAATCCTCACCGTTCTGAACAGGGGCAGAAACTGCTGACGATCTTTTCAACCTTAATCTCACTCATATTAATGATAACATCACATCCTTTTCAATTGTTCTTGGCTCTCTTGCCTTTCTCTCTAGAAACATATAAATGACCCCAGAGCGTAAACCTTCAGCCTGAACCTGAATTGGCAGTGAGCATCTCTGGATTTTAAGTTCATTATTCTTTCTGGAAACACTGTCTGTACTTTTTTAGGATGACATTTGGGCGAACTATTATTCATGGTTAATTGCTATTAGAAAAAAAGAAATGTCTTTTTTTTTTTTTTTTTGCTTAAGGATATTGATAGCAGTTGGCACACATTTGTTAGTAAAAAACTATTTCCTATTTCAGAGACACTGAATGGTGCACTGAATTAAAGTATATTTAGAGTCTTTATAAAAATTATTTTTAAAACCTTTGTTAAGTGGTATTTTGTTCGTAAACAACTTATTATTACCTTTCTATTGTACTAATTTTCATACACTTCAAAGGTTTCCAAACTGTATTTGTTCTCTTACAGTTATTAATTTTCAAAAGTTTTGCTTAGCTGAATTTTACATAACAATGCCAACTTAACTAATCTATTCAGTGAAATAGCCAACAGAAATCCTTTTTTTTTTTTTTTGCTGTACGTGGGCCTCTCACTGCTGCGGCCTCTCCCGTTGCAGAGCACAGGCTCTGGATGACCGGGGCACGAACCCGCGTCCCCTGCACTGGCAGGCGGACTCTCAACCACTGCGCCACCAGGAAGCCCCAGAAATCCATTTTAAAAGTCTTATATTGATACCACTTTACTACAAATTGATAAGCAGCTTTTCTTTTACCTCTTAGTCCTTTATGAACCACAAAAATGTTGCTTACTGAATATATTAAAGATGTATTAATTAGCAATCATTGATTTTTATGAAAATGTAATATTAAAATTTTTACAAAATATCACATTAATTGTAATTAATTTGTGTTCTGAAAAAAATGTCCATGTCTTTGGAAATACACGTTATCTTAATTAGAGCGTAACCAGTACTTTTCGCTAAATGATTCATTTATTCATAAATATGTATTCATCTTCTACATTAAGGGTGAATAAGATATAGGTTTAATCTTACATTCTCTGAAAACATACCTCTGAATGTCAGTCATTCCCAGCATCTTAATTAGTAAAGTAACTGTCGTACCTTGGGTAAGTTACTTAAAACGGGTGTTTAGTTTCCTCATCAGTAAAGGAGGATAAAAATAATAGGTTCTTCATTGCATTGCTGGACTAAATGGCCTAGAATAATTCCTAACACATAACTTTTTTTATTATCGTTATTACATTCACCTATAATAGAATGCTAAAAAGTTAGAAAAGGTTCTTAGTGTCACAGAGTTTACAGTTTATTTCAGGACACATAAAAAACTAATTCAAACATTAAATTAGTAAATGTGAGGGGTATAGAGAAGAAAAAGAAGAGGGAGTTGTAAGGAAAAAATATTATAATGAATAGGAACCTGGAGAAGTTGCAGGCTTCCCCTGAATGGAACACACTTTTTCAGAAGTAAAATATATCACACATTTGGCTCAACTCTTAAGTTGTATACCATAAAAGAAGACTGGGGAAGGCGCTTTGGAAGCAGAGAAAGATTATTTCCAACTATTGGAATCTGGGATAGTTTTATGAAGACGTGAGCAACTGAACTGGATTTTATAGGATTGTCAAGTTTTAGATTTGCTAGGTGAGTTGAGAAAAAGGAACCCCAGGCAGAGGGAGCGGGGTGAAGCAAAGGCATATATAACATAACAATATATAAATAAAATCTCATATAATGAGCCTGTCTTCAATTTATTTAACTCCAAATATAAGAACTAATTTTTCTATTAAGTGGTTTTCATTTCCCATGTGAAATAAGTCCCAGTAGATCCAAGGAAATGAGGGTAAAACTGTCCAGCAGAACAAAATGTTACATATTTTTTACATTACTGTGAATATGTGACTTTAGAGTTCTTCAATGTTACACTCAGTAGAAATTGTTCTCACCGTCCTAAATTTACCTCTAAGCATTCTTTTTGTTACAGTAGTATTCATAGTGTGGTCTGAGGACCAATATTGATCAGAAAACTGCTGTCAGTCTGCAACAAGTATAGAAATTGAAAGTGAGCATGTTAAAAATTATATACAATTTGATGGAGAAATTTTAGGTAAAAAATATTTGACATATTTTGTGCCCTTTTAATTTAATTTTTATAATAATTCACTTATTATTTGCTATAGATTAGAAATTAAGACCAAACAAAATGAACAAAAAATCTCCTTTCTCTTCACTCAGAATTTGAAAACACATTAGTAAATTGTTTTAGAAAGTCTTCATGGTACAGTAGAGGAACTGGTTATCTTTGCAGTTGTTATTTACTGAGCTAATTCTTGGCTGAAATGGTCAGCTGGAGACGATGCTGAAAACATAAAATGGAATCCTACGAGAATCATGGTCACTAGATGCCGTGTTAGAGATTAATTCTAAAGTCGGTTTAATACAGAAAGCAGTAAAGGACCATACATAATGCTTGAGTAAAATTAGAGTAGCATATATTAAGTTTATTTGATATATTCTAAGTATGTATAGATTGCTCTGTTTTGAATTCGTTTCTTATGGAGAATAATAATTATCAAAAAGATACAAAAATTAGTTCCTGACCAGCTCTGGGTAAGTTGTGGACTTGCAAGGCTGAGGACAGATCCTGAATCCATCCCAGCTGTACTAAATATAAAGATGACTCTCTACTTTCCAAAGTCCTTCCAGCTGTTAGAGACTAGAATTTTCTTTTAGACTATAGTTTGAGGATAAAATTAATCAGTCCTCTTCTATTGGGAGTTTATGCTCTAATTTGCCTGTGAATGTTCAGGAGACACAGAGAAGAACCCTTAAATTTCTTGCCCAAAATAATTTGGATGCCAGAGTCTGACTCTTAGAAACTGGTGAGCTACAGCTAGCCTCACTCTTCTGTGGCCTTTGAAGTGAAGCAGGAGATCCACTGGAAGATTCCTGAGAAAGTCTGAACTGGGAAACCAGAAATCACAATAGTTTCGAGATATCAATGATTAATCCCCTATATTGGTGATCTCCGAATAAGAGCTTTACAGATACAACAGAGCTGTTCCAGAAAACGCATATATCTCATGTTAAGATTCAGCAATTGGCTTCTCAATAACAAATGGTCACCCAGCTTAAATGAAACTTGAAATACTATTATCTTCAGAAAATACTCTTTAAGGTAACATTCTTGAGACCCATGCATCAGATCGTATTGCACTAGAGTATATCCTGTACCTTGATTAAACAAATATGATTGTATAATTTACAGTGATTGGTGTAATAATGATAAAGGTGCATTGTAAGCATCATTTAAAAAGAGAAACATGTCTTCTTTTAGCTTGCATATTCAGCTAGAACCCTTTCAGCCCCTTGGGCAAAGTGGGAAGTGACACTGCCTGTGGCGTAGGACACAGATTCTGCCTAGGATGTGCTTAAGAATCAAGGATGACTTTCCCAGGGGAGCTGATATGTTTTACCTGGGAGGCATAGAGAGGAAACTCACCATGAAAAGCTTCAGAAAGGAAGGGGAGAAGATAGTGTATTTGTCTCTCAGGAGCAGACACTTAGAAAGGAGGAATGTTAGTAAATATGTTGGTAGAGAAAGAACCATAGCACTCATCATTAGAACCCCTGAATTAGAATCTTAATCTAGTTTCCTGTAATTTATAGTAGTTTATGTGAATTAATTATACCTTCAGTTATCTGAAAATTTTAGTAAACTTGAAATTTTTCTTAGAGTTTATTGAAAATGAAGGAATATTTCTGTTGAGTATAAACATTTACCATGTAAGGGAAGCAGAGAAAGACATTTATGAGGGGTAATGTTAAATTGAGTTTAATAAGGATAATATTTTTTATGAACCAGTTAATTAATGGTAAATTTTTTTTCTGTTCAGTCTATCATATATTGCTTGACTCTGTGGAGAAGAGTTCTTGTCTGAAGTACAGATCCTTTGATTGCAAATAATCTATTTAACCTGAGCTAAGATAGACAAATAAGGGAATTTGTTGGAAAGCCAGAGTATCTTGTCTTCCAGAGAAGCAGAAGTGAAAGAGGTTAGATATTAAGCAAAGTCCAAATATAGAGTTTCCCCCAGAGTTTCACTTTCTGCTCAAAGTCTTTTCTTATTTATTTGATACCCAAATTGTGAACTCCTCTGTCAAGGAGAAGATTAGCTTCCCCCAAAGTGTGTGTCAGTTACTTTGGAAACATTAATGGCGCTCTGAGGTTTCATCGCCAACCAATCTGTGCATGGCTGCCATCATGCTTTGGCACTCTTGCCCCAGCTTCTCCATACGGAAGGAGGGCTGCTCCTGCCTGTATCCTATGCAGTTTTCTGGATTGTATGCATGACAGCTTTGCTTGTGCTCAGGGTTTATAAGACCTCTTAGGAATCATTTCTCAGCATCAATAATTATGCAGAATTTTATGTTTCTCAAGAAAATTTTACCTTCATTGTTTGGCTCTCATCTTGAAATCAAATAAGCTCAGAACAAGTCCGAGCAAATCAGAAGCCATCTCATTCCTTTAATTCTTTCCTAATTTTCTAGACCCTGTACCCTCCTTTTATCAAACTCCGGCATCATCTCCCATTTACAGAACAAGATCCTGTGGTAAACCCTCGTACAAGCAGGCACTAGAAGGGGAGTCAGGTGCGGGAAAAGCTCGTAAGGTGCAGATCCTTGCTTAACCAACGAAAATGCTGTGTTAGGATGTGAAAAAAAATTGTATGGCAGCCTCTTGCCATATTCATTTTTACATGATAAGCACAATGGATTTCTTTGTTTTTCAGTTTAGGTGATGCTATGCGTTAGCTGTGTGTCTCCTCTCCTAGATAGGAGTGCCCTTGCTCTCAGCCAATGTCACTTGCTTCTCAAACCAAGTTGGCATGGCGATCAGTAGCACCAAGTCTTACTTCACTGACACTCAGGATGGGGCTGACGGTTGCCTCAGAGTGTCTCGTTTGTTTGTGTCTGTCAGTGATATAGTATGCTCTGCAGATTTATTCTGATCAAGGACATAGATAACAGGGTATATTTGATCATTGATTTTCCTTTTTTCTCTGGCTGGTTCTTAAATTGTTTGACTGTGAAGATGTAGAATTCTGACCCCTAGGAATTTGGAGACATAATACACAGATATGAACTTGGACTTCCTGGGAATGTTTATCAAGGCCTCTGACTGACTACCCTAATCATTCTGTAGCCCACTTCAAATAAGAAAGGGAAAGAGATTTTTTTTTTTTAATGACTAACTTAATGGCTTGAGCTGTGCTCAGTAAGGTTCAAACAGAAAAATACTATTATTTATTCCTACTCATTCTTTAAAACTGCTCTGTGAATGACTCTTTTCTCTTCCCTTGAATAAAATGTTAGGCAGGTATCATACATTTTCTCATCATTCTTGGATAATAAAATGTCCTCCAACCATTTTCAGCCCAAGAATACTCTTCCTGCCCAGGGTAATTATCAAAATGCAAAACACGTTAGTTACAAGTCACATCTTTTTTATCCCTCTCCCTAATTTACTCTAGGAAGGCTGCAATGGGGTAAGTGATTGATTACAAGAGGCTTCTTCTACTTTTCCATCATGTGTTTGTATTGCTTCTCCCCTAGCTTACTGTGGTTTCTGACCTCTCTAGGGTTGGTGTGAAGAGGAGAGAAGGATAAAAGAAAGGACGTGTGGCCACGTATATGGCCACTGCAGCCATGTTTAGGTGTCACTCCCTGGCAGATATTTAAAGTTCAGTCTTTTGCAGAAAAATGCATGTTATGTTTTCTTAGTGACTCCCCCAAGGAATATTCAAGAGAAATGCTTGTGGTATGGGCTGAGCGGTTCTGAGCGGTACAACTTCCAAGATAGAACACAGCAATGTTATTCCTGTTTGTACTTCACTATGTGATGTCTGCCTCACAAAGGCTCTCTCTGTTGAAGCCTTATACCCTCCCCAGGTAGGGTTCTGGGGTGAAGTCTTTTATGAGATGACTTTCAGTGTAGGTTCTTGCCCTTGTCAGTGGAGGAAGAGCAGTGTGCTCCCAATGCATCTCTTTCTCTTGAATTGGTTGTCTCAGGCAAATGGTCCCTGTTTCCCAGGCTTGAGTCAGACTGTAATCATTTCTAGCTTCAGACTCTGAGGGACACATAACAAGCTCTCCAAGTGGTGCTTTTAACAACTTTTATTGAACCTGAGGAAGAAAACAATTGTCTGCATATTTTTAGAGGAAGCATACATTATTTAATCATAAGCCACAAATGTTTAGGCTCTTTAGATAGATCACGGGCTGAGGGTGGCTAAGTCAGTTTTAGGCAGCTCCTTTTTTTTTTTTTTTTTTTTTTTTTTCGGTTGGCGGGCCTCTCACTGTTGTGGCCTCTCCTATTGCGGAGCACAGGCTCCGGCCACGCAGGCTCAGCGGCCACGGCTCTCGGGCCCAGCCGCTCCGCGGCATGTGGGATCCTCCCGGACCGGGGCACGAACCCGCGTCCCCTGCATCGGCAGGCGGACTCTCAACCACTGCGCCACCAGGGAAGCCCCACGTATTTATTTTTTGATATCAGTAAGTCTAATCATGTTCTTTAATTGAAAATACAGACTAATTTTCACCAATTCTTTGAATTTTCCTACGTGCTTAGAGTCAATGGTAATCAATCTCAAGGGGTGATGATCACCGAAATGCACGGCTCAAGCAAGACAGCTATTCCAACCACTGAAATTTGCAGCAAACAGAAGCTATCGTACAATTTAAAGCACGTCACGCTGGTGTTACTTTGTTTTGGAAATCGTGGGTGAGATTTTTGTTAAAAATGGAGTTGAAGCCAAGGGTAGGTGTTTTTAAAAGTGCATAGTCTGCTTAAGTAATCTGGATATTAAAGTATCAAGATGTCAAATACTGTAAAATATAATTATTGGAAAATTACTATGGAAAAACTTAGAGGAATGGCAAAAAAAAATACAGAAGACAGTTGACATTCAAATAGCTATTTTCATAATTGAAGAGGTGGATGCTGTAAAGTTATAAGCATAATATAAATGTTGAGAAATTCAAATGAAGAGTTATAAATAGAAAGGTCGTAAACACCCAGAAATACAAGCTGGATTTGGAGGTGGGGAGTAGAAGCCAATATGGGCACTCAAGAAAATGCCCAGTCAGTCTAAACTCATTTTTTTTTCTGTAAGGTTACTACTCTTACAGATGTGGAAATTACTGCAGGTAATTTTTGTCTATATTTTACTAAGCCATTTGCCACAGGCCTATACAATATTCTTGAAGACCAGTTGGAAAAAGATAATTTAGAGTTTCTGTATTTTCAAAAGTGGCTGGCATATTGTGTTTATCAATTTCTAGATAGCTGGAGAGGTGACTAATGGTGTTATTTGGGAATTGCAGTGTATCTGTCCTGTTGTTTTAACAATTCATACAAATGCATGGATTGCACATAAACAGAAGTTCAAAGAATTGAATTTGTTGAAAAAGTGAGAAATACCAATTTTTGGACTATTTTGAACAATGGTCAGACACAACTCGAAGCAACTTAATAATTTCCCTTGTATTGGAAAGCAATAATCAAAATCGAAATGCAGATGAGGAATCTCAAAACTGTAGATGATTTTTCTTTAATTTTGACCTGAAATTCCGAAGTTGATAAAGTAGATGTTGCAGTACGTAAAATGAAAGTCAGAGCCACGAATAGGTTATTTCAGAGTCCATTTTAAAATGTACTTTTAACAAAGCTTTTTTGAGTATACATAATTTATAATGTTCTGCACTCTATTTTAGGATAAGACATAAGTTATAGGGAACTCAGAAGATTTTAAATGAGGAATTAAGTTATTAAAAACAATTTAAATTATTTTTAAAAGATAATAAAGGTCTCTTATACTTGTAGATTTCTCTTACAACATTCAGAATACTTAAAGGAGAATAAATAAAAGTAAGAATATGTGGATCATTCTGATATTTAAAGGAGACTGTGAAAAGAAAAACATAATCTTGTGGGTTGAAAATATCAGAAATGCTAAGGTGCTGATACTGCAACATTCATTTAACCAATATATGTTCTCTTTCTTTTATCATAATGAAGCTATCTAACTACCTGCAGGGGATGTTATAAAGATTAATTACTTCATTTTTGCAAGAGTTCATAAAGTTTAATAATCTTAAACGAAAGGACAAATGAAACATTGAGGTAGGAGCTATCAAACATTGTTACAAACCCAGCATTTCACTTGCAACATCTATTAACGAACAGTCAGAAAACGTGTTAAAATTTTATTAAAAGTTTAAAGAAACTACTGTATATGTCTGTATGTAAAAGGTTTATGAAGGTTTTAATCAAACCTTGACAAATTCCACTTTTTTAACATTTACTTTCCTTCTTATTCCTAACAATGTACTCTCCATTTTCTCTGTCTCTGTGGCCCTTTTTCATTCTCTCTCCTTCATTGGTTTCTCCTTAAAAGATGGTATTTCTCGGGCTTCCCTGGTGGCGCAGTGGTTGAGGGTCCGCCTGCCGATACAGGGGACACGGGTTCGTGCCCCGGTCTGGGAAGATCCCACATGCCGCGGAGCGGCTGGGCCCGTGAGCCATGGCCGCTGAGCCTGCGCGTCCGGAGCCTGTGCTCCGCGACGGGAGAGGCCACAACAGTGAGAGGTCCGTGTACCGCAAAAAAAAAAAAAAAAAAAAAAGATGGTATTTCTCATTGTTCTAGCATTTTTAGTTTATCTTAGAATGTACGCATTCTTTAGGATATATCAGCTATCATCCTCATTTGACTGACTTCAAAATCTATATTATTAGGCCTTAAATATCTTTTTCATTCAGATACAAAATCTCAAATAAGTGAAGAGTTCCACACAGATTTACTCTGTGGGTACCTCAAAATCAACATATTCCAAATAAAACTCCTTATTTTACTTCTAGAACTTACCTTTTCTAAGGACTAAATCCATATATTCATTAGAGCACAAGGTCTGGAGCCATAATACTTGGGGTTGTATTACTCATTCTTCAGTGACTACCTGTGTGATATTTGCAAGTGACTTATCTTCTCTGGGCTTCACTTCCCAATTCAATAAGTTACTTAAAACAAAACCACAACAAAAATCCTTTATTTCTGTATTACTTATTAGCCAAGACAATGACAATCTCCAACATGTCTTATGCTATTATCATGTTATTACATCTGGAATTCTCTTCCTACTCTTAATTCTGCTGGTAAACCCTGGTTATCCTTTAAACCAAGGAATCAATTAACTTTGTAAAGCCTTTCTTTACCTTTTATCCTCCACCTCTGTCAGACCAAATTTAATACTTCTTGTATTACTGCTACTTAAAAAATATGTACATATATATGTTTGTGTGTGTATATATATATATGTTAATGCACAATTTATTCATCTACTTACTACTACATTTGATGATATGTTCTAGGAAGACATGGGCCAAAACTTACTTATCATTGAATGTGCAGAATAGTGTCTTAGTACATGTGTTTAGGAAATATTTGTTAAATTTCCGTAATATTTAAACTCTCCACAGTGCTATTTGTGACTTCGCATAATACCACTTTAACAGATCATTCCAGTTTTATCTTCCATTACCTCCTCTTAACTGAGAAAAAAGAAAACAAGAAGAAACAGTCTATTTGTTGTTTCTATGCTACATTTTTAGCATATTAACAAAAATTGTTACATGAGATATATAAATTGTTGCTCCTATATTGGAACATTTGTCACAATCTGCCTGAACTGGAGTTGTTAATTTGGAGTAGACAGATAACAAATTGAGGCTTCAGAAGGACTAAAGATGTTTCATTCTTTGTGAAAAATGTTAGTTGAATTAATCTAGTATAAACTAATAAAAATGGCTTTTCGTCTGAGGTTTATAGCATTTCATTTCCTATAAATAAGCACTCAAAGCTAAGGGCAGTTCCACGTTAGAAATGTGTGTGTGTGTGTGTGTGTGTGTGAGTGAGTGTGCATGCGCGTGTGTGTGCGCAAGTCCGTGCAAGCTTCCCCTATTGGGAACATAGGCAGGCCTTGAAATTGAGTCAGTTTACTGAATGATAATTGATATGCTCAACAGAAGACATATTTTTGAGGTACAGGTGCTTCCTCTATATTCAGAGGGAGCCCTGGTATAACCTTGGTGAGATCTGAACTTCACGTATACAACTATAGAGTGTATTTTCTTTAGTGTGCTCAACTCTAAACGCATGGTGATGTTTCCCTTATAGGCTTGTTTGAGTCATTAAATTGAATCATGCATGAAATACAGTTGGCAAAGCTGAATTAAAATATCGAGCCTGAAGAGACAACCAAGTTTATTATCTTAGTTTCTTCCTCCCATCTACTAGCCTCTCAGTATATATGATTCAAGATTGTGCTTCAGAAATATTGCAAATAAGTCAATTTTTCAGCCAATATAACTGAATGGGTACTTAGTTCTAGGCCAAGAGATATCTCTGAGAAAATAGCTGTGAGCAGGAAAAAGTTTCTCTTGCAATGGATGCACTTGTCAACTGGAGGAAATAGGAATTGAACACATAAACACAGAAAATTCTATAATTACCCTTTGTAAAATGTTATAAAGGAATACACAGAGTGTTACGAGGCTCCGTAACAAGAGGCTTTGATACCTAATGAGAAGTGATATTTACAATGATGAATGTCATGGAGGAATTGATATTTAGGCTGTAACTGGAAAATTATTAAGAGTTGGCCATGTGAAGTGGGTGATATACTCCAAGCCGGCAATCAGCAGTGCCACATAGAATAGCTAACAGAATTAAGTACAGTTCATCTCTATTCTACTGTTATATTTTAATGTGCATACTAGGACCAGTTCTCTACTATTTATGGAAGTGGTAAACATACAAAATAAGTAACAGCCCAGTACATGAAGGCCCTAGGATTTCTTTTCAATGTTCATATGATTTGCTAGAGTTCAGATAGGAGAATCTAAGAAACTTACTTGAGTAGCTAGCATATGATAGAAAGTTCCTGGTAAGAACTTGTCAGTAGAATAGAATATTTGACTCATGTGGATTTGAAATCTAGTGAATCACTTAACATATCTATATTAACAAGGATTCACTCATATAAGTTTTTCTGGACTGGGAATCAATTTCTCAGACTGATTTACTCATAACAACTTGCATATACCTATGAAAGCAATGATAACAATTGTGAAGTTGCAGATTCTGCCCTGATTGGCATAGATCTGTGCTTATTTTTCTACCCCAAGACATCTCAAAATGTAACTCACTAAGGTAACAAACAAGTACATGTTGTGGGGAGGAAATGGAAAGAAAGAAGTTTTGAGTCAGACATTTCTGGTTGAAATCACGTCTTCATTTCTACGTATCATGGCAAATGATTTAATTCCTGTGTGTTTCTTTTCCCTTTTATTTAAAATGAAGCTGATAATATCTCTGGTGGCTCCTACAACTAATACTGTAATGTCCTTTGACAAGTTAGTTGTTGTGAATATTAGGACCCATTCTCTTGGTGATCATAGTACTTCTGGGGTCCTGAAGTACTGAAGACAACATTGGTGGGGCAGAATTTTCTATTTTACTAGTTAAAATATGTTCTGTGTGGTCTGGAATCCGTTCAGTGCCAATAATAACACAACTAAAATAATTCACAAATCTATTATAAGCCAAAATTTTCCATTTCTTGTCCTAAATTTTTCTACCTCTAACATAAAATCATAATTACCAGTATCCATTCTCTGATTGGGTAAGAGAAAGCTGAAATGAGCAATATGTTTACCTACATCCTTTCCCTTTGTCCTGGCACGTATTCTCTTACAGTATCCTCCTAAAAATAAAAACAAACACAAAACAGTAATGTCCTTGATATTTGTCATATTTGTTATTTAAAATTTACAAAGCTCTTATAAAACTTAAGAATCAAGAATAGTTTAGATACCTTCATTTATTTTATTCCCCGTGTCCAGTATTAAATAAGTGATTAAGCCAAGACCCCAAGGGAAAGTGAAAACCAGTGGTTGTTATCACTGAATCTTCTCAATAAAGAAATGCAATGAGAAGTATAAAATTACTTACTGTGGAATGGGATGGAACTGAAGCATGGCCTAAATCCTGAAGACCTATGACTTCCAATCCAAGAATTTAAATTAGAAGTGCAGATTACTTTTTCAGTTCAAATGAAAGAATTCTAATACAAGGAACCTGAGCATTTGGACTTAGTTTTCTCATCTGCAACATGTGATTTACCATGTATATCGATATATCTGTATACCCATATATCTACATTGATATTTATATCTGTATCTATATCTATACCTGTATCATCTCTGTATACCTACTAGGGTTTGTGAGTGTGTTTGTGTGTGTGTGTGTGTGAAGACCCAGAAATAGAATAATGGATATAAGTGTATATACTAGAACACAATGAAGCTTTTCTATTTGTTATTTTCAGCGTTTCTTTATTAAAATGTCCTGAAATATAAATATATTTTCTGGCATTCAGTTATCATCTTGAAGTTCAACTGCTTTGCAGTTCTACTGCCTTTCTTTATTTTAGGTCATTCATAATTGAGCTAATACACAGGTAATATTATCAAATCAGACTCATTTGGATCAGAGATTTCACCCAATATCAGGCTTTAATAATTACTGTCAAGTATAAGAGAAATCAAAAAGCTCAAAGCAGAGAGTTCTGGGACATCAGGGGTAACTCCTCAGAGCCTGTCTTTCTGCATTGGATTTGCACTTCTATTCCAGAATAATAGATGTAACCCATAGGTAAGGCTTATACTGTCATCTCCCACTGTAGGAACATTTACATTTTGAACCATCTCCATTTTTAACCACAGAATCATACAGACTTCCAGGGAACACGTACTTCATAGGTCCTGAGTACGGTTTACTACAGGGGATTCTTAGGGATATATCTTGATAAGGGCAATTCAGAGATAAAGTCTCTTCCTCCTAGAAAATAGCATTGGTCTGTTTTCCAGGTCCAGTTGACAGAAAGATTATACCAAGTTATCTGCTTATCTTGGGGGCTTCATCCCTAGAAAAGTAGTGACTGAATCCCAGACCAGAAGCTTTAACTTCTTCCTGCCAGGAGTTAATATCATTTTTTCATTCTTCTATTTTTTATTTTCCTCTGAATTTTGTGTAAATTTACCATGACTGTTACGCAGCTCAATGTTTCAGTTTATCACAATGCTATATCTGCTTCTGGTATAAGTTAACTATTGCTATTTTCGTTTTCTCTTCATTTTTTTCAGGTATCTTTCTCTTCGTTTCTGTTAATGAATCATCTTTTTTTCCCCCCATTTTCTTGAAAAGAGTCTTACATAGTCTATATTAAATTTCCTAGAACTTATAAGACAGGAATCATTCTTCCTTATTTTTCTAGCCTTCTCTTTCTTTCTTTTTTTTTTTTTTTTTTTGCGGTACGTGGGCCTCTCACTGTTGTGGCCTCTCCCGTTGCGGAGCACAGGCTCTGGACGTGCAGGCTCAGCGGCCATGGCTCACGGGCCCAGCCGCTCCGCGGCATGTGGGATCTTCCTGGACCGGGGCACGAACCCATGTCCCCCTCATCGGCAGGCAGACTCTCAACCACTGCGCCACCAGGGAAGCACGCCTTCTCTTTCTTGAATACATCTTCTCCCAAGCAAATATTTTGTTGTCTTCCATATTGCATTATTGCCTTTTAATTTTTTTCAGAATTTTTACACAGGCTTCATAATATTTTATTTTCTTGTTAATCATATTTTAAATTTTATTTCTTTCACATTGTATGACACAAATAGTTTTAAAAGGCAAATAGTGCTAAGTATAAGAAAATTCACTAGTATCCCTCTGTGTGCAGTTCTATTCAAAAAGATAAAAACTTGTCACTGATTTTGATACTTATCTTCCAATTTTTAAATTATATATTTGTTTATCTAAACATATTTTTGCTATCTGATTATTTTTCATTTTATACTTATTTCTATTTAAATATTCTTCCATGTATCGTTATTTCTGTTTATTGATTTAATTATTATGTCTGATATCATATCTCTTTTAGGGAGACCTTTCTTACATAGATTGTATAGCCTGAATGTCTAAACGCATGCCTATCATATTTTCTACCTGAATTTGAAAGCTTTTATGTGTCTTTTGAGCTCAAAGTGAATTTTCTTCTGCTTCTCAAGTTTTAGTACCCCATCAACACCTTTATTGTGATGTTCTAAAATGTCTCTGGTTTATGGTAAATAAATGTTTCTAGAGCGCCAGTTACTGAGATTCTGCAGGCTAGCCCTCTTCTTAGGCATCTACTCCGGGAGAATATTTACTAAGCTGGAGTTGCTTATTGCAGTTTCTGAATGTCAGATGAAGGCCAGACGTGCAGGTTCCTTGTCACAGTGCCTTTCCAGTCTTGGTTGTCTGTCACTCTGGGAAGAAGGCATTCTTCACTGACTTCCTCTACCTAGTGGAGGCTAACTCAGTGAGGAAGTTCTTCAACTCCATCCATGTTTCTTGTGACTGTAGCTCCACCTTCTAGGATGTAAAAAGTGCTAATTGCTTTACTTGCATTATTTTACTTGTTCCACCCAACGTATCCATAAGGTGGACACTTTTCTAGTGATTCTGATTTATAGATAAGAAAACTGGGTTTAAAAAGTTAAACTGCCGGGCTTCCCTGGTGGCACGGTGGTTGAGAGTCCGCCTGCCGATGCAGGGGACACGGGTTCATGCCCCGATCCAGGAGGATCCCACATGCCGCGAAGCGGCTGGGCCCGTGAGCCATGGCCGCTGAGCCTGCGCGTCCGGAGCCTGTGCTCCGCAACAGGAGAGGCCACAACAGTGAGAGGCCCGCGTACCGCAAAAAAAAAAAAAAAAAGTTAAACTGCCAAATTCACTCTGTTTGTAAGCAGTGGAGCTTGCACTTAAGTCTCAGATTGCCTCATTACAGTGTTCTGAAGTAGTAGGTGTTCCCATAGTTCGGTTGTAGGGTTGTATACCTGACTCTGTGTGCTAGGATATGGGGGAGGGGTCGGTTTCTGTGACTTAGGTGTTTATTTAGCATCCACTCTGACAAAACCGTGCCCTGCAGGTTTTCTGCTTATTGTAGTCACTTTCTTAATGAAAAGAACTTCACAACAACACTTGCTGTTGCTGCTTCTTTTCTTACATACCCCAGGCTATATTCACACTTCCAAATGAAGACTCAGAATATGATTTTATTAAGGTGCTCTAGCCTTATTCCCCAGACATTCTTTCACTGGAGTGAAAAATGAGAGTTCATCCCTTGTCTCTTCTGATCTGGTCCTTTATGCATTCCAAATAATTAATTAATTTTTCTGTTGTATAGATGTGAATATTCCTAGTTCTCTATGTTAATGAAAATTTTTTCCTGTTTATATGCATAGTTGATCATTTCATGGCTATCTTCCAATGATAGAAGTAGAAACCAGTTTTCATACCACTCTTTTAATCCATTGACTACCTGGTGCTTGTTTCATTAGGAATGGTTGAAATGGGGCAAAAGGGCAGATAGATTTCTCTGATTTTCGCCACTTTATTTACCTCTTTTTCTCATAATTTTCAAACACACATACTCTAGTACACCAACAGGTGTACTTTTTTCCTATGATGGTAAATACGACTCAGTGCTTTTGTCATTTGTCACTACTATTCCCCTAATTTTTAATATTCCCCTTTAAAGATTTTAAAATTAGGATGAAATTATCCTAATTCATCCACAGCATCCAGCTTACGTCATGTGTACTTTATAAAGCCTTCACTAGTTACTCTTATTTACACAGACCTTTTCTTTCTGATAGGAATTGCCATTTTAATTTTTTGTCACTCTCTATGTGTTAATATGAACTTCAAAACAATTTACATTTAATTGTGCTTTAATTATTTTCTGTTTGTCAGTTGGGTCTCTCTATATTATATGGTCACTAAGAAGGAACCACACCTCTCACAGTCTGTCTCTATCTGACATGGTTAAGCCCAGTATTCTTCCTCCCTGACTGCCCATTAGAATCATCTTTTGGGAAGGAGGAGGGCTTGGGAGTGCAGGGTTAAAATCACCTGTACCTGGGCCCCACCCAAGATCCGTTAAATTAAAATCAGGCATAGAAATTGTGTTTCATTCCCAACTGATTCTAATGTGTAGCCAAGTTTGAGAACCCCTGCCCTAGCATTATGTTGGGAATTTGACAGTGTTTATTACACATGTGATTAAGCATCCATTAAAGAACATCAGAGAACATCCAGGGAAGTTTCCAAGGAAGAAACTTTTAGAATTCAGCACGGATAAGTGAGGCATAAATTGTGAATTGTAAAGGGTAGCTGATTGAAGCAGAAGTGATGATTTAGAGATAATTGATAGAAGAGGTGTAATAATGGAGACATTCAATTTTTTCAAGTAAAAGAACTAAAATTGAATCGGATTTTGTAAGCATATGTGCAGGTACCAAACCATAGATGCAAAAGATAATTCAGACTCTTTCAATTCGGACTCATCTGAGAAAGGAAAAGGGCGGTAGAGCAAGTTGAAGAGTAAAAGATTGAAGTGGCAGAGTACAGAAAAAGGTCTTTGATAATGGTTGTATGAAAATAATAAAATAAATTGAAAGTTGTAAAATGGAGAATCTATCTAAGCTAGCTGCAGGAACCTTCCCCTCCTCAGAAGATGAAGAGTTCAGGGTGTTGGAGGGAGTTAAATGGAGCTTAAATAATTGTAGCTGAAGGAACAATTCTATCCTGATCTTACTGTCTCTGAAGAGTTGACAGGTGCAACTATTGGTAAGCAATAAGATAAAGAATTTAAAAAGCACCCTTGCCCAAGTGTATGAGGAAATCAAGAAGGAGACTTGCTCTGGCTTCAGGCATTTAGGGTACCAGGCTACAAGTGAAAGATTAATTTGAGATCCCACCAGAAAGAAGCAACAGGACTTTTTATGTCCTCCTGTATTGTTCAGGTCTAGTTCAGGGCTGCTCACAGATGGAGAAAAATAGAAGTTCATGTGTGTTTAAAGTTACTGTGCTTTCTGGCATGCAAGTCAGGGCACAGCGTATGTGAAGGGGCTGCGATACAGCTGAAGGCAAACTTGAATAAGAAAAATCCTTGGGGGCTTCCCTGGTGGCGCAGTGGTTGAGAGTCCGCCTGCCGATGCAGGGGACATGGGTTCGTGCCCCGGTCCGGGAAGATCCCACATGCCGTGGAGCGGCTGGGCCCGTGGGCCATGGCCGCTGAGCCTGCGCGTCCGGAGCCTGCGCTCCACAACGGGAGAGGCCACAACAGTGAGAGGCCCGCGTACCGCCAAAAAAAAAAAAAAAAAGAAAAAGAAAAAGAAAAATCCTTGGGAAACAATATGGATGAACGAGTAATACATTATCATTTCCCTCAACACAGACGATTTTGTTTCACAGTCACGGCTCATTTCTAGATCTGTAGATGAGCAAGTGTGATTCAGTGTGTTTAGTTATACTCTGAGTTTGTACAGATAAGAAAAGAAGGGTTAAGCTATCAGAGATTGATAATACATGCTGCTGTAACGTACATCTGAATAAATATTTATATGTGTTCATTTGCCACCCATACAAAACTTAAGAAATTTTAGGTAAAGTTTTAAACTCGCATTACAGTCATTGAGAAAACTATCATTCTCCTTTTATATGTGAAGACCCTTGAGTACACTGACTTCAGGAAAACAGGTGACCTAAGGCTGCTTAAAAGAATCTTATAACCATCTCTAGTTTTTAGACCATTTTTGTGCCATAAAATAGAGCTATGAGTTAGTAAATTCCTATAGTTTTCCCAAGCACCCTTGTTTGAAACATTTTAATAAAACTGAAATAGGAGTTGCCTAGTCCTCTGGTAACTTAGTCGTTATTCTTTTGCTTCAGTGACACAGTAGTTGCCAAGTTTTAAAACTCTGATAGAGAAAAAGCTAATATAGATATTAAAAGCTAATAACACACGTACACGTATATACTTGCTTTTTACTTTTACTGTTACTGGACAGCAATCCATTTTTGGCAGAATAAAAAGATTTTTTTCCCCCATCAATGTAATCTGTTCTCTATATTCATTTTCTACATTCTGCAACATACTGATTGTCTCCACAATATAGCCTTAACTAAAGAACAAAACTTAGGGAAGGAAAAAGGCATTAAAAATATCTACACATCTGCTTTCAGCCCCTCCATTATTACCAAGAATGTCCTAAATCACCTTGTGTCTGATGACATTAAATCAGGGAGAACAGGCAAAGGAGGCTCCGTGTCAGCACACTGATAATGCAGCCACTGTACTGTCTTGTCGGTTTATACTCTGTCACTTCCCATTTAAAGGGCACTAAATAGAGCAAGTTTTATCTAGGACAAGTTTGTAAAAGTTAATTCCACTTTTCGTTTTCTTGTCTGCAACAGCAATTAGTTTATAATAACAATTGCAATATCATAAGTGTCTGACTTTTTTTTTTTGGTTGAATTGACTTCATTGTGTTTACTCTTTTCTAACATCATTTTAAGCCTTTTAGAAAATACAGTAAAAAACTGGGATGATTCAAAAAATCTCTCAACCTAAGGTTTTTAGACTTTAGATTCCCAATACAGTTTAAATATACTGGATATATTTTTATTTCTTAAGCTTAGGAGAGTTTACTAATGTTTTCTGAAACGTTTATGTTTTCAGACTTCAAAAGTAATGCATGTTTGTTGTAGAGAATTTAGACAATACAGAAAATATACAGAAAAAAATAGAGTACCCCAAAGCCAAGCATCCCCAAATAATCACTGCTAATTGTTTCAAGTATATCTTTCCATTACTCTGTGTGTGTGTGCATGCATCTCCTTGTGTGTGTGTGTGTGTGTGTGTTTGTGTGTGAATAGTGGTCCAGCCAGGAGAGAGAGAACACAGTAATCTGAACAGGGCAGGCTTCCTATAAAGACTAATTAACTGGGCTTCCCTGGTGGCACAGTGGTTGAGAGTCCACCTGCCGACGCAGGGGACGTGGGTTCGTGCCCCAGTCTGGGAAGATCCCACATGCCGCAGAGCGCCTGGGCCCGTGAGCCATGGCCGCTGAGCGTGTGCGTCCGGAGCCTGTGCTCCGCAACGGGAGAGGCCACAACAGTGAGAGGCCTGTGTACAGCAAAAAAAAAAAAAAAAAGACTAATTAACTATTTACAGGAGAGTAGCTACTAAGAGGGAATAAAAGAGAACTCTGAAGAAGAGCCTAGAGCTGAGGGAGAGTAAAGAAGGAAGGCATAAACTTGAAAGTGGGCCCCCTTTTCTAAAGATGGGATTCAGACTCCATTGGAAAAGGCAGGGCTGCAGTCTACTAGATGGTGAAGAAGTTTGTTGGGTTACCCTGGAATGGAGCTGGTCTCCAGATGATGGACCAAGACTAGGGTACTACTGGGCGGTGAGCATCATTAAATGGCCTCTGGATTTCTGGCTACTGAGTGTCATAGGAGAAAACTGAGAAAAACACACTGAAATCAGCAAGAGAAACTCCTTTTATCCTGCAGTGTCCCTCCAGCACCTCTACTGACAATGGAAAGATATTTATAACACCAGCTCCACTTTGACGAGTAGGGCAATGATGGGTAGCTCTGGAGCTGAGAGACAGTAAATTGTGATAACTGACATAGTATGTAACCTTGTCTTTGTTAAAATATTATACTACATATTCTTTCCTAAAATTTGCCTTTTCTCACTTACCAATTTATATCAAAATATTTGCTATCTTTCTTTTACGACAAAATTTTAAAGCCTACATAGAATTTCATAACAAGAATATTCTATGGAAATTTTGTGCATGCTGTGTCTGTAATATAGACAGGGCATGCCTTAGTAGTTCATTTAAGTCACCTCTGTGGAGAAACACTGTCTTGTTTTCCCTTTTCTTTGTTGCTTTGGCAATTTCAATTGGTCCTGTCTGATGGCCTTTTTGCCATTGCTAATCAAAATTGTCCTCATATTTTCCCTTGCACTTCTGGGAAAGGAATTCATTCACTAAAAATTCTTAATTCTGAGGAAAATAAATGCTAGTGGGAGATGTTTTCTTGTATTTTAGATCACAAACATCTTTACAGCACTCTATTTCCATACCTAACAGAAATTACAGTTGACCCTTGAACAGCATGGGTTGGAACTGTGTGGGTCCACTTATACACAGAATTTTTTCAATAAATACCACTACAGCACTACACTATACATGGTTGATTGAGTCTGTGGATTTGGAGCCATGGATACTGAGGGCTGACTGTAAGGTTATACATGGAGTTTTCACTGCATGGGGGTCGGCGCCCCTAACCCCTGCCTTGTTCAAGGGTCAACTGTATAATCTTCCTATGATAATAGGATCTTATACCATGCACATTAGTTGAGATAGGAATTGTTGAAAGCTTGAACTGGAAATATTCCAAGGGGGTGCTCACTTTCCAGTAGACCCCTACTGAGGTCTTTGGCTTGTGACTTGTTACTACAAGGTATGTAAAAAGACTAGTGTGTGTGTGCATGTGTGTATGTGTGTGTGTGTATGTGTATCTTAAAATAGTGTATCATATATATGTATTAAAAAGGAAATAAATGTACTGAATGAGTTTGTCACTTTCTAAGAACTCATTAATAACACGTGAGAAGTATCTTCAAGGTATCAAGTTAAACGTAAAATTCTTTCACATGATGTACAGGATTTATATTTAATTAAGCATTGTGAAAGAAGTTAAATGGTAGCCATGATAAATATACTTTTGACAATTTCAATGAAGCAATCTTATACGTAAGGATCAGTTTCAAAAGAAGCAAAACCATAGATGATCTGGCTTAATTAGTAGGGGGTTACATGGCTATCTGTATCTAATATAATTAAATAAGAATTAATATTAAAGTGGCGGGGGGGTGATGGTGTGATAATGGGGAGATTGGGATTGACATATATACACTAATATGTATAAAATGGATAACTAATAAGAACCTGCTGTATAAAAAAATAAAATAAAATACAAAAAAAAGAATATTAAGATTATGATCATACATAAGACAAGTTTATAAATCTTAGTTTATGACAAGCTTTATGATTAAATATAAAGAAAAAACAATACTAAAGAGTATGAATAGAAGAAAAATTATGGTGCCTATTACAACCATTACCATTTAATTAAACATGAAAGGCATATAAAGAGAGTTTGTGATTGTATAGACAGGTTTACTATACAAACAAAGATGTATAAACTTATCCATTTTTCCTTCTTTCGTCAAGGAGGGCTCCTGAATTTTCAAGATTTTGGAAAATTTCGCTCAGTTCCTCCAAATCTATGATTGATGGAAGTTCACTTCTTTTCTCCAACAGGACCACACTGATCCAATTTACCATCATCTCTCCTCAGAGTTTAGCAGTAGCTTTCTAATGAATTTCCTTGCAGTAACTCTAACTTCCCTCCCACATATCACCAGCATATCAGTTTGAAGGACAGCAACAGAGCTAAATGAATCATAATCCTACCACACAATGCAGTGATTGTGCTCCTAAGTATTTATTCAAATGATTTGAAAAGCATGTCCTCCCCAAAACCTATATATGAACGTTTGTGGCTCCTTTATCATCATCAAAAACTGGAAGCACCCAAGATGTCCTTTAAAAGATGAATGAAAAAATAAATTGTGGTAGATCCATACATTGGAATATCATCATTCAGTGATAAAGATAAATGGCTATCAAGACACACAAAGACACGGATGCAACTTAAATGCAGATTGCTAAGTAAAAGAAGTCAATCTGAAAGAGCTACAGACTGTATAATTCTAGTTATATGAAATGTAGGAAAGGCAAAATTGTAGAGAGAGTAAAAAGATCAGTAGTCATCAGGAGTTTTCAGGAAGAGGAGTGTTAAACAGATTGAGCACAATGGGTATTCTAGGGTGGCAAAAATATTTTGTATAATGATGTAATGGTGAATATATGACAATATTAATTTGTGAAAACCATAGAACTCTACAGAAGAAAGATTGAACCTTAATGTGTGCAAATTTAAAAAATAATTTGGAGGTCAAGGAATCCCAGGATGGGATGCAGAGTGTGATAAAATGATCTAGATGTACTAAAAATGTATAAAATTGCCTCACTGAGGGGATGGGAGAAAATGATGCTGACCTAAGTAACTTTGGAAATGAGAGGAGTCTGTAAGGATTAGGGCAAAAGAAACTGTACATAAGTTCTCTACTCTAGTTCATAAAATTGTTTCCCATGGGAATGTGGGTTAACATTATGAATACTGCTCGAAATTCATACTGCAGTTGAAAAATTAAGTAAATATGTGACAGATGGTAGAAGCCAGGTTTTTCACTGTTGAGATAAGACATTACAAAAAAGCATAGGGAGAGCTTAGAATGATCCATGTGGTAATGGATTAGAGTTGGAGACATCACCATGAACTCAGGATTAGCTTAATATAAATACACCTGGTTACATATAGAAATATTTATAGGTGTGTGTATATATAAGGGTTGGTATATATTTGCTTACTCTGTCAGCTAAGAGGGCTTAGAAACAACAACATTCCAGTAACAACGAGTGCATTTAGCACACAGATTCTGGTTACTAATACCATTCTGCAATAACATCTCTCTTTGGAGTGACGGATGATTCTAGTCCCGGGGCTGTGACTATATCAATACATTATGAGCCTGGTGCATCTTTGAGTGTTAGAAAGTGAGGAAGTGTGAGAGGAAGGGAGGGGGGGAGGAAGGAAGGAAGGAAGGAAGGGATGGAGGGAGGGAAAGGAAAGAAGGAAAGAAAAAGAAAACACAATGATGGGGGTACGTCAAAGGAAGGGACAAAAGAAGCTAACTAAAAGATTTCCTAATGGCTAAAGCTGAAACAACTTGAACAAAAAAATAAAAAACTAGGATTGGAATATAACCCAAAGTATAAACTAAATATCCATATTACATCCTAATATAAATGATAACATATATAAATAAATAAATAGGGGAGAAAGGACAAATCTCCTGTGCAGAAGTCCAGACATTTTATGTAGATACTCCACCGCCAGAAAGTGAAACATAACTCCCCATACTTTAAGTGTGGGTTGCACATAATGATTACCTTCTAATGAGTACAAAATGGAAACGGGGAAAAGTAATTTTATAGTGAGGAAACCTCACAAACACTACCTCAGCCATGCGAAGAAGGTAACATCAATAGTGGTAGGTCAGGTTGATAGTATATACCTTCGATATGATGTGATGAAATGGCGTTTACCTCTGTGGTCTTTCCCTAAAAACACATGGCCCCAGTCTAAGAGTGAGAACAAAAATCAAGCAAATCCCAATTGAGAGGCATTGTACAAAACACATGACCCGTTACCCACAAAATTTTCAGGATCACCAAAATCAAGGAACATCTGAGAATCTGTCACAGCCAAGGGGAACCTGAGGGAACAAGACAAGTAAAGGTAACGTGGTGTCCTGAATAGGTCCTAAATAGCAAGAGGACATTAGGTAAAAACTGAGGAAATACGAGTAAATTATTTACTTTCATTCATAATAATGTACCAATATCGGCTCATTACTTTTAGCATATGTACCATAAGAATATAAGATGTTAATAACAGGAGAAGCTTGGTATGGAGTTTTAGGGAACTCTTTATACTATATTCTCAATTTTTCTGTAAATCAATAACTATTCTAAAATAAAAATTTATTTAAAAAATAAGAAGAACAAGGGGTAAGGGGTATGTGAGGAGGCTGTGATTTTACATAGGATTGTCATGATATTGTTGCTCAATAAAGTGAGATTTGAGCACTTGGAAGAGGTGAGAGAGTTAGCCATGTGGCAATTGGGTTGAGGAGCATTCTAAGCAGAGGGAGCAGTAAGGGCAAAGGCTCTGAGCCTGAGCATTCGTATGTGTTAGAAGAACCCAGGTAGCTAGTATAGAGTTACTAAGGGGAAAATAGCAGGAGAGATATCATGATTGGCCAGATTATACAGATCCATATAAAGATATAGATTATGTCGGGCCTTGTAGGCCATTGAAAAGACATTGCTTTTTACAGGGATGGAAAGACAAATACCATATGCTAACACACATATATGGAATCTAAAAAACGGTACTGATGAAACTAGTGGCAGGGCAGGAATAAAGACACAGACCTACTAGAGCATGGACTTGAGGATATGAGGAGGGGGAAGGGTAAGCTGTGACAAAGCGAGAGAGAGGCATGGACATATATACACTACCAAACGTAAGGTAGATAGCTAGTGGGAAGCAGCCGCATAGCACAGGGAGATCAGCTCGGTGCTCTGTGACCACCTAGAGGGGTGGGATAGGGAGGGTGGGAGGGAGGGAGACGCAAAAGGGAAGAGAGAAGGGAACATATGTATATGTATAACTGATTCACTTTGTTATAAAGCAGAAACTAACACACCATTGTAAAGCAATTATACTCCAATAAAGATGTAAAAAATAATAATAAAGTAAAAATTTTTTAAAAAAGGAAATTAGATGCCATTGGAGGGATTTCGGCAGAGGATGGCGTGAACAAATACACTCTAGTTTTATAAAAGCATGTAGAGAGATACTTTGTATCAGTTCACTCCATCCTCTGCTCAAATCTACATCTTGATGGAAGTATTGTGGACACGATGGGAAGCATAGAAACCAGTTAGGTGATCATTGCTCTTATCCAGTTAAAAAATAATTGCCCCTGAGACCAGAGGTATAACATTGGGGGATATTGAGAAATGGTCCGATTCTGGACATATTTTGAAGATAGAGTCAAAACATTTACTGATGAATTGGATGTGGAATGTGAGAAAAAAGAGCAATCAAAGATATATAGTAGGCTTTTGTCTAAATAATCGAAAGTCCACTATGGAAGAGGGATGGAGATTCCTCAAAAAGTTAGGAACAGTATGACCCAGCTATTTCACTTCTGGCTGTTTACTTTAAGAACATGAAAACACTAATTCAAAGAGATATATTGACCCCTATGTTAATTGCAGCATTATTTACAATAGCCGAGATAAGGAAATAACCAAATGTCCACTGATGCATGAATGGAAAAAGAAGATGTGGTACACACACACACACACACACACACACACACACACACACACAGGAATACTACTAAGCCATAAAAAGGAATGAAATCCTATCATTTGTGACAACATGGATAGACCTTCAGATATTATACTATGTCAGGTGTAGTAAAACAAATATCATGATTTCACTCACATGTGGAACCTAAAAAGAAATGAAATACAACGAAAACAAACTCATAGGTGTACTCATAGATACCGAAAACAGATCAGTGGTTACTAGAGGGGATGAGGGTTTGGGGAGGTGGGTAAAATGGGTGAAGGGGGTCAACTGTATGGTGATGTATGGTAACTATAGTTGACTCGTGGTGGTGAGCACTCTTGAGTGTATACAGCTATTCAACTATAATGCTCTATACCCAAAATTTATTTAAAAAAAAAAGAAAATGGAAAAAAAGATAGTGATGATCAATAAGTGAAATGCATGTCATCGTTATTATGGGGGGTTGCCTTGATTGATAATAATAAGCTTAAGGGAAAGATCATGCGAGTATGTGACTAAGGCCAAGATAATTCGAAGGTAAATTAAGGAAATGAGGAGCCTGGGAGTTATCTGGATCAAGGTAACCAAGTCACCAAGAATTAAGACTGAAGTAGTGTGGATAGAGTGACAGTGAGCTAGGAACAGACATCTTTGGAACACACAGGTTGAATAATTGGGATCTGAAAATGACTGTAAAAAATGAAGAGTAGTAAGTGACATACCCAATGGATGTGAGATTCAAAGCTGGGTGTTTTTAAAAGACAGATTGTAGAATCTTATAAAAACAGCAAAGAGGGTCAAAGGATCACTAGCACACCTCCCAGCCCAACAATCACATCAATGCCTTCTATCTCCCTAGAGCACTGTGGGGGAAACAATGTCCTCAGGAAGAAGCCAGGTACTTTTTTAGCACAAGAAAATAATAGAAACTTTCAAAGAGGTTGAGAAAGAATATTTTGCTGCTGACAGTCTTTGAATTCCATAGGGCATAGTTGAAGAATTTCTGAAATTGAGGAGAGGTATGATAAGGATATAAAATAGGAGATGCTCAGAGCTTTATGTTGATTCGGTTATCTGGGTGTCTGTGGTTTCTAAGGGTGAATGCATAATAGGAAAAAAGGGCGTAATGAGATTTTTTTTCAAGTAGGTTCAATGCTGAGAATAGTACTCAGACTGACAGTTGAGGGGTAGGAATTGTGGATGTCTAGCCTCCCTCTTCATTCCTGTTAATGGAAACAAGTTGCTGTGAGGAAAGCTGTATGTGGATATCCTGCTTGAACCCAAATGATGCAAGTAAAAGCTTTAAGGGAGTTGAAATCTTGTTTCTAGAGTGTGAAGCCTAAATTTGACCTAGACCAGCCCAAGGCCAGATTCTTCGTCCTCTTACCTTAAATATCTCCCTTTCACACTCTGGACTCTCATCTTGTACCATTTATGCTGATGACTCTCAAGGTTATATGCTCAACCTTGACCTGTTCCTGGAACTTCAGATTGTTTCTCAAGCTGTACACTGGACATCTTTGCTTGAACATCCTAGGGGTATTTCCAACTTTAATTGTGCAGAACAGAGCTTCGGTTGTTCTCTTCAAATGCTTCTCTTTCATTTTCCACATTTCAGTCATGTTTCAAGACAAAAAATTGGGATCATCCTTGTTTCCTCCTTCATTTCAGCCTGAGGTATCAGCACGCCCTCTATCAACCTGAGGTCAATCTCCTTGTGTTCATGGAAACTGTAATCTAAACAATCACTGTTTCCCACCTAGACTGATTTAGCATCTTTGTAACTAATCTTCTGATCTTGCCCCTACAGGATCCATTTTATATCAAGAAGCCAGGCTGATGTTTTAAAAATAAAATTAGGTGGTTTCTTGCTCTATTCCTTATTCTCACCCCCACTCCCACCCATCAGCCCACACTCTTCAAAGGCTTCAGATCACTTTGAGAATACACTGAGTTCCTTACCCCAGTCTGCGCGTCCCTGTGTGATCCAGCTCCTGCCTCTTTCTCCAGTGTCACATCCTGCCCCTTTCTCTCCCGCTCATTATGTTGCGGCCACATTGATCTTTTCTCTGTTCTTTGTAAGTTAAGCTTGTTACTTTCCTAAGGTCATCCACAAGCTGTTTCGGTGCATGAAATGCTCTTCCCCTTGTTCTCACCATGAATAGCTCTTTCTTACCTTTTTTTTTTTCCACTAATCACTTCTTCAGGAACGCTATGTTTTCCTTGGACGTTCAATTTCACTAGAGAACTTGCCATTTCCATCATTTCAGCCTGTTTTAACTCTCTGAAACATAGCTAATATTACCTGACGTTGAATTGCCCAGAGAAGTTTTCAGTTATGTTCACTACTCTTAGTCCCAACATATGAAAAGCAATCTAGTTAGTGGTCATTGTATATTCACTGAACTGACGAGCAAATGAATGAATGACAGATGAATGGCCCTTGACCATAATTACCTCTCTCTTCGCATTCTAACCACCCCCCGCTCCAGCCCCAGTGGGCTTCCTTTAAGGGCATTTTAAGGTGCATTTTAACTCTCTTCTGTATCGGGGCCTTTCACATGTCGTTCCCTCTTGTAACACTTTTCCCCTCTATTCCTCCTCACCTAGTGAGCCTATATTTGTGCTTCAGATTCCAGCTCAGATATCTCTTCTTCAGGGAAATCTCGTCTCTATAACAAGGGAGATGTTTCATTATAAAGTTTCATAACATCCAGCACCATTATTTTGAAGGACTTAGCCATAGTTTCTTTTTTCAGTTTTTTAATTCTCATATTTCTCCTCAACAAAACTGTAAGCTCCTCAGGGTCAGGACTGTACCTGTTTTTGCACTCGCTTCTCTCCTCATCTACTAGGCAGCTGTGTGGTCTTGCTCAAAAATATTAATTCAATCTCTTTATCTCATTTAATTGCCTAAATAAAAATGAAAATTTTAAATCCCGTAGAAGCAGTCAATAAGTACTTTCTCAGCCAGAACCTACCTGTTTCCCTCCACAACCGGTGACTGAGCTAAGTCAACAATTAGGGCATTTCGAGCTCTAGTGGACCATGGATAACAACCGCTTGGTTTAGCTATCAGCTCCCAAAAAGACAAGTGGAGGGCAAACAGTATTTAAATGGCATAGCTGTACCAACAGTCCAGGGATCCTTGTCCACAGCTGGGTGCCTCCTATAATAGCTGGCAGGAAGGTGCTGGAGGTAATAAGATGGAGGTGCCTTGCATGTTGAGGGCCCTGTGTTCATTCTCGTGGCAGACCAGGAATTTCTAAGGCATGTGAATTTTACTCCTTTCGCTGTGTCTTTAGTTGTCAAAAGGCAGGTCCAATATTTCTATTTCTATCCCTTATTCTATCCTTTGTTTCTTGATCAAGTTGTATTTTAAAGAAAACTCAGAATAGAGTGGAAATGGGAGCTCTACCTCTTTTCCAGAACATGCCATCTAGCTGCTTCTAGTTCTACTGCATTCTGATAGATTTTGTTACGTTGAATGAAATGTGATAATTAATAACTAATCAGTCTTTTAAAAATATCAATAGAAATAAATAATGTTTGACCTCGTATTTTCTGCCACTTTAATTTTCTTTAAATCATTTTAAGCTAGGAAAATACAAACTAGGGCAAGCTACTATTTCCACTAAAGAGCTCTGGAAACCTGTTTAGGAATTCTGAGTTACTGGAGCTCTATGTGGCATCAAGAAATGGGTTTGGAATGGATCAATAACTATTTTATTTTGAAAAAAAATTTTTGGCTTTGTCTCACCTCAAAACAAAATAATATCTATATATAAAATGAGAACTCCACCAGATGCCAACCTTTTGGTACACCCAGCACATGCCAACCACTATTCTAGGCACTTGCCATGTGTTGCTTCAGTTAATCTTCACAACCACTTTATATATTTGTATTTTTCTTGTAACAAATTTGAAGCTCAGAGAAAAATAAATCTCTTGCCAAAGTAAGTGCCAAAAGTGAAATTTGAACTCCATCTCAGTTTTTCTGCATGAACAGAATGTCAAAAGAAAAACAAGCTAAAAACACTAAGATTAAACAATAACCTTTGCTAACATAATTGACATCCACTGAACGAGAACAAACAAACATTATGATAAGCAAATGGGAGAGTTAGGGGATTTATTTTCAAGACACTCTTGGTATGCATGAGCTAGATAATTCCAATTTAGCAGTTACAGTGGTCAGAGAAGACTTACTGCTTTCTTTACTTTGCAATTCAAGAATATTGTGAGATAAAATATCAGATGTTCTAACTGTGAAGTTTCTAAACATCCTACTGTTGTCAATGGTGAACACCTTCACAGTTGACTGCTGCAGCTTCATCCATCTGTACCTAGATAATATTTTATGTGGGACTTAATGGGCAGGTATTGGGCTACAATTTGCTTGTAGTTACTGATATAATTCCTGCCAAAGACAAACTTACAGCGTAAATGACAGTAAACAATAGTAATAGAGATTATCATTCAGCATGCATTTTGTTTGGTGTTTATGATGATTCAGATGAAACCTACAGAGACAGTTCTCAGCTTCTGTGTTCTATATTCTCCTCATAACTAGCTTTACATGCAAACAAAGTATGGTCTCAAACCTGGATGGATTCTAGGACCAACACTGACCTAAGATAATTTTATGTAGCATTATGTCATCTTTAAGATTTCTAATATTACAATATTAGATGTTACAGCTCTACAGTGCATTCAGTAAGCAGTTGAATTATTTTTGGAATTATTGTGCAAAAATATAACTTATGGTTTTGGTGGAATGATTGAGCTTTAAATGAAGCATAAAAAAAGTGAAGGCTTTAATTTGCATATGTTTGAGTCTCAGAAGTACTTAAGAGTGTAGCATAATTTTGTTCATGCCCTTTGGTTATTATTTGCTTCAACTTTAAATAAAAGACTTTAAATCCAAATATCCAAATATATTATACAGTTTTAGGAATTAAAGTAAATACTTACTGGCCCAGGAATTGACAAACAGATTGGTGAAACTGAATAGAAATTCTGAAACAAACAAAAAACAGACAGGAATCTAATGTGTGATAAAGTTTTTTATATATATGAAGAGCTCTTACAAATCAATAAGAAAAAGATGAACAAACACTAGCATAGAAAAATGCCAATGGACATGAGTAAGAATTTACAAAAGAATACATATGTAGGACCAATAAGTATGGAAAAGAGTCAACCTTAGTAAAAATTGAATATATGCAAATTAAACCTATCAAATACTATTTTTACTTGTACAACTCAGTACAGATTTAAAAACCTATACTTATTGATAAAGCTATATGTAAATGGATACTTTCATGCCCTATCAGCGAGAATATAACTTAGTGCGAATTTGAAGTTTAATTTGGAATAACAGTCAAAATCCTTAAAACAAGAATAATATCTGGCATAACATTTTAGTTGACCCATGTTCAACTCTGAAAGCTGGACAGACCCTAAGATAGGGAACAAGATAAGGATGTTTACTCACACCCCTTTTAGTCAACATAGTACTGGAAGCTTTAGACATTGTCATAGGCAAGAGACAATAAATAAAAGGCATGTAGTTTGTAAAGGAAGAAATAAAACGGCCCCTATTGTAGATGGTATGACTGCCTGTGTAAGAAATCCCAGGGCATCTACAAAATACTCCTAGAACTAATAAATTAGTTCAGAATAAAGATCAATAAAAGTTATTCACAATCTATATATTGACAATGAACATGAAGAAAATGAAATTAAAAACACAGTACCATTTACAGTTTCTCCAAGGAAATGAAATTCTTAGGTATTCATGTATCAAAACATGTATAGAATCTGTATGCTGAAAACTAAAAATTGTTTATAAAAGAAATGACAAACCTAAATAAATGCAGAGAGATGTGTTCATGGATTGGAAGAATCAACATAAGAAAGATGTAAATTCTCACCAAACTCATCTACAGGTTTAATGCACTTCCTATCAAAATCTTATTAGCAAGTTTTTTAAAATAAATATACACACACGTATTCTAAAATGTGTATAAAATGGCACAGGCCATAGGAGAGCTAAAAAATAACAATAAAGTGGAAGAAATTAGTCAACCCAAGATTTCAGATTATTCTGTAGCTACAGTAATCCACATATTGTGGTGTGGTATTGATGAAGGTATAGATATATAGGTGAATGGAACAAAATAAAGAGCCTAGAAATGGACCCACACAAATATCCTCAATCCATGTTTTTATACAGGTGCAAAAGCAATTCAGTGGAGCAAGGCTTCTCATCAGATGGTACTGGAGTAATGGTATTGGGCATTACATAGTGGAAAATAAATGTCCTAAACCTTACATTTATACAAAATTTAACTCAAAATGGATCATTAATGTAAAAATATAAAACTTAACAGAAAAAGACATGAGAAAATATTCAGGAATTGGGACTAGATAAAGAGTTCTGACTTGATACCAAAAGTATTATACATAAAAGTAAATATTCGCAAATTGGACCCAATAAAAATGGAAAACTTTTGCTCTGTGAAAGCCAGTATGAAAGGCATGAAAAGCTGCAGACTGGGAGAAAATATTTACAAACCGCATATTTGACCAAAAACAAGTGTCTAGAATATATGAAAAACTTATAAAACTCAATAGTAGAAAGACAACCAATTCAATTAGAAAATGGGCAAAAGACATAAACAGACATTTTGAGGAAGAGGATGTACAGAGGGCAAATAAGATGTTCAATATTATTAGTCATCAAAGACATGCAAATTAAAACCAAAATGAGACATTAGTACATACCTGTTAGAATGGCTAAAATAAAAAATTATAATGGCACCAAATCATGACAAGGAGGCAGAGAAAGTGAATCACTTATACGTTGCTGGTGGGCATGTAAAATGGTACAGCTACTCTGGAAAATCGGCATTTCTTATCAAAGTAAACATGTAATTACCATACAACCTAGCATTTGCAATCTTGGATATTCGTCCCAGGGAAATGAAACTTATATCCACATAAAAATCTGTATATGAATGTTCATAACAGTTTTATTTCTAATAGCTAACAACTGTTTTTCAACGAGTGAAAGATTAAACAAACTGTGTCGTATACATATCATGGAATACTAGTCAGCAATAAGAAGGAATGAACTATTTGATACATGCAACAATTTGTATAAATTCCCAAGGAATTATGCTGAGTGAAAAAACAATCCCACAAGTTTACATACTCTTGATATATGATTCCATTTATATAACAGTTTTGAAGTGAGAAAAGTTTAGAAATGAAGAAGAGATTAGTGTTAGTGAGGGGTTAGGGACAAGGTGGAACAGAGAAAGGTGAAAGTAGTTATAAAAGGGCAACTCAAGAAGTCCTTGTGGTGATGGGACTTTTCAGTATCTTTACTGAGGTGCTTGTGTTACACAAACATACATGTGACAAAATTTTATAGACCTAAATACACATATAAATGAGTATAAGTAAAACTGGAAAATCTGTATAAAATAGGTAGATTATATCAATGTTAATATCCTGGTTGTGGTATTGTACCATTGCTTTGTAAGATGTCACCATTGTGAGAAACTGGGTAAAATGTGCATGGAATCTTTCCATATCATTTCTTACAATTGTATGTGAAACTACAATGATATCATTGAAAATATGAATGAAAAAATCACGAGCATGTCAAGAAACACAGGAACCATCTTGAAGGGACTGCCACTGGCCAAATGTAGGACAATAAGAGCATCAAAAAATAGTTATAATAATGATAAAAACTCATTAAAAATGTAATTACTCATGAGACATATTGATACAAATAAATATATGGGGAGATGGAAAAGCTTTTCATTGTAGTAGAATGCCAACTAATAACACAGAGTATGGACGCTAAAACATAATTTTTTTCTAAGGAATGTGCTATTTACATGATTTCCTCCTAAATTGCTTATTAATTACAAAAGGAAAATAGTAACTTTATAGTGGAGAAACCTGGGGGATACCACTAAAAAAGTGATCAAATCTAGAATCACCAATATTGGAACAAAATGACATAAAGTGCCTTCTTATAAATGCACATAGAAATATACTTCTGCGTTATTCCTGCCAACAATACAAAATCTAAATTTAGTCACAAGGAATAGGCAAATGCAAGTTGAGGGACATTCTATACGGACTACATGTTTCCAACTCACAAGGTGTCCATGACAAGAAACAAGTAAACGCTGAGAACATATTTGATAATATAGGACACTAAAGAGCCATGACAACTAAATCCAGGGTTGACCCTGAATTTGATCGTGGTTCAGGAGAAGATAGCCATAAAGAAAATTTATTGGAACAATTGATGACATTCCATATGGGTTATGCTTTAGACAATAATTTTGTATCATTGGAATTTTTTGATTTTCAAAACTGTACTTTATGAAAGATAACATCTTTATTCTTAGGAAATACATACGGAAGTATTTAGAGACAGAGGGGTTTGGTTTCTCTAATGTATTCTCAAATAGCTCAGCAAAATATAATAACATATATATATGAGTGTATAGGAGGAGAGAGGAAAAGAGAAGGGACAGAGGGAGGGAGGGAAGAGGAGAGAGATTTGAACAATTGCCGCTAATATGGTTAAAAAGTCTATGGGAATTATAATACTCTTGCACCTTTTCTGTAAGTTAAAAATTATATCAAAATAGGAACATACTAAAATGTGAGATATTTGACAGTGGAATATTATAAAACCATTAGAAGTTCTGTAGCACTAACATATCTGTTGTCATGGACGTGTTCTCAAGTATATTTTAAAAATGAAAGGTAGCATGCTGTGGTATAATGCACATACAGAATTTGAATACACATTTGGTGTTCAGTGATTTGGGGAGAAAATACACTTTTCTGTTATTCCTTATCCTTTTGCTTTTTTCTTTGATTTCTCTGTAAGAAATACATTTTTCTTTTATGATAAAAATAATTAAAAATTATCTTGAAATACTCTTTCAAGTACAAAATGCACAACACCCTTCAGTATACATTATCCTAGGAACAAATTATTTTTTAATGTGTTACTCTAAGGTGTCATTATAAGTATGGAGCCCATCAAACTTTAGAGTGGAGAGCATATTCAGTTGTTTACTGGTATTAACTGAGTGTATTTATTCTACTGGCTATTATCTAGTTTTCTCCTCTTGATTGACTAGGGCTATGTTGGTATGACATTAAGACAGAAGAAAAAAGAAAAAAAGATTGTGCTAACTCTAAGATAAATCTCCGTAGAAACTCAGCAATAGAAACCAGGGTTACAAAAAGACACATAAACACACACCCATACACACAAACCAGCAACGAACTTAAACCACTTATTTATGACATATGAAATGGAATAACTAAATGAATTCTTAAAATTCCAAACTCTCAAACTAAATATGAAACAATCAAGATTAGTGTTTACAAAAGAAATTTTGCATCGTTCAAGAAAGTGCTAGCATGCTACAGTTAATTTCAAGTATACAAATTATACAGTGTTAAAAGAGAAGTCCCAGTACCAAGTGGGATTTGAATTATCATTTTTGGGGTAAATGGAATAATAATTCACTTATTATTTTTTTATGAATATGTGAATAAAATTTTAACAACTGCCAAATCCCTTTCGTAGTGACATATTTTAAGTCAGGTGTAAGAATATATGATAAAGGTATGCTGTCCTTTTACCACAAGGTCACAGCTCATCCCCAGTGCATTATTGTCCTCATCAATGCGTAAAAGGTAGTAAGTTATAGAGCTATCGAGCACTCAGCAAAGAATTTGCACATGAAAATTTAAGAGTGACAGTCCCCTAAACAGTGGCAGAAATCTGTAAAGATATTCAATGACTGAAACCAGAAGTTTATCTTTACAGAACTTCTTTAAAATGCAGTTTTATACAACCAGCATAATGTAACTCTTTTATGCAAAATATTTATACTCTGCAGCCTTCACATTAAATTATTCTTGTTTCCACTAGGTAGTTCTTAAACTGAAAGTTCCTGCTGTAATAATTGATATAAGACCCTGCATTTTCTTCCTTTTTGCTATCGCTGAGCAGAGCAAAGCAGAATTGCTGTTTGCTAGCAATATAAACAACCTCTGTCATAGTACCTTAATCATTTTCTTTCCTTTGACTTTCTGAACCAATTAGGCAGTGACCTTGCACTTTATTTTCTTCCAATAATTATGTCAAATTATATACACGAAAGAGAGGTATCTATTTCAGAGTATGCAAAACACACACACACAGGGCTTCCCTGGTGGTGCAGTGGTTGAGAGTCCGCCTGCCGATGCGGGGGGCACGGGTTCGTGCCCCGATAGGGGAAGATTCCACTCTGTGGCTGGGCCCGTGAGCCATGGCCGCTGAGCCTGCGCATCCGGAGCCTGTGCTCTGCAACAGGAGAGGCCACAGCAGTGAGAGGCCCGCGTACCGCAAAAAAAAAACCACACACTAACCCCCATCAAGCAGAGTAATTGGATTATTAATCCTATCACTATATTCTTCACATATAAATAAGAAAAATTTAATGACTCTAGTAAAATAAAAAGAACTTAAAAGAATCAATTATTTGTTTAAGCCAGACAGTGGAGGAGACAGGAAAATGGAAAAGTGAATCAAGTTATAAAATTGTGTAAAAGAGAAACCTATTTTACAAATAAGCTATGTGATAAAATTTAGAATATAGGGAGAATAGTTAAAATTTAATGTGGTTTCTAAGCAGCTTGAGATATTGAACTTATTTTTACCTTCCCATGGAAAGACAAAGACAATAAATCTAGATTATAAGAGAACCAGTGAAAACTATCATCATTAGCAGCTATTTACTGCGCACTGTCTATGTGCATAGATTCACAATTACGGTCATTGAGCAAAAGCAGGTAAGGTAAGGGTGACCTTGGCAAATTTCAACATAGTGAAAAAAATTAGTAAACAAACAACTACAAGTTATCTTTTGTGTTCAAACCCATATTTCAAACAAAGCATTTTGCAGAGTGGGGAGTACAAAGGGGGAGCTGATTACTCGGTTTATATGACTAGTGCATGATTAAGGTGCTCTCGAGGTATGAGCTCATGCTTGAGGTACAGCTTCATATAGCACACAAATTTCAGATTCTGTATCTTTGTCTTCTATTCTCATCAGCATTTTTACATGGAAGGGATGATTATAGTTCTCAATTCCGTTATGAGTCATCTCCTACTGTTTTTTTACCATCTATTCCTATCCTTCATTATTCAAAAATATTCTTATACACATATGTCATTCCTTCAATCTGCTTTTTAATGTATGATTTTATCAGATAGCAAAATTTTATTTTCCCAATTTAGAATAATAATCTCTTATCATTGGAAGGTGACTTCGAATTTCTTCCATATGTAGAATTTTTTCTATAACAATAATAATATTTAAAATATTACTACTCTTGATTATTATGACCCCCCACCTCAGTAATGACATCTTAGTACTGTAATTCTCCATGGGTGTTGGGAAAATGATACGCCTCTCTCAAATGCAGTGTCACTCAGTCAACCAGAATCATTTATTTTTAGGATGGGAGTATAAGAGATACTATTAAAGAATCAGGTTACAGTAAAAACCTATAAAGGAAAAGAATCTGAAAAAGAATATATATATAATAGAATATATACACATATATATATATATATATATATATAAAACTGAACCACTTTCCTGTATACCTGAAACTAACACAACATTGTAAATCAACTAAACTTCAATTAAAAAATAAAAACAAAAACCCAAGTGCTTACTGGCAATTTTGTGTGTAAAATATTGAAAGAGCAATCTCTTCAGAATGGAGGTACTTGTGTTTATGTGTCTTAGCGCAACTGTTAGAAAAGTATTGTACAATGTGGCATTGTTCAGTGAGTTCCCTTTTGTCGGAGAGTTAAAGAGCCTTTCTTTTGCCAGGGGTAGCATTCAGACTACAGACACAGGAAAGTGATAAATGGAAAACAATAAATGCAAATAAAGAAAAAAGAGAATCAGGTTACATGATCATAGAGATCACTTCATTTTTTCAATACAAAATTATAAATGTAATGGTGTAGTTTTCCTACATCTTTGAATTCCACCAGAGTATATGATAGATATAGGATCATTGGCATACTAGCTCATCTATGCATTTATCAAAACCTGGGAAAAATTTCATCTCACATGTATAAAGATCAGAAATTTCTGTTTTTCTATGTAAGTAATATTATAAATCCTCATGGAAGGTGAAGAAATTTGGTTTTATTCTTTCAAAGGCGACTCATTTGTTTTTAAAGTTTTATTGGTGTATAGTTGATTTACAATGCTGTGTTTAATTTCTACTGTACAGCAAAGTGACTCAATTATGCATATATATATTCCTTTTCATATTCTTTTCCATTGTGGTTTATCACAAGATATTGAATATAGTTCCCTGTGCTATACAACAGGACCTTGTTGTTTATGCATCCTATGTATAATAGTTTGCATCTGCTAACCCCAAACTCCCAATCCTTTCCTCCCTCACCCCCCTCCCCTTTGGCAGCCACAAGTCTGTTCTCTATATTTGTGAGTCTGTTTTTGTTTCATAGATATGTTCATTGGTGTCGTATTTTAGAGTCCACGTATAAGTGATATCATATGATATTTGTCTTTCTCTTTCTGATTTACTTCGTTTAGTATGATAATCTCTAGGTCCATCCATGTTGCTGGAAATGGCATTATTTCATTCTTTTCAATGTCTGAATGCTATGCCATTGTATATATATACCACCTCTTTATTCATTCATCTGTCAGTGGACATTTAGGTTGCTTCCATGTCTTGGCTATTGTAAATAGAGTTGCTATGAGGGGTTCATGTATCTTTTTGAATTATGGTTTTGTCTGGGTATGTGCCCAGGAGTGGGATTGCTGGGTCATATGGCAACTCTATTTTTAATTTTTTGAGGAACCTCCATACTGTTTTCCATAGTGGCTGCACCAATTTACATTCCCACCAACAGTGTAGGAGGGTCCCCTTTTTTCTGCATCTTCTCCAGCATTTGTTATTTGTAGACATTTTAATGAGGGCCATTCTGACTGCTGTGAGGTGGTACCTCACTGTTGTTTTGATTCACATTTCTCTAATGATTAGCAATGATGAGCATCTTTTCATGTAAGGTGACTCATTTCGTTTGCTCATAAAGAAAAGGCATTGTTGAAATTTTTTTCATATTGTGTTATTCTTTTCCTGTATTTTTTTTCAGTATATGGGCAGTTCTTACATTTAATGCTGTTAGTGAATTCTTTTCAACTGCTAAAGCATCATAACCCATAGACACCCTAAGGCCTTTCTACTGTGAATACTTTAGTTCTAAAAGATCATTTTCCATGATAATAACATTTTTAGCTATTGCAATGCTGGAAAGTACTCTGGAGGCAAACTTTCATTTTACAGATGACAGATTTGGCCTCAGAAAAATAAAGTAACTTCCCTAAGGTCATACAGATAATAAATTAGTGGCGTGTTCAGGACTAGCATTGAAATGTATTGCCCCACATCCTACTGTTCATTCCATTATACCAGTATTTTCAAAACATTTCTAGACAAAGTTTGACATACATTTCCAAACTCTTGTCTTCCTTCGTTTTACATTTTGGGGGTTTTCAGAGATGCTCAATAATAGTTGTTTAGAAATGCTTTGGGGGCCTAGAAAAAGTATGAATTTGTGTCTCTGCCTCTTTCTAGCTTGACCTAGCCTGCAGAGACTTTTGGGGGCTTAGATTTTAGTCTAAATTAAATGGGAAGGCATGGGAGGTTAACGCAGGTGATTAATACATTTGTCATTAGCCTTTGAGAATATTACTCTGCTTGATGAAGAGGAAGAGGTCTCTTAACCAAATTGCACTTCAGTGAATATATATTTAAATATCTGAGTTCCAGGAAGTTCTAAGTTGCTATGAATTCATTTAAAAATCATTACCTAGAGATTCAAGATAGTATGTGAGTGGTTGCAGAGGAGGACTGGGTTGTGGGGGTGGTCAGAAGCTGTTGGCAAAATGTATCTACTCCTAGGGCCAACCTTGTGAACATCCAAGGGAGATAATTATCCACTTTGGTCACCTAAAAATGTCTTCTTGACTCTGGAAAAACAAGATATATGTATGCAGATTATTTTCACATTTACACTATGCAGAAATACCAGTGGTTGGCTATTATCACAATGGCAAAGATTACAAAAGGGTGGTGCTAATGTGAGTGACCCATTTAAAATATACTTTAAGAAATTATCAGCTTCTGCGTGACAGGTTAAACATTACAATTCAATGGATATAAATATGTTTACAGTAGAAATAAGTTATATAAAATTTGGAGGTGATGGCTATAAGCATAAGGCTTAGAAAGACTAATAGAGTAAAATAAAATAAAAACCCCAAGGCTTAGAAAAGTAATAGGCATGCAGAGAAAGGAGAGGTGCAACCCCATTAATTAGAAATTGCATATAAATTGATAAGAGAATATCATATCAAATTTATCTGCTTTACACAGTGTGCTTTATGGTTTTAGCTTTTCTCACTACAATTTAGACATGAAACAAATATACACTGAGCTTTGGCTATGACCCAGAAACTGCTTAATGCCACATATAGTGGTGAAAAAGAGTTGACATCTGCCTTCACAGAGCATTCGTCATGTTGGGAGCACATAACAATAAGCAGGTAAAAGAGTTAAATAAATAGAAATTTGACATAGGAAAAGGTATTAAAGTTGGGCATTAAGATAGAGAATAACTTAGGGACTACAGCAAGGGATGCTTTAGGGTTTTAAGGAAGGATTCTTTGAGAAGACAGTTTTTGATTTGAAACGTAATGGTCAATAAAATATCATGGAAAATGGCGTTCCTGGCAAAGAGAATAGAAAAAACCAAGGCCACCGAAGTGGGAAAGAGGTTCTAAGCAGAGTCATACCTTAAATATCTAGACCCAATTTTTGAATTAAAGGATTAATAATGTCAAACTTGATTAACTGAAAAACAACTCCTTAGGAAAAATCATGGGATTAGTATCATTTTTCATTTCATCATATCTCTGATGCTTCCATCAGTAAAGTGGACAACTAGTCTTTTCATAGTACTGTTTTTAGTACTGAGGTTGTCTGTGGTAAAGTGACAGAGTATATTTAATTTGCCATTTTCCCACTATTAGGTAGGTTCCCTGGGAATGGTTATGTATTGGTTACTGTATTCCAGACGCTAGCATAAGGCATGCCTCAAGATGCTCAAGTTCATATGTTCACAGAAAACCATTTTTATATGCCTTAGGTAAAAACTGCTAAAATCTCAAATCATTGAAATAAGTCATATGGTGGTAAAATAATATCTCGATTCAGCATTTAAAAAAATCAGATTCAAGTATGTGCTCTGTCACTGTAGACCATATTTTTGACCAAAGGCAAGTCCATTAATAAAGGAAAGGGCTTTCCTGATTCTCCTCTTTTGTAAATAAGATGGTAGATCATGAAATACCACCAAAGGGTTGTTGGATTATGTTTCTAAAAAGGGCATTATATAGCTAGGCTAACTAAGAAAAAAAGAAAGAAGACACAAATTACTTAATATCAAAAATGAAAGAGAGGGTTAGATCTCATGGACATTAAATGAATAATAAAGGAGTGCTATGAGCAACTCTATGCCCACAAATTTGATAACCTAAATAAAAAATGGACGAATTCCTTGAAAGAGACAAACTGTCAAAGTCACATGAAATAGACAATTTGAATAGAAATTGAATCAATAATAAGTAACTTTCCAAACCACAAAGTACCAGGGCTAGATGGGTTCAGTGGTGAATTCTACCAAATATTTAAGGAAAAATTATACCAATTTTCCACAATTTCTTCTTGACAAAAATCCAACACGCTTTCATGATAAAAACTCTCAGCTAACTTGGAATAGAGGGGAACTCACTCAACCTGATAAAGAATATGTGCAAAATCCTTACAGCTAACATCATACTAACTGGTAAGAATCAAGAGGCTTTCCTGCTAAGATCAGTAACAAGGCAAGGATTTCCCCTCTTATCACCATAAGCATCATATTAGAAAGTATAGCTAATGCAATAAGACAAGGAAATACAAGGTAAACATATTGAGAAGGAAGATACAAAACTGTCTTTGTTCCTAGGTGACATGATAGTTTATGTAGAAAACCCAAAAGCTTCAACAACAACAACAAAAATCCTGGAACTAATAAGTAATTATAGGAAGGTTGCAAGATACAATGTTAACATACAAAAGTCAGTTACTTTCCTATATACCAGAAATGAACAAATGGGATTTGAAATTAAAACAAACAAAAAACCAATATCATTTACATTAGCATTCCCCAAACTGAAATACTTATTCATAGATAAAACGAAATATGTATAAAATCTATATGAAGAAGATATCACTACTCTGATGAAAGAAACCAAAGAAGAACTAAATAAATGCAAAGACAGTCTGGGTTCATGAATAGAAAGCCTCAACATTGTCAAGATGTCAGTTCTTTCCAGGTTGTTCTATAAATTCAATGAAATTGCAACAAAAATCCAACAGAGGATATCATGCATATCATACAACATATGCATATCAACAAGTTGCATATCAACAAGTTGATTCTAAAGTTTATGTGGAAAGGCAGAAGACCCAGAATAGCCAACACAATATTGAAGAAAAAGAAAGAGAACTGACACTACTTGTCTTCAAGACTTATTATAAAGCAACAGTAATCAAGGCAGTGTGGTATTATGAAAGAATAGACAAATGTATCGATGGAACAGAATAAAGAGTTCAGAAATAGACTCATATAAATATACAGTCAATTGACCTTTGATAAAGGAGCAAAGGTAATAAATGGAGAGAAGTTCATCTTTTCAACAAATGGCACTGGTACAATTGGACATCACATGCAAAAAAGATGAATCTAGACACAGACCTTACACCGCTTAACAAAAATTAACTCAAAATGGATTGCAGACCTAAATGTAAAATACAAAACTGTGAAACTCCTAGATGATAATATAGGAGAAAAATCTAGATAACTGGGTTTTGTGGTTGACGTTTTAGATACAACACCAAAGGCACAGTTCATGAAAGAAAGAACTGATAAGCTGGGTTTCATTAAAATTTAAATTTTCTTCTCTGCAAAAGACAATGTTAAGAGAATAAGAAGACAAGCCACAATCTGGGATAAAGGTCTCATGGGAGCCCTCTTGCACTATTGGTGGGAATGTAAATTGATACAGCCACTATGGAGAACAGTATGGAGTTTCCTTAAAAAACTAAAAATAGAACTACCATATGACCCAGCAATCCCACTGCTGGGCATATACCCTGAGAAAACCATAATTCAAAAAGAGTCATGTACCACAATGTTCATTGCAGCACTGTTTACAATAGCCAGGACATGGAAGCAACCTAAGTGTCCATCGACAGATGAATGGATAAAGAAGATGTGGCACATGTATACAATGAAATATTACTCAGCCATAAAAAGAAATGAAATTGAGTTATTTGTAGTGAGGTGGATGGACCTAGAGTCTGTCCTACAGAGTGAAGTAAGTCAGAAAGAGAAAAACAAGTACCATATGCTAACACATATATATGGAATCTACAAAGAAAAAAAAAGGTTCTGAAGAACTTAGGGGCAGGACAGGAATAAAGACACAGACGTAGAGAATGGACTTGAGAACACAGGGAATGGGAAGGGTAAGCTGGGACAAAGTGAGAGAGTGGCAGTGACATATATAGACTACCAAATGTAAAATAGATAGCTAGTGGGAAGCAATCACAGAGCACAGGGAGATCATCTCGGTGTTTTGGGTCCACCTAGAGGGGTGGGATAGGGACGGTGAGAGGGAGACGCAAGAGGGAGGAGATATGGGGATATATGTATATGTATAGCTGATTCACTTTGTTATAAAGCAGAAACTAACACACCATTGTAAAGCAATTATACTCCAATAAAGATGTTAAAACAAAAGACAGAAATAAAATATACAAAGAACTCATTTAAAATATACAAAGAACTCAGTGGTAAAAATAAAACCCAATTAGGTACGACCTTAATAGACACTTCACCAAAGAAGATATTCAGATGCCAAATAAGCACATGAAAGGAGGCTCTACATCATCATAAGTTATCATGAAAATGCAACTTAAAACAAAAATAAAATATCACTACACAACAAATTGAATGGCCAGAATTCAAAACACAGAGAACACCAAATGCTATTGAGGGTGTGGAGCAATAGGAAATCTCACTCTTGAAAAACACAGAGGTGACTTAAAAGCATATTACCATGTAAAAAGAGCCCATCTGAAAAGGCTACGTACTGTACAATTCCAAGTAAGACATTCTGAAAAAGGTAAAACTATAGAGATGGTAAAAAGGTAACTGGTTGCCAGGGGTTAAGGCAGAGGGAAGGATGAATAGGGAGAAAGAGCACAGAGAAATTGTAGGGCAGTGAAACTATTCTGTATGATACAGTAATGGTGGATACATGTCATTATATATTTGTCCAAACCCATAGAATTTACAAGGGTGAACCCTAATGTAAATTAGGGGCTTTGGGTGATAATGATGTGTCAATGTACATTCATCAATTGTAACAAATGCAGCACTCCAGTGTGAAATGTTAATAGTGGGTGAGGCCGTGGATATATAGGGGCGGGGGGCAGGGGGCGGTCTATGGATACTCCCTGTACTTTTCTCTCCATTTTTCCGTGAACCTAAAACTGACCTAAAAGTTAAGGTCTGTAAAAATTACATTGTAAACTTTTATATTGAAATGATAACAATTTTATACCTTGAACAAGAGTAAAATAAAAAAGAAAATATATTAAACTCTCTTGCTGTGCCACAAAATTGGCTAAGTACTTTAATGATAGTTTTATTATATTTTGAATGCTTATGATATGACAGGCATGGGTCTCTTTGAAGGTGGGACTTGCTATTCAGCAGGGCTGAAGACAAAATCCACAAAGTGTACTGCATAAGTGAAGGAAAAGGCTTGTGTGGAAACGTAGATGTGAAGAGCAGTAGAGAGTGAAAGAATGATATCCTCATCCTCCTGTTTTCACCGTGTGCTGAGTTTAGTGTATTTTGCTGGTCATGCCTTACCTATACATCTTAGGGAAAGGACCGTGTCACCATGTTTCTTTCTTTCTCCTAAGGCAAGCATAAAAGCAATCTTATGAGTGGGAAAATAAATAATCTGCTTCGTATCAGGTAGTCTGAATTGGAATGTGAGAAATTTCATAAGGATTTTTGGGAAATCCTGATGTCTGGTACTTAAGGACCTTTGGACACATGGAATGCCCAACAGGTATAGAATCCCTCTGGTAGTGAGAAGGGAAGACATCCACCCCAGAGAGATTTCATTGTGGTCAATGAAAAGTGATTTATTTTCCAGGGTCCTTTTTACATAGTACTGTTTGTTGCACAGGGTCCAATCCTTTATCCTTGGGGATCATCATGTATATCTATGATGGAATAATGGGAGGAATAATGGGAATACATTTGCAAACATCCTTTTCCCTTTGTTCTGTGGGATTGAAAAGGTCTATGTCTAATACTCAGGTTCAGTTTGCCAAGCCGGATAGAGCATGAGCCAGATTGTCATTTCCTGGAGCAGTAAGATAAGCAGAGACCCAGGGGTTATCATTTTGTCACCAGCGACTTCCTCTGGGAGGATAAACTGTTGGTTACAAAGGCATTGCTGCTTTTATAAACTCACTGAGGTTAAAGAAAGAACAGTATAGGAGTTCGTGCTCCTTCCTGAACCTTGTACCTGAATTTCATAAGTATTTGATATATTTGCTCATTCTCCAGTATTTTATTTAGATTTTGGCTGAAAAGTTTTCATAATGTTATATAAATAAATAGATATCTAAAGAGAGGCATCTTATATCAATAATTAAATTGAAAATCACGTACTTGAAAACTTCATGAAAAGATCCTGGGAATTTCGTGTCAAATATGGCAGCATAGTTTTTGGCTTTTTCCGAATCCTCATATAAAACCATACAAAGTAACTAGAGAGCAAACAAAACAAAACTAAAACTAAAACAAAACACAAGCAAACAAAAAACCAAAAACATCAAAAGTCTAATGGGACAACATTCACATAAACATCAGTGACTAGGGAGCCCTGTGAAACTTCAAAATACCAGCAGCTATAGCCACAGATAGAGCAGTTATTGGTATGAAGGCAATAGAAGACAGAGGAAAATGAAGGGATAGCTGACAGACATGAACAAAGAGAGGCCGACTAGTTCAAAGTTATTCATCAATGTACACAGTGAGACAATTTGAGAACACCGGCTACACCTAGGTGGGGAGGTGCTCACGCTAATAGCAACGGAGAGCAAAGGGCCCGTGATAAGTCCTCAAGGGCTGAAGCAGACAAGCTTCTGTGAACACTCCAAACTCACTCACCAGGATCTCTTCGAAATAAAGACCCCTGCACTGAGGAGAAACTACTGGAAGTGAAGAAGAGGAACAGAACAAGGACAACTCAAAGCAACATGCAGTATTTTTAATACTACACAAAAAGAATAGGAAAGGGGGTTTCTGTGAAATAGTAGAAGCTCTCTGAACCAAGCCTCCTTTTAAAATGAATGACAAATACATCTAGTGTCAAATTCCATGCAATATTTCTACAGGAAAAACAATTATGAAGCAGAATGGCATCACAATGAGATGCATGTTCTCAAGCATATCAAAACTCTAATATTTCAAAACAAACTGAAAGACATTAAGCAAATGATACAAGACATGAATGAACAAAATATAATACAAGTAGGAAAACACTCAGGAATGAGGTGACGTACTCAGAAGTAATTTGAAATAAAAGAAAAAATCATTTTAGACATGAGGACTAAATGAGAAGGACCAAATAAGCAAATCAGCACAACAAATAATGTCTTAAGAGAAAAAAGATGGAAAGGCAAAACATTTTCTAATTAATAATGTTTTAAAGATTTATAACTAGATATTGAAAGAACACACCTTATGTTGGAGAATATCTACACAGAATGACCAAAACAAACAGTAAATTTCCTAGAATGAAGGGGAAAAAAATGCTTTGAGCGTCAGCCACAAAGGACATGCAATTTACAAAGGAAATAAAATTAAAACATCAAACCATGAAACATTTTATTCCTGAAAAATATGAAATAACATATTTTAAAAAAAGGAAAAAATGAGGCAATGATTTTATATCTGAAAAAACTGACATTCAAATATAAAAGGCCTGTACAAACTGTTATTAACACACAATATCTGAAAGAATGTTTTTCTCAGGAGCCCTTCCTGTGGAATCCACTAGAGAACAAGAGTTGATAACAAAAATGACTACAGACATCAACATAATTAGTGCTGGTGAGCATTAAATATATAATTATACTTATAGAATTAAGACAAAATGAGTCTTTAAAGGGAAAGATTATGGCATATAATGATTATACAGTCTGACAGTGGGGAGAAATTGGGAATGAGTCATGCAAAATATAATTAAAAACTATTCCTAATAATCATAATTGGTTGGGATAGCATTAGTTTTGTGAGTCTGAGGCTGTTGTATGGCAAACTAACTAGATATGAAATATTTCAATATTATTATTCCTCTTAAGAATCAGGATTCACTGTGTAGCAGAAAGAAGATTTGGCTATAATATGTAAGGTGTTATGTTAAAACTCTTTAGTCTTGAAATGTAAATTGGAGTTATTAGTATGACTTCTCAGTGTATTTAAATTTTGTGCATTCAGGAACTCTAGAAACAATTCCCAGTAAGCATCCCTAGTGCCAGTATTGTGGACGTAAAATAATATTTCCCATTGAAAAAGCCAGAGCTTCCTGAAAAATGGCTGATTACAGAACTGGGTCAGGAATAATTTGGCATTCCAGATAGGAAGGACTCTCAGAGACTTATTAGGGTCATGTTAAAGAAGGCTTCAATAAGAGTAAGAATTGCAATGAACCTAGCCATCAAATGTGCCTAAATCCATGAGTTCATAATATTGCAGAAAGATTAATTATTGGCAACCTCACAATAATGGGTAACAAATTCATTACATTAAAAACTGGTTAAATAAAAGAGTGAAGCATTTGTCTTTACTTTCCTATTAACTGTACCATTGAGTAACCAAATAGTAGACTAGAGAAAGCATCTTCTTATAACTTTGTTCTAGCTATTGAATGAAAACAAAATGAGAGAATTTGAATATTAACATTTTAGAAGCCTTGATGATTTAATTTAGGTGTTGAACATCAGTGAATGCTGACACTCAAAAAAGTGTAAAGAGACATGAATTATACTAATTATGTGCTTCTTGATGAAAGAACACGTCACTACTAGGGTCTTGGTAAGGGAATCAAATCTGAGACTGATCAAGCATCTGGATCCAGTTACCAATTTGCAGGAAATGTAGTTGACAAAGGAATACAGTGAACTGTGAAAACCCCTATAAGTTATTGCAATGAAAAAGAAAGGAAGAAGAGAGAACCTGTAGATTAAGAGAGACTTAAAAGTCGATGGATACTTATGTTGTTTCCATACCTTGGCTATTGTAAATATGCTGCTGTGAACATTGGGTTGCATATATCTTTTCAAATTAGCGTTTCCATTTTCTTCAGATAAATACCCAGGAGTGGAATTTCTGGATTATATGGTAGTTCTAGTTTTTTGAGGAAATGCCATACAGTTTTTCATAGTGTCTGCACCAATTTACATTCCCCCAAAATGAAGTTCTCTAGCTGTGCTTTGGCATTTAGTAAAAGGAAAGGATGATACAGGGGGAAAGAAAGAGAGACTTAAAAGTAATATAAAGTTTTAAAAAGTGGGCATACACTCTTGGGTGATAAAATCACAGTGAAACAAGGAAGTGAATAGTATAAAAGTCAGGATAGGGGTGCTTTTGAAGGGAGAAGAGCCATGATTAAGATGGGAAAATGGAGGGACTTTTGGGATGCTTACTCAAGTTCCATTTCTTGATCTGGGTGACGGTTAAAAGATTATTCACTTTATAACAATTCATTATTTTCTACATTCTTTTTTGGTTTTATTTTACAATAAAATGTTCAAAAAGCCTTCATAAAAAGCAGCAGCTAAATATATAAGCTATTTAGTTACTTTTGGATAAAATTACACATGTAACAATGTCTGAAATAGTATGCCCTAAATTGGATGTTTTTCACTGGGAGGAGAGTGAAGGAAAATAATTGATCATATATTTTCTATTTTATACACTTCTTTTATGTTTGAATCAATTCTTTAAATCATATGCACATATTGTATAATTAAAAGAAAAATATTCATAAGAAAGAGATAAAAAGCCTTTTAAGCTACTTGAAACACTGGCAATATAGTATAAAAAGAAATAAATGTCCATAAATATCAGTCAAAGGATCAAGGGCCCCACCCTCAGCTGTGTATTTCCTGGGCTATTGTATTGGTTACTTTATCTCTAATTGTATTGTATCTCTAATTGTATTGACAAGTAACCTGAAACACTCAGCTCAAATATTTTGGAACAAACAGAGGAAAACAAATTGTTCTACTTAAAAATTATAATTTTGGGGCTTCCCTGGTGGCGCAGTGGTTGAGAGCCTGCCGATGCAGGGGACGCGGATTCGTGCCCCGGTCCGGGAAGATCCCACATGCCGCGGAGCGGCTGGGTCCGTGAGCCATGGCCGCTGAGCCTGCGCGTCCGGAGCCTGTGCTCTGCAACGGGAGAGGCCACAACAGTGAGAGGCCTGCGTACCGCAAAAAAAAAAAAAAAAAAAAAATTATAATTTTGGAGACAAAATAAACTAGAAGTTAAATTCTGAACTGCAACTTGTTTGTAAAATTTTAATTATATTGCTTAATTATTCTTTTATAAAGTATTGGTTCCCACAAAGGGGAATGAGTAAAATAACACTTCATGCTTTGTTCTGTTCAATAGCTCAATTATCAGGCTTAATGTTAAGGACTGAAGAAAGAATGTGCTTATAGAAGTTGAAAAATTCAGTTCCATGTCAAGAAAATATGAACATGATTACCATTGTACCTAAGTTACTTCCAAACAAAGCTATTTTACATTCTCCTTTTACAATGTAGCTAATTTTTTTTTTTAATTTTGACCAATTCTTATTCTTCTAAGAGGAAATAAATTATATTTTTAGCTGTTAAGAGTTTTCAAATGTTAGTCAAGAATATGTAGGTGCTGACTTCCATTTCAGGGTGCCATTCTTAGATGATGAATTCCTGTTTTAAAATAATTCTTCCCTGTTTTCAACATTGGCAAATGCACAGGAACTCTGTGTCTTACTGAGTTTTTTCAATATTAAGTAGTACTATAGACTCCATTGCAAGAGAATTAAAATAGCCTCTTTAAAAAAAGAAAATACTACTGACTGCATCAACAGTGCAAATGGAATGTACTCATAATGGGTCATTGCTAGTAGAGAAGGATAATGCAGTTCTAACTTAGATTCATACAGTAGGAAAAAACATTTGTACATTACAATTCAATTCTGATACTATTATGACAAAGAGAGGCCACTAACATACAAGCATCCTTCAGAAGATACCAAGCCTAGGTTTCATAACATTTGAATTGAAATGTAAGTGAAGGGTATTCTACCATTTTTTTTAAGTCTAAGGGTTTTCTTTATCTTTATATCTAACAAGACAACAACATATATAGTATTCAAAGGAAACTTTGAAATTAGGTAGCCCCCTCTACTACTTTTCTTCTTCTCAAACTGAGATTCAAAAAACACACCCTTAGAATATGCAGTACATGCGGTAAATAAAACCTCAATATTAATACAACTTATCTTCCCCTAGTGTGATTTTGGGTGTTTACTGGCTACTAATTAAGTAAGTTGCTTTATACTATTTGTCACGCACCTCCTTCACGGGAGATAGTAGGCTAAGTACTAAGAATACTCCATTGCATAAGGCTCATTCCCTTACAGAACTTACATTTTAGTAGCTGATATAAGTAAATAAGTACCAAATTAATAAGATAAATTCCAGGTTGTGATAAGTGTCTTGAAGTCAATGAAAAGGATATCAAGATTGAACAATTAGGGCTTCCCTGGTGGTGCAGTGGTTTAGAGTCCGCCTGCCGATGCAGGGGACACGGGTTCGTGCCCTGGTCCGGGAAGATCCCACATGCCGCGGAGCGGCTGGGCCCCTGAACCATGGCCGCTGAGCCTGCACGTCTGGAGCCTGTGCTCCGCAACGGGAGGGGCCACAACAGTGAGAGGCCCGCATACCGCAAAAAAAAAAAAAAAAAAAAGATTGGACAATTAGAGGGAGTACACCTAATACACTGCCATTTAAGGTGATAGCTAAAGAGTGAGGAACTAGGCATGGGAAGACCTGTGCAAAGAGGGCTCTAGGTAGAGGAAATGCTGTGTGAAAGGGCTTAAGAACAGTGAAATTGGAGATTAGTGAGCAGGGAGAGAATGTTGTGATGAGGGACAGGTAGCCATAGATAAGATCACATGTGATCTTTTGTCTTTGAAAGGCTTTATGCCAAGGGTGTGTGACATGACACTACACTGTCAGGGTGCAGTGGCTCATTTTTAGTGAACAGTACATTCTTGTCACACGTATACTAAGATGCCATGATTTTTAAGCAGTAATTTAAAAGTGATGATAATAAGTAGTTGTTTAATATGGAGGTAGAGATTAAGTAAGCTACCCTCCCTCCCTTATCCCCCAAAGATACTCCACCAGCAGACACACTCATTGGCCTTTGGGCGATATAGGTCCCAGCCCTCTTTTACAAGTGTAGAGCAGTGACCAAAACCAGCCCCAAATCCTAACATGTATTCTCTCACGTGAATTAGTAAAATATATTCTCTCACACAATTTTACATGCATATATACATATATTCTCTCACATGAAATATACACACACAAGTATTCTCAGAGAAAAGATACAAAGCAGGGAAGGGAGATGAGGAGGGTTGGCATGAAGAAGGGGTGGGAGTAGAATGTTTAAGAAAGGCTTTACTGATGGCAAGATGTATAAGCAAAAGCATAAAGAAGGTAAAGTTACAAATCCTAGGGATATCTAAGGAATGAAGAGAACTGTCCTCCAAGCAGAGAAGATCAAGTGCAAACGCCATGAGATTAGATCATTCCCTGCGTATGTGAGTGTTAACCAAAGTTTCAGAAACAGAGACCTGATTGAAATTTTAAAAAGGTGTTTATTTGGGGTTTCTTAGGACTGTAGTCTGGGAGGCATAGATTCAAGAAGCATTTGAATTTTGTTCTGCCAGACTACAAAATGGGGGAAGCTTGTAAAGGCAAAAACTGCAAGATTACAGTTCATTACAAGTTACTTATCAAGAATTATAATTGGAGCTGGCAAAGAGTAGGGGTGCTTGTTAAGTAAAGATTGAATGGAGTTTGAAATGGTTGCATAGTTACAAGGGGAGATCTTGAGACCATAAGGTAGCAGCTGACAGGTGTATTTCTGAATATGTCTAGTGATGTCCTTGAGTCTGGTCCAGTTCAAAGAAAGTTCAAGTTCTCAGTGGTACAGACGTGTCTGAGACCAGATCGTCAATGACTGCCCTACTCTATTTTTGTATGCCTGAACTATGATTACTCCATTATAATTTCATTTTGTCATCATGAGGAAAAGAAAGGTATGATGAGAAAATGAGAGAGTAGGTGATGAGATCAAACAGGTAACAAGGTTTAGAGGTAAAAGGTGTGAGTAAAAGGAGTCAAGGTATCTATAAAGTTATCATCCAGAGCAACCAAAAAATAAAGAAGGAGACATTTTTGGTGAACAGACATAAGCCAGGCTTTGCTTTCATCCATATACAGTTTTAAAAGTCTGTTAGATATCCACGTGAAGATATCAATTAACCAGTCTGCAGCTGTGGGGATAGGTTCAGGGTGCAGATACAAATTGGGGCTTTTCAACCTATAGATGGTATTTATAACCATGTGACTGGATGAAATTACGTGTTGAGTCAGGGAGGATGGCAGAATGCCAACATCTGAACCCTAAGACTTTCTAACATTTATGAATCTGAGTGGTGGAGTTCAATCAGCAGAGGAGACTGAGGAAGAGGATCTAATTCAGCAGAGAAAACCAAGATACGATGTTGAGAAAGAATTAAAAGAATAATCATCTGTGTTAAAAAGGTCGAAAAGATAAGGACTTATCATTCACCATTGAATTTAGCAACCTCCAAGTTAGGCAATGTCAAGAAAATAATAATTTCTCAACATTCCACAATAAGGTTAAAGAGAATCAGTTCATGGTCCAAAGATAGCTCCCATGCCCTGAGTTCCCAGAATTTGTCATAAATGAAAATATATATTAGTCTGTCTATGACAGACCTTTCTATATGTATCACAATACAGAAATTACAATTGGTTTGCTTTGTGTGACCCACGTTGCTCTATCCAGTTCCACGTGGTATAGCAGAAATGTTGATGCCCTCCCTGTTTTCATTAGGCGTGAACATTTTCAGTATGACGTATACAATCTCCACCTGCCAGTATTTCCATCACTGGACTCCAGGGCTTTTTCTGGAATGGGAAGATCTTTCCATTCACACATAGGACAGGCCAGAAGTGCCTGGGAATAAACTTCTCTGGGTAGCAAAGGTGAGATAGTTGTGAGGAATGGGTTTAACTCTATTTCCCAGTCTCCCTGTTAGATTAACCCCTAGCCAGCCATTCTTACAGCTGTCTCATTTCACACCCTTTTATTGCTTGTATTCCCTTCACTCTGGGACTTTCCCAATTCCCTGCTAGAGTACCCTCCACCTGTCAAGTAAATCACTGCACTTGAACTTTTGAATTTTACTTCTCCCACTCCCAGAAAAAATGATTTGTACTCATACGTGATATCTTTCTTGGGTACCCAAGCAAAAACAGCAGCAAAGCATGGTCATCTGTCTATATTCCTTTTTGAAGTAGGAAGGCTCATTAAGAGGATCTCAACCTTTTCCCATAATTCTGATTAAGGACACATTTTCTTGGGGTCTTTTCAGCTCTAACCGATTGAGACTCTCGGATGGTGCTATGTTAGTAGTGTTTATTGCTGCTGTAACAAATTCCAACCAACTTTGTGGCTTAAAAAATACAAATTTATTATATTACAGTTCAGTAGGTCAGAAGTTTGTGTCAGCATCATTTAACTGGTTACTATTCCCCAGGTATCATAAGACAAAAATCAAGATGTCTTGATGAGGAATGGAGCTTAGGGCTTAGGGGTTGAATCTGCTTCCAGTTTATTCAGTTGGTTGGCTGAATTTCAGCAATTTGTGACTTTAAGAATGAGGTTCTCATTTTCTCACTGGTTGTCAGTAGAAGGTTGCTCTCAGCTTCTGGAGGTAGACCTCATGCCTTAGCATGTAGCTTCCTTCATCTTCCCACCCAGCAATGGAGAGTTGACTTCTTCTCACACCTTGAATCTCTCTAACTTCTTTTTCTCCTTATCTTTCTCACACTAGTCAGAGAGATTTCTCTGCTTTAAGAAAGGCTCAAGTGAATAGATTAGTCCCATCTGGATAATCCAGAATAATTGCTCTATTTCAAGGTTTGAAGCCTCACTTTAATCAGCAAAGTACTTTCACAGAAATACGTAGATTAGTGTTTACTTGAATGAGCAGAGTAGATGAGTCTTGGCAGGACATGATTAGAATTCTGCCTACCAGAGGAACCATGCACTTCATTTGCCCCTACTACTTTGCACATTTAAAGTTACAGAGAAGTGCAACTGTTAAAACCGAATTTCTAGGCAGTAAGATCAACTTCTAGGTCTTTTATGTACACCCCGGGGAGGATGGTGGTAGTTGTAGGTCTCTATCCTTTCGTGAGGGATAGAGTGTTTCTCATTATCTTTTTTTATCTCTGCATCATGATTGTTCCAGTCAACACAAGGTTGTACTGACAGTACATTCTTTTAGTCATGAATTGTAAGTGAGGTATATTACACAAAAAGAAATAAAACAAAAAAGACAATAGACTCTGCTTCTGAGTAAAATGTCAAAAATCACTAAAAATCCCAGGTGGCAATATCATCTACAAGTTCCAAGTATAGAATGAGATCAAGTACAGAATTTTATGAAATGGAAAAATCATCTCTGAAAGCCAAAGAGTTTTTTGAGTCACTTGCTTTTGGTTGGACCCAGGGCTGAAGTTTTGGGCCTCTGTGAGATGTCCAGCTTCTGCTTTACTCTCAGCCTTATTCTTAAGAAAGCTGCTTTCTAACCCAGCCTCTCTAAATTTTGAGTGTTCATGCAACTTAAGTGGTCACTGTGTTTGAGGAGGAAAACTAGATTCTGTTTCTTGATGCCCCATGCCCTGCCCAGCAAAGCAAGCGACGATTGGAGCCCTGTGGGAACTTCCTCCGTTCAAAGCAGGCCATTTTATTTTTTGTTTGTCTTGTTTTCTGTATGTTGTCTAGTTACGATTGTTTATTTGCCACTCTTTAGGCTTAGTTCAGGAAGCAGGGTTCACGCAGCTTTTCTTGAGGGCCCATCAACTTTTTTTTTCCTTAATAGATTTTATTTTTGTTTATTTAGTTTTGGCTGCGTTGGGTCTTCATTGCTGTGCGTGGGCTTTCTCTAGTTGCGGCAAGTGGGGCTACTCTTTGTTGCGGTGTGCGGGCTTCTCATTGCAGTGGCTTCTCTTGTTTTGGAGCACGGGCTCTAGGCGCAGTAACTGTGGCTTGTGGGCTCAGTAATTGTGGCTGGTGGGCTCTAAAGCGCAGACTCAGTAGTTGTGGCGAACGGGCTTAGTGGGTCCGTGGCATGTGGGATCTTCCTGGACCAGGGGTCGAGCCGGTGTCCCCAGAATTGGCAGGCAGATTCTTAACTATTGCACCACCAGGGAAGCCCCAGGACCCATCAACTTTTAAAAACTCACTGCATCCCCTCTAAACAACTCCATTTTTCTACCTGAGAGCTAAGGTCATTAGGATTTCCTGCTGCACTACTTAATTATCACTATCTTGCCAGTGGCAAAAAAAACAGACAAACATGCTTGGAAAATGCAGAGTGGTGAATGGGAGATGGGGCAAAGGGGGAAATGAAAAAATGGAGAGTACTATTTTGAAATCAATACCTCGCACACTTAGGTACCATGTGCTGAGATAGTTAAACCAAAGCTCATTAAGTAGAGGGTGCTGGACATAAAGGAGTATTTACATTAAACCTTTTTAATATTTATTTTTAACATCTTTATTGGAGTATAATTGCTTTACAATGATGTGTTAGTTTCTGCTGTATAACAGAGTGAACCAGCTATACATAAACATATATCCCCATATCTCCTCCCTCTTGCATCTCCCTCCCACCCTCCCTATCCCATCCCTCTACGTGGACACAAAACACTGAGTTGATCTCCCTGTGCTATAAGGCTGCTTCCCACTAGCTATCTGTTTTACATTTGGTAGTCTATATATGTCCATGCCACTCTCACACTTCGTCCCAGCTTACCCTTCCGCTTCCCTGTGTCCTGAAGTCCATTCTCTACATCTGCGTCTTTATTCCTGTCCTGCCCCTAGGTTCTTCAGAACTTTTTTTTTTTTTTTAGATTCCATACATATGTGTTGGCATATGGTATTTGTTTTTCTGACTTACTTCACTCTGTATGATAGTCTCTAGGTCCATCCACCTCACTACAAATAACTCAATTTCATTTCTTTTTATGGCTGAGTAATATTCCATTATATATATGTGCCACATCTTCTTTATGCATTCATCTGACATTGGACACTTAGATTGCTTCCATGTCCTGGCTATTGTAAATAGAGCTGCAATAAACATTGTGGTACATGACTCTTTTTGAATTATGGTTTTCTCAGGGTATATGCCCAGTAGTGGGACTCCTGGGTCATATGGAAGTTCTATTTTTAGTTTTTTAAGGAACCTCCATACTGTTCTCCATAGTGGCTATATCAATTTACATTCCCACCAACAGTACAAGAGGGTTCCCTTTTCTCCACACTCTCTGTAGCATTTATTGTTTGTAGAGTTCTTCATGATGGCTATCCTTAATGGTGTGAGGTGATACCTCATTGTAGTTTGGATTTGCATTTCTCTAATGATTAGTGATGTTGAGCATCCTTTCATGTGTTTGTTGGCAATTTGTAAATTTTCTTTGGAGAAATGTCTATTTGGGTCTTCTGCCCATTTTTGGATAGGGTTGTTTGTTTATTTGTTATTAAGCTGCATGAGCTGCCTGTGTATTTTGGAGATTAATTCTTTGTCATTTGCTTCATTTGCAAATATTTTCTCCCATTCTGAGGGTTGTCTTTTTCTCTTGTTTATGGCTTCCTTTGCTGTGCAAAAGCTTTGAAGTTTCATTAGGTCCCATTTGTTTATTATTGTTTTTATTTCCATTTCTCTAGGAGGTGGGTCAAAAAGGATCTTGCTATGATTTATGTCAAGGAGTGTTCTTCCTATGTTTTCCTCTAAGAGTTTTATAGTGTCTGGCCTGACATTTAGGTCTTTAATCCATTTTGAGTTTATTTTTGTATATGGTATTAGGAAGTGTTCTAATTTCATTCTTTTACATGTAATTGTCCAGTTTTCCCGCCACCACTTATTGAAGAGGCTGTCTTTTCTCCATTGTATATTCTTGCCTCCTTTATCAAAGATAAGGTGACCATACATGTGTGTGTTTATCTCTGGGCTTTCTATCCTGTTCCATTGATTTATATTTCTGTTCTTCTACCAGTACCATACTGTCTTGATTACTGTAGCTTTGCAGTATAGTCTAAAGTCTGACAGCCTGATTCCTTTTTTCTTTCTCAAGATTGCTTTGGCTGTTCGGGGTCTTTTATGTTTCCATACAAATTGTGCAATTTTTTGTTCCAGTTCTGTGAAAAGTGCCATTGGTAATTTGATAGGGATTGCATTGAATCTTAGATTGCTTTGGGTAGTATTGTCATTTTCACAATGTTGATTCTTACAATCCAAGAACATGGTCTATCTCTCCATCTGTTTGTATTATCTTCAGTTTCTTTCATCAGTGTCTTATAGTTTTACAGTCTCAATTTCAGTGCTTGGACAGGTCTGTTTATATTTTCTATTTCTTCTTGGTTCAGTCTTGGAAGGTTGTGCTTTTTTAAGAATTTATCCATTTCTTCCAAATTGTCCATTTTTTTGGCATATAGTTGCTTATAGTAATCTCTCATGATCCTTTGTATTTCTGCGGTGTCAGTTGTTACTTCTCCTTTTTCATTTCTGCTTCTGTTGATTTGAGTCTTCTCCCTTTTTTCCTTGATGAGTCTGGCTAATGGTTTATCAATTTTGTCTGTCTTCTCAAAGAACCAGCTTTTAGTTTTATTGATCTTTGCTTTTGTTTCCTTCATTTCTGGTTCATTTATTTCTGATCTGATCTTTATGATTTCTTTCCTTCTGGTAACTTTGGGGGTTTTTTGTTCTTCTTTCTCTAACTGCTTTAGGTGTAAGTTTAGGTTGTTTATTTGAGATATTTCTTGTTTCTTGAGGTGGGATTGTATTGCTATAAACTTCCCTCTTAGAACTGCTTTTGCCACATCCCATAGGTTTTGGGTTGTCGTGTTTTCATTGTCATTTGTTTCTAGGTATTTTTTAATTCCCTCTTTGATTTCTTCAGTGATCTCTTGGTTATTTAATAGTGTTTTTTTTAGCCTCCATGTGTTTGTATTTTTTACAGATTTTTTTTCCTGTAATTGATATCTAGTCTCATAACGTGGTCAGAAAAGATACTTGTTACAATTTCAATTTTCTTAAATTTACCGAGGCTTGATTTGTGGCTCAAGATATGATCTATCTTGGAGAATGTTCCATGAGCACTTGAGAAGAAAGTGTATTCTCTTTGTTTTTGGGTGGGATGTCCTATAAATATCAATTAAGTCCCTCTTATTTAATGTGTCATTAAAAGCTTGTGTTTCCTTATTTATTTTCATTATGGATGATCTGTCCATTGGTGAAAGTGGGGTGTTAAAGTCCCCTACTATTATTGTGTTACTGTCTATTTCCCTTTTTATGGCTGTTAGCATTTGCCTTATGTATTGAGGTGCTCCTATGTTGGGTACATAAATATTTACAATTGTTATATCTTTTTCTTGGATTGATCCCTTGATCATTATGTAGTGTCCTTCTTTGTGTCTTGTAATAGTCTTTGTTTTAAAGTCTATTTTGTCTGATAATGAGAATTGCTACTCCAGCTTTCTTTTGATTTCCATTTGTATAGAGTATCTTTTTCCATCCCCTCACTTTCAGTCTGTATGGATCCCTAGGTCTGAAGTGGGTCTCTTGTAGATAGCATATATACGGGTCTTGTTTTTGTATCCATTCAGCCAGTCTGTGTCTTTTGGTGGGAGCATTTAATCCATTTACATTTAAGGTAATTATTGATATGTGTGTTCCTATTACCATTTTCTTAATTGTTTTGTGTTTGTTATTGTAGGTGTCTTCCTTCTCTTGTGTTTCCTGCCTAGAGAAGTTCCTGTAGCATTTGTTGTAAAGCTGGTTTGGTGGTGCTGAATTCTTTTAGTTTTTGCTTGTCTGTAAAGGTTTTAATGTTTCCATCAAATCTGAATGAAATCCTTGCTGGGTAGAGTAATCTTGGTTCTCGGTTTTCCCCTTTCATCACTTTACATATGTCCTGCCAGTCTCTTCTGGCTTGCAGAGTTTCTGCTGAAAGATCAGCTGTTAAGCTTATGAGGATTCCCTTGCATGTTATTTGTTGCTTTTCCCTTGCTGCTTTTAATATTTTTTTCTTTGTATTTAATTTTTGGTAGTTTGATTAGTATGTGTCTTAGCATGTTTCTCCTTGGATTTATCCCGTAGGGACTCTCTGTGCTTCCTGGAGTTGACTGACTATTTCCTTTCCCATATTAGGGAAGTTTTCTACTATAATCTCTTCAAACATTTTCTCAGTCCCTTTTTTTTCCTCTCTTTTTCTTCTGGGACCCCTATAATTCGAATGTTGCTGTGTTTAATGTTGTCCCAGAGGTCTCTGAGACTGTCCTCAATTCTTTTCATTCTTTTCTTTTATTCTGCTCTGTGGTAGTTATTTCCACTCTTTTATCTTCCAGGTCACTTATCTGTTCTTCTGCCTCAGTTATTCTGCTATTGATTCCTTCTAGAGAATTTTTAATTTCATTTATTGTGTTGTTCATCACTGTTTGCTCTTTAGTTCTTCTTGGTCCTTCTTAAATGTTTCTTGTATTTTCTCCATTCTATTTCCAAAGTTTTGGATCATCTTTACTATCATTATTCTGAATTCTTTTTCAGGTAGACTGCCTATTTCCTCTTCATTTGTTTGGTTTGATGGGTTTTTACCTTGCCTCTTCATCAGCTGTGTATTTCTCTGCCTTCTCATTTTGCTTTGCTTACTGTGTTTGGGGTCTCCTTTTCACAGGGTGCAGTTCATAGTTCCCATTGTTTTTGGTGTCTGCCCCCAGTGGGTAAGTTTGGTTCAGTGGGTTGTGTAGGCTTCCTGGTGGAGGGGACTGGTGCCTGTAGTTTGGTGTATGAGGCTGGATCCTGCCTTTCTGGTGGGCAGGACCACATCCGGTAAACCTTTTTATTATTAATTTTTCCCTCTGTCTTTGTGAAAAGAGCACCGGGATGTTTGGTACGCAGTGCTTTTGTAGGGGAACAGTGATAGCCTCTCTGTCTACAGTGGCCTTGATCCATCGATATGTTTGTGCTCATGAAAATCAGAGATTTAATCAGGTCATAGATGAATTCTAGGGCAACAGTATTCAATAGAAATATAATGCCAGCTACATATATAATAGAAATTTTCTAGTAGGTACATAAAATCATGTAAAAATAAATGGGTGAAATATATTTCAATATGCTATTTCAGTTCACCCAGCTTATCCAAATACTATCCAAAATGCAGACTCACACTTGTCTCTTTTTTTTTACTCAGCTAACTTTGGGTTCTCCTCATGCAGAAGTTTAGTTACATCCTTCTATGCATCCTTCAGTGCAACTCTTCTACTGTAACTTCTCTATTGGAAATCAGGTGTTACCTGCCAGTTACCAAATTAGAATAAAATTATTCCATTCTCATCTTACTTAACCTTTCCCTCTATTAAAAAAAAAATTCAGTCTGACTTAGTGTGATGTTTCAGAACCATTCTCCAAAGAATAAAACACTAACCGTGCATGTGAAAACAAAAGTCTTCTCTTTGTGAAACCACCCTCTTTTTAAATTTTTCTTTGGTACAGGTGTCTCATTCATAGCTAAGTGTACTTCAACTTTGTCTTCATCTGCTTCCTACTCCATTTATTGAAGATTTGGACCTTAACCAGAAATCACATGTGAAACTTTTTAAAAATATAAATCCCTTGATATTTCTGGAGATTTTGATTTAATAATACTGATTTTCAACTGAGATATCTGTATATTTAAGAAGACTCAAGACTGATGTTAATGCCCAGGTAGGACTGAGAAACACTGATCAAAAAACACTTCCACCCTCTCCATCCTCTTTTATGCCTAAGGATCTTGGTCCATTGTGTTTCTTTCATCTGTAACTCCTCAAATCAGACACCTGTGCATGTTTAACTGGACTTCAGTGTAGTACCAGGGTGCTAATATAGTTCTAGCTTCAAGCTTTATCACCTGGTCTCAGCCTCTTGGGTTGAAAATGCTCTCATTTTTAAACCAGAAGTTAAAAAAACAAAGTCTCATGCTAGGGCATGTATGGTTGCTAATGATTCAGATTAGGAGCCTTTATTATTTTTATTAAAAAAATACAATATATTTTTTGAATTAAAACCTCTAATGTGTTTTGCATTGGTATGCACTTGGTGCCTCTGAATTTTTTATGCCGTTATATACCTGTGCCATTTGTATCTAATTTGTACCAGCTTAGAATTACATAAACATAGTCACATTAGTATTTCAAGTTAGAAAATGAATACTTTCCTCCTGAAATCACTCAGTTTAATTTTTTTAATCAAAACATTGGGTATGTATCATAACTCTAAAATAAATCTTTAGGACATGTAGCTATTATCACATTATAACTCAAGATATGTGCCTTGAGAATATTTTTCATGATTCGTTTATAATTAATGCCTTCAAACATTTCCCATATAATGATGATTTAACTTTCTAAGATATTGAAACCAGTCAGCATAATTTTACCACATAATACGCAACTAGTTCTATGAAAATGCAAATTAAAGAGCAGAGTATTAGGCAAATTGAATTTGCATGCATATGGTGTATATACATAAAATGATTCAGAATATTGGATATCATTACCCAATCATTATACTCATAGACCATAATAAGGAACAAGAGGAATTTGCCACATAAATGACATTAACAAAATGGAAAATTTTACAGGCATAAAATTTATATCCTAAGCCCTAACATGGACCTGAATGCCAAAATCTATATAGCTAAGAAAAGAAAGGTAAAAGCATTTCCTTCAGCATTCTGAAGAATAACACTGTAGGGAATAAACTTAATGAGGCTGGATATTTTCTAGATCTCTTAAAAAGACTGGAAAATGCACTACTTTTTTCTGTTTAAACATTGGGATAAATCACTAAAGTGAACATGAATATGTATGTAGTGTAGTGAGGTTAAGAACAAATGTTTTAAATTGGATAGCTGAGGTTTGAGTTGTAGATTTACTGTTTACTAATTATATTATCTTGCATACATTTCTTAACCTTAATCTATGCTTTTCTTGTACAATATAGAATCTATCACAGGAACATTGTTAGTATAAATACTGTAATCATGAAAATATTAATACACTGCATATAGTGAATGTGAAGTATGCATTACCCATTATTTTTATCATTGAAACAAACAGAAACTCATACTTTTATCTCTTTTCAAATGCTTTTTAAAAAGTATAGCTTAAGCTTAAATCTTCTCATCTTAAACGATAAATAAATGCATTCACTGGGAAAAATTCACATATCAAAACACAATACATTTCATAATCGGGAATATTTAGAATGCTTGTTAAATTCCACCTTTAATATTTTTGGAAGTAGAAGTGTTAGAACACCTAATGGTAAAGTACAAAGAAATCACTTAATATTTATTATTCAAGAATCAACTGTGGAAAAACATCCACAGCAAGTTTAAAGAGAAAGAAAAATTTGCATTCTGTCCTGGAGTCTCAAGATGTGAACCCTTAATTTCAGGTTCTGCCTTTTACGTTTTGTGAAATTTTGAACAACTCACTAAACCTCAGAGAGGTTTACTTTCCTTATCTGTTACATAGAAATAATAGCAAATTAATAGGTTGTTATAATTTTTAACTTACTGAGATTAATTATAGAAACATATTTTGTAATGTGAAAAGAGTTCTTTAAATATTGTTCACGTATAGTTTAAATGTGCTCATTAGAAAATGAAATAAAATATAGATTCTTCACTTGGTCTGATTTTACTTAAAATAGAAAAAAAAATGTAATGTTGGAAGTCCCTTCAGAAATGGAATTATATCTCATTTCTGCCTTAAACTTTTCTAAAGGCTTGTATCATATTTGTTTCAGAAATTCAAAAGAGTAAAACTATTTCTTGTGTAATATGGCCTAGCTTCAAAATAGACCCATGGCTATGGAATATTATAGATCCCTAAGAATGAATTGGGAAAATATCTGAACTATTAGTAGGTAAAAAAAACTCTTAAGTTTGCAGGATAATATTTTCAATATGAATTCATCAATTTAAATGTATATGTGTATACAAATATATATTTATGCCAATGTAGAGGGAAAGAACCAGAGTGATATATACCAAAGTATGACAAACTACCTCTGAAATAAGGTAAAAGTAGACCTCATTAAAAAGAATTTTCACTTTTTATTTTATAGATTTCTGAACTGATTAATCTTTTCAATGTATTAATCTTTTACATGTATTATTTGTATAATTGAAACACTAATGAATAGAAAATATATTGAGTATTCAGGAAGAATAGTCATTCATAGTTAATATCTACATATTGGAATATCAAGCCCAAGTTTCTAGTATATGTCAGATAAAATCTCTGATAACCTTGAAAAATCTAACCTCAAACCACAAAGCTGAGTAGTCAAATTCAAAATATATATCCAAGAGATCAAACATTATACTAATATTATTAGCTAAATCAATATCGTGTCTGAAAATTAGAAATGAACAACTGATTTCCTCTTTTTCCATGTCTACATGAACACTGTAGATGGAGCCCAAATTAGTACTCATTCAGAGTTGGAACTACCAACATTAAAGCTATATCTACTTGCAAAATCAAACTTTTGATCAAACACCCTGATAATATATGCATTTATTTTACTCTGGCTCAAATATGAGTTTCTGCAAACATGCACACTTCTAACTCCTTAATGTTGATTCATCTTTGATTCTGCTGGTATGTTTCTTTTAAAAATTTGAAGGTAGTTACATATTTACTATAATATATGTAAAGTATATATCAAATGCTTTCTTAAATTACTACCTTAAGGGTAAATCGGTAACTGTTTATTTTGTTTGTGATGATCTATCAGGTGCTTGAAATTAAATGTAGTTGAGATTCTCTGCCTCTATAATATTTCAGGGTTATCACTACATGTATATGTAGTTGTATATGTGATTAAAGCACGTATGTGATTTTGAACTTTAATGTGTTTGTAGGAGTGGAAGCTGAGGTAGGAGACTGAGAAATCATAGATGTGAGAGGAATGGCTTGTTGGATAAGAATTTGAAAATGATGCTTTATTAAATTTCTGGGTAGATATATAGTTTTATCTACAGACTAAACAACTAGAATAACTGTATATTTATGTAAAACCCTGCTAGAGTTGGTCTCCTGATAATTAGGGAATTGAGTCGACACCATGGCATATGGTGAAGAAATTAAAATTTTTCAAGCTTCCAGGAATCTCTAATTATTCCACTAAAATAGACCTGCAGACCATTTAAGTGGTTAAAAAACAAACAAAAAACAACTTTGAAATTATTAAAACTGTGATCAAGCTAAATGTAATTTGACTTCTTATTCTTCCGAAAGCACTTTTATTAAAGTTTCAGTGCAAGATTTCAGAAATTAAGCCCAGATATCGATAGTCTTCCTATTTATCACATTTATTTATTCATATTTATTTTCTTAACGCATATATTTTTGACCGTGTCCATGTGCTAAGTACTGCGTTAGTTGTAGAAATTAAAATACATTTTTAAAAAAATCGCTGCATTCTTATAAGGTTAGATGGCCACTGAATATAATAAATTTTTGAGTTATATAGTAAGTTGAAAGGAGACCAGTGCTAAGGAAAACCATAAAATAAAAAACTAAAGTGTGTGTGTGGGGGGGTATGGAGTACTGCAGTGCAATGTGGTCAGGATAGACCTCCCAAAGAGGAGGTGTGAAACGCACAGACTTTAAAGACACATACGCGTATTTGAAGGAACATATTTCCACGCAGAGCAAGAAGGCAGCGCAGAGATCCTCGAGGTTGGGACATGGATATTAAGGGAACTCAAGGAGTCCTCGTGTAACAAGTGTCCCGTGAGAGGAAAGGAGAGTAGTAAGGAAGGAAACTGGGAGCTACTTAAGGTTTGCTCTTGCAGGCCATTGTAAGTACATCAGCTCTTATTCTTGGAGCCATTCTTGGGTTCTGCATAAGAGTGGTATGAGGTAGATTATTTTTAAATACCCTAATAACTTTGATAGGCAGAGCATTTGTTACTGACCAGGGTTCTTGGCCTCCTTAATCAATAGAAATTGATAAGAGGCCAGAGGAGAAATTCAGGCAATGCTCTATTGAGACTCGTGCTACAGATGGAACGGGTCCATCTGTAGGGGCAGATCCTGAGGGGTAGCGTAGGCGGTGTGCCCACCCCCGCTTAGTGTTGCCGCATGTAGGGATCATGTGCAGTGCCCTGCTTTTGCTCCCGACGCCTCAGAAGTAGCAGTTGGTTTTTTGGTCTTTTTATATCTTGTACATAATTTGCCCTAACTGCATATGTACACAGTTGTTTTCAGTCCCTTATAGATTCTTTGTATTCTGTTACTCGAGGAGACATTCCTCCAGCTGCAAGCACTGCAGCAAAGAGTCCCAGACCCCAGGTCCCAGCCGGTCTCACGTTGACCACACGTGCGCAAGAGTGGAAAGAGGGAAATTAATTAAATGGCTTTTGGGACGACAGTTTACGACTCCTGCCCTAAAGGCCTCATGTGGCTTGTGCGCACCTCCTTTTCCCTTTGGATTCCCGTTGTAGTCAGTGTTGTGGCATGTCCTCTCTGTGCTGCCTGGGCCACCACCATGGTGAAGCTGAGCGAAATTGAGGCCAAGCAGAGGCTGCAGCGGCTCTTCGAGGGTGGTCATTTGCCATCTGGTGGGGCTTTATTCCTCTTGTGGTTTGCCTGGTCTACTCTGGGGATAAAGGATTATTTGGTCACCTGGATTTGGAAACAGTCAGTGAACAGGGATGACAGAAGGTGGGTGCTCTGGCTGGGATAAGAGGTGAGACATTGTTCAGACATCCACCAGTGGGATGACAAGGGGCTCTGATTTCACAGATGCATCTGTGGCAGAGTGAAACCTGTACTGACTTCTTTATAAAAAGACTGTTAAAAAATGTTTTTAAAAAAATCATTTAAAAAACTTTTTTTTGGCAATATTCCGGGAGAGACATTATGCTGGGTTGAAGCAGGCTGTTAGCAGTGGAGTTCAGAAGTAGTTGGATTCTGTATGTATTTTTAATATATAATCAGTGGGATTTTCAGATGGATTTCATGTGGAAGACAAGAAAAAGGGGTGAGGCAATGATGACGATACGTTTTTGATGTGAGCAACCAGATGAATGGAGCTGTAGTTAATTGCTGTACGTAAAGCGGTGTTAGCTCAATCATTGGTATTTTGGTTTTAGTCACGTTACTTAGTAACAGTATTTTGGCACTATTTAAATGTAAACTAACTTTATTAAGGAAGCAGCTAGATATGTGACTCTGAAGTTGAAATGACACCTCTGGCTATAAATCAAAATAATCTGGAGTGTTATCAGGTGAATAGTATTTAAAAACCACAAACCATGGGAATGAGGGCTGATAAGAAGAGAGAACAAGTCAAGGACTGAGCACTGAGCCCTCCCCCAATGTGAACGTGATCACACATAGAATACCCAACAAAGGAGCTCAGAAAGGAGCAGTATTAGGAGAGAAAAATCAGGAGGGTAAGGTGTCCTGAAAGCCAAATGAAGAAGGAGCATGGGAGGAGGAGGGGGTCAATCACTCCATGTCCTACTGAAAGATCAGAACTGAGAATTGATCTTTGGATTTTGCAATTGGAATAGTATTGGTGAGCCTTAAAACAGCAGTTTTAGAAAAGTGGTAAGAGAAAAAGCCTCATTAGAGGGGATTAAAAAGAAAACAGAGAGGGGGAATTGGATTTAGGGAATGTAGAAAACCTGTCAAAGTGTATAAAAGGGAGCAGAGAAATGGGGGTATAGCTGGAAGGGACTGTGGGAGTTAAAAAAAAGGTTTTTGTTGTTGTTTCTGGTTTTTGCAATTGATGGAAATGATCCAGTAGAAAGAGAAAAATTGATGAGTTGGGAGAAAGAAAGAAGATGGCTTGAGCCATGTTTTTTAGTAGATGATAAGATATAGAATCCATTGCACAGTTGAAAGTGTTGGCCTTAGACTGGGGTATAGAAAGGTAACCTATAGTGAAGAGAGAAAACAGTTTGTGTCTAGATGCTGGCAAATGTCTAGATTTGATGGAAGGAGATAATTAATGTTCTTTTAAAGATTGCCTCAGTTCTCTAATTGGATTAATAATCAAGGCCATCATTTAAGAATCAGAACCGGCTAGGAGGTTTTATTGATTTGAGGAAAGAAAAGAAGAATTTACATAATAGCCTAGAGCAGGAGTCAGCAAACAGTGGGCCATGGGCCAAATCCAGACTGTTTCCTGATTTTGTAGGCGAAATTATATTGGCACACAGCCATGCTCATTCTTCACATATTGTCCATGGCTTAGCTGAGTAGTTATGACGGAGACCATATGGTTCACAAAGAATAAAATATTTAATATCTGGCCTTTATTGAAAAAGTTTGCTGACCCCTCGTCTAGAAACTTAGAGAGTGGACCATGCTAATCAACATCAAAGCCCTTCTTGAATTCAAGTGAGAGTGGTCTAGATGGCTGCAGACTTTTTCCTAGATTCATTTACCTATACAGGTGCCCAGGCAGAGTAGAGGGAGAATTGATTTTAACCAGGACTGTGTTTGTGCCAAATAAGTACAACGAAGAAAGAGAAGGCCGAGGAGGGATCAAATGATTAACCGTATTATATGATTATGTACCTGGTTACATGGTTATGGGTTTTACATGAGAACATTCACTTGATTGGTAATAATTCACCAGGCTGTACATATATAGTATGTATATTCTAGCAAGCATGCTATAATTCAATAAAAAGTTAAAAATAATTAAATATGGAATTTAACTTGGGAAAGGAGGGCAAGGAGGAAATCAGGGAGATGAGGACTGTATCAATAGATCTAGGTCATAGTGGGGTTGAAAAATTGTTGAAGATTATATAATAAAAGAACTGCATTATAAAGGTAAGCAGTTGTAGATAGTGTTCGTATTAGTTTGCTAAGGCTGCCATAACAAAATACTAGACTGGATGTCTTAAACGACAGAAATTTATTTTTTTCACAGTTATGGAGGCTTGAAGTCCAAGGTCGTTATTGACAGGGTCTTTTTGTTTTGTTTTTCTTATTCTGAGACCTCTATCTTTGACTTACAGATAGCCATCTTCTTCTGTCTCTACATGGTGTGTTTTCTGAAATTCAGATATCTGTGTCTTAATCTATTCTTATAAGGATGCTTATAATAATACTGGATTAGGGCCTACCCATATGATTTCCTTTTACCTTAATTACCTCCTTAAGGGCCCTGTCTCCAAATACAATCACATTTAAAGGCCCTATCTCCAAATACAGTACTGAGGGTTAGGACTTTAGCATATGAATGTGGGTGGTGAGAGCATAATTCAGCCCATAATAGTGAGGGGTGCTTAAAATTAAGACTGGAGGAAAATTATTATAAAATAGCAAGGTCTAGGGTGTGATTATGGAAGAGCTGAGGTGGTATGCAGGGCAAAATCATTGGAAGAGAAGTGTTCAAGGAATGGTCTTCTTTGTGTATAATGATGTCGCCTATAATTAATACAGGAACAGTGTCAGAAGAATTGACAGTAAGTGGAAGCTAAAATATAACTGGGAATGATCCATGAGCAAAGAAAAAAATATCTGTGGGGTGTAACGATATGGACCAATGACATGAAATTCACCGTTGTTTACTTTTGAAAATATAGAAGGAGAATGGTCTGAGAGCAGCAATGGGAAGCAAAGAGAGCACTTACCCTCAAAATCCAGGACCATTAGTATGTGACTTGTGGGAAAAATGATCCACCAATTGAGAAGGCCACAAGTGGGAAGAATCAGGGAAGTCATGTACCAAAGGATGATGGGAATAATCAGAGAAGTGATTGAGGGTCTAATGCCATTGAGATGTTTTAGAAATACAGTGGTAACACTGTAAATACTTAGAGACATATATGTATATGTATGTATACATATATATATATATACACACACACACATAGATATATGTGCATATATACATATATGTACACAAAACATAGACACAGACATATAAGTATGTCATAATATATGTGTGTGTGTGTGTGTATATATATATATATATATATATATATATAAATGATTTTGCATGTGTGAGCCAGAATGGACACTTTTCCAAAATATCTTACATATGTCCCTGTTGTAATTAAGTAGTATAGTTAAAGAGCTTCAGGAGGAATATTAACTACTGGGCAACTCCAGGAAGTGCTGAGGTGAGTTGGCATACAGTGACACTTTTCCACCAAAGTCTATTAGGCCTTTTTGTTTCTTCCCACTCTTATCGCTTATATCTTGGTGACTTCCCATGCATGCTGCCTCACTGCTAGTATGCTGTTAACTGTAGTTTCCCTCCCCCCTTTTTAATTTCAAGGAAAAACTAAAATGTAGACAGTTAATGGTAGAGAACAGATGACCCCATCTCAGAATTGGGGTAAATTCAAGAACAACTCAGAACCGGCCTAGACCTTCTCATAGTAAGCCAAGTGCCAAAAGATTGTGGCAACATTTTTCTTTTTGTCAAACATTTTAACTCTGTTTCCTTCAGTGCATTATGAAGTTTTCAGATCTTGGTTGGTTGAGTTTGCTGATTGACCCCTGGGTACCATTTAAACCAAAAGCAATAAAATCATAAATGAGTATATGTGTTCTAAAAACAGCACGAGTGAAGCAACTCCTTTAAAAATCAAAGCCAATTATTCCTTATAGAATTTATATAAAGCATTAAAAAAGGAAAAATCAAAGATTATTTTAAACATTCAAAAATTATAATCTATATTTCAGTTAAACTGTTCTCAGGAAACAATATAGATATTTTATAGCAGCTCTTTACAAAGGTTTTTAAGGCTATAAATTGTTGCTTAATACATCATAATATAATTATTTGAGATGACTGAGAGTAGGTATTCCCCTCTTCTTTCTTAAATGCTCTATTATAGAAAAAGTTTGTAATAAGGATATTTATATTTTTATAACTAAAATCAACAATGTGTTGTTTTAAGAATTTTTAGAATTTATTTAAAACCACAGTTGTCTGATGCGTAATAAGCAGAAATCTCGTTGAGACCGCTAAATAAAGTTCTCAGCAAAATTTTAACTTCTTTGACAATTTCTATCTTTCAACTAAGTAATTAGCACTCTAAAATTATTTTTTCCCTTGTTTAGCCTCTACACATTGAACCACATGAATCTGCTTGCTCAATATTTTTTTCTGTTTTTATATCTCAACACAGAAGCAGGCAGCCTTGTTGAAAGTACAGATGTTCTCAAAATAATCATGTTCCAGACATGGGGAGAATGGAGAATCTCAATGGATTTGAAATATTTTCTAAAATTGGATCAGAAACTTTTTTTTTAGCACATTTTAGCCTCCCAAAGTAGAAGCTTAAAGGATTGAGAATAAATCCACTTGTCTCCTCTCCTATTAAAATGGCAGTATTCCTGGTGTGCTAAATAAATAGGTTGCTTCTCTAAGCTGAAAAACTAGTTCTGTTTGTTTTGTTTAAAAGAGTACACCTAGAGTCAGGATATAGAGCCCTACTTTTGATGCTCATTTGGAATTTGTATACTAGAAGAGAAAAACGTGAACAATAATGCATTAGTTTTGGTGTAAATCCTAATATACTTCATCTATTTTCTTCTCTGTTTCTTGTACAAGATTTATTTGGCTCAAGTCTACTCTTACCTTTAATCTCTAAATTTTGTTTCTTCCTCTTGAATTTGTTTCTAGTTTTGGATGAATTTTAGCGCAAATCATATTGCATGTAATTTTTTTAGTTTTGCTCAATTATGTGTTAAAATTGGAAACTCCATATATAACTGCATGCATAACTATCCCAAATCTGTTTTTCTACCTTTAAATCATCAGAAAGATAAATCACTAATTCGTATATATTTTTTTCTATATTAGCTATCTTTTTAAAATTTGTGGTTTTATAAAAAATCTGCTTATCCTTTTTATTTCCTTAGGAGTTTTGCCATGTGATTAATCTTAAATACTATATGAATGGACATAGAGAGGATTGTTGGAGGAGGTCATCAAGAAGACATGACCACTGGTTGACATGCGAGATGGACCTGGGCAGTCAGAGGCTCCTCACCCCTTCCTTCCCCTTGGAATGTAAGTTCTGCCTGTGGTTCCCACAGTGGGAGTCGTTTTCAAGGATGCAGCCTTGAGAGAGCAACGTGATGTTGAAACCATCTGGACTGAATATGTGACTGAGCCCACTTAAGGCCTCTATATAAAGTTTTAAGATTCTGGCAGGTGAGTGTGGAGATCGACTCATCTTGTGGCCGCCCAAGACAAGCCTGGTAAGTAAGTTTCCTTGCTTATGAAACCTGCCACCTACCAGTCAGGAGTGGTCTGCCTCTTCCTTTGGTTTCTCTTTGCCCTCCATGTACGAGGGCCAGTTTGTGAACCATCAAGGATAACTACCAATAATTTGTGCATCAGTGGGTCTGCCATGAGCAGAGGTTTTCCTCTGCTGATCAAAATACATATGTAGAATAAAGCCTGTGTTAACGGGACAGAGTACTTAAATCCTTTGCTCTGACTCTCTCTGACTGTGATTCTATCAGTTTACATGATAAGAAGTTGCTGTAGCAGTTTGCCAGCTTTTTCTAACGTACAACATATATTTTATCTTTCCAGCTGATGTATGTAATAGAAGACAGAGGCTATGTATTACTTTTTGTACTCTTAGAGTATCCTCAGAAGCATTCAATAAATAGGGCTGACTATATTTACATTTTAAAATTTGCCTATTAAAATATCTTATTAATTTCTGTTGGTAAAAATCTTATTAATATCTCTTAGGAAATTACATGATCTGAATCTGTCTGGTAAGTAAAACTATGACTATTAAGGAGAGCATGCTATCGAAGTCATGCCCTGCAGTACTCTCACCTAGTATTAATACTGCTAGTGAATATATCCTATACTGACTGAACGTAATTCTAAACAAAACTGTGTAATCTCAATAAAAGAGAAATCCTCCTTTTCTGAGAAAAACCTGACTGTGGAAGTATATCTGGGCTGTGTGAACACTAGTAATACCAAGTATTAGACATGCTATTAAACCATGTGTGTTTATATCGTTTACGTTTTTGTAACATTTTTCATGGTTCCAAATAGTCTTTAAATTGGTATTTTTGTGTTTTAAGTATGTTAAAATTAGTTTGATTTCTACCTGAAATATCTAGGGACCTTCAGGGATTTATCTCTACCTCCTTATTCTTCAGTATTTCTGGAATCTAAATAATATACAGAAGTCAAAAAACAATCTTGCAGTATTTTTATGCTGTTTATTATGTATATGATACATATATAATACATATTAACTTCTCTATAAATAATTTATATTGATAAGCTATAGTTCAAATATTGAAAAGTCTTCCCTAAAAAGAATGACTCCTCTTGGGACGTGTACAAAATATTTCATCAATAATTTTCTTTATGTTTAGTGCTTTTTGTGAGCTCTGCAACCTGAGTCGGTTATACAAAGAACAGCAACTTCTTGAATATAGAAGATTCTGCAACTCCAGGTAACATAGTCTTTCCAGAAATCAACTATAGGTCATGTTCGCTTATCCCATGCCATCTAAATACCTCATTCAAGAGTGTGAAAGAATATAGCAATCATTCTATATAGTTACAATCAAGGAAAAGAAAGTTATGGCCAGCTGAGAAACAATGCCCTCCCTTCCAACCCACACCAAATGAAAAGGTGTGTCCAGGTGTAAGTAAACAAACATAAATTGTGGTTGGTTAGAATGGGACTTAAGTGTAGAGTAGAAGTTTTGTTTCACTATGAAGCATGGCTCAAAACCATTGGTTTTTAGGGAGGGTGGAAAGGGAAGTTCAATTTGCAATGGGGTCTGGGATCTGATTAGATTATATTGATGGGGATGGAGGAAAGAGCCAGTGAAAAGGCCTAAGAGGGATATTCTGCAGGTACTGTTATGGGAGAGGTACAGGAGGTCTGGTATGGCTTAAATATTTCATGAGTTATCTGGTAATCAAAGTGAGGCATTGTGTGTGGGCTGCTTTTAGGAAAACAACTTGTTCAAATTGTAGACAAATCAAGGAATGCAACTCAGACTACTAGGGCAAGTGGCTTTTGAAAGGGCACTTTCAGGGCCCCCAAGAAGTAACTGGAATTCAGGGCAGACCAAAGTGAAGAACATGAATAGTAATTAAAAACAAAATAAAACAGAGAAACGAGGCAAGACAGGGTCAGTTATTTCTCAGGTCCCTGGGAGTATTGTTTAAATGGGTATATTTGGCTCCCTTACCTATATGATAAGGGATATTAGGGGAGGATGGAATGAAAGAGAAAACCTGGAGCTTCCCAGGGTTCACTCCAAACTTGGTAAACCCAATGCAATAACATGTGTCTGGGAAAAAAATAATGCAAATTATCAAAGACTTGAGGGATGCCAATCAGGTTCCCATTTAGCTCATCGTTTTTTAAAATTCAGAAGACATATAGGTCCTAGAGAATGACAACACATTTTTATTAATTAAACAATACCAATTAAGTAGTTATGTGAAAGTCATAGTTTTCTGGGATATATACACCTAAAAACACAAAGACACCATAATATAAAAATAAGGAATTTGTGTAAAAAGGCAATAAGTGCAATGGAAAAATAAGATGTGGGTGAGATAATAAGGATTAAGGAGAGTCAACTGTTGGAATTTGGGGGAAAGATTGGTTTGCATTTTTTTAAAGGATGGATATATTACATAATTATGTTTAAAAGGTTTTTTCACAATATAAAATTGATATAAAATCTTTATAGAACATTTAGAATGCATATAAAAAGGAGAAATAAAAATAAAATTACCACCAGTTCAGATATCCAAAAACAAACTTCCTGTTTTCTTCTTTTTTTCCTTATTTTTTTTTTGCTTGTTTTATATTAGAAGATATGATTTATAGTCCACTTTTTATAAACCTTCTGCAAATATATTTTATTGGACTTTTAAAAAATTAATTTATTTGGCTGCACTGGGTCTTAGTTGTGGCACACAGGCTTTTTAATGTTACAGGTATAATGTTTTACCATGAGATATTTCTTTTCTCATAAAACATGTTATAATGTAATAACCAAAAATTTCATTTAAAGTCTCCTTCTCCACTTTCTTCAGTGGTCCTAAGTTGTATGAGCTGTTTGTATATTTTGAATATTAACCCCTTGTCAGTCACATCATTTGCAAATATTTCCTTCCATTCCATAGGTTGTCATTTTGTTTCATTGATGGGTTCCTTTGCTGTTCAAAAGCTTTTAAGTTTGATTAGGTCCATTTGTTTATTTTTGCTTTTATTTCTTTTGCCTTGGGAAACTGAGAAAATATTGCTTCAATTTATGTCAGAGACTGTTTTGTCTGTGTCATCTTCTAGGAGTTTTATGGTGTTATGTCTTATATTTAGGTCTTTAAACCATTTTGAGTTTATTTTTGTATATGGCGTGAGGGAGTGTTCTAATTTCATTGATTTACATGAGGCTGTCCAGCTTTCCCAACACCACTTGCTTAAGAGACAGTCTTTTCTCCATTGTAGATTCTTGCCTCCTTTTAGATTAATTGACCGTAGGTATGTGGGTTTCTTTCTGGGCTCTGTGTTCTGTTCCATTGATCTATATATATGTTTTTGTGCCAATACCATGCTGTTTTGATTACTGTAGCTTTGTAGTATTGTCTGAACTCTGGGAGGTTTATGCCTCCATATTTGTTCTTTTTCCTCAGGATTGCTTTGGCAATTCTGGGTCTTTTCTGGCTCAGTATACATTCTAGTATTGTTTGTTCTAGTTCTGTAAAAAAATGTCATGGGTATTTTGATAAGGATCACATTAAATCTGTAGATTACCTTGGGTAGTATGACCATTTTAAGGTGGGTAGGGATAAATTAGGAGTATCAGAATAACAGATACAAACTACTATACATAAAATAGATAAGCAACAAATATTTATTGTATAGCACAGAGAACTATATTCAATATCTTGTAATAAGCTATAATGGGAAACATTCTGAAAAAAGAATCTATATCTATACCTGAATCACTTTGCCATACACCTGAAACTAACACAATATTGTAAATCAATGGTACTTCAATAAAAAATATTTTTAAAAAGAGGAACTGCAAAAGGAAACTAAAAATGAGTATAGCTATCAGGATTTGTAGAAGAAGAAAAGTTTTTTAAGCTGGAAAAAATAATACTTTTTTTTTTTGGTGAGGGAGGTAATTATGTAGAGCGGAACAAAAAGGAATTGTAGGAAATATTGGGATAATGTTGTTGAGTTGGCAAAACAAATAAGATCTGATTTAAAAGTGAAATGATTAAGGTCTGAAGAGACATCTCACCGAAGAAGATAAATGGATGACAAATAAGCATATGAAAAGATAACAGTATGAGATACCACTACATACCTACTAGAATGGCTAAAATTCAACACACTAACAAAGCGAATTCTTGTGAGGATATTGAACAATTCATTCTTTGCTGGTGGGACCACCAAATGGTATATCCACTTTGAAAGACAGTTTGGCAAATTCTACAGAGCTAAACATAGGCTTCCATAAGATCCAGCGATCTTACTTCTAGATTTTTACCCAAATGAGGTGAAAACTTCTGTACACACAAAAACCTGCACATGAATGTTTACAGCAGCTTTATTCATAACTGCCAAAACTTGGAAGGAAACATGATACTGTAATGGTACATATAGGCCTGTGCATTCGTCAAAACCCATAAAACTGTACAACACAAAGAGTGAACTCTAATGTAAACCATGAACTTTAGTTAATAATAGTACATTGAGGTTGTTTCATCAGTTATAATAAATGAACCAGTGTAGTGCAAGATGTTAATAATAGGAGAAACTGTGGGGAGGTGGTGAGTATATATACTAATTCTTTGGAACTTCTGAGTATTCTTTCTGTAAATTTAAAACTGCTCAAAAAATTACTATTCAAGGATGAAAAAATAAACATAGAATTATAAAAATATTAAATAGAAAAGGAGGGATTATCTTCTGATACAAGCAGAGATCTCTGGTAAGAGTTGGGAAATCGCATTCAGGTGCAGATGCTGATAAATGAGATATGAGGATGAGAGATAGTGGAAATTATGTTTTGATTGGTTCAAATTTTTCAGTAAAATCAGTAGAAAGTTTTAATCTCAGAGTGGGAATATTTAAGTATTAGAACTTTGAGATAAGAAAAGAATATATGAAATAATCTCCTAAGAGTAGAAAAATCAATGCATAAGGCAAGTATAGGATAAATACAATGCAATTAAGGGCCCAGTTGACATCTGTGGTTTTAATTTTAAAGCAAGAGCAGTCAATGTGGTTTTGTATGAGGTTTTTCTTTCCTCCAAGCTTACTGAGATGTATGCTGCATTTATAGACTAGACAGACTTTGGATTTAACCAGAGTTGTGGTTTTGCAAGCAAATATGATAAAACTGTGAGAGGGTAAGGAAGAAGAAAGTGTATGAAAGAGTAATTTTTATGAATTACCATGCGTATTAGCTTGCTAGAGCTGCTGTAACCAAATAGCACAGACTGAGTGGCTTAAACAACAGAAATTTATTTTTTCACTGTCTGGATGCCAGAAGTCCAAGATCAAGGTATAGTCAAGTTCTGTTTCTCTTGAGGCCTCTCTCACGGTTCAGTCAAGCTCTTTGCCACTTTATTACAAGTTGATCTTCCTCCGGTTTCCAAAAACATGTTCTGCATTTCCATCTGAGATTTAACCAGAATCACCTTTAATTTCCATATTTCTACTAACAGTCTCTTCAAAGCAATCTAGACTTTTTTCTGACATGCAACTCAAAACTCTTCCAGCCTCTACCTCTTACCCAGCTCCAAAGTGACTTCCACGTTTTTCGGGATTTGTTACTGCAGTGCCCCACTTCTCGATACCAAAATCTATATTAGTTTGTTGGGTTGCCATAACACAGTACCACAGACGAGATGGCTTAGACAGTAGAAATTTATTTTCTCATAGTTCTGGAGGCTAGAAATTCAAGATCAAGGTGTTGGTAAATTTGGTTTCTCCTGAGGCCTCTCTCCTTGACTTGCAGATGGCCCACCTTTTTGCTGTGTCCTCATAGAGTCTTTCCTCTGTGCATATACATCCCTGGGGTCATTTGTGTACGTCGAAATTTCCTCATAAGGACAACAGTCAAACTGGATTAAGGCCCACACATATGATCTCATTTAATCTTAATTACCTCTTAAAAGGCCCTATCTTCCAATACAGTCACATTCTGGGATACTGGAAGTTAGGCCTTCAGCATATGGATTTTAGGGGCCCACAATTCAGCCCATAATGCCATATAATTTAAGCTTGGGAAGAAGGGGGAAAAGGCCATTCAACAGAAGATAGACAGTGAAAAAATAATAGAATCCATGGATTGGAGTTCATCTTAATGTCAAAGGATTGGTACTCAGAGTTTGGATACTTGGAGATGAGATCATGGAGTATTTGCAGTTCTTGATAATGGCATGGTCTAAATATTTCTGCGGAAATGGGCAGCTGACATACAGAGAAATACCAGATCAGTGGGGAAAAGAAGCTCAAGGGCCTGAAAGGCCAAAGCCATTGGAAGGACCATGTAGGTGTACTTTTTTTTTTTCATGTAGGTGTATTTTGAAATAACAAAGAATTTAAGCATAACTCATGTAGATTATAGTGTTGGTGAGAAGGGTATAAAATCACTGAGAAATCAGGACTAACATCTTAGGGATATATGTATGACAACAATCAAGTGTATTTGATGATCCAATTTGATGACATGATATTCAAAACTGGAGGATTTGGGGATAAAGAAGGGAGAATTATATGAACACAGCAATGAACTACAGACCTTTGGAGGCTGGAGAAGTACACAGATACTCCTGCAGAAAAATCAGAGTCCTCAGGGAAGAATTAGGTTTCCTTTAGGGCAAGAAAGTATAGAGAATATCTAAAACAGAGTTTGATGATGATGTATCATTAATTTTTAGTGTTTTAGGAGTTGGGAAAGGGTGAAATAATGGGGCTGAATAGGGTTCTACTTGAAGTGTTTCAGAAATTAAAGAGGGTTTGAAGGGTTTCAGGAATCGGGGATGAATGGCTCAATAAAGGGCCATATGGACATTAGTGTGAAAAGGTGAGAGAGGACTTAGAATTCTGGGCCCTGCTGTGATGACTAACGTAACAGATTAAAGGTCCTATGTAAATTTTTTTAAGCTTTTTTAAAAAATACATTTATTTATTTTTGGCTGAGTTGGGTCTTCGTTGCTGCGCACGGGCTTTCTCTAGTTGCGGCGAGTGGGGGCCACTCTTCATTGCAGTGTGCGGGCTTCTCATTGCAATGGTTTCTCTTGCTGCGGAGCACGGGCTCTAAGCGCAAGGGCTCAGGAGTTGCAGCACGCGGACTCTAGAGCTCAGGCTCAGTAGTTGTGGTGCACGTGCTTAGTTGCCCCACAGCATGTGGGATCTTCGCGGACAGGAATCAAACCCATGTCCCCTGCATTGGAAGGTGGATTCTTAACCACTGTGCCACCAGGGAAGTCCCAGGTCCTATTTAAATTAATCTTGATAGGTTCAAGGCTGATTGTGGTGGTAAGGCTGTACATAGAAGAGGTGATTTCTATCACTCTCCCTAGGCATGTGTTAATAGTGGCAGAGGTGTCTGGGAAAGTGCAATCTTAATCCTTGTGCCCAAACTTGATACTGGAGATAGAGGTTTTAGGGGAAGATTGTCTTATTCCCAGTATGGGCTTCATGTTGTTTAGTTGGTTCCCACTGCTGTTCTATATGACATCCCTTTATTATAGCTAATTGACAGCACATGCCGCCAGATATACAGCTATTTATCTGGAAAATGTTTGTTTCTTTATTACAAAAACACAGAATAGCAAAAACAGAGGTTGTCCTGCCCTGGTCAGGATAGAAGTATACTTTCTCTTGTTTAAGAGGTTTACTAACTTCTCTGATTTAAGGCTGCAATTTAGTCTAGAGATAAGCTGATTATTTTTGCTCTACTAAAAGTTAAGTGCCCCAAGACATACTGATAGATATGGCAGATTCAAATCTGAGACCCTTTAGAGATATGCTGACACGCATATCTGAAGGGCAAATCTTGGGCTCTTTAAATGCTTTGATTAAAAAGATCCATGTAAAGGACAAGTTGTTATTCCTTATATCCACTACCACTCAGAAAGAGGCATGACTTATGGTGGATTTTCTATGAATTTTGCATGCAAAATATAACATGTTTGTGACCTTTTTACTAAGTGACTTCAAAGTCTGCCTGTTTCCAGTTGGGTCCTTGGTAAAGAAGGTTTTACAAGCTGTTCAGACTGCATTGCAAGAATCCCTGTTTTTTGACATTTTCAGGTCGGGAAGGTCTGTGAAACCTATGGCATATTTTGATAGGGGAAATACAGGAGGAACATGAGGGTTTTAGGACACACAATTATATATTATTTCAGTAAATGACTTTTTTCTTTTGAGAAACAACTCTTAGTTTGCTGGAGGTTCCTATGCAAATTGAATGCCTAACTATAAAGCAATAACTGATGGTAAAATCTAAGGTGCCTATCATATGTGTTCTGTGATTTTCTGAACCCTAAGTGCCGTATATGAAAAACACTCCATCTTCAAGTGAAAGTTATATTTACATGTCTCTCTCTATCTCTCTATAAGAGACTAGGAATGATCAGATTCTAAAATCATCCCTTGATGTTATATTATGTTATACATTGATTTATTCTGTCTCTTTCACACTATAAAGGAAGCTTCATGAGAGCAAGGATGCTATCTTGTTTGCAGCATATTGTATCACCAATAATTAGAAAAATATTGACATATATTTTACATTAAAATATATATATATTTATATCTTTCTTTCTGTCAGTCATCTTTCTATCATCACTCTTATCAGCTATCATCTATATTGTTGAAAGACTGAGTGAAAGGGGATTACATAAAGCTAATATTCTGGATCTATGTAGCCTGCATTTACCCAATTACACGTTACTTTCCCTGCAAATCTCGTCTCTAAATCCCTGTTGCTCTTTGTATTTGGTAATAGCTTCAACAGTCATTCTGTCCTATATTCTGCTGAATATGTTAATGAAGGGGGAACTCTGGGAGAGAATAATTAAAAAAAAAAAAAAAAGTGACTAGCTCTTTCTCCAGAGGGAGCATTTCCAACATCCTCAAGAATCAAATAAAGAGAATTCAACTCCTTATAATAGTCTATGTAAATGTTTTCACCTTTCTCTCATCATTATTTAACATGAATGGTTTTATCTGGAACTTCTAATATACTAATATTGTACAGTACAATTAATATTCAGTTTTAAAAATTTCACTCTTCATGAAATTGCCTTAGTTTGCAATTACATGGCTTGTGTAATTAATTAAGCAGCCACTTTTGAATCCATATCATATTATTTGACTTTATAACCTCTGATAATGATGATTCTGTTACCTACCATGAAAAATCTTTTGTATAGGCCTAATTTTACCTTTACTGAAATTTACTGTTACCCTTCATTATTGTATTGTAATATACTGCAAGAACAAGCAGAAGATCAATTTTCATTATATTTTTTGGTAACAAGGATAAAGCCTTTCCATGTTTTCAAACAACATAATCAAAGAGTCCTAGACAACATTTTTAACAGAGATAAAAAACTGCCATGATGGAATATATCATATTCAAAGAGCTCCCAGAATTTTCTTTCACTGTTCTGAAATACTGGCCTTATTAGATTTTCTGAGCCCCAGTGAATTCTTGCAAACATAGAGTGTCTTCCCGGGCGATTCACATCCATCTAACAAAATCTAAAGTCAAATTGAGTTCACAAGGAATCTTATCACATGGGTTGCATTATTCTTGTGGTGTTTCTGTGAGCACACCTGTAGTAAATTAGAATAACAACATTAATAATATCAAATAGCATCTTTGTGAGCCTACTATGTACCAGATGCTGTTAAACATTTTATATTTATCATTTTATTATAATACCTACTATGAAATAAGTATTAGTATTGTCTGTATCACCTAAGGAAGGAAGTTCAGGAGCCAATGATTATATAACCAAGTCATTTAAATAGCATTAAAATTCAGAAGTGACTCTGTGTCACTTCTGACACAGAAGTGAATGAGAATGCTCCACACACATTCCTTAAACAATGAGGACAAATGCAGATAATGTCCTCATAGAATCTGTTATAAAGAGAGCCATTTGAAAATGAAACAAACGGAGAAACAAACCTATATCTGGTTTGAACTGAGAGATAAGGAATAAGATCTCGATTTTAAAAACCAATCTTCCTAGCAGTTACTGTAAATTGTTTTATAATTTTAGGACTCAAAATAGTAATTATTAAGCCTCTAATATAGTAACACTTTCCATTTTACCAACACAAGCCCTTGGCTGTATGTGTATTTTAATTGAAAACTCTACTTTTGAAATCCTAGACTCTAATATTAAACTTGACAATTAACATATCTTTTCATCCTCTTACTCATTGACTCATCGTATTTTCAAAGACATTTTGACATTCAGTCTCTTTAGCTTGTTTTAACCACTTGCTATTTGAGTGGTCTTGGGCTACTTACTTAATCCTTTGAACTTCAGCTATTTCATCTGTAAAATGAGTTAATAATGACATCAACTTTATATGTTTGTTATAAGGATTCAATAAGAACAGTAAGAACAGTTCCTGACACACAGTGATCACTAAATACTTCTTAGCTATTCACATTAATTGTACTATTCATATCATCATTGCTGTTCTATTATTGTTTTGTCTATTTTTCAAATTTGTCCTTTCCTCGTTTCTCTTCCTTCCTTCCTTCCTTCACTAAAGTTCTTCAGTGTTTATATGCACTTTTTCCTGTATGTTCAACTGCTCTGTTCCTGGACACTTGCAGCAGCTTTACCTTCTCCTGGACCCTTGCAGCAAAATTCCAATAATAAATGAATCCCATAATCATATTCTTTGTTTCTATACCCATGCTTCTGAGAGCTTCTGAAGAAAAATCAGAAACAGAAACTGCTAGAGTCATTAGAAATTCATGGTTCCCAATGTCAGCTACCAGTTCAACACTTTTTGGCAATTCTATTGTAGGTCACTAGTCAGCACCTTATTATTCCCTTTGGTAGCTATTAAAAGTCTTCACTGTGCTCCTCAAGTCTCCTTTACCGCCTTTTTTTCTCCCATTCTCCAGAGATATTCTTGTTTCTTACTTTACAGTATGAAATAAAAACAATTAATGTCAACTTCCTAAATTTCCTAACATCTGCTATTTACAAATTCATCTGCACTTGATCTCACGGATATTTCCTCTTTTCTCAGAGACGGAGGAAAATGTGCCCCTCTACCTATTGAAGTGTAGGTCATCCACGTGGTTTTATTTTTCCTGGCCTCTCCTGTCCCTTCTGGAAAGCTACTTTATCACCCTTGTTCGATTCTTTTCCTTGAAATAAACAGACCCCAATGTATTCCATTAAGACAAAAAGAAAAGAAAAAACCTTCAGCTATTTCTCCTTCAAGCTCTCCCTCCTTCCTGCTACAACCAAACTCTCACCAAATGAAGTCTGTGCTAATTGTCTTCATTTTCTCAGGATCTATCTACACTTCAGTCCTTAACCATTCTGATTTTTACTTACCCATTCGCCGAATCTACTTTGGTAAATGAGTTTACTGAAGCATTATTTATAGTGGTGACACACCTGTGATAAGGATCATGGTATTTATAGATCTGTATAATATTGATAATATATATCCATTTATCCTGGGCCTTGACTTCCTGAAGTCATTCAAATTCATCTTGGGAGACAAAATGAACAGTCTGTGGAGCAAAAACATAGGGTGCTGTATTCTTCAGCCTGTCTCTTTTCACCGCACAGAATCTCAGGGATACCCAGGAATGGTATAATGCTCTCAATCTCAATCCAGTGTGGCTCATGGGGATTTCAGATGTTGCTTTGGTAAACTGGTATTTTTTTTCTTCAGATTATAGACACACTTCAAAATTGTATACATTAGGCAAACTTTCTGTAGTGTGGTCCCCTTTGGCTCATCCATTGCATGTCATTATAGAACCGTATAATGTAGTGGCTGTCAGGCTCCTGGCATTGTGCAGAACCCTGTTAATTGCTATTGCAGCAGAGAAGGGCCATAGGTAGAGAGAGTAGGGCTGTGTGATTATCTTTTCAATAAACTCTAGAAGCACCACCTTCAACCAGAGCTATTCCACCTTAAAATATATTCCAAATATATTTAGCCCCTCCATAATTTTTGTTTGTAGAAAGGTTTCTACAGCCAAATCTAATGAATTGCACTGGGGCTTTGGTATGTGACACACCTGGATTTAGTTTTATCTCTTCCGCTTTGTAGCGATGAAAACTCAGCCAAATTATTTTTTGAAACTATTTCCTTATCCATAAGAAAGAGGTTATCATTTCAGATGTCAAGGCTGTAAGACATAGACCTAAAAATCACTTTTATTTACAAACTTATAAGGTAAATACCATTATTATCTTCATTTTATAAATAAATTCTGGCTTTGAGATATGATGTAAATGCTGAAGATGACTCAACTGGTCACATATAGAACTGAACCAAGATCAGTCTGATTCCAAAGTCCATACCCTGAATCTAGATGTGGTACTTGGTACTTTACTTAATACAGAGAGTGCTGGGAAATAGTGGGCCTTATAAAATGTGTAACCTAATTGATTTTTTTAACATGTTTATTGGAGTATAATTGCTTTACAATGTTGTGTTAGTTTCCGCTGTATTACAAAGTGAATCAGCTATATGTATACATATATCCCCATATCCCCTCCCTCTTGCACCTCCCTCCCACCCTCCCTTTCCCACCCCTCTAGGTGGTCACAGAGCACCGAGCTGATCTCCCTGTGCTATGCACCTGCTTCCCACTAGCTATCTATTTTACATTTGGTAGTGTATATATGTCAGTACTACTCTCTCACTTCGTCCCAGCTTACCCTTCCCCCTGCCTGTGTCCAAAAGTCCATTCTCTATGTCTGCATCTCTATTCCTGTCCTGCCCCTAGGTTCATCAGAACCATTTTTTTTTAGATTCCATAGATAAGTGTTGCATACGGTATTTGTTTTTCTCTTTCTGACGTACTTCACTCAGTATGACAGACTCTAGGTCCATCCATCTCACTACAAATAACTCAATTTCATTTCCTTTTATGGCTGAGTAATATTCCATTGTATACATCTGCCACATCTTCTTTATCCATTTATCTGTTGATGGACACTTAGGTTGCTTCCATGTCCTGGCTATTATAAATAGTGCTGCAATGAACATTCTGGTACATGACTTTCTGAATTATGGTCTTCTTAGGATATATGTCCAGTAGGGGGATTTCTAGGTCATATGGTAGTTCTATTTTTAGTTTTATTTGATTTTATTTAAAATTTTATTTAAAAACAGTTCCACAAAAGAAACAGTAAAACATATAAGATATAGTGCTCTCTCTGAACAGGATGATTAGTACTTTAAGAAATAGTGTAAACAGAACACTGATTTTCTGCCAGAAGTTTGAGAATCTAATTGATGAAGCTGCCCTTTAATGTCTGTAGCTATAAATGCTTCAGTTAGCTATAAATGCTTCAGTTACCCATCATATTGTAATCTAGTGTGAACTAATTTTCTGGTCCAGAACGTTTGTTTTGAAAAAAATTCCAAGAAACAGACCACCTGCTAGTAAACAAATGTCAAAACACAAGTAGCTGGAGTTGTTTGCATCCTTACAGACTTCTACTCTGAATGTTATTCTCGTGGGTAAGAGTGGTGTCTTTATAACAGGAAAAAAAAAAGAAAAGAAGACGACACTTTGCCTTATGTTTAGAAGACAAAAATATAGTTCCGCATATACAGTATTGAACATTGCAGGAGGATAAAAAGAAAAATCTTTTTTGCTAATACTATGGACATTAAATTGCATTTCTTTTTGAAAACCATAAGACAAAATGATAAAGATGGAGAATATAGAATACCAAATAGCAATGATCAATATAACACTACAAAAATTATGTTGATTGTCAATTGCAGATAAATATACTGTGATTTCTGATACTAGCACCTTTCCTACGAGATTGTATATTTTTATTTAAAGTCTCTTTAATTAGGTGTATATGCCTGTGTGAGTGTGTGTTTACTGCTATAATTTTAGGTTGAAATGCCGCCTCAAAGTGTTACAGGGTGTCACACCAAGAGAGGAAGCACTGAGTGTTCTGTATATGTTTGAGGGTTTAGAGTGTTAGAAATTTTAATTTGAAGATGTTAAGAATAATCAATCAATTACTAAGAGCTATGTCCCTCCTCCTATAATCAGGGTGGTATTGCCAGTGGAAAGAATGATCAATTAGATGCGTTGGTGCCATTTAAGTACAGATGTTTCGATTTTAACTCTGGAATTCTAAAAATTAAGGAACGTATTTAAACATAAGCACAAACACACACCTGGGGTAAATATAGCATAGTAGTTCCAATTTGAAATAAACATTTTCATAGCCTTATTTCATATTTCATAGCCTTATAATAAACATTTTCATTCTCCTTATTCTGGGAAAGGAATTCAACATCTCTGTAACTTAGTTTTCTTGCCTGTAAAATGGAAGTACAAATATGGTTGTTTTACACATTAATTAATGACAAGTTCTTAGAAGAGATCATGGGACTGTTTACTAACAATACTGCTATAAGATTATCTGATTTTGTTGTTCAGTCCTGCTACTATTTTATATCTTTCATTTATTTTTTTCCACATCCACTGGGATGACTATAATTTAAAAAAATTTTTATTTTATATTGGAGCATAGTTGATTAACAATGTGTTAGTTTCATGTGTACAGCAAAGTGATTTAGTTATACATATACATGTATCTATTTTTCAAATTCTTTTCTCATTTAGGTTATTACAGAAAATTGAGCAGCATTCCCTGTACTATATAGTAGGTCCTTGGTGGTTATCTTTTTTAAATATAGCAGTGTGTACATGTCAATCCCAAACTCTCAATCTATCCCTCTCCCCTACCCTTCCCCCTATAAGTTCATTCTCTAAGTCTGTGAGTCTGTTTCTACTTTGTAAATAAGTTCATTTGTATCATTTTTTGTTAGATTCCTCATATAAGTGATATCATATTTCTCTATGTCTGACTTACTGCACTTAGTGTGATAATCTCTAAGTTCATCCATGTTGCTGCAAATGGCATTATTTCATTCTTTTTAATGGCTGAGTAATATTCCATTGTATATATGTATATATCTTCTTTAGCCATTCATCTTTCAGTGGACACTTAGGTTGCTTCCATGTGCTGGCTATTGTAAATAGTGCTGCAGTGAACATTGGGGCACACCTACCCTTTCAAACCATGTTTTTCTCTGCATATATGACCAGGAGTGGGATTGCTGGATCGTATGGTTTAATTTCTATTCGTATTTTACCCTTTCACGTGTAGTGCTACATACCAATGCAAGAGAAAAATGGCATCTCTAGTAAACAATATTATATTTCTGTCTATTTTTTATTTTATCAGCATTTAATATGTTGCATTACAATGTTCTAGGCTTCCTTTCTCTGAAATTCACTATCCACAGAAATACATATGTTGTTCTTCCTTCTTTCCAGATTATTTTCAAGGCTGTTTTAGTATTGGTTGCATATTCCCTAAAATACATGTAATGTTACTGGAACAGTAAGTTTTGATCATGCTTAATCTATAAAGAAAGCTTTATGTATTTACTGGTCTATTTACAGATGATTATTTGAGTTAAAAATATATCACATAACTGGGATTATGTTTTTTAAAATTTCCCACAAAATTTAAAGTAAAATAATAATGAGGATTTAATGTAATTAAAACATTATTTAATTTGTATTTACTATTTAGATCCCACAGTAGGCTAAGAAACAGCTCATTTTGGTTTCCCTTTAGAGGTTTCTGTGCTTTTGGTGACTTATAAAAGTAGAAATATTAACCTGTCCTTAAGGTATGAGTTGTTGCTAAAATGTCCATAGGTGAAATTTTGAAACGTGGCAATAGAAATCAAAAGGATAGACTATGTACTCATGTAATAGCAAACGGTGTAACAGACATATTTATTAAAATAAGGGAAACTGTCTAACATCAAATATGATATAAAGGATCAATTCCCTAATCTACAGATTTGCAATAGGAAATACTTAATGAGTTTTGCTGTAATGTGTTTTACTTATTTTATTCACTGACAAAATAATATACTGATTCAAAACAGTACAACTTTGGAATAGACTACGTTAAATTGTTGATTCCTTTATTGTGTGAATATTTAGACTAGTGGGAATAATGTCCATCATATTGATATATATTACACACGGATGGCTTGGTGGTTAGCAAACATCTCTGCTTTGTTTTGGCATTCCATCACCTTCAAGAGCTATTTATTGACTCATATATTCAACTACTATAAACATAATGCCTTATTTAGAAAATGTATTGTGACAGAAAAAAAATGAGAGCACTAGTCAAAGAGGGATTTACTGCTTGCAAGAGCTTTATAGTATAATTCAGTGTATAAACACATTGACATATCTATATTAAAGAAAGAAATGTTGGGGACTTGCTTTTTATTTATTATACCATAAATTATATAATAGATTTAAGCATGTGTCCTTATGTCTTCAATCAATATATAAATTATGTCACCTACCAAAAGATTTTATTCTCATACATATCTATATGACATCTCTTTATCCTATGGTGAAAATATCCAAGAGAAGTTAGAGATCATTTTAACATCATGAGGGATCTTTGTTATTTGTTTGAAAAATTAAGGATGTTGTTATTTTAGTGCTTTTTAAAAATATTTCATTATTAAAAGTTTTAGCCATTCTCATATATATAAGGGTGTACAATGAGAAAGAGAGTTTTAATTGAGACATTTCTAGGCCTTATATTTGGTAGGAGTCCTCTGAGCGCATCTGTTCGTTCCCTTGAATGTCCCATGACAGCCAGATGGTGAAGGTGAAGCTGAGCCTTGGCATCCTCTGATCAACAGAGAATCAGACTTAGTGACAACAGCAGACCAGCTTCAACCAAAGGAGGCTCTTCCAGGCTAACAGGGTCTACACAAATAAGATTTTGTAATTTGCTCTAAACAACAGATTGATTTCTACTTGTGAACAAGTAGTACTATGAGGATATTATTCCTTCTGACTGATATATGACACTTCTGTCATTTAATTATCACATCTGCTTTTTAGTCATCAGGGAAGAAAGTAATTAATAACAGCTGTTGTAAACAGTCCATATCTGATCTTTGGTTCAACAAGATCTTGTTTTGTTTTGTTTTAAGTTCTGGAAAAGTGGCAAATACGGAGCACCTAATTTCTTGTCCTACAGTTTCACCTTAAAGATGCATCGTAGCCTGACTTGCATGCTATATTTTTGGGGTAGTGTTTTTCACAATAAAACCTATGAAAAACTGGTGTATTCTGAAAGTCTATCAGGTGTCAAACAGTTTTAAGGTGAAAAGGGAGTTAAGCAATGACACATTTATGTGACAGATATGAAATATATGATTAATTATTATTAAATATTTAGCATTCACTTTATATTTTTCATGCTTTTATCATCCCACTTGTCACAACCAGGTTCTTCTTGATATTAAAAGAAAAAATTAACTATTTAAATGTAAACTTCCAGAAAAATTTTTAACTATTTTCCCTACTTAAATTTAAACTTCCAGAAAAGTTGCAAAAGTAATACAGAACTCTCATATACCTTTCACCTAGCAGCACAAGAATTTTGATGCTTTGTAAACATGTTAAATATGTTATACAGATATATTAATTTATTCAGGTCATGTTTAGTTAATAGAATACAGTGTGTTTTGTTAATGCATTCTCATACAATTTCCATGGACTTTTCTTGTGTGTCAATATTGCTTTGCATAATTTATCTCTAAGATACAGAGAATGACCATTGCCTCCAAACTGAATAATTGAAATATAAAATTAATGAAAAAATAGTAACAAAAAATCTGTGGGTAAGAACTTAATAAGTGCTCATAATAAACATATGTCGTGTTGATATAGAATGTGAATTCTACTGGTAAAGAGAAGTGTAGCAGACACTTTCAGTGCTCAGCCAATTACCCTCAGATCCACATACCATTTCAGTGTCCCTCAGCCTGATTTCTGGTGGTCAACACATACATCATGGTCATTGTCACCCTTGGGTTGCTAGCATATGCTTTGCCTGTGAGCATACGTGATTAGAATTGGCTAAGATTTAATGTCTCTTTGGAGGCAGTCTTTACCCAATGAATTACTGATGGATATAAAACTATAATTATTGCAGCTCCCTTGCCTGAGGATAATTTTGAAGCAGGTATTTTGTACTATTTCCAAGATTTTCTCTAAGAGTTTAAACTTCAGTCACTCACTGTAAAGTTGGCTCAGTAACTCTCCCCATACTGGCTGCCCAAAGTTTTTTTTTTTTTTTTAATCATTTCTCCTGTCTTCTTCCAGTGTTCCCTCCACCTCATGTACATAATCCTTCTCTCAGGGTCTGTTTCTTGCGTGAGGAGAAGGGGATCAATTAAGATAATAAAGATAATAAAAGGTAATTATTATTTTAAATCTGTGATTCAGACCTATGGCATTATCTGCAAAGTTAAAACAGTTGACTTTCTAGATTTCGTTGCGATATGCACATCTCTTTTCTAAACAATGGATATTTCAGTGAGAATCCTCTTTAATTTGTATGAGTTTACTGTTTCTTAAATACCAAATTTTTTCAAATAAGATTACAAAATATTGAATCCTAATGACTTATGGCTGTTGATATTTTCCAGTTTAGTAGAAATAAACAGAAAAGATTTTGATGGGTATGAAATTGAAATAGAGTTCAAGCTATTTGTCACCTAACCAGACATCCATCGATGAGTTTACAGTAAATATAGTGCCTGCCAATGATATGAAACAACTACTAATTTTTAACATATCATATTTTTGTGATTTAAAAACTGTGATGAATCTTTCTCTTTATAAATTTACTTAAAATGTTTTTCCACCTGTGAACTTATGCTCATTAAATGGATGTCAGGTGCCGAAACTATTGAGCAAAATAGGATTAGTGTGCCAGTGCAATGTTTTCAACTGTAATTGTCAAATAATGAAAAAAACAGCTATGGCTGTTTGGTAATTTATAAACCTTCAAGTTGGTGGGAGTGATAGTAATGAGTTATAATAAGGATTATGAAAAAAGCATTTGCATGTGTCTTTATTAAGCCCATTTATCAATCCTCTAATTTCTTTCTCTTTTGGGGGGGATCAATTTGGAGAAGAAATGCAGTTCTTGGGGAAGTTCATCACCAACAAAACCTCAACATTTAGGGTAGAGGGATTTTCTATCCACTGTAGCTAAGGAATATGAGATCTTTAAATGTAGTTGTCACTCCCTTCATAATCTCAATACACATATTTTTTAGAGTTAAAATGTAACATTTGGTATAAAAGAAAGTATGAACTGGTTATGCATCTCTGTAACTACCTTATCTATAGTCTATATCCCTTTTTTATCATTCAATATATGAGAATTAGACTCTTATTTTCCATATTAGCACAGAAAAACTTTCCCTTCCTTGACTTCTCACAATAGCCCAGGCCCTTCAGAATTACTTATAAATAGATTTAACTTACGTAAAATAAATAAAAAGATTCCATATTTCCTGGCCACTGTATAATCAAACTGTCAATAGGCATAATGGACTTAACACCTATCTGATTAGAATATGTTCTTACGTATCGTCAAAGATGGAAAGAAGGATTTTATAAAGTTTATTTTTCACATTCTTTAAACATTCTGTCTATGTAAACAGGATGTATTCTTAGTAGTTGATAAATGAGGTTTTTAAAATTCTACTGTCATACTCTCCTGAATGGCTATTGCTTAATTTATGGTAACCTGCCATTCCTTATCTAACAGCTTTGCATTCAGTGTTTCACTTACTGGACTCCATTTAGCTCAGGAAATTTATGTTTCACATTATCATGGTCTTTGTTTCCCTGGTAAAATCAGCATCAAGATATCATAAAAGAGAGGGGGAAGAAACAAAATTCAAAGGGAAAATGTACTTGCAGTCCTAAAAGAGATTACTGGTTTTGTTTTCCATCCCATAATAAATAAAATGGCCAATATTTTCTTAACTTTGGAGGTGACCTTAGTATACTTTAAATAATGAAAGGGAAATGATGTACGATGATGCATTTTTTGCTATTACATTTAGACATGTATAAATGATGTGCAGAATTTCTATAATGCATCAATTTACCCATGTTATCTAAAAGTACAGTACCTTTCTCTTTTTGGCAAACTGTGTACTTCTGTCTTATAAAAATTATCTTAAGCCATACTCAGGACAGTTCCTTAACTTACGTTGAAATGTAAGTACAATGTGAAAAATGTGTATTTAATTGTATCTAATTAAGTAAAACTTCAGATATATAGCTATGCTTCATATAAATATTTAATAAACATGTAGGAAAAAACCAAGCTTCTATCCATATGAGATGTTTTCCATAAATTGATTGCTATCCACATGCGAATTGCATTTTCATATCATTCATATTACTCATTCTTAGCAGTTCCCTTCAAAAATTTACTTCAAGGATGGCTCGTTAGTGAAGTTTAAGCCAAAGATCTTAAAAGTCCAGATTATTTCTTATATTACTAGAACAATAATATATGCCAGTGTGTGTTACTGCAGTGCATATTACAGTGGGGTCTCATGATTTAAATTAGTCTTCAGTTAACATGACATACAGGCAGCTAGAAATAGTCATACCTACAACAATCAGACAGCTTTCCTCTGTTAGTGTATCGGATAAAAAGACTATAACATAGGAACATTATAGGGATAGTGAGGCTCACCAATCCAGAAGATGGAAAAGGGCTTAAGTGTTCTCACCACAAAGAAAGCAATGGTAATTATGTGATGTGATGGAGGTGTTAGCTAATAATATGGTGGAAATTATTTTGCAACATGTAAGTGTAACAACTCAACATGTTGTAATCAAACTTACATGACATGATATATCAATTATATCTCAATAAAGCTGGGAAAAAAGAATATAAAAAAGAGAAACCAAAGAATGCTGTAAGAATCAAGACTCAATATCATTATTGCTTATAGTCAGTAATGAGGGGCTAACTAAAATCTAATTCCACATCAGCAAAGTTGATTCAGCTGGCAGGATTAGAAATATGATAGTTGTGATTATCTCCTGCACATAGATTTAGGTTTGTTACTCACTTACACTAAGAATATGAGTTTGAGTTTTGAAGATGTGTTATTGCACTTTTGGAATGCCAGATCAATTTTTCCTGAAAAATAATTGTTTTATTCAATTCTTTGCTTTCTGTGTGCTGTGTTGCATATGTGACATTTTTGGTTGAAAGAAAATACCCAGAGTGAGAAAATTAGAAAATTTGATATACTTTTAAACACTGTCACCTAGTTTTAAGTTTGAATATAATTAATTGTAGTTTAAATAATTCTTAAGGTCTGTTGGTTAAGGTACCCCAGAAAAATGATTACTTGGTTTTCCAATTATATGAGTTTTATTATTCTTATCCATAATATTGGTTAGCTGATTCTTGCTATGTGAGAAAAACAAAGATCTTTGTACATATTATTCAAATAAGAATGACAGAGTTATTAATTTCTGCTTTTAGTTTTCCCCTGAGTAAACAGGTGTGGCATTTTAGATAACCCTGAGACAACTCTAAAATATCTGAATTAAACTTCTATCCATGTTTCATATTGGAATAATTTATAACATTATTTTTATGAGTTTTAGGGTTTTGTATTTTTAATAAAACATTTCAAACTGTGTACAGTGAATGTAAATCATAACAATATTGAATCATATTATAAATTGAAGAGTTGGCTTTAAAAATGGAATCACAAATATATGAATGCCCAACTTTTTTTTTTTTTAATTTGTATGGTACTTTATTCTTTTTTTTTTTAACATCTTTATTGGGGTATAATTGCTTTACAATGGTGTGTTAGTTTCTGCTTTATAACAAAGTGAATCAGTTATACATATACATATGTTCCCATATCTCTTCCCTCTTGCGTCTCCCTCCCTCCCACCTTCCCTATCCCATCCCTCTAGGTGGTCACAAAGCACCGAGCTGATCTCCCTGTGCTATGCGGCTGCTTCCCACTAGCTATCTACCTTACGTTTGGTAGTGTATATATGTCCATGCCTCTCTCTCGCTGTGTCACAGCTCACCCTTCCCCCTCCCCATATCCTCAAGTCCGTTCTCTAGTAGGTCTGTGTCTTTATGCCTGTCTTACCCCTAGGTTCTTCATGACATTTTTTTTTCTTAAATTCCACATATGTGTTAGCATACGGTATTTGTCTTTCTCTTTCTGACTTACTTCACTCTGTATGACAGACTCTAGGTCTATCCACCTCATTACAAATAGCTCAATTTCGTTTCTTTTTATGGCTGAGTAATATTCCATTGTATATATGTGCCACATCTTCTTTATCCATTCATCCGATGATGGACACTTAAGTTGTTTCCATCTCTGGGCTATTGTAAATACAGCTGCAATTAACATTTTGGTACATGACTCTTTTTGAATTTTGGTTTTCTCAGGGTATATGCCCAGTAGTGGGATTGCTGGGTCATATGGTAGTTCTATTTGTAGTTTTTTAAGGAACCTCCATACTGCTGTCCATATTGGCTGTACCAATTCACATTCCCACCAACAGTGCAAGAGTGTTCCCTTTTCTCCACACCCTCTCCAGCATTTATTGTTTGTAGATATTTTGATGATGGCCATTCTGACTGGTGTGAGATGATATCTCATTGTAGTTTTGATTTGCATTTCTCTAATGATTAGTGATGTTGAGCATTCTTTCATGTGCTTCTTGGCCATCGGCCATCTGTATGTCTTCTTTGGAGAAGTGTCTATTTAGGTCTTCTGCCCATTTTTGGATTGGGTTGTTTGTTTTTTTGATATTGAGCTGCATGAGCTGCTTGTAAATTTTGGAAATTAATCCTTTGTGAGTTGTTTCATTTGCAAATATTTTCTCCCATTCTGAGGGTTGTCTTTTGGTCTTGTTTATGGTTTCCTTTGCTGTGCAAAAGCTTTGAAGTTTCATTAGGTCCCATTTGTTTATTTTTGTTTTTATTTCCATTTCTCTAGGAGGTGGGTCAGAAAGGATCTTGCTGTGATTTATGTCATAGAGTGTTCTGCCTATGTTTTCCTCTAAGAGTTTGATAGTTTCTGGCCTTACATTTAGGTCTTTAATCCATTTTGACCTTATTTTTGTGTATGGTGTTAGGGAGTGATCTAATCTCATACTTTTACATGTACCTGTCCAGTTTTCCCAGCACCACTTATTGAAGAGGCTGTCCTTTCTCCACTGTACATTCCTGCCTCCTTTATCAAAGATAAGTTGACCATATGTGCGTGGGTTTATCTCTGGAATGCCCAAGTTTTAATTTCACTTTTTTAGTGTGTATGTTTTGTTTCACCTTTGTGTGTTGTTTTTCTTATGAAATGAATTTTGGGAATACTAATAATTTCCTGGGTATAAAATTCCGTTCTCTAAAGGTTCAGGAGATCATTTTTAGTCAGAATTCCACTCCTATAATGTATAGTCTCCTTAACCCAGCTTTAAAGTTTCCATTATAACCAACTATGTTGAATAAATTTGACAATACTCTGAAGCTACCATCCTGTTTGGGAATTTTTTCTCATTAGAGATTATTCAGAGATTAAATATGAGATAAAAATTACTCAAACTGAAGAACGAAAGGGTGGGTAATTTGGTCTACATGAGAATATCACTGAATCCAGACGCAGTTATGTGATATATTTTTAACTTAAATAATCATCTGTAAATAGACCAGTAAATACATAAAGCTGCACTACTGGGGATTAGAAAATTCAAATGTCTGCTGGATTCATTTATTTCCTTTCTTTGCCTTTCTGTCCTCTGTTCCGTTCTCCTTTCTGAAACAGGATTATGAAGATTTTAAATTTATCTCTTCAGATGTCTACTCACCACTAATTTGACATACACATGACTTTGGTTTCATGTGCTATACTCAGGGTTGGTCTTTTAGATTTAGCTTCTAGAATTAACTGACTAGAGCCTCTGTGTCTTTTTTTATAGTTCACATTGGTTCAAAATAATCTATTCAGATTCTGTCATTCTGTAGGTTGATTTCTATTAGATTGGTTGAATACCTGCAATCCATTCAGCTGTGTTCTGGTCAGCTCAAGTCATGTGGTTGTAGATAAACCTGGATTTGAGGAATATGTTTTATATTTTAGGCGGACATATGGCTAAAGCTATTGGCATGTTTTCTATTTGTTTCTGTTTTCACTTTTTTTTTTAACAAAGTAGATTATCAACTGATTCACAGCAAGTCTGTAACACTGTAAAGAAATTGTATCAGTTTGAAATGAAAGGGTTAATGAGTATTCAATGAAAAGAAGCCTTTGACAAATAAGAAGCAAGCTTAGAAAGATACTCATTTGTAGACCATGCCACTTTATATAGAAAAGAGAGCTTATACAGAGAGTGGAAGAGCCCAGAGGACAGAGTCAGGAGACGTGGAGAACCCAGAAAACACAGATAAACCCTAATCAAGGAAGTGGGAACCTGGTCCTAGCTGGATTTTAGAATTGCAGTTGTCCAGTGACTACTATGTGCTTCCAATTTTCCACATTTTTGAATAGAAATGTGTTATGAACTGAATAGTATCCCCTCAAAATTCATATGTTTAAGCCCTAACTCCCAATCTGACTGTATTTAGAGATAGAGCTTCCAGGAGATTAGGTTAAATGAGGTCATAAGGTTGGGGCCCTGTTCCAATAGAACTATTGTAATTTTAAGAAGAGATCAGAGATGCATACTCACAGAGAAAAGGCCATGTGAGGACACAGTGAGGAACCAGGAAGAGAGGTCTCACCAGGAACCAACCATGCTGGCACCTTGATCTTGGACTTCCAAGCTAACTGAACTGTGAAAAAGTAATTTTTTTTGGCTTTTTTTGTTTGTTTGTTTAAGTCACCCAGTCTGTGGTATTCTGTGATGGTAGCCCAAGCCGACTAATAAGAGTGTCTATGGTTGTTATTCTATGCTTTCACACAATTGCATGTTGGCTGTAATAGTGGGAGATATATTGTCTTTTTAGTTTACCAGAGGAACAGTACTTGAGGAGTCTTTTCCACATGTAGACCTGATACAGTTCACGAGTATCTGAACTTTGGGCACATAGTTTTTGAACTACTGTTGTAATAAGCTGAGACTGGTGGTCCTAGAGGAAAGAATGAGAATATTTTGCGTATAGAAATGATATGAATTGTGGCCAAATAGCAGACTGTGGCAGATTTTTTTTTTTGATGGTGAAAAATTCTGTCTAGCCAATGCTTTTCTACAATGTGACCTTCATAGTTCTCCTCTCAAGAGGTGGATCTATGTTATGTCCTCTTGTATCCAGAACAGACTTGTTACTTATTTGTAACCAAGAGAATGTGTAATAAATGCTGCTGTTTTTTGAGGCTAGGTTGTAAAAGGTTATGTAGTTTTCACCTTGTTTGCAGGCATACTTCCTTTTGGAGCCCTGAGCTGCCTTATAAAAAATTTATGCAAAATGAGATACTGCTATTACATAATCTTACCTATTGACATTTTAGATTATGCTTCCTAAGGACAAGGACGTTTTCCTTAGTGTGTTAAGAGTATTTATCATCAATGGTTTTAATAAAACATTATCCAGAGTATACTGAAATGATCTTTTAATCTGTTAATATATTTGATAATGTAAACAATTCTCACATTCCTAAGGAAGCCAAGGCAAGTTTTTTTTCCCCTTTGATACACCAGAGGCATATTATATTACTTTTAATGGTGGCATTTTAGGAACTTCAAATAATTCTGCTGAAAAGGGATGGGCTATGCTGTATTTACTCTGAGGAAATCTGAATTAAAAATACAGTCATTCCTCAGCAACCACGGGAGGACTGGTGCCGGGACACACTGCGAATATCAAAATCTGTAGATACTCAAGTCCCTTACAGCCAACCCTCCCTTTCCTCGGGTTCTGCATCCACAGATTCAACCAACCATGGACCATGTAGTATATTCAGTCTGCGGTTGGTCGAATCTGCGGATGCAGAATCTGCAGATATGAAGAGTCAACTGTATATTTTTCAGGTTGATTGAAAACTAAATAGTTGGTGCCAATTAAAAAATGCTTTAATTTGGATCTTTTAAACTCCATGCAACAGCTTAGAGAAATAATCCCTGAATTTGCATATTAATTACTGTAAACAACAAGACACACACACACACACACACACACACACACACACACTTGCATTCATGAGGAAAATAACTCCCGTTTCTGTTGTTCAGAAAAAATTATATGGGCTCCATTTTCAAATAAAATGTTTATTGATCATATTATATGATAATATTAAAAGTCCTTCAAGAGGGCATTCATATTCTAGTGTGACGTAGAACACTATAAAATTATCAGCTGGTAAATATTTTGCTATTTAATAAATGTTTCAGTAACACATAGTATGACAAAAGTTTTATCATTTTTCTAGTGCAGGTCATTGTCAATCCACTAACTGTTCTTCTCCTTCAATATTGTGTTGACTATTCTGGGTCTTTTGCCTCTCTGTATAAACTTAGAATCGGTTTGCTAATCTACGCAAAATAATACATTGAGGTTTTGATTGAGATTACATTGAATCTATAGATAAAGTTGGGAAGATCTGACATCTTGACAGTATTGAGTCTTCCTATCCATTAACATGGAATATCACTCCATTTATTTAGTTTGTCTTTGTTTCATAAGGGTTTTGTAATTTTCCTCATTTATACCTAAGTAATTTGGGGGTGTAAATGTAAATGGTATTGTGTTTTAACTTCAAATTTTACTTTTTTATTGCTGGTTTATGAGAGGGCAATTGATTGGTATAAGAAACTTATATCCTGCAACCTTGATGTAATTGCTTATTAGTTTCAGGGGTGTGTGTGTATGTTTCAGTTCTTAAATGTTTTCTATGTAGACAGTCATGGCATCTGTGAACAAAGCCACTTTTATATTTTCCTTCTCAATATGTATATCTTGTATTTCCTTTCCTTTTCTTATTGCATTAACTAGGGCTTCCAGTACAATATTGAAAAGGAATAATAGGGAGGAACTTCCTTACCTTGTTCCTGATCTTAGGGGAAATGCTTCTAGCTTTCTCGTCATTAAGTAGGATGTTAATATATAATCTTGTAAAGATGTAAAAATCAGAATTACATACTCTACAATGTAGAAAGGTGGTGTAGAAGGGAAAAATGATATATAAGAAGAGATGCAGAGAAGTTTAATTATCACATCTATAAAGCTACCATTACTCTGTTTATAAAACCCATGATAGTATAACAGTATAAAGGTAAACACAGAAAGTACATAATTGTATATACTTATCTTAGAGAAATAAAGGAATGTAAAGGAGAAAAAGAGAAGCTCACTTTTTTCTCTTCTTTTTTTCTGCTTTTTTCTCATAGGGAATTAATAGTTATGATCCTTAAAGAAATAGAAAGCTAGGAAATACCCTTATATAGTAACAATTATAAAGGTAACTACCAAACTTAGAACAAAACCTTGCTAAATATCAGAAAATATACAAATGCAAACAAGACAATAAAACACAGTATGAGAACAGAAATATATCACAGAATAATACGGAATAGGTTAGAAACATATCTGTCAAAGTAAATGTAAAATGACTTTACCCCATTTAAAGAGAAAAAGGATCACATTAGAAAAATCATAGCACAACTCTACATTGTATACAAGAGACACATGTAAAAACAGAATTCAGAAAATATGTGAAAGAGCAAAGTTAAATTATACTTCCATTATTTATGTATAAAATTATTTTCTCATTTACTTTCAAATGTTAAGTATTATCATTTTTAAAAATTATGTTCCAATTTAAGAAGCTAAAAGGATGCCCTATTGTTTCAGTTTGCATGTACGTATGTATTCACTTGATCAGATTTAAATTTGCATTTCTTCTGTGAAGCATTCATGTTCTTCATCCATTTTTTATGACTATTTTTTTAGAGGAGTTTTAGGTTTTGTAACAGAGTTGAAAGGGAGATAAATTTCCCATGTACCCCATACGTGCATAGCCTCAATTATCAACATCACTCTCCAAAATGGTACTTTTTTTTTTTTTTTTTTTACCAGTAATGAATGTAAACTGACACATCATAATCAAAGTCCATAGTTTAACTTAGGGTTCACTCATAGTGAGTTTGGATAAATGTATGAATACCTATATCTGGGCTTGGACAACTGTATGATTACATATATCTGTTATAATACTGTATAGAGTATTTTTGCTGCTCTAGAAGTCCTCTGTGCTCTGCCTATTCATCTTTGCCCCACCCCTGGCAACCACTGATCTTTTTTATTGTCTCCATAGTATTTTCTTTGTCCATTTTTAACTATGTATTTTAACTTGTCCTTATTGATCTCTAGGAGCTATTTATGGATACTTCTATAAATCAAGAAATGTGAAGGTCAATAACTGAGCCAGTTATTCCTATAAATGTGTGATCTGGCTTTCCCATTTTATATAACGATTTAAAATTGGAATTCTTCCCTGATTCTTTTAGTTAATTAGGCCATGAAAAGAAACAAACAAAAAACTACATGATAAGCTGGCATGCTCCACTAAGTATACAAGAGATTATCTAGAAAAACATTTTCTAGAAATCTAGAAAAACTGCTTTCTGAAATACACTCTTGGCCATCTTCAGTGGTTCTCTACTCTCCAAGTTATTTTTTTCTGTGTCACAAATTTTTTCTTGAAACTTACACTTTCATTCCAGAGGTAATAGTTGGATTTTGAGAATGAGTGTATTGCATTGTAAAAAAAACAAAAGATGTGAAGTTATTGTATTTTGGTTGAATTTTAATATTTGAAAAATAATTTTCAAATCCTAAGTTATATCCTCAATTATGTATTTTAAAATTAGTTTTAATTAATCATTTCATATATTTTGGTGGTTCAGAAAATCTATTATTTAGAAAATCCATTGGTTCTAAAATACGACATTCTATCTGCTCATAAAATCTTCATAAGAATTTGATTTCTATTTATAATTTCCTTTTTTCTCCTCTCTCTTTCTGATGTATGACTATGTACATTAGGCATGATTATGATTTTTATGTGTTTATTTATATGCTAGTTATGATACATTTCAGATCAAATATAAATTGTGATAAAATTATAGTAAAATCTGATTTTGTCAAGTGAACCTTATTTGAAAAAGACTCTCAGTGGGAAATGTTTAATTTTATTAACCAATTTTTAGAAGAGTGTAAAGGAAATTTAGGAAAAAAAAAGGAAACAATCTGTTTTTAGAACTTACTTAGATACAATGAATTGGAATTTGCTAGTTTCTTTATCCAAATATATCATAAGCTGAGAGCAAATAATCCAGTTTTAGGATGATGGGTTTAGGGTTTAGATCTTTATTTGTAGAAGATGTTTATATTGCCTGGATGAATTCTTCTTATTAATGTATGCATTATATTTATATTCATATATGTATATGTAGTTAACAATTTCTTCTCTTCCCTGTTTTAATCAAGTATTTTCATTATGCTCTTTGTCCATTAGTAGATTGTTATTTAGTCTTTTTGAAATTACATTAGAGATTATACTATGCACCCATAACTTATTAGTTACTTTAAATTATTACTTTTGTTACTACCTCACATTATGAATTTTATTGCACTTTAATTCCTTTGCCACTACCTCACCATTCTCTTCACTTGTCATCTATTTTAATTTCACATACACTTGCACATTACAACATAGTATTGTTTTAAATAATATTAATTTCAGTTTAGCTGGATATTCACCCTTTCCTATGTTCTTTCTTATTTTAATGTGCTTCTATTTGGAATCATTTTCTTCCTTCTGCCTAAAAACACTTCCTTTAATATTTTCAATGCACAGTTTTTTACTTATCTGAATATATTTTGTTCTTTATTTTGAAAGATATTTTCTCCAGGGAATAGTAGGGGAGAAGATAATGAAAGCTAGAGATCTTGAAATTTATAAGTGGAGAAATAAGCCAACACATACTATGGGATAATGTGATAGCTTTGCTTAATTTTAAACCTAATGTTGGTGTTGCCAGGAAACACAAGCTACAATAATAATTAGTATCTCCTTCTCCTCTTGCTAAACTTGCTTTGTGGCAATTTTTCATATTCATTCTCTCTCCCTCTCCCTCCCTCCCTCTCTCTCTGTCTTCATCTCCCCCTCCTCCCTCCTTTCTTATTTCCTTCCCTCCCTCCCTCTCTCAGTGAGAACATAAATAAAGTTGTCTGAGTTTGAATATTTTATTCTCCCACATAAACAGCTAAAATCAGAGGTAAATCAGTCTGCACTAGCTAATAATTGATATTTTCTCTTTGCTATAACAAACTATGTACTCCTGATGTTGCAGAATTTTTAAAGCATTCAAATATAAGAAAAATACTGAACAGTTTTAGAGTACGTTTTCTCTTATCTTGAAATAAGGACATTCAGCTTTTGTTTGTTGTCTGTAATGCTATATTGATGGATTACTGTTTGTTGCCAAACACATTTTCACAGAGTAGATTTTATCATAAACAACTTCAGCTATGAAAATAAAATAGTTCAAATTTTACAATGTCAAAGTTTTGTTTAGGGAAACAATTTTACAATCAATATTCTTGACTTTTAACAAGCTTGATTTAAATAGTGCTGAAGCCTATCCCACGTTGCATTCTAAACAAAGTAGAGTTTGTAGTTTTTACTTAGCTTACATCTTGCATTGTTAATGTTAACAGTGTTGTATTATGTTGCTTTGGCTTTTAGCTATATGCTATTATTTCATTATTACTTACAACATTGCTTTTGGATTAACTTGATGCCTACATTTATTCAAATAATTTGATCTTGTACAAATAAACCCATGGGAATCCAAGGAATTGGATAGCAATAAAAGGGAAGTAAATTATAAGGGGAATTTTGGAGGATAATAAAATATGTAATTTTCCAGGTAACACTAACATACATTCATATCTCAAGAACAGATTTTTCAGTCCAATGTTTATAGTCTCTTCTTTTTCTTTCAGCTTAATTTAAAATGGTTTAAGTCTAGTTTCATAGTAAACTATCACCTCTGACTTTAGAGCATGAAATCAGTACCTATGAAAGAGCCAGAAAAGTATGAAATATCCTAATAGAAGATGAACTGCTTTCCATATTCTTTTCTTTCAGTGGAATATGTATTGCCTGATTTTTACGAGCCACGTGCAGTAACAGGGCAGGTGACATACCACTGAGATTCCTTTCCTACTTCTCAAGATTCTTATTTATTTCAGAGATTGCTCGGGTGATACCTCAGAGTTACAGCTGTATGTTCTTCACCATTTAAGTTCAAAGAAATGCCTGCTGAAAAGCCAGGCAGCTTAGCCCAGGAGGGTTTTCAAACCAGGATTTATAGATTCTACTTAACATATATTTTGACTCAAGAGTTAATATTAAAGTAGACAATGAAGGAGGAATAGCTGGATGAGTTTGGCTCAGAAATAATGAGTTTTATATTTTTGTCATACTTAGTGATTTCCTTCTACTATAACGTTTTGAGTTTCCTTTATTGATTCTGACTGAAACTGTTGGGTTTCTCAGGGACTGGCCCTTGGAATTATTCTTGCCCACTATATACTCTCTGTAAAGGGTGCCATCCTTTCACAAAGATTTAAATACTATATTTATGTATATGACTTCCAAATTCCTGTCCTCAGCCAAAACCTTTAATCTGAGCCCGAAACTTGAATATCCAATTGACTGCTGTTCTTGATATCTCCAATCAAATGTCTTCCAGAGATCACAATTCAGATACCACAAGTCTAACGTGTATAAAACAGACATCTTGATTTTTTTCACCAACCTGTTTCATACTTCATGTCCCCCTCATCAAGTTAAATATTATCACTATTCATTCAAGCAGGAAACCTAAGAATTGAATTATCTGTGAGTCCTCAATCTAACCACATATTCTCCAGAATAAACAGTAATTTTTTCTGTATCAAGGAGTTGAAATAAGTGTATCACAGAGTTTTATGACAGATGGTGAGGTGGAGTGAGTTTGTATATCTCCAAAGAAGATATACAAACTCACTAAGTCTGTACATCTCCAAAGAAAAGAATCAGTGGTTGGAAGCTATAGTGAGGCAGGCTTTGGTTCATTAGGATGAAAATCTGTATTAAGTCAGCAATGTCCAAAATAGTATTTTTGTCCTAATCCTATTCTAAAAGCATTTTGACAAGGCATATATATGAACAATTAGTTAATTAAACAGAGGTAATGAAGCCTGACAAATTCCTTATGCACTTATGGTAAATATTTTTTCTTCTTACTGGCTCCTCTGTCCCTCCTTACAACATGGCTTCCATAAAGAACTTTTCTCCTGGAAGGTGACCAAATTGTGAGTGGTTTGAGAGGTATCAATAGTAGAATGATTGAAACAGTGAGACAGTAAAAGAGAAGTTAAACTCTAGCAGAGATATTCTGATATGTGTGTGTGTGTACAGATGATAGGTAGATAGACATATATGTACCTCTGCATCTATGTATGAACCTATATGTCTATGTGTGTGTAATGTTTTTATTTCACACGCATATCAAAAAATTAAACCAGTAATTAAACTAGTAATTAAAACACAAGTAAGATAGTAAATGATAAAATGCAAAATTATCTTCAAGAAAAAGGAAGAAAGAAGGGGAAAACTACCTCAGGAAACATTGGATGATAAATTATACAACCATGCACACAAAAAATTCCTGTGGAAAGGAAAATAAGTTGAACTTGGCCAAAAATATTCATCAAAATAAAACATATTTTCCCTGTACCATAATGCTTTAAGGAAGAGGTTACACTTATTTTGTGTATCTCCAAAGAACGGGATCAACATTTGGAAGTTATAGGCAAGCAGGTTTGGGGTCACTTTGATGAAGTCCTGCTAAGTCAGCACTATATTAAAAAAGGATGAGTGGATACACAGAGTAGAGAGTTTACCATTGCTGGAAGAATTTGGGCCTGTAAAGGACACTGTCTTCTTGGCATATAGGAGGAATTTCTCTGTTGGGAGAAATATTAGAATAGATGATGTGTAAGCTGTTTGTTTCTTAGTTCACTATTCAGCTTTTCTTAGTAAACACCTTTCCTTCCCGTCACAATGTATCTATTCTGTATCAACAAATCACAACACTTAGGCTAGATGTCTTTCTTTAAAACTTTTATACAGAAAAATAAAGTGCAAAGTACTGCATACCATTAACCTAGGAACATTAGAGATATCTTTGGTGAATAATAAAACACACTTGATTACCGATTTCAGCACAGATTGTATGATTTCACAGTTAAGTGATCAAATAGTGAATTAGAACAAAGCCATAAGCAAAAGAAAACCTCAAGCAAAGATTTAAAGTGTTTATAACAGAAGCTAATTTAGCTATAAAACATAGTCTTCTAACTCAGTTAAAATAGGGAATATCTTATCTTTAAAATGTATCCTTTATTTTTTTACTTCATTCTTTAAAGTTTATTGAAGTATAGTTAATGTACAATATTATATAAGTTACAGGTGTATAATACAGTGATTCACAATTTTTAATGGTTGTACTCCATTTATAGTTATTGTAAAATATTAGCTACATTTTCTGTGTTGCATAATATATCCTTGTAGTTTATTTTATACATAACAGTTTGTATCCCTTAATCCCCTACCCCTATATTGCCCCTCTCTCCTTCTCTCTCCTGACTGGTAAACACTGTATCTCTGTATCTGTGAATCTGTTCCTTTTTTGTTATATTCACTAGTTCATAGTATTTTTTAGATTGCACATATATGAGATATCATACAGTATTTGTCTTTATCTGATTTATTTCACTTAGCATAATAACTTCCAAGTCCATCCATGTTGTTGCAAATGGCAAAACTTCATTCTCTTTAATGGCTGAATAGTTCTTCATTGTGTGTGTGTGTGTGTGTATGTATGTATACACACACACACACACACACACATATACACCATATCTTCTTTTGATGGACACTTAGGTTGCTTCCATATCTTGGAAACTGTAAATAATGCTGTTATGCACACTGTGGTGCACGTATCTTTTCAAATTAGTGTTTTCATTTTCTTTCAGATATACACCTAGAGTGGAATTGCTGGGTCATGCGGTAGCTCTATTTTTAGTTTCTTGAGAAACCTCCATGCTGTTTTACATGGTGGCTGCACCAATACATTCCCACCAACAGTGTACAAGGATTCCCTTTTCTCCACATCCTCGCCAATGTTTGTTATTCGTGTTCTTATTGATGATAGCCATTCTGACAGGTGTGAGGTGATACCTCATTTGGTTCTGATTTGCAGTTCACTGATGATTAGCAATGTTTAGCATCTTTTCATGTGCCTGTTGACCCATCTCTATTTCCTCTTTGGAAAAATATCTTTTCAGATCTTCTGCCCATTTTTTTAATCTTTTTTTTTTAATGTTAAGTTGTATGAGATGTTTATATATTTTGGATATTAACCACTTATTGGTCATGTCAGTAAGCAAATATTTTCTCCCTTTCAGTAGGTTGTTGTTTTGTTGATGGTTTCCTTTGCCATGCAAATGCTTTTAAGTTTAATTATGTACAGTTTATTTTTGCTTTTATTTCCTTTGCTTTAGGAGATAGACCCCCCCCAAAATGTTGCAATGATTAATGTCAGAGAGTGTTCTGCCTATGTTTTCCTGTGGAGTTTTATAGTTTCTGGTCTTACATTTAGGTCTTCAAGCCATTTTGAGTTTGTTTTTGTATATGGAGTTAGAGAATGTTTTAATTTCATTCTTTACATGTAGCTGTCCAGCTTTCCCAGCATGACTTACTAAAGAGACTATCTTTTCTCCATTGTGTATTCTTGCCTCCTTTGTCACATATTAAGTGACCATAATACATGGGTTTATTTCTGGGCTCTCTTTTCAGTTCCACTGATCTATGTGTCTGTCTTTGTGCCAGTACCAGACTGTTTTGATGACTGTAGCTTTGTAGTATAGTCTGAAGTCAGGGACTGTGATTCCAGCTCTGTTGTTCTTTCTCAAAATTGTTTTGGCTATTTTGGGTCTTTTGTGTTTCCATACAAATATTAATAGTATTTTTTCTAGTTCTGTGAAAAATGCTATTGGTATTTTGATAGGGATTGCACTGAATCTGTAGACTGCCTTGGGTAGTTTGGTCATTTTAACAATATTAATACTTAAAATCCAATAACACAGTATATCTTTCCACCTGTTTGTGTTGTCTTCAATTTCTTTCATCAGTGTGAAATAGTTTTCTAAGTACATGTCTTTTACCTCCTTAGGTATATTTATTCCTTGGTATTTTATTCTTTTTGATGTGATGGTAAATGGAATTGTTTCTTTAATTTCTTTCTTATAGTTTGTTGTTAGTGTGTAGAAAGGCAACCAATTTCTGTACATTAATTTTGTATCTTGCAACTTTATGGAATTAATTGATGAGTTCTAATAGTTTTCTGATGGCGTTTTTAGGATTTTCTATGCATAGTATCGTATCATCTGCAAACTGTGACACTTTTACTTCTCTTTCTTCTCTGATTGCTGTGGTTATGACTTCCAATACTATGTTGAATAAAAGTGGGGACAGTGGGCATCCTTGTCTTGTTCCTGATCTTAGAGGAAATTCTTTCAGCTTTTCACCATTTGAGTCTGATGTTGGCTGTGGGTTTGTCATATACGGCCTTCATTGTGTTGAGGTATGTTCCCTCTATGCCCACTCTCTGGAGAGTTTTTATCATAAATGGAAGTTGACTTTTGTCAAAAGCTTTTTGTGCACCTGTTGAGGTGATCATCTGATTTTTATTCTTCAATTTGTTAATGTGGTATATCAGATTGATTGATTTGTGGATATTGAAAAATTATTGCATCACTAGGATAAATCCCACTTGATCATGGTGTATGCTCTTTTTAATGTATTGTTGGAGGCGATTTGCTAATGCATTATTGAGGAGTTTTGTATCTATGTTCATCAATGTTACTGGCCTGTAATTTTCTTTTTCTGTGATATCTTTGGTTTTGGTATCAGGGTGATTGTGGCCTCATAGGATGAGTTTGGGAGTGTTCCTTCCTCTGAAAATTTTTGGAATAGTTTGAGAAGGACAGGTGTTAACTCTTCTCCAAACGTTTGGTAGAATTCACCTGTGAAGCCATCTGGTCCTGGACTTTTGTTTATTGGAAGTTTTTAAATTACTGATTCAATTTCAGTACTGGTAGTTGGTCTGTTCATATTTTATATTTCTTCCTGGCTCAATCCTGGGAGATTGTACATTTCTAAAAATTCGTCCAGTTCTACTAAGTTGTCCACTTCATTGGTGTATAGTTGTTAGTAGTAGTCTCTTATGATCCTTTGTATTTCCATGATGTTGGTTGTAACTTCTCCATATTTATTTCTGATTTCATGGATTTGGGCCTGCTCCCTTTTTTTCTTGAGTCTGGCTAAAGGTTTATCAATTTTGTTTATCTCTTCAAAGAACCAGCTTTTAGTTTCATTGATCTTTCCTACTGTTTTTTAAATCTCTATTTCATTTATTTCTGTGCTGATCTTTATGATTTTCTTCCACTAACGTTACATTAGTTTTTTCTTCTTTCTCTAGTTGCTTTAGGTGTAAGGTTGGGTTGTTTCAGACTTTTCTTGTTTCCTGAGGCAAGTGTATATCACTATAAACTTCCCTTTTGGAACTGCTTTAGCTGCGTCCCTTAGGTTTTGGGATCATTGTGTTTTTGTTTTCACTTGTCTCTAGCCATTTCTTGATTTCCTCTTTGACTTCATCAGTGGTCCATTGCTTATTTAGAAAGCATATTGTTTAGCCTCCCTGTGGGGTTTGTGTTTTTTATGCAATTTTTTTCTTGTAGTTAATGTCTGTTCTCATAGCATTGTGGTTGGAAAAGATGCTTGATATAATTTCAATTTTCTTAACTTTACTAAGGCTTATTTTGTGGCCTATCATGTGATCTATCCTGGAGAATGTTCCACGTACACTTGAAAAGAATGTGTATTCTACTGCTTTCAGATGGAATGCTCTATAAATATAAATTAAGTCCACCTGGTTTAATGTGTCATTTAAGGCCAGTGTTTCCTTATTGATTTTCTGTCTGGATAATCTATTGATGTAAGTAGGGTGTTAAAGTCCCCTTCTATTACTGTGTTACTGTAAATTTCTCCCTTTATGTCCATTAATATTTATGTATTAAGGTTCTCCTATGTTGGGTATATGTATATTTACAGTTGTAACTTCTTGGATTGATTTTTTAATCATTATATATTGTCCTCATTTGTCTCTCATAAGTCTTGATTTTGAAGTAGATTTTGTATGATGTAAGCTTTGCTACCCCAACTGTCTTTTGATTTCCATTTGCATGGAATACCTTTTTCCATCCTCTCACTTTTAGTCTCTATGTGTCTAGATCTCCTGTGAGTTGCATGTAGGCAGCTTATATACTTGTCTTGTTTTTATATTCATTCAGCCACTCTGTCTTTTTTTTGTGGTACGGGGGCCTCTCACTGTTGTGGCCTCTCCCGTTGCGGAGCACAGGCTCCAGACCTGCAGGCTCAGTGGCCATGGCTCACGGGCCCAGCCACTCCGCAGCATGTGGGATCTTCCCAGACCAGGGCATGAACCCATGTCCCCTGCATCGGCGGGTGGACTCTCAACCACCGCACCACCAGGGAAGGCCTCACTCTGTCTTTTGATTGCAAATTTTAGTTCATTTACATTTAAGGTACTATTGATATGTATGTTCTTATTGCCATTTGTTAATTGAGGTTTTTTAAAAAGAATTTATTTTTGGATGTGTTGGGTCTCTGTTGCTGCGTGCGGGCCTTTCTGTAGTTGCAGTGAGCAGGGGCTACTCTTTGTGGCAGTGCACAGGCTTCTCACTGTGGTGGCTTCTCTTGTGGCAGAGCACGGACTCTAGAGTGCAGGCTTAGTAGCTGTGGCGTGCAGGCTTAGTTGCTCTGCAGCATGTGGGATCTTCCTGGACCAGGGCTCTGACCCATGTCCCCTGCACTGGCAGGCGGATTTTTAACCACTGCACCACCAGAAGTCCCTGGGGTTTGTTTTTATAGATCTTTATTTTTTCCTCTCGTTTGTTTGTGGGTTGCCCACCTGGAGTTATGGGACTTGACTATATTCTTAGTCTACCCCTCCTACCTGTCTTGATGTGGTTCCTTTTATGTCTTTAGTTGCATAAGATCTTTTTGGGTAGGATCTCCATCAACGGTTGTTCTGCAAAAGTCTGGTGTGCTTATGGGAGGAGGTGAGCTCAGGGTCTTTCTACTCCACCGTTTGGCCCTTCTCCTGTCATTATGTTTTTAAATGTGTTGGGTTTTTGCCGTAATACATTTTAGGCTTTCACCGCAATGGTTTTCACCAAGCATTTATTTACCATTAGGAGTAATACTATGTTTTTAGAAAAAAATTAAACCCACACCTAATCATGTATAAGAATCAAAATCCAAAATTGCTTTAAAAGTGAAAAATATTGTTTTTATTTAGTTATGAAAACAATCTTATAATTAGATGCACTTAAAGAAAATAGTCTGCAAGGTAGATTGAATTAATGAAAACATTTAGTCTGGCTCTCTGTCCCTAAAAGGAACTAAAGCAATTTTATTAATTATAATTTTCTATCCTGAAACAAGGGAAAATATTTAAATCATCATATTTGGTTAGCCTGAAGCTTCAGTACCTATAACATTCTTCTAATGTTTGCATGGTCAAGTTAGAGGTGGGTATTTGACTGTAGGGACTGCTAAGGCATTTCTAGTGGAATTCAGGATCCCTACATACATTGCGAAAGTCTCCTGAGTCAAATTCCATTTATGTAAAGAAGTTTGATATGGCCTTCCTGTCCCTTTTGCCTATGTGCTAGTTATACGTGACATTTTTCAGACTATAGAAATGTCAAGTTATAGATATCTCTGATTTTTAACAAACTTCACACTGTGACCAGAAATATTTACCATCTCCTCCACTCACAGGACAAATAGCTATTTCAGGTCAAGTTACCTTTTTAATAAAACTTGACTTCTGGCTCAATATGAATTCCCTTCTCTATTAGCTGCAAGCTTTTTAAGAGGTTAAATTTGAGAGATGGATTGATGTAAAAAACCCCACAAAACACCAAAAACCAAACGAAAAACAACAGACACGTGCAATACCAAGAAGCACATGTAATCTTTCTTTAAAGGTTTTTACTCATTTACCCACAGGCGCCCACACAAAATGGAAAGCATGATTGCACATCTGATAAGGATGCAAACTTCCACACGTACAAATCTTTACAGAGAGGCCAAAGTAGAAACTGTCTCACTTGAAGTAGCATTGGGATGGGACCTTGACAAATCTCCCTATGCCACTCTGATTCATTTTTTTGATACATTGGGAATGTTTGGAAAACTTTGGCTAAATGCCTGCCTTCTTTAGTGGCTGCATGCTGTTCAAACCCTGAATGTTTGTTCAAACCCTGAATGTTAAGTGAGACTTTTGAATTGATGGGCTGTTTCCCAGGAGTAACATCCCTTTAACAGACTCATGTTTCATTCATTTTTGAAGTATCCTACTGTATGACTCAAATAGATGCACTCTCTTATTAAGCTCCATCCCTCAAAGGGAAGATAGGCTTGTTGTTTTGTATTACCAGTACCTATCAAAGCGACTGGCATGTATTTTGGTTGCAATAAAACACAAAAAGACTTAATTTACTTCTATTGCAGTATTATAGGACTTCTATGTGTTTGAACACATGTGGTAATTTTCCATTATATATCTCTATCTATCTTGAAACATCCAGTAAAACAAGTAAAAAGTGCCCTTTCCATATTATTTTTGATTCATTATCACTCCTCCTCTTTACTCTTATTTTCAAGGAATTTGTAAATTCCCTGGTTTTCTCATTTTCTACAGCTTGCCCTTCTCTTATAGTTCTATGAATATTTCTTCCTCTCCTCTTTTCATGTATTTACTTTTCTCAGGAAAGATTCAAGAAGCCACTCTATGGCTTCTAAAATTACTCTGATAGATTTTCAGATTCAGATTTCTTTTTCATACTGTCACCCTAAACTTACTTAAGAACTACTAGACATTAACCTCTTCATCTCCTTCCATCATCTAATTTTAAAGTAATACTTTCCTATTCCAATTTCTGTTTTGATTAATACTGTCTCAGCCATCCACACTTATAAGCAGTTGTTTTTCCTCATAATGTATAAAATCTTTTTCCTATCACTTATATTTTAAGCTACTAACTTTTATGGTAAATTATGTAGTAGCTTAAGATAATTTGTTATTATTCGCACAGAATCCATGGTAGGAGCGTTTGAAAAAGAAATGCATTGTCTCTGTGGTCCGGGCCCAAGATAATTGGTCTAATGGGGTTTTGGAGTTTGTAAATCCAAACCCAACAATATTATAAAAATTCAAATGGAAGCCATAAAAAAATATGTTCAATTTACTTAATATTACAAAATTAAGAAAGGTGATAGTGTCTTTCAATTTTTCATATTCTAATTTTTGTGTTCAATTGTAGTTTTTAAACTTTTTTCATTACTAAAACACCAATTGGTATATATTTGAGCAATTCAAGTTTTATTTTATGGATAATCATGAGAAATGAAAACCCTATTTATATTGATATAAAAGCTTTTTCAGATTAACCAGTGTGCATTAGAGGACATGTAATCATGTAGACTTTGTTGTAAACAATGACATTTGCATTTATCAACTATCATTTATAAAATTGAATAAAAGGTAACTAATCACTTAGAGCTGTATAACTATTGTAGGGTCAATATCCTGACATTTCTTTTCCTTTATAAAATATTTTCCTAGCAAAATTTGAAAACAGGGAAACATGAATCCACTAGAGATATCCATGTGTAGTGCTTAGAGCTGACAAATATTTTGTATCTTTTTTGATAACAACTAACTCAACAATAAAAATAATTTAAGTACAATTAAAATTAAGAGGCAAACACCCCTCTCTGTGGGACCAGGAATATTCCCTTTTTATTTCATGAGTCTTGTTCAAATTTTAATTTCTAAAATATTTTCAGAATGCAATCTCCTCAAGAAATTTATTTAAAATATTGTTTAATAAAAATATTCAATTTTTATATGAATTTTATAAGTATGCTAAAATTCCTCAATAGTTGGTAGAATCTTTTAGGACTAGAGATCAGCCTTGATTATTTATGCTTTACTTATCCCCAGTCCTCTGAACCTAGTGAGTTGTGTTTTTCTAGCTCTTAGGAAGGATAAGAAACACTGGACAAATTATAAATTCAAGAGGTTTCTCGAATCAGAAACAGAAGAGCAGGGCAGCCAACTGGGGCAAAACCTAAAGAGAAATTTATGTCAAAATAGAAGAGAAGCAAACATAGCCTTACCTGAGATCCCTGGGATAGATGCAATTAGATGCCAGATAGAGGAAGTCAGAAAGCACAGTTGATGAACTGGTGGAGGTCAACTGTGTCCTGCAAGAGATTGTAAACCCAGGATGCAGCAATTGGAGGCTGTGCTCCCATCACATTGAACACTGGAGAAACTTCTGAGTGTGTGGTATGGGTTTATGGGTGTGGGAAAGCAGCCACAGTGGGAGGGTCATGAAACTCCACAGGGATACTTCTCCCCTGTCTTGCTTGTGGAATAAGTGTTTATCTATAGGGGAATGACAGAAAACACTGTCACTCTTCCTAGTGAAAAACGTATTAGAACATGTGGAAGGAAACAGAAAATAACTATTCCTGAGGTAGAGGCCAGAACGTGTGCTAGACCCAGAACTATAGCAGGGAGAAGGGCAGGAACATTGAGGAAGCCACACTTCTTAGACAAGGGATACGATACTATGCCTTCCAAAAATTGAGCCTTAATAAATAATGACAGAGAAGGTCTTCCTAATGCTCAACCCCTCCCTCTCAGGTTAACAAATTTGAGTAATAACAGCAAAATATCATTGAGAGAGATACAGGGGAGGGATATGAGGATGGGAAGAAACCCTCTCTGAGGTGTAGTGCAGAGGAAATACCTAAAGCCACGGGTGGAACAAAGAGACAAAAAACAAATAAAACCCCTTTAAAACACTAGTCCTTATCTTGACACAATGTACTGCTTGAGGAATAACAAAACTGTGGTGCACTGAGCACAACATATTAACAAACCTCAAACCCAGCTGAATTCCTAACTAGATTAATGTAAATCCTCATATTAAAAATATGGCAGAAGGAGACATGTTACTATTCCCAGGCTTAAAAAGTGGATACCAAAATAGTGGCATTCTACTCAGTTTATCTGGCTTTCATCAAAAAAATTTGACACACAAAAGGCAAGAGACATACTCCCAAGAGACAAAGCAATTATCAGAATCAGACTCAGATATGACACATTTGTTGAAACTAGCTGACACAGAACTTAAAATAAGTATGTTTAAAATATTAAAAACTCTAAAGAAAATGATGAGCAATATGAAAGATCAGATGAATAATTTCAGCAGAGATGGAACCTATAGAGAAGAATGAAGTGAAAATGCCACAAATGAAAAATTGGTGACAGAAAACAAATACATCTGGGGGGCTCACTTATCAATAGATTCACTATAACTGGTGAACAAATTAGCAAACTTGAAGTTAGTAGGAACTATCCAAACTGAAACACAAAGAGAAACAAAAACACTAAAAACAAAAAACAGGGCACCCAAGACTATCAATAGTTGACATGTTGAATTAGAATTCATAAAAAGAAACAGGACAGATAAAGTATTTGCAGAACTGATGGCCAAGAATTTTCAAATATGTTAACTCCCAAGCCACAGATCAAATTTATCAGAACACCAATAAATAATGAAATAAAAACCTAAGTATATCACAGAAATTGCTGAAAACAAAAGGCAACAAGAAACTCTTGAGGACAGAGAAAGACATTGTTCAGAGGAACAAAAATATGAATTATAGCAGACTTCTTATCATAAACTACGTAAGCCAGAAGATGTAGAAACATTTCTAAAGTGCTGACAGGCAAAGATAAACCAAAATTCTCTGATAGATTTGCAATTCATCTATTTCAAAATTGTCTCAAAATAAAAAGTTAAAAATTAAATGAGTCATTCAAAATCAAATGGCCTCCCAATGGTCAGTTTTAGAGGAAACTTTATTTCAAATACTAAGTTACTACCTATTTTAATTCTGTGTTAAATTTGAAGGAATATTTTACTATATGCTGTTAGCTTTGGAGGATATTATTTTTAGTTTGAAATCACAGTGGATTTTGGTGTAAGATTCTTTTCTGAATATTATATGTAGTTTCAACAGGGAACTAAACATTTAACAAAGATAAATTTGTATGGCTCACAAGATATACTACCTAACTATAAAAGTTTTAAAATATATACTGATGAAAATAAGTGGAAATAAAAAAAAATACTATCAAGTACTTGTTTGGGTTTTGGAACAAAGACATTTATATCTGACCAAAGTTAAATATTTGCTTTACTTAGCCTTGAGTCCTTTATCTTAGATTTGAAGTTTCTTTCTTTTACTATATTTTCTGTATCTTCCTCAAAATACATATTCTCTATCAGGTGCCCTTACTTTCTTTTCCTCCCTGTTCTGTAAATCCAATCAGCTGTTTAATTACTATGACACTTGCTGGATTATGTGTATATACATAGGTGTGTGTATGTTTCTCCCCTACTTTACTAAGCTTATACTTCATTCTAACACATTTATCCATGTATTCAAGATTACATGATGTCCTTCCCTTATTTTCATCTTCTCCAACGAACCTTTACTTTTCCCATGTGTATATATATACTACAGCACAGGAAATGCCACTAATCCATCTGTACCAGCAAAGACCTGGATCCTTTGCTAACTTTGTTTTTAACATCCTGGTCACCTCTGATTAGAAATTCTTAGTTTTTATTTATAACTGAAGCCAAGTCCTCTTAAAACAGTTCTTCTGCTGAATTTATCATTAACCTCTCTATCCCCAATTTTATTCCCTTTCTTGTCCCGAACCTGTTCCTCTCAAGATTGAGGAATATCAAAGAAAAGGGGGGATTGAAACTGTATACAAGAGGAGACCTTCAAGACGGCAGAGGAGTAAGACGTGGTGATCACCTTCCTCCCCACAAATACACCAGAAACACATCTACATGTGGAACAACTCCTACAGAACACCTACTGAATGCTGGCAGAAGACCTCAGACTTCCCAAAAGGCAAGAAACTCCCCACGTACCTGGGTAGGGCAAAAGAAAAAACACAGACAAAAGAATAGGGACAGGACCTGCACCACTGGCAGAGAGCTGTAAAGGAGGAAAAGTTTCCACATACTAGGAAGCCCCTACACTGGTGGAGATGGCAGGTGGTGGTGGGGAAGCTTCGGAGCCACAGAGGAGAGCACAGCAACAGGGGTGCAGAGGGCAAAGCAGAGAGATCCCCGCACAGAGGATCGGTGCCGACCAGCACTCACCAGCCCAAGAGGTTTGTCTGCTCACCCGCTGGGGTGGGCGGGGGCTGGGAGCTGAGGCTTGGGTTTCAGAGGTCGGATCCCAGGGAAAGGACTGGGGTTGGCTGCATGAACACAACCTGAAGGGGGCTACTGCGCCACAGCTAGCCGGGAGGGAGTCCAGGAAAGAGTCTGGACCTGCCTAAGAGACAAGAGACCATTGTTTCCGGGTGCATGAGGAGAGGGGATTCAGAGCACCACCTAAACGAGCTCCAGAGACAGGTGCGAGCCACAGCTATCAGCAGGGACCTCAGAGACTGAGCAAGCAACAATACGGCGGCTGCTGCAGCCACCAAGAAGCCTGTGTGCGAGCACAGGTCACTATCCACACCTCCCCTCCCGGGAGCCTGTGCAGCCTGCCACTGCCAGGGTCCCATGATCCAGGGACAACTTCCCCGGGAGAACACACGACACGCCTCAGGCTGGTGCAATATCACACCAGCCTCTGCTGCCCAAGGCTCGCCCTGCATCCGTACCCCTGCCTCCCCCTGGCCTGAAGAAGCCAGAGCCCCCTAATCAGCTGCTCCTTTAAGCCCATCCTGTCTCGGCAGGAACAGATGCCCTCAGGCGACCTACATGAAGAGGCAGGGCCATATCCAAAGCTGAACTCCAGGAGCTGTGTGAACAAAGAACAGAAAGGGAAATCTCTCCCAGCAGCCTCAGGAGCAGTGGATTAAATCTCCACAATCAACTTGATGTACCCTGCATCTGTGGAATACCTGAATAGACAATGAATAACCCCAAAATTGAGGCAGTGGACTTTGGGAGCAATGATATATATTTTTTTCCTTTATCTCCTTTTTGTGAATGTGTATGTGTATGCTTCCTTGTGTGATTCTGTCTGTATATCTTTACCATTTGTCCTAGGGTTCTGTCTGTCCATTTCTTTTTTTTTAGTATAGTTTTTAGTGCTTGTTATCATTGGTGGATTTATATTTTGGTTTGGTTGCTCTCTTTTTCTTTCTTTTTTTAGTACTATTTAATTTTTTTAATTTTTAATAATAATTATTATTTTTTCTTTCTTTCTTTCTTTTTTTCATCTTTTCTTCTGAGCCGTGTGGCTGACAGGGTCTTGGTGCTCCAACCATGTGTCAGGCCTGTGCCTCTGAGGTGGGAAGGCTGAGTTCAGGACATTAATCCACGAGAGACCTCCTGGCTCCAAGTAATATCAGATAGCGAAAGCTATCCCACAGATCTCCATCTCAATGCTAAGACCCAGCTCCACTCAACAACCAGCAAGCTACAGTGCTGGACACCCTGTGCCAAACAACTAGCAAGACAGGAACACAACTCCACCCATTAGCAGAGAGACTACCTAAAGTCATAATAAGTCCACAGACACCCCAAAACACACCACTGGACGCAGACCTGCCCACCGGAAAGACAAGATCCAGCCTCTTCCACCAGAACACAGGTACTAGTCCCCTCCACCAGGAAGCCTACACAACCCACTGAACGAAAATTAGCTACTGGGGGCAGACACCAAAAACAACAGGAACTATGAACCTGCAGCCTGCAAAGAGGAGACCCCAAACACAGTAAGTTAAGCAAAATGAGATGAAGCAGATGAAGGAGCAAGGTAAAAACCCACCAGACCAAACAAATAAAGACGAAAAGGACAGTCTACCTGTAAAAGAATTCAGAGTAATGATAGTAAAGAAGATCCAAAATCTTGGAAACAGAATGGAGAAAATACAAGAAACGTTTAAGTACCTAGAAGAACTAAAGAGTAAACAAACAATGACGAACAACACAATAAATGAAATTAAAAATTCTCTAGAAGGAATCAATAGCAGAATAACTGAGGCAGAAGACTGGATAAGTGACCTGGAAGATAAAATAGTGGAAATAACTACTGCAGAGCAGAATAAAGAAAAAGAATGAAAAGAATTGAGGACAGTCTCAGACACCTCTGGGACAACATTAAACATACCAACATTTGAATTATAGGGGTCCCAGAAGAAGAAGAGAAAAAGAAAGGAACTGAGAAAATATTTGAAGAGATTATAGTTGAAAATTTCCGTAACATGGAAAAGGAAATAGTTAATCAAGTCCAGGAAGCACAGAGAGTCCTATACAGGATAAATCCAAGGAAAAACACACCAAGACACATATTAATTAAACTATCAAAAATTAAATTCAAAGAAAAAAATTAAAAGCAGCAAGGGAAAACAACAAATACAAGGGAATCCCCATAAGGTTAACAGCTGTCTTTCAGCAAAAACTCTGCAAGCCAGAAGGCAGTGGCAGAACATATTTAAAGTGATGAAGGGGAAAACCCTACAACAAAGATAACTACCCAGCAAGGATCTCATTAAGATTCAATGGAGAAATTAAAGCCTTTACAGACAAGCAAAAGCTAAGAGAATTCAGCACCATCAAAGCAGCTCTACAACAAATGCTAAAGGACCTTTTCTAGGCAGGAAGCACAAGAGAGGGAAAACACCTACAATAACAATGCCAAAATAATTAAGATGGTAATAGGAACATACATTATTGATAACTACGTTAACTGTAAATGGATTAAGTGGTCCAACCAAAACTGGCTGAATGAATACAAAAACAAGACCCATACATGTGTTGTCTACAAGAGACCCACTTCAGACCTAGGGACACATACAGACTGAAAGTGAGGGGGTGGAAAAAGATATTCCATGCAAATGGAAATCAAAAGAAAGCCGGAGTAGCAACTCTCATTATCAGACAAAATAGACTTTAAAATAAAGACTATTACAAGACACAAAGAAGGACACTACATAATGATCAAGGGATCAATCCAAGAAGAAGATGTAACAATTGTAAATATTTATGCACCCGACATTGGAGCACCTCAATACATAAGGCAAATGCTAACATTCATAAAAGGGGAAATCAACACAAACATAGTAGGGGACTTTAACACCCCGCTTTCACCAATGGACAGATCATCCAAAATGAAAATAAATAAGGAAACACAAGTTTTAAATGATACATTAAACAAGATGGACTTAATTGATATTTATAGGACATTCCATCCATAAACAACAGAATACACTTTCTTCTCAAGTGCTCATGGAACATTCTCCAGAATAGATCATATCTTGGGTCACAAATCAAGCCTTGGTAAATTAAGAAAATTGAAATTGTATCAAGTATCTTTTCTGACCACAACACTATGAGACTAGACATCAATTACAGGAAAAAATATGTAAAAAATACAAACACATGGAGGCTACACAATCCACTTCTAAATAAACAAGATATCACTGAAGAAATCAAAGAGGAAATCAAACATACCTAGAAACAAATGACAATGAAAATACAACAGCCCAAAACCTACGGGATGTAGCAAAAGCAGTTCTAAGAGGGAAGTTTATAGCAATACAATCCTACCTCAAGAAACAAGAAACATCTCAAATAAACAACCTAACCTTACACCTAAAGCAATTAGAGAAAGAAGAACAAAAAAAACCCTAAGTTAGCAGAAGGAAAGAAATCATAAAGATCAGATCAGAAATAAATGAAAAAGAAATGAAGGAAACAAAAGCAAAGATCAATAAAACTAAAAGCTGGTTCTTTGAGGAGATAAACAAAACTGATAAACCATTAGACTCATCAAGAAAATAAGGGAGAAGACTCAAATCAACAGAATTAGAAATGAAAAAGGAGAAGTAACAACTGACACTGCCAAAATACAAAAGACCATGAGAGATTACTACAAGCAACTATATGCCAATAAAATGGACAACCTGGAAGAAACGGACAAATTCTTAGTAAAGCACAACCTTCCGAGACTGAACCAAGAAGAAACAGAAAATATAACCAGACCTATCCAAGCACTGAAAATTGAGACTGTGATTAAAAATCTTCCAACAAACAAAAGCCCAGGACCAGATGGCTTCACAGGCATCTTCTGTCAAAAATTTAGAGAAGAGTTAACAGCTGTCCTTCTCAAACTCTTCCAAAATAAAGCAGAGGGAGGAACATTCCCAACCTCATTCTATGAGACCACCATCACCCTGATAGGAAAACCAGAAAAAAACTGTCACAAAGAAAGAAAACTACAGGCCAATATCACTGATGAACATAGATGCAAAAATCTTCAACAAAATACTAGCAAACAGCATCCCACAGCACATTAAAAGGGTCGTACACCATGATCAAGTGGGGTTTATCCCAGGAATGCAAGGATTCTTCAATATATGCAAATCAGCCAATGTGATGCACCATATTAACAAATTGAAGGAGAAAAACCATATGATAACCTCAATAGATGCAGAAAAAGCTTTCAACAAAATTCAACACCAATTTATGATAAAAATCCTCTAGAATGTAGGCACAGAGGGAACTTACCTCAACATAATAAAGGGCATATATGAAAATCTCACAGCCAACACCATCCTCAGTGGTGAAAAACTGAAACCATTTCCACTAAGATCAGGAACAAGACAAGGCTGCCCACTCTCACCACTATTATTCAACATAGTTTTGGAAGTTTAACCACAGCAATCAGAGAAGAAAAAGAAATAAAGGGAATCCAAATCAGTAAAGAAGAAGTAAAGCTGTCACTGTTTGCAGATGACATGATACTATACATAGAGAATCCTAAAGATGCTACCAGAAAACTACTAGAGCTAATTAATGAATTTGGTAAAGTAGCAGGATACAAAATTAATGCACAGAAATTTCTTGCATTCCTATACACTAATGATGAAAAATCTGAAAGAGAAATTTAGGAAACACTCCCATTTACCATTGCAACAAAAAGAATAAAATACCTAGGAATAAACCTACCTAAGGAGACAAAAGACCTGTATGCAGAAAACTATAAGACTCTGATGAAAGAAATTAAAGATGATACAAACAAATGGAGAGATATACCATGCTCTTGGATTAGAAGAATCAGCATTGTGAAAATGACTATACTGCCCAAAGCAATCTACAGATTCAATGCAATCCCTATCAAACTAGCAATGGCATTTTCCACAGAACTAGAACAAAAAATTTCACAATTTTTATGGAAAAACAAAAGACCCTGAATAGCCAAAGCAACCTTGAGAAAGCAAAACGGAACGGGAGGAATCAGACTCCCTGACTTCGGACTCTCTTCAGTAAGTGGTGCTTGGAAAACTGGACAGCTATATGTAAAAGAATGAAATTAGAACACTCCTTAACACTGTATACAAAAATAAACTCAAAATGGATTAAAGACCGAAATTTAAGGCTATAAAACTCTTAGAGGAAAACATAGGCAGAACACTCTGACATAAATCACAGCAAGATCCTTTTGACCCACTTCCCAGAGAAATGGAACTAAAAACAAAAATAAACAAATGAGACCTAATGAAACTTAAAAGCTTTTGCACAGCAAAGGAAACCATAAACAAGACCAAAAGAGAACCCTCAGAATGGGAGAAAATATTTGCAAATGAAGCAACTGACAGATGATTAATCTCCAAAATATACAAGCAGCTCATGCAACTCAATATCAGAAAAACAAACAACCCAATCCAGAAATGGGCAGAAGATCTAAATAGACATTTCTCCAAAGAAGATATACAGATTGCCAACAAACGCATGAAAGAATGCTCAACATCACTAATTATTAGAGAAATGCAAATCAAAACTACAATGAGGTATCACCTCACACCAATCAGAATGGCCATCATCAAAATATCTACAAACAATAAATGCTGGAGAGGGTGTGGAGAAAAGGGAACCCTCTTGCACTGTTGGTGGGAATGTAAATTAAGCCACAATGGAGAACATATGGAGGTTCCTTAAAACTTAAAAATAGAACTACAATATGACCCAGCAATCCCACTACTGGGCATATACCCTGAGAAAACCATAATTTAAAAAGAGTCATGTACCACAATGTTCACTGCAGCTCTATTTACAATAGCCTGGACATGGAAGTAACCTAAGTGTCCATCAACAGATGAATGGATAAAGAAGATGTGGCACATATATACAATGGAATATTACTCAGCCGTAAAAAGAACCAAAATTGAGTTATTTTTAGTGAGGTAGATGGACCTAGAGTCTGTCATACAGAGTGAAGTAAGTCAGAAAGAGAAATACAAATACCATATGCTAACACATACGTATGGAATCTAAAAAAAAAAAAAGTTTCTGAAGAAACTAGGGGCAGCACAGGAATAAAGATGCAGATGTAGAGAATGGACTTGAGGACATGGGGAGGGGGAAGGGTAAGCTGGGACGAAGTAAGAGAGTGGCATGGGCTTATATATACTACCAAATGTAAAATAGCTAGTGGGAAGCAGCCTCACAGGTGCTTTGTGGCCACCTAGAGGGTTGGGATAGGGAGGGTGGGAGGGAGATGCAAGAGGGAGGAGATATGGGGATATATGTATATGTATAGCTGATTCACTTTGTTATAAAGCAGAAACTGACACACCATGGTAAAGCAATTATGCTCCAATAAAGATGTTTAAAAAAAAAGACTATATACAAGACCCTTTGTCCCTGTCCTTTGAAGGGAAAGGCTTTTGCTTTAGTCTCCCAGGCGTCCCCTAAGTCTCAAAAGGCTGGCTCAGGAATTAATGATTAGGTAGTGTGAAGATGTAGAAACAGTACTTGTTGGACCAGGAAACTGGTAACAATTTAGACTACAAACTAGCGACATAGCAGAATCACCCAACTTCCAGTTCCCTGAAAGGTATAAAGGTCTGGCACACATTCCTACATTGTGTTTTTTGTTTTTTTACAGGATGCAGACACCCACCAGGTGAAAACTACTAACTGCAAGAGCCTAGACCCCAGTCTAGTTGAAACCAGAAGATTGGTGATGCTCAAAACCTCACCTTGATGTCAACCAATCCGAGAATTGTGCATGAGCAGATCATGCACCCTGAAGCCCCCTCCCTCACACTGCCTTTAAAAACTCTCCCCTGAAAGCCATTGGGGGAGTTCAGGTCTTTTTGAGCACAAGCTGCCAATTCTCCTTGCTTGGTGCCCTGCAATAAATGCTGTGCTTTCCTTCATCACAACCCCGTGTCAGTAGATTGGCTTTACTGTTCGTAGGCAAGAGGATCCAAGTTTGGTTCAGTAAGATAACTGCAGGTCTTAGTATTACATGATTCTTTGCTATCCACTGTTTTAACATTATTTGATAAAATATTCCACCTACTTCAGATATCCCATGGTAGACTAAGACAACTTAGTCTCTTGGTTGCAGAATATTTCTGGGACAAATAAGAAATTTACAGACACAGCCTAAATTCAATTACTTCTAGTCTGTCCTCAGTTTTTGCTGATTTAAACATTCATTAAAAAGCAAGAATAAAAAAATCATACAAAAGTATGTTTGCTGCATGTTACTGACCAAATAAAACAGATTTTGATATGCAACTCCTTTCTTCCTGTAACTTCTACATCAGTATTCGTTTTAGGTGCTCTACTGTTTCACATCCTGTCTCTTCAAGTTTGGTAGCCACTCAAAGTAATCTTTTATTTATCTGAGTCCTGTTTGTGTAACAGCAAAGTGGATACATGCCCTGTCCACCTTAAATACTGCTATGAAGATTAAAATAGTAATTGTATATGCAAAACTACTTGGGAAACTATGCTCTACTAATTTAGAGTAATAAACTAGAAAACTTATTTTTAAATTGTTTGAAAGCCCTATCAAGAGTCTTAAGACACTTCTAGATACATTACAATTCTTTTATAATGTTATATGACTCTAATCATTTAAAAAGTGATAGGAAACCAGTGGCTTTGGAGCTGGATATATCTTTCCTTGTAGTAACAAGACTTAGAGAAGAGACTGAGCTACAATGAAAAGATGCAGTGGCATTATTCTTAGTTATTCTGTTTAAATAAATGATTCACTAAATCAGAAGGGTAGTCCATTTGTTTCTTACTAATTTTAGTAGTTTTTAATCTGTTCTTGGAACTTCAAAATTCTGCCACTAAAGACTGCACAAGTTCAGTAAGGTAAAGGTTAATTATTGATTTTCTTATTCACATAAAATTCTGGCATAAAAGTAAATATATCCTTTTTGTGAATGATATTGACTCTTCATTGAAATACACATAAGTTTCTTTTAAAAATGGGCATTGCCATAAAACTTTTTTCACCAGGAAGAATAATTATGTTAATATTGTTTGCGGTGACCAAGAACGCCTTAAAGTTCTCCTCAGCTTGACTAAACTTTAGACAGGATACTTCCGGACTAAGGGGTTTATGCCCTAACCTCCATTTTCTTATAGCACTTACTTTAGAATACTTGTAATTACGTATTGTTTCTCTGCCCTTTGCTATGTAAGGGGGCCGGCCTCTTGCCAGTTTCATAACCAAGAAAATCTTTCTCAAAAAGCTGGGAGCCATCCCTTTCAAATGTCAAATTTTGAAGACATCAAGAATATACTGCCCCTGTCTGTCTGTCTCTGTGGGAGCCTAGGAACCTAACTTCATAAAGTGCCAATTAGCAAATGCAGATGGTTTAATCACACTGACCAGCCTTCCCACTACCTCAACCCAACACTTAAAAGTCATCTTGCTTTCTGTTTCAACCAAGTTGAGCTCAATCTCTCTCCCTAGTACAGTGGTTCTGAATTAAGTCTTCCTTACCTGTTTACCTGCATCTGGTGCAATTTTTCTTTGATATACCATTCATGTAACTGAATCATTACACTGTTAGGAAGTTCAAAGCCAGATATGGGACTTAAAATAATCATGTAAGATACTGTCTTAGGCAGCTCTGGGTTCTATGTGGCTTAACAATAGAAATTTGTTTCTCACAGTTCTGAAGATTGGAAAGTTAAAGAATAAGGTGCCACCGAAGTAGACAAAAATACAAATTAAAAAAATGAAGGGACGGGCTTCCCTGGTGGCGCAGTGGTTGAGAGTCCGCCTGCCGATGCAGGGGACGCAGGTTCGTGCCCCGGTCCGGGAGGATCCCACATGCCGCTCAGTGGCTGGGCCCGTGAGCCATTGCCGCTGAGCCTGCGCATCCGGAGCCTGTGCTCCGCAACGGGAGAGGCCACAACAGTGAGAGGCCCGCATACCGCAAAAAAACAAAACAAAACAAACAAAAAAACAAAAATGAAGGGACTTGCCTGGTGGTGCAGTGGTTGAAAATCCACCTGCCAATGCAGGGTACATGCGTTTGATCCCTGGTCTGGGAAGATCCCACATGCCATGGAGCAACTAAGCCTGTGCACCACAACTACTGAGCCTGCGCTTTAGAGCCCACAAGCCACAACTACTGAGCCCACATGCCACAACTACTGAAGCCCATGCACCTAGAGCCCATGCTCTGCAACAAAAGAAGCCACAATGAGAAGCCCACGCACCACAACGAAGAGTAGCCCCCACTCGCCACAACTAGAGAGCCCACGCATAGCAATAAAGACCCAATGCAGCCAAAAGAATTTTTTTAATTAAAAAAATAAAAAAATGAAATCAGCATGTGAGGTCTATTGTATAAAGCGTGCCAACCTATGCGTTATAGGGGTTCCAGAAGGAGAGGGAAGAGAAGGGGATCAAAAGTGTATTTCAAGAAATTATGGCTGCAAATTTTCCAAACCTACAAAAGGAAATGGATATCCAGGTACAAGAAGCACAGAGGGTCCCAAAGAAGATGAACCCAAACAGACACACCAAAACATATCATAATTAAAATGGCAAAACTTAAGGATATAGAGAGGATTCTAAAGGCAGTAAGAAGGGAGTTACAAGGGAACCCCCATAAGGCTATCAGCTGATTTCTCTACAGAAACTTTGCAGGCCAGAGTGAGTGGCAAAATATGTAAGTCCTGAAAGGGAAAAACCTGCAAACTAAGATACTCTACCCAGCAAGATCATTTAGAATAGAAGGAGAGAGAATTTCACAAACAAGCAAAAACTAAAAGAAAACAGCAATACTAAACCTAACCTAAATTGACAGTTCTTCTCTAAATAGAGAAGAATCAATCTATAGGGAAGGGAAAATCACAATAAGAAAGGCAAATATATAAAAGGAATGAAGATCACTTAAAAACACCAGTATACAGATTAAGAAAACATTCCCCCCAAGTTTTGTAAAAGTGATTATAAATACAACTAGCAGCAAAAGGATAAACATGAAGATGTAAAACAGGACATAAAAAAAAAATCACAAAGTGTGGAGGAGGCAAGTAGAAAATGTAGTTCTCTTAGAATGTGTTTGAACTGATATTACTATCAGTCTAAAACAAGTGGATACAGTTATGGGTTAGCATACTTGAAAACTAGGGTAACCACAAATAAAATGCATATAACAGATTCACCAAAAAAAAAAAAAAAGTTATTCAAGCACACTACAAAACTAAACCACAAAAGGAAAAACAAAAAGTAGGAACAAAGAAGAACTGCAAAATCAACTGGAAAACAAGGTTTACTATGGCAATAAATACATACCTATCAATAATTATTTTAAATGTTAACAGACTAAGTGCTCCAATCAAAAGATAGTAGCAGATTGGATTTAAAAAAAATACATGCTGCCTACAAGAGACCCACTTTAAAAACCAATAGGTCAGCAATGAAGTCAGAAAGTACCTAGAGGCAAATGACAATGAAAACACAAGCTTAAAAAATGTATGGGACGCAGCAAAAGCAGTCATAAGAGGGAAATTTCATAGAGGTACAGGTCTTCCTCAAGAAATAAGAAAAATTTCAAACAACCTAACATATCACCTAAGCAAATTAGAAAAAGAAACAAAAACTAAAGTCAGAAGAAGGAAGGAAATATCAGTATAAACAAAAGAGATTTTAAAAAAAATCAAAAAGATCAATAAAACCAAGAGGTGGTTTTTTGAAAAGATAAAGAAAATTGACAAACTCTAGCCACACTCACTAAGAAGAGAAGAGAGAAGACCCAAATAAAATAAAAAATGAAAGAAATAACCAATACCACAGAAATACAAAAAATTCATAATATTATGAATAGTTGTATGCCAACAAATTGGACAACCAAAAATAAGTTTCTAGAAATTTACAGCCTGCCAAAACTCAGTCAAGAAACAAATAACTTGAACAGACCTATCATTAAAAGTGAAAAAATATTAAATTTTAAAACTGTCTGCAAACAAAAGTCCAGAACCAGACAGCTTCACTGAGGAATCCTACCAAACATACAAAGATGAACTTATACCAGTGCTTCTCAAACTATTCCAAAAGATTGAAAACATGAGAACACTCCCAAATTTATTCTGAGGCCACCATCATGCTTATGCCAAAGCCAGACAAATACACTATAAAAAAAATTATACTTATGAATATAGATGCAAATATCCTCAACAAACTATTAGCAAACTGAATCCAACAATACATAAAAAGGATCATACACCATGATTAAGTTGGATTCATTCCAGGGTTGCAAGGATGCATCAATATATGCAAAATCATTGCATTAGACATTATCAAAAGAAAAGACAGAAACCATATGATCATCTCAACAGATGCAGGAAAAGCATTTGATAAAATTCAACATCCATTCACAATGAAAAACGCTCACCAAAGTGCGTATAGAGGCAACACATCTCAACATAATACAAGCCATTTACAACAAACCCACAGACCACATAATACTCAACAGTGAAAAGCTGAAAGTCTTCCCACTAAATTCTGGAACAAGACAAGGATGCCCAGTCTCACCACTTCTATTCAACATGGAATTAGAAGTCCTAGCAACAGCAATGAGACAAGAAATAAGAAGTATCCAAATTGGAAGGGAAGAGGTAAAATTATCATTATTTGCAGGTTACATGATACTCTATACAGAGAACTCTAAAGACTCCACACAAGAATTATTAGAACAAATAAATGAACTCAGAAAGGTAGCAGGACACAAATCTGTTCCATTTCTTTACACTAACCATGAAATATCAGGCAGAGAAAGTAAAAAGAAAATTTTTTTTCATTTAAAATTGCATCCAAACAATAAAATACCTAGGAATAAACTAAGGAGGTAAAAGACCTATATGCTGAAAACTATAAAATATTGATAAAGGAAGTTGAAGATGATTCCAAGAAATGAAAAGATCCCATACTCTGTGACAGGAAAAGTTAATATTGTTAAAATGGCCATATTACCCCAAGCTATTTACAGATTTAATGCAATCCCTACCAAATTATCCATGATATTTTTTGCAGAACTACAACAAATAATCCTCAATTTTATATGGAATCACACACACACACACAAATAAACTGAATTGCAAAAGGAATCCTGAGGGAAAAGAACAAAGCTAGAGGCATATCGCTCCCAGAGTTCAGATGATACTACAAAATTACAGTAATCCAAACAGCGTGGTTTTGGCACAAAAACAGACATATAGATTAGTGGAATAGAATAGAGAGCCCAGAAATAAACCAACACACCTACAGTCAATTAATCTATGTCAATGGAGGCAAGAATATACAATGGAGAAAAGACAGTCTCTTCAGCAAACTATGCTGGGAAAGACGGACAGCTACATGTAAATCAGTGAAATTAGACTACTTCCTCACATCACATAAAAAAATGAACTCAGAATGTTTAAAAGCCTTAAATATAAGACGTGACACCATAAAACTCCTAGAAGAGAACGCAGACAAAACATTTTCTGACATAAATCTTAGCAGTGCTTTCTTCGATCAGTCTCCCATGGCAAAAGAAATAAAAACAAAAATAAACAAATGGACCTAGTCAAACTTGAAAGCTTTTGCACAGCAAAGGAAACTGTCAACAAAATGAAAAGACAACCTATGGAAGTGAAAAAATATTTTCAAGCAATGCAAATGACAAGGGGTTAATATCCAAAATATACAAACAGCTTATACAATTCAACATCAAAAAACAACCCAGTCAGAAAATGGGCAGAAGACTTAAATAGATATTTCTCTAAAGAAGATAGAGATGGCCAATAGGCATGTGAAAAAATGCTCAAAATCACTAATTATTAGAGAGGTTTCATAAAGAGGTATCACCTCACACCTGTCAGAATGACCATCATCAAAAAGTCAACAAATAATAAATGCTGAGGAGGGAGTGGAGAAAAGGGAACCATCCTACACTGTTGGTGGGAATGTAAACTGGTGCAGTCACTGGTTAAAAAGTATGGAGTTTCCTTAAAAATAAAAATAGAGCTACCATATGATCCAGCAATCCCACTCCTGGGCATATATCCAGAAAAGACAAAATTCTAATTCAAAAAGTTACATTCACAGCAATGTTCATAGTAGCACCAGTTATAATAGCTAAGACATGGAAACAAGTAAAGTGCCCATCAACAGACAATTGGTTTAAGAAGACTTGGTGTACATAGGTATCTAAACAATGGGATGTTACACAGGCATAAAAAAGAATATTGTCATTTGCAGCAACACAGATAGACCTTGAGAGTATCATACCATGTGAAGTAAGTCAGATAAAGACCAATACTACAAGATACTGCTTAGATGTGGAATCTAAAAACTAATACAAATGAATCTTTATACAAAACAGAAACAAACTCACTGACATAGAAAACAAACTTATGGTTAACAAAGTGGAAAGGGAAGTGCAGGAAAGGAGAAATTAGGAGTACTGTATTAACAGATACAAACTACTAATACATAAAAAAAGTACATAAGCAAGAAGGATTTACTGTATAACACAGGTATTATATTCCATATGTTGTAATAACTTATAATGGAAAATAAATTGAATAAATATATAATTGAATTACTTTGCTCTGTATCTAAAACTAATGACTAACTGTAAATCAAATATACTTCAATAAAAAAAAATAAGGTACCAGCAGATTTGGTGTTGGTCCCAGCCCCTTTCCTATCTTGTAGATGGCCACCTTCATGCTGTGTACTCATTAGGGCTTTCTCCTTGTGAAAGGAGAGATGTGCATGTGCACATGTGTGTAGAGACTAGGATGTGTGTGTTTGTGTGTGGAGACTAGGGTGTGTGTGTGTGTTTGTGCACATGTGGAGAGAGAGGGTGTGTGGAGGGGAGGTGTGTGTGTGTTTTGAGACTGCGGGGTGTGCACGTGCATGGGGAGATGGAGTTGTGTGTGTTTCTGGAGTGACAGTGTGTGTGTGGAGGGAGAGCCAGGGGTGTGTTTCTGGAGGGAGACTTGGGGGTGTTTGTGTGGAGGCAGAGATGGGTGTGTGTGTGAAGAGACTGGGGTGAGCGTGTGGGTAAGTGTGGCCACAGTGGTGTGTGGGTGCGAGTAGAAACAGGTGTATGTGTGTAGGCACGGGTATGTGCACGTATATGTTTATGGTGGAGAGACTGGGAGGATTGGTGTGGACTGAAGGACTGGGGTATGTGTGTCGACGCAGACTGGGGTTGTGTGTATGGAGAGACTAGCGTGTGTGTGTGGGAGAGACAGTGGGGAGAAAGAGACTGGTGTGTGTGTGTGTGTGTGTAGAGACAGGTGGTGTGGGGAGAGATAGAGGGTGTGTGTGTAGACGGGCGTTTGTGTGGGGAGAGATTGGGGTGTGGTTGAGGAGGGAGAGGAGGGGGGATGTGGGAGGAAAAATGGGTGTGTGTTAGGGGGTGTTCGGAAGAGATGGGAGTAGGAGGAAGAGACTGGGGTATTTAGGTGTGTACGTGTGGTGGCAAAGACACGTTGTGGGTCTTTGTGTGTGTGTGTGTTGGAGAAACTGGAGTGTGTGTTTGTGGAGACTGGGGTGCTTGTGTGGGCACGCAGGTAGAGACGGGTGTATGTGCACAGAGAAGGGGTATGACTGGAGGGAGAGACTGTGGAGGGTGTGTGTGTGTGTGTGTGTGTGTGTGTGTGTGTGTGTGTAAGACCAGAGGGTTGTGGAGGGATAGACAGGGGAGTGTGTGCATGTGGAGACATTGACGTGTATGTGTGTGTGTTGAGAGACTGGGGTGTATGTTTCGGGCAATGGGTGTGTGTGTGTGTGTATGTGTGTGTGTAAAGATGAGTGTATGTGGGAGTTGAGGGAGACAAAAGGGTTTGGAGGGAGAGTAGGGGATGTGTGTGTGGGGAAGTAGAGAAGGTTTAGTGTGTGTGTGTGGAGAGACTAGGTTGTGCATGTTTCTGGAGAGACAGGAGGTATGTGGCGGGAAAGGTTTGTGTGTGTGTCTGTGGAAGGTGAAACAGATGTGTGTGCCTCTAGGGAGAGATTCAGGTTGGGGAGGGAGACACGGGTGTGGGTGTTTGTGGGGAAATGTGTATGTGTGTGTGCATGTGTGTCCATGTGGAGATATTGACGTGTATGTGTGTATGTTGAGACTGGGGGGTCTGTATGTTTCGGGAAATGGGGTATGGGTATGGACAGAGAGAAATCTGTGTGTGTGTGTGTGTGTGTGTGTGTGTGTGTGTGTAGCGAGAGCGGGATGTCTGTATGTTATGGGCAATGGGAATGTTGGTGTGGATGGAGAGAAATCAGTGTGTGTGTGTATTCGTGTGTGTGCGTGTGTAGAGATGGGATTATGTGGGAGCAGAGAGAGAGAAGGGGGTTTGGAGGGACATTAGGGGATGTGTGTGTGTATGGAGAGACTAGGTTGTACATGCCTGTGGAGAGATGGGAGATGTGTGGAGGGAGAGACATTTCTCTGTGTATGTATGGAAGGCGAAACGGGTGTGTGTGTGTGTGTGTGTGTGTGAATATTGAGGAGAGAAGGAGATGTGCATGCTGAGGGTAAGACAGGTGTGTTGTGTGTGTGTGTGCATGGATGGGATTGTGTGTGGAGGGAAAGAAGAGTGTGTGTGTGAGCAGACTGAGGTTTAAGTGTGGAGTTAGAGATGGAGGTATGGGTGTATGTGTGGAGAGACAGCTGTGTGTGTGTGTGTGTGTTTGTGGAGAGACTGGGCTCTGTTTGTGTTTGTCTGCACTTGTGGAGAGATGGGGGTGTGTGTGAGGGTGTCTGTATGAAGAGATTGGTGTATGTTTGGAGGGAGAGATGTGTGTGTGTGTGTGGAGGGAGTGACATGGTTGTGTGTGGGGTGTGTGTGCAGATGGGGTAATTTTGTGTTAAGGGAGAGAGGAGAGTATAGGTGTGGAGGGAGAGATGGTGTTGTGTGTGTGTGTGTGTGTGTGTAGAGTTGGATATGTGTGGTTTTTAAGGGTGGGACGCGGGTGTTTGGGTGAAGGGAGAGACTGCTTTCTGTGTGTGTGTGTGTGTGTGTGTATAGGGAGACACAAGTGTGTGTGGGGGGTGAGAGACAGGTGTGTGTGTGTGGAGGGAGATATGGGTTTGTGTGTGTGAGTGTGTGTGTAGAGATGGGAGTGTGTGTGGTAGGAGAAAAGGGGGAGCAGGTACAGAGAGTGATGGAGGGACAAATGGGGGTTGTGGAAGGAGATGTGTGTGTGTGAGAGTGCGTGTGTGGATGTAGAGACTGGGGGAAGTGGAGGGAGAGACAGGTGTATATGTGTAGAGACGGGTGTGTGTGGAGGGAGATATAGGCGTGTGTGTGTATCTGTGTGTGTGTAGTGGAGAGATGGGGTTGTGGAAAGAGAGAGGATTGTGTGGGGGTTCTGTGTAGAGATGGACTTGTGTGTGAATGAACATACAGGGAGAGTATGAGGGAGACACACGTGTTTGTGTGCATAGAGGGAGAGATGTGTCTGTCTGTGTTTGTGTGTGTGTGTGTGTGTGTGTGTGTGTGTGTGTGGAGACTGGTGTGTGGGTGTGGAGTGAGGGATGGGAGGAGTCTGGGGCTGTGTGTTGGAACAAGAGATGCAGTGTGGGTCTGTTTATCCGTGTGTGTGTTGGAGACACTGGGGTGTTTGTGCGCACACATGCAGAGATGGGGTGTGTGTATACAGACGGGGCTATGACTGTGGTTGGAGCAACAGTGGGGTGGAGGGCGAGATGGGTGTGAGTATATGTGTTTGTGTGTGAGGAGAGACTGGGGGTGGGTGTGCAGGGGGAGAGGGGAGGAATGTGTAGGGAGAGAATGAGGAGGGTGAAACCGATTTGTGTGTGTGTGTAAAGGGTGTTGTGTCAGAGTGGAGGGAGAGACAGGGAAGTGTAAAGGGAGAGACGTGTGTGTGTGTTTGTGTGCAGGGGGAGACTGTGTTGTGTGTGTGTACAGAGAGAGAGATGAAAGCGTTCGGAGGAGAGAAGGGTGAGTGGGGTTATGTGTGTAGAAATGGGGTCGCTGTGTGGAGGAAATGATCGGAGTGTGGAGGGAGCAACAGGGGAGGTGTGGAGGGAGAAAAGGGGGAGCATGTAGACTGGGCAGGAATGGGGGGAGAAATGGGGGTTCTGAAAGGAGAGACGTGCATGAGCATGTGTGTTTAGAGGCTGGGCTGTGTGTGTGTGTGTGGAGACTAGGGTGTGTGTGTGTTTTTGTGCACATGTGGAGAGATGCGGTGTGTGTGGAGGGAGAGGTGTGTGTGTGTGTGTGTTGAGAGACTGCAGGGAGCGTGTGGGTGTGTGTGGCCACAGTTGTGTGTGGGTGTAGGTGGAAACAGATGTATGTGTGTAGGCACAGGTGTGTGCCTGTATGTGTGTATGGTGGAGAGTCTGGGAGGATTGGTGTGGACGGAAGGATTGGGGTATGTGTGTGGAGGGAGAGACTGCGGTTGTGTGTGGACAGAGAGATGACTCTGTGTGTGTGTGTGTGTGTGTGTGTGTGTGTGGGTGGGTTTGGGTGTGGGTGTGTGTAGAGACAGGAGGTGTGTGGAGATATAGAGGTGTGTGCGTGTGTGTGTGTAGATGGGGGTGTTTGTGTGCGGAGAGACTGGGTGTGGTTTTGGAGGGAGAGGAGTGAGAATGTGAAGTGAAAAATGGGTGTGTGTTGGGGCAGCTGGAAACAGATGAGGGTAGGAGAAAGAGACTGGGGTGTTTAGGTGTGTGTGTGGAGGGAGAGACGTTGTTGGTCTTTGTGTGTATGTGTGTTGGAGAGACTTGGGGATTATGTTTGTGGAGACTAGGGTGCTTGTGTGGGTGTGGAGGTAGAGACGGGTGTATGTGTGTAGAGAAAGTGTGTGAGTAGAGGGAGAGAGTGTGGAAGGTGAGTGTGTGTGGAGAGACAGAGGGGTGTGGAGGGATAGACGGGTGTGTGTGCATGTGTGTGCATGTGGAGACATTGATGTGTATGTGCGTGTGTGTTGAGAGACTGGGGTGTCTGTATGCTTCAGGCAGTGGGTGTGTCTGTGTGTGTGTAGACATGGGTGTATGTGGCAGTTGAGGGAGAGAAGAGGGTTTGGAGGGCGAGTAGTGGATGTGTGTGTGGAACAAAAGAAGTGTTTGTGTGTGTGTGGAGATACTAGGTTGTGCATGTTTGTGTAGAGACAGGAGGTGTGTGGAGGGATAGACGTTTGTGTGTCTGTGGAAGGTGAAACAGGTGTGTGTGTGTAAGGAGGGATTCGGGTTGTGGAGGGAGACACGGGTGTGGGTGTTTGTGATTGTGGGGAAATGGGTGTGTGTGTCTGTATGGATGTGTAGAGACTGGGTTGTGGGTGTGGATGGAGAAAAACGGGTAGGGAGAGATGGGTGTGTGTGTGTGTGTGTGTGTGTATGGAGGGAGAGATCAAAGGGTTGGGGGGTAGATGAGGGTGTGTGGAGGAATGTGGAGGATGGGGTTGATTTCTGGAGGGAGAGATGGGGGTGTGGAGGGCGAGACAGGTGTGTGTGTGTGTGTGTGTGTGTGTAGGGAGATATGGGTTTGTGTGTGAGTGTGTATGTAGAGATGGGAGTGTGTGTGTAAGGAGCAATAGGGGGAGCATATAGAGAGAGAGACTGGGCAGGATGGAGGGAGAAACAGGGACTGTGGAAAGACAGACTTGTGTGTGTGTACAGCCTGACATATGGGTGGGGAGGGAGAGATCGGTTGAGTGTGTGGAGCGATGTGGGAAGTGTGTGTGTGTCTCTGTGTGTGTGAAGGGAGAGATGCAGTGTGGGTCTGAGTGTATGTGTGTGGAGAGAATGGTTTGTGTGTGTGTGGAAATTAGGTTGTGTCTGTGTTTTTGTGTACGTGTGCAGATATGGAGTATGTGTGTAGAGAGTGATGTGTGTGTGTGTGTTTGCGTGTGTGTATGGACGGAGAGGCAGGTTTGTGTATGTCTGGAGTGACAGTATGTGTTTGTAGGGAGAGCTGGGGTGTGTTTCTGAGGGGAGACCTGGGGATGTTTGTGTGGATGGAGAGATAGGGGTGTGTGTGTGTGTGTGTGTGGAGAGAGAGAGAGAGACAAGAGGTGTGTAGAGAGAGGGAGGGGTATCTGTGTGGGCATGTGTAGAGACAGGGTGATGTTTTTGTTTGGAGAGATTGGGGTGCGGCTGTGAAGGGAGGGGTAGGGAGATGTGGAGTGAGACATGGGTGCATTTTTGTGGGGTGTAGGAGAGACGGTGTGGAGAAAGTGACTGCAGTGTTTGGGTGTGTGTGTGCTGAGGGAGGGACTGTGGTTATGTTTGTGTTGCCTGTGGTGCTTGTGTGGGTGTGGATGTAGAGACAGGAGTATGTGTGTAGAGAAGGGGTGTATGTGGAGGGAGAGACTGTGGAAGGTGTGTGTGTGTAGAGCCGAGAGGGGTGTGGAGGGATAGACAGAGGTGTGTGTGCATGTGTGTCCATGTGGAGATATTGATGTGTATGTGTGTATGTTGAGAGACTGGGGGGTCTGTATGTTACGGGAAATGGGGTATGGGTATGGACAGAGAGAAATCTGTGTGTGTATGTGTGGGTGTGTGTGTGGGTGTGTGTGTGTAGAGAGACTGGGATGTCTGTATGTTTTGGGCAATGGGAATGTCGGTGTTGATGGAGAGAAATCAGTGTGTGTGTGTATTCGTTTGTGTGTGTGTAGAGATGGGACTATGTGTGAGCAGAGGGAGAGAAGGGGGTTTGGAGGGACATTAGGGGATGTGTGTGTGTATTGAGAGACTAGATTGTACATGCTTGTGGAGAGATGGGAGATGTGTAGAGGGAGAGATATTTCTCTGTACGTGTATGGAAGGTGAAACGGGTGTGTGTGTGTGTGTGTGTAGTGTTAGATATGTGTGGGTTTTAAGGGTGGGATGGGGGTGTTTGTGTGAAGGCAGAGACTGCTTTCTGTGTGTGTGTGTATAGGGAGACACGAGTGTGTGTGTGGGGGGTGAGACACAGGTGTGTGTGTGTGGAGGGAGATATGGGTTTGTGTGTGTGAGTGTGTGTGTAGAGATGGGAGTGTGTGTGGTAGGAGAAAAGGGGGAGCAGGTACAGAGAGTGATGGAGGGACAAATGGGGGTTGTGGAAGGAGATGTGTGTGTGTGAGAGTGCGTGTGTAGATGTAGAAACTGGGGGAAGTGGAGGGAGAGACAGGTGTATATGTGTAGAGATGGGTGTGTGTAGAGGGAGATATAGGCATGTGTGTGTATCTGTGTGTGTGTAGTGGAGAGATGGGGTTGTGGAAAGAGAGAGGGTTGTGTGGGGGTTCTGTGTAGAGATGGACTTGTGTGTGAATGAACATACAGGGAGAGTATGAGGGAGACACACGTGTTTGTGTGCATAGAGGGAGAGAGGCATCTGTTTGTGTTTGTGTGTGTGTGTGTGTGTGTGTTTAGAGACTGGCATGTGGGTGTGGAGTGAGGGATGGAGGAGTCTGGGGCTGTGTGTTGGAACAAGAGATGCAGTGTGGGTCTGGGTATCTGTGTGTGTGTTGGAGACACTGGGGTGTTTGTGTGCACACATGCAGAGATGGGGTGTGTGTATACAGACGGGGCTATGACTGTGGTTGGAGCAACAGTGGGGTGGAGGGCGAGATGGGTGTGAGTATATGTGTTTGTGTGTGAGGAGAGACTGGGGGGTGGGTGTGCAGGGGGAGAGGGGAGGAATGTGTAGGGAGAGAATGAGGAGGGTGAAACCGATTTGTGTGTGTGTGTAAAGGGTGTTGTGTCAGAGTGGAGGGAGAGACAGGGAAGTGTAAAGGGAGAGACGTGTGTGTGTGTTTGTGTGCAGGGGGAGACTGTGTTGTGTGTGTGTACAGAGAGAAAGATGAAAGCGTTCGGAGGAGAGAAGGGTGAGTGGGGTTATGTGTGTAGAAATGGGGTCGCTGTGTGGAGGAAATGATCGGAGTGTGGAGGGAGCAACAGGGGAGGTGTGGAGGGAGAAAAGGGGGAGCATGTAGACTGGGCAGGAATGGGGGGAGAAATGGGGGTTCTGAAAGGAGAGACGTGCATGAGCATGTGTGTTTAGAGGCTGGGCTGTGTGTGTGTGTGTGGAGACTAGGGTGTGTGTGTGTTTTTGTGCACATGTGGAGAGATGCGGTGTGTGTGAAGGGAGATGTGTGTTTGTGTGTGTGTGTGTGTGGAGAGACTGCAGGGAACATGTGGGTGTGTGTGGCCACAGTTGTGTGTGGGTGCAGGTGGAAACAGGTGTATGTGTGTAGGCAGGAGTGTGTGCCTGTATGTGTGTATGGTGGAGAGTCTGGGAGGATTGGTGTGGACAGAAGGATTGGGGTATGTGTGTGGAGGGAGAGACTGCGGTTGTGTGTGGACAGAGAGATGACTCTGTGTGTGTGTGTGTGTGTGTGTGTGGGTGGGTTTGGGTGTGGGTGTGTGGGTGTGTGTAGAGACAGGAGGTGTGTGGAGATATAGAGGTGTGTGCATGTGTGTGTGTAGATGGGGGTGTTTGTGTGCGGAGAGACTGGGTGTGGTTTTGGAGGGAGAGGAGTGAGAATGTGAAGTGAAAAATGGGTGTGTGTTGGGGCAGCTGGAAACAGATGAGGGTAGGAGAAAGAGACTGGGGTGTTTAGGTGTGTGTGTGGAGGGAGAGACGTTGTTGGTCTTTGTGTGTATGTGTGTTGGAGAGACTTGGGGATTGTGTTTGTGGAGACTAGGGTGCTTGTGTGGGTGTGGAGGTAGAGACGGGTTTATGTGTGTAGAGAAAGTGTGTGAGTAGAGGGAGAGAGTGTGGAAGGTGAGTGTGTGTGGAGAGACAGAGGGGTGTGGAGGGATAGACAGGGGTGTGTGTGCATGTGTGTGCATGTGGAGACATTGATGTGTATGTGCGTGTGTTTTGAGAGACTGGGGTAACTGTATGCTTCAGGCAATGGGTGTGTCTGTGTGTGTGTAGACATGGGTGTATATGGGAGTTGAGAGACAGAAGAGGGTTTGGAGGGAGAGTAGTGGATGTGTGTGTGGAACAAGAGAAGTGTTTGTGTGTGGAGATACTAGGTTGTGCATGTTTGTGTAGAGACAGGAGGTGTGTGGAGGGAGAGATGTTTGTGTGTCTGTGAAACAGGTGTGTGTGTGTAAAGAGGGATTCGTGTTGTGGAGGGAGACACAGATGTGGGTGTTTGTGATTGTGGGGAAATGGGTGTGTGTGTGTGTGTGTATGGGTTTGTAGAGACTGGGTTTTGGGTGTGGACAGAGAGAAACGAGTAGGGAGAGATTGGTGTGTGTGTGTATGGAGGGAGAGATCAAAGGGTTAGGGGGGTAGATGAGGGTGTGTGGAGGAGTGTGGAGGATGGTGTTGATTTCTGGAGGGAGAGATTGGGGTGTGGAGGGTGAGACGTGTGTGTGTGTGTGTGTCTGTGTGTGTGTGAATGTTGAGGAGAGAAGGAGATGTGCATGCTGAGGGTAAGACTGGTGTGTTGTGTGTGTGTGTGCATGGATGGGGTTGTGTGTGGAGGGAAAGAACAGTGTGTGTGTGAGCAGACTGAGGTTTAAGTGTGGAGTTAGAGATGGAGGTATGGGTGTATGTGTGGAGAGACAGCTGTGTGTGTGTGTGTGTGTGTGTGTGTGTGTGTTTGGAGAGACTGGGCTCTGTTTGTGTTTGGTTGCACTTGTGGAGAGAATGGAGTGTGTCTGAGGGTGTCTGTATGAAGAGACTGGGGTGTGTGTGGAGGGAGTGACATGGTTGTGTGTGGGGTGTGTGCACAGATGGGGTCATTTTGTGTTTAGGGAGAGACGAGAGTATAGGTGTGGAGGGAGAGATGGTGTTGTGTTGTGTGTGTGTGTGTGTAGAATTGGATATGTGTGGTTTTTAAGGGTGGGACGCGGGTGTTTGGGTGAAGGGAGAGACTGCTTTCTGTGTGTGTGTGTGTATAGGGAGACATGAGTGTGTGTGTGGGGGGTGAGAGACAGGTGTGTGTGTGTGGAGGGAGATATGGGTTTGTGTGTGTGAGTGTGTGTGTAGAGATGGGAGTGTGTGTGGTAGGAGAAAATGGGGAGCAGGTACAGAGAGTGATGGAGGGACAAATGGGGGTTGTGGAAGGAGAGACTTGTGTGTGTGAGAGTGCGTGTGTGGATGTAGAGACTGGGGGAAGTGGAGGGAGAGACAGGTGTATATGTGTAGAGACGGGTGTGTGTGGAGGGAGATATAGGCGTGTGTGTGTATCTGTGTGTGTGTAGTGGAGAGATGGGGTTGTGGAAAGAGAGAGGATTGTGTGGGGGTTCTGTGTAGAGATGGACTTGTGTGTGAATGAACATACAGGGAGAGTATGAGGGAGACACACGTGTTTGTGTGCATAGAGGGAGAGATGTGTCTGTGTTTGTGTGTGTGTGTGTGTGTGTGTGTGTGTGTGTGTAGAGACTGGTGTGTGGGTGTGGAGTGAGGGATGGGAGGAGTCTGGGGCTGTGTGTTGGAACAAGAGATGCAGTGTGGGTCTGTGTATCCGTGTGTATGTTGGAGACACTGGGGTGTTTGTGTGCACACATGCAGACGGGGGTGTGTGTATGGAGATGGGGCTATGACTGTGGTTGGAGCAACAGTGGGGTGGAGGGCGAGATGGGTGTGAGTATATGTGTTTGTGTGAGGAGAGACTGGGGGGTGGGTGTGCAGGGGGAGAGGGGAGGAATGTGTAGGGAGAGAATGAGGAGGGTGAAACCGATTTGTGTTGTGTGTAAAAGGTGTTGTGTCAGAGTGGAGGAGAGACAGGGAAGTGTAAAGGGAGAGACACGTGTGTGTGTGTTTGTGTGCAGGGGGAGACTGTGTTGTGTGTGTGTACAGAGGGAGAGATGAAAGGGTTTGGAGGAGAGAAGGGTGAGTGGGGGTATGTGTGTAGAGATGGAGTTTCTGTGTAGAGGAAATGATCGGAGTGTGGAGGGAACAACAGGGGAGGTGTGGAGGGAGAAAAGGGGGAGCATGTAGACTGGGCAGGAATGGGGGGAGAAATGGGGGTTCTGAAAGGAGAGACGTGCATGAGCATGTGTGTGTAGAGACTGGGCTGTGTGTGTGTGTGGAGACTAGGGTGTATGTGTGTTTCTGTGCACATGTTGAGAGAGGCGGTGTGTGTGGAGGGAGAGGTGTGTGTGTGTGTGGAGAGACTGCAGGGAGCGTGTGGGTGTGTGTGGCCACAGTTGTGTGTGGGTGCAGGTGGAAACAGGTGTATGTGTGTAGGCACAGGTGTGTGCCTATATGTGTGTATGGTGGAGAGTCTGGGAGGATTAGTGTGGAGAGAAGGACTAGGGTATGTGTGTGGAGGGAGACTGCAGTTGTGTCTGGACGGAGAGATGACTGTGTTTGTGTGGGGGGGTGCGGGGTGGGTGTGTGGGTGTGTGTAGAGAAAGGAGGTGTGTGGAGATATAGAGGTGTGTGCGTGTGTGTGTGTGTGGAGACGGGGGTGTTTGTGTACAGAGAGAGTGGGGTGTGGTTTTGGAGGGAGAGGAGTGAGAATGTGAAGTGAAAAATGGGTGTGTGTTGGGGGTAGCTTGAAACAGATAGGGTAGGAGAAAGAGACTGGGGTGTTTAGGTGTGTGTGTGTGTGGAGGGAGAGACACGTTGTGGGTCTTAGTGTGTGTGTAAGTGTGTTGGAGAGACTGGGGATTGTGTTTGTGAAGACTGGGGTGCTTGTGTGGGTGTGGAGGTAGAGACGGGTGTATGTGTGTAGAGAAAGTGTGTGAGTAGAGGGAGAGAGTGTGGAAGGTGAGTGTGTGTGGAGAGACCAGAGGGGTGTGGAAGGATAGACAGGGGTGTGTGTGCATGTGTGCGCATGTGGAGACATAGGTGTGTATGTGTGTGTTTTGAGAGACTGGGGTGTCTGTATGTTTCAGGCTATGGGTGCGTGTGTGTGTATATGTGTGTGTAGACATGGGTGTATGTGAGAGTTGAGGGAGAGAAGAGTGTTTGGAGGGAGAGTAGTGGATGTGTGTGTGGAATAGAGAAGGGTTTGTGTGTGTGTGTGGAGAGACTAGGTTGTGCATGTTTGTGTAGAGACAGGAGGTGTGTGGAGGGAGGGACGTTTGTGTGTCTGTGGAAGGTGAAACAGTGTGTGTGTGTTTAGGGAGAGATAGGGGCTGTGGAGGGAGACACGGGTGTGGGTGTTTTCCATCGTTGGGAAATGGGTGTGTGTATTTATGGGTGTGTAGAGACTGGGTTGTGAATGTGGAGGGAGAGAAAGGAGTAGGGAGAGATGTCTGTATGTGTGTGTATGGAGGAAGAGATGAAAAGTTTTGGGGGGCAGATGAGGGTGTGTGGAGGAATGTGTAGAGATGGGGTTGATTTGTGGAGGGAGAAATGGGGGTGTAGAGGGAGAGATAGGGGTGTGTGTGTGTGTGTGTGTAGGGAGATATGGGTTTGTGTGTAAGTGTGTATGTAGAGATGGGAGTGTGTGTGTAAGGAACAACAGGGGGAGCATATATAGAGAGAGAGACTGGGCAGGATGGAGGGAGAAACAGGGATTGTGGAAGGACAGACGTGTGTGTGTGTGAACAGTCTGCCATATGGGTGGGGAGGGAGAGATCGGTTAAGTGTGTGGAGTGAGATATGGGAAGTTTGTGTGTTTGTGTGAAGGGAGAGATTCAGTGTGGGTCTGAGTGTATGTGTGTAGAGAAAATGGTTTGTGTTTGTGTGCTGAAACTAGGCTGTATCTGTGTTTTTGTGTATGTGTGCATATATGGGGTGTGTTTGCAGGGAGAGATGTGTGTATGTTTGTGTGTATGTATGGATGGGGAGACAGATTTGTGTGTCTGGAATGACAGTGTGTGTGTGGAGGGAGAGCTAGGGGTGTGTTTCTGGAGGGAGACCTGGGGATGTTTGTGTGGAGGGAGAGATGGTGTGTGTGTGTGTGGAGAGAGAGAGAGAGGAGGTGTGTGGAGAGAGGGAGGGGTGTCTGTGTGTGCGTGTGTAGAGACAGGGTGATGTTTGTGTTTGGAGAGATTGGGGTGTGGTTGTGAAGGGAGCGCCAGGGAGATGTGGAGTGAGACATGGGTGTGTTTTCAGGGGGTGTGGGAGAGATGGTACAGAGAAAGAGACTGCAGTGTTTGGGTGTGTGTGTGCTGAGGGAGGGACTGGGGTTTATGTTTGTGTTGACTGGGGTGCTTGTGTGGGTGTGGATGTAGAGACAGGAGTATGTGTGTAGAGAAGGGGTGTACGTGGAGGGAGAGACTGTGGAAGGTCTGTGTGTGTGTAGAGCCCAGAGTGGTGTGGAGGGATAGACAGAGGTGTGTGTGCAGGTGTGTGCACGTGGAGAAACTGATTTGTGTGTGTGTTGAGAGATTGGGTTGTCTGTATGTTTTGGGCAATGGGAACGTGGGTGTGGATGGAGGGAAATGAGTGAGTGAGTGAGTGAGTGTGTGTGTGTGTGTGTGTGTGTGTGTATGTAGAGATGGGAGTATGTGGGAACTGAAGGAGGGAAGAGAGTTTGGAGGGACATTAGGGGATGTGTGTGTGTGTGGAGAGACTAGGCTGTGCCTGCTTGTGGAGAGATGGGAGGTGTGTGGAGGGAGAGACATTTCTCTGTGCGTGTATGGAAGGTGAAATTGATGTTTGTGTATGTGTGTGTGTGTGTGTGTGTGTGTGTGACTGTTGAGGGAGAGAAGGATATGTGCATGCCAAGGGTTAGACTGGTGTGTGTGTGTGTGTGTACATGGATGTGGTTGTGTGTGGTGGGAGAGAAGAGTGTGTGAGTGAGCAGACTGGGGTTTGAGTGTGGAGTTAAGAGATGGAGGTTTGGGTGAGTGTGGGGGAGAGACAGCTGTGTGTGTGTGGAGGGAGAGATGAGTTTGTGTGTTTGAGTGTGTGTGTAGAGATGGGCGTGTGTCTGGTAGGAGAAAAGGACAACATGTACAGAGAGTGATGGACAGACAAATGGAGGTTGTGGAAGGAGAGATACGTGTATGTGTGGGTGTGTTTGTATGTAGAGACGAGGGGGTGTGTAGGGAGAGGCAGGTGTATGTGTGTAGAAATGGGGGTGTGAGTGGAGGGAGAGATAGGCATGTGTGTGTATTCGTATGTGTGTACTGGAGAGATGAGGTTGTGGAAAGTGAGATGGTGTTGTGTGGGGTGTCTGTGTAGAGATGGGGCTGTTGTGTTTGAACGGACATACAAGGAGAATATGTGGGAGACACAGATGTGTGTTTGCATGGAGGTAGACATGGGTTTGTGTGCTTGTGTGTGTGTGTGTAAGACTGGCGTGAGCGTGTGGAGCAAGAGATGGAAGGAGTCTGAGGGTGTGTATTGGAAGAAGAGATACGGTGTGGGACTGTGTGTCTGTATGAGTGCTGGAGACATTGGGGTGTTGGTGTACACAGAAGGAGAGACGGGGGTGTGTGTAGAGACACTGGGGTATGACTGTGGTTGGAGCAACAGTGGTGTGGAGGGCGAGACGGGTGTGAGTTTATGTGTTTGTATGAGGACAGACTGGGTGGTGGGTGTGCCAGGGGACAGGGGAAGAATGTGTAGGGAGAGAATGAGGAGGGTGAAACCAATTTGTGTGTGTGTGTGTAAAGGGTGTGTTTGTGTGTAAAGGGTGTGTGTCAGAGTGGAGGGAGAGACAGGGAAGTGTAAAGGGAGAGACACGTGTGTGTGTGTTTGTGTGCAGGGGGACACTGTATTGTGTGTGTGTGCATAGAGACTGGTCTGTGTGTTTGTGGAGACTACGGTGTGTGTGTGTTTTCGTGTGCATGTGGAGTGATGGGGTGTGTGTGTTTGTGGAGTGATGGTGGTGTGTGTGTGGAGGGAGAGCCAGGGGTGTGTTTCTGGAAGGAGTGCTGGGGGTGTCTGTGTGGACTGACACATAGGTGTGTGTGTGTGTGAGTGTGTGTGCCTCTGTGTGGAGAACGGGTTGTTAGTGTCTCTTTGTGTGTGCACCCATGGAGAGACTGGGGTGCATGTGGGTTTGTGTGGAGAAAGGGGTGTGTGGATGTAGGTAGAAACAGGTGTATTTGTGTAGAGATGGGAGTGCATGCGTGGATGGAGCGACAGGTGACTGTGCATGTATGTGTGTTGGTGGAGAGACGGGGGATTGGTTGTGGAGGGAAGGATGGGGGGTGTGTGTGTATTCAGAGAGACTAGGGTGTGCATGTGGAGGGAGAGATGGGTGTTTGTGTATATGTGGAGAGATGCAAGATGTGTGGAGAGAGGAGAGTTGTATGTGTGTTTGTGGAGAAACAGGAAGTGAGTGGAGGGACAGACGGGTGTCTGTGTGTATTGGAGAGACTGGGGTGTGGTTGTGGACAGCTGAGGCATGTGGAACAAGAGATGGGTGTGTGTTGGGAGCAGGGCTGGAGAGATGGGGAGGTGGGGAAAGAGACTGGGCTGTTCGGGTGTGTGTGTGTAGGGAGAAACATGGTGTGGGTCTTTGTGGGTGAGTATGTGTGTTGGAGAAACTGGGGTTTGTGTGTGTGTGTGTATGTTTAGAGATACTGGGGAGTACGGGGATTCAGAGACGGGTGTTTGTGTGTATGTCTGTGTGTAGGGACGGGGTGTCTGTGGAGGAAGAGAAGTGTCTGTGTGTGTGTGTATACGAGCACACAGGGGTGTGCGTGTGGAATTAGAGAGTGTGAGTGTGTGTGAGTGTGGAAGGAGAGACGGGGGGTTGTGAAAGGACAGTTAGCAGGTGTATATGGAGAGACGGGGGTGTGAGTGTGGACGGAGAACAGGGTGTTAGTCTGTGGGGAGACTGGAGTTTAAATGTGGAGGAAGAAATGGGTGTGTGTGTTGTAGGGAGAGACGTGTGTGTGTGTAGCAAGAGAAGGGGAGAAGTGTCCTGATGTGTGTGGTGGGAGACCTACAGTGTGGGTTGCTGTAAGGAGACACCAGAGGGGTGTGTGTGTGTGGGGGTGTGTGTGTACGTGTGGAGCGACTAGGGTGTGTACTGAGAGATGGGGAGACTGGAGGGAGACACAGGTGTGTGTGTAGCAAGAGATGGGGGGATGGATGGTGATGTGTGTGGAGGGAGAGCTACAGTGTGGGTTGCTGTGAGCAGAGACCAGAGGGGTGTGTGTGTGTGTGTGTGTGTGTGTGTGTGTGTGTGTGTGTGTGTGTGTGTGTGTACGTGTGAGAGACTGGGGTGTGAGTGAGAAAGCAGAGATGGGAGGATGAGGACAGAGATTCGATGGGGGGGGTGAAGGGAGAGAGAGATATGGTGTTTTTATGTGTGGAGTGATGGGTTTGTGAGTGTGTATGTGTGTGTGTAGAGCCTGGGGTATGTATGTGGAGGGAGACAGGTGTGTGAGTGTGTGGGGCAAGATGGGCATGTAACTGTGGAGGGAGAGGTGTGTGTGTGTGTGTGTGTGTGTGTGTGTGTGTGTAGACATCAGGTGGGCAAATGGAATGATAGGTGTGTGTGGGTTTGTATATGTGTGGAGGGAGAGATGTTGTTTGTGTCTGTGGGTGTGTGTGTGCATGTATATGGAGAGATTGGTTGTGTGTTTGTTGAGTCTGTGGTGTGTGTGTGTGTGCATAGAGACTAGTCTGTGCATGTGTGTGGAGAGAAGGGAGGTGTGTGGAGGGAGAGACGTTTGTGTCTCTGTGTGTGTAGGGAGAGGATGGGGGTGTGGAGGGAGAGACAGGGGTGTGGGTGTTTGTGATTGTGGGGAGATGGGTATGTGTCTGTGTATGTGTGTAAGGGTGTGTAGAGACTGGGTTGTGCGTGTGGAGGTAGAGATGAGGGTATGGGTGAGGGAGAGATTGGTGTGTTGTGTGTGTGTAGTGAGAATGTGTGTGTATGTGTACAGAGGGATAGATGAAAGGGTTCGGAGGAGAGAAGGGTGAGTGGGGGTATGTGTGTAGAGATGGGGTTGCTGTGTGGAGGAAATGATTGCAGTGTGGAGGGAGCAACAGGGGAGGTGTGGAGGGAGAAAAGGGGGAGCATGTAGACTGGGCAGGAATGGGGGCGGAAATGGGGGTTCTGAAAGGAGAGACGTGCATGTGCATGTGTGTGTAGAGACTGGGCTGTATGTGTGTGTGGAGGGAGAGACGTTGTGGGTCTTAGTGTGTGTGTATGTGTGTTGGAGAGGCTGGGGATTGTGTTTGTGGAGACTGGGGTGTTTGGGTGGGTGTGGAGGTAGAGACGGCTGTATGTGTGTAGAGAACGTGTGTGAGTAGAGGGAGAGAGTGTGGAAGGTTAGTGTGTTTGGAGAGACCAGAGGGGTGTGGAGGGATAGACAGGGGTGTGTGTGCATGTGGAAACATTGAAGTGTATGTGTGTGTGTTGAGAGACTGGGGTGTCTCTATGTTTCAGGCAATGGGTGTGTGTGTGTGTGTGTGTGTGTGTAGAAATGGGTGTATGTGGGAGTTGAGGGAGAGAAGAGGGTTTGGAGGGAGAGTAGTGGATGTGTGTGTGGAACTAGAGAAGTGTTTGTGTGTGTGTGTGTGTGTGGAGAGACAGGAGGTGTGTGGAGGGATAGACGTTTGTGTGTCTGTGGAAGGTGAAACAGGTGTGTGTATTTAGGGAGAGAGGGGTTGTGGAGGGAGACACAGGTGTGGGTGTGTGTGACTGTAGGGAAATGGGAGTGTGTGTGTATATGGTTGTGTAGAGACTGGGTTGTGGGTGTGGAGGGAGAGAAAGGAGTAAGGAGAGATGGGTGTGTGTGTGTGTGTGTGTGTAGGGAGATATGGGTTTGTGTGTAGAGATGGGAGTGTGTGTGTAAGGAACAACAGGGGGAGCATATAGAGAGAGACTGGGCAGGATGGAGGGAGGAACAGGGATTGTGGAAGGACAGACGTGTGTGTGTGTGCGTGTACAGCCTGACATATGGGTGGGGAGGGAGAGATCGGTTGAGTGTGTGGACCGAGATATGGGAAGTGTGTGTGTCTGTGTGTGTGTGTGTGAAGGGAGAGATGCACTGTGGGTCTGTGTTTGTGTGGAGAGAATGGTTTGTGTGTTTGTGTGTGGAAACTCGGCTGTGTCTGTGTTTTTGTGTACATGTGCAGATATGGGGTGTGTGTGTAGGGAGAGATGTGTGTGTTTGCGTGTGTGTATGGATGGGGAGACAGGTTTGTGTGTGTCTGGAGTGACAGTGTGTGTGTGCAGGGAGAGCTGGGGATGTTTGTGTGGTGGGAGAGACAGCTGTGTGTGTCGATGGAGACACTGTTTTGTATGTGAGAGAGTGTGGAGTGATGGGGGTGAGGGTGGGTAGGGAGAGTTGAGGTGTGTGTGTGGAAGAGAGTGTTGTGGAGAGATGGGTGTGGATGTTTGTGGAGATGTTTGTGTGTGTGTGTGTGTGTCTGCATGGGTGTGTGTAAGGAGAGATTGGGGGTGTTGAGGGAATTCAGGGTTGTGTGGGGTGTGTGTGGAGAAGGGCTTGTGTATGGAGAGACCAGGGTGAGTGAGTGAAGGGAGAGATGGATGGGTGTGTGTGTGTGTGTGTGTGTGTGTGTGTGTGTGTGTAGACTAGGGTGGGGGTGTGAAGGCAGGGACAGGGGTGTGGGTGTGCTAGTGTGTGTGGAGAGGTGGGGTTTTGGTGTGTTTTGGAGGGACGACTATGTGTTTTGTGTGGAGAGTTTGGTGTGTGTAGGTTTTAAGGGTGAGATGGGGGTTGTGGAGGGAGACGCGGGTGTGTGTGTGGAGAGCGAGTCTGGGGTTGTGGATGGAGAGATGGAGCGTCTGTGGAGGGAGAAACGGGGTATGTATAGGGAGATTCAAGGCGTGCAGAGACAGGTGTGTGTGTGTTTTTGTGTGTGGAAGGACGGGTTTTCGTGTGTGTGTAGATACTGAGGTTTAAATGTGGAGGGAGAGATGGTGTGTGTGGAGAGATGACAGGTGTGTAGAAGGGGAGAGGGGTGTGGTGTGTGAGATGCAGTTTGGCTCTTTGTGTGTGTGTGTGTATGTATTGAGTGAGAAAAGGGTGCGTGTGTGTGGAGGGAGAGACAAGGGAGTGTGTGGAAAAAGAGATGGGGGGTGTAGGTGTGTGAAAGGAGAGACTCGGGTGTGGAGGGAGAGACAGGGTTCTGTGGGCGTATATGTGTGTAGAAAAGGGGTTGTTGTGTATAGAGAGAGAGACAGGGGTGAGTGAGTGGAGGGAGAGGTGTGTGTGTGTGTGTGTGTAGAGATGGGGTTTGGGTATGTTTTGGAGAGATGTGTGTGTCTGTGTGTGGAGGGAAAGATGGGTGTATAGAGGGAAAGACAGGGTGTCACTGTGTCTCTGAATGTGTGTGTGCATGTGTATGGATGGGGTTGTGTGTGGAGGGAGAGAATAGTGTGTGTGTGAGCAGACTGGGGTTTGAGTGTGGAGCTAGAGATGGGTGTATGTGTTGAAAGACGGGTGTGTGTGTGTGTTTGTGGAGAGACTGGGCTTGGGCTCTGTTTGTGTTTACACTTGTGGAGAGACTGGGGTGTGTGTGGAGTGAGAGACATGGTTGTGTGGGGTGTGTGTGTGTACAGATGGGGTCGTTGTGTGTTTATGGAGATGGAAGTATAGGTGTGAAGGGAGAGACAATGTTGTGTGTGTTGGTGTGCGTGTGGAGAGTTGGATGTGTGCAGGTTATCAGGGTGGGATGGAGGTGTTTGTGTGAAGGGAGAGACTGCTTTCTGTGTGTGTGTGTGTGTGTATAGGGAGACATGGGTGAGTGTGGGAGGAGAGACAGGTGTGGGTGTGTGGAGGGAGAGATGAGTTTGTGTGTGAGTGTGTGTGCAGAGATGTGAGTGTGTGGTAGGAGAAAAGGGGGAGCATGTACAGTGAGTGATGGAGGGACAAATGGAGGTTGTGGAAGGAGAGATGTGTGTATGTGTGTGTGTGTGTGTATGTGTGTGTGTGTGTAGAGACTAGGGGGTATGGAGGGAGAGACAGGTGTATGTGTGTAGAGACGGTGGTGTGTGTGGAGGGAGAGATAGGCATGTGTATTTGTGTGTGTGTACTGGAGAGATGGGGTTGTGGAAAGAGAGATGGTGTTGTGTGTGGGGTCTGTGTAGAGATGGGCTTGTGTGTGAATGGACATACAAGGAGAGTATGAGGGAGACACAGGTGTGTGTGTGCATGGAGGGAGAGATGGGTGTGTGTGTGTGTGTGTGTGTGTAGAGACTGGCGTGTGGGTGTGGAGTGAGAGATGGGAGGAGTCTGGGGGTGTGTGTTGGAACAAGAGATGCGGGGTGGGACTGTGTATCCGTATGTGTGTTGGAGACACTGGGGTGTTTGTGTGCACATGTGGAGAGACGGGGGTGTGTGTATAGAGGTGGGGGTATGAGTGTGGATGGAGCAACAGTGGGGTGGAGGGAGAGAGGGGTGTGAGTTTATGTGTTTGTGTGAGGAGAGACTAGGGGGTGGGTGTGCAGGGGAGAGGGTAGGAATGTGTAGGGAGAGAACGAGGAGGGTGTGGAGGGAGAAACCGATTTGTGTGTGTGTGCAAAGAGTGTTGTGTGGGTGTGGAGGGAGAGACAGGGAAGTGTAAAGGGAAAGACGTGTGTGTGTGTGTGTGTGTGTGCAGGGGCAGATGGGGATGTGTGTAGAGATGGGGCTGTTTTGTGTGGAGAGCAAGATGGGTGTGTGTTTGTGTTTGTGTGTGTGTGGAGGGAGAGAAGTGTTATGAGTCCGTGTGTGTGTGCGCGCCTGTGGAGAGACTGGTGTGTGTGTGTGGAGGGAGAGACGGGGGAGTTCTTTTTGTGTGGAGTGACTGAGGTGGGCTTGTGGAAGGAGTAATAGGGGTGTGGGTTTTGTGTGTGTAGAGAAATGGGGTTTGGGTGTGTGCATTTGATGATACAAAAATATTTAGTCCATAGCAGTTTCTGTGACCTGCCTCTATTATCCAGTGTTCTTCTTAATGTGTTAACTAGTCTTTTAATTAATGCTGAATTAATATTTTTATTTCATTTAATTATTGTATTTTTGTTAGTGGCTTCATTATTTTATGCAAGCAAATAGAGTATAAAATTAGATATACTCTTAGATAACTCTTATCTAAGTTCTTTAAAGTTCAGTTTTATGGAGAAGAGGAATCAGACTTTGGCAGGACTTGATTATCTTGAGTATTTTTCCAAGAAACCAAATGTGTTATCTAGAAACCTAATTCATTAGGCTTGTCTAGTACTTCTTTGCCTAGTAACCTCTGGTTTAGAGGCAGAGCAGGGTTGGGAGGTGCATACCTGTCCCATTGGACTAGTGCTATTACCTTTCCCTTTCCTAACTCATCCCATATAAGAAGGCTTATAGCTCTAAGAGCTTATTGTCAAAATCAGTCAGCTTACATTTCTATTTGCTTAATGACTGAATATTTTCAATAGCAAAGACAAAGTGGCTTTAACCTAGTGATTAAGCAAATTAAATACAGAGAAGAAATAAAACTCATCTATGTAGGACATGTCTTACACAGAAGAAATTTTCTTTCAGAAAATAGAATATTTCAAAATCTGTTGGTCAGTCTTCTGATATTTCAAAGAAACAGAAGGTCAGATTTGTCCCATAATTCTGTGTGACTTGTCTATACATCACTGTCAAATAATAAAAGTATCTTTTTCTTTTGAAATGACTTTGATTTTAAATATAGTTCCCAGTTTCTTTAAGTAGATTAACAATAAGGTTGCCTGTAAATTTTAAACTTAACATTTAATGTCGATTACCATATAAAACAATAATGTATCTTTCCTGTCCATGAACTTCTTGGATTTTGTTTTTCATTCTAATTTTGTTCCGTTTACAAATGTCTTTACCTTATAACTTTTCACAAGTTTCAGCAGAGACAGTAATTACAGGCTATTCAAAGGCTCAGGTAAATCCCAATGCTATTTATGGCTGGACATAATGCATCTCTTTAGAAATAGAGATTTCTGCAATAAAGACTCAAACAGGGCTTCCCTGGTGGCACAGTGGTTGAGAGTCCACCTGCCGATGCAGGGGACACGGGTTCGTGCCCTGGTCCGGGAAGATCCCACATGCCGCGGAACGGCTGGGCCCGTGAGCCATGGTCGCTGAGCCTGCGTGTCCGGAGCCTGTGCTCCGCAACGGGAGAGGCCACAGCAGTGAGAGGCCCGCGTACCGCAAAAAAAAAAAAAAAAAAAAAAGACTCAAACAGAATTTTTAATATCTAACAGGTATAGTTACCTTTTCAGTCCACTATATAATTTTAATAGTCTCACAGAAAGCACACAAACTCTTTCTAATTTTTAGACTATTTACTTCTAATCTTTCCTTCTGCCTAATAGACCCAAGGTCCCCTAGCAATTCAGTCTTCCCTCCTCTTCAGATTCTTAGAGAGGTACATTACTCTTTCAGGCCTTTAGGGACAACTTAGTGTGCTGCAGTGAGTATCAACATTGAGAAAAACATTTACTTTAGAAAAAAGAGATCACACTTATACTATTAGACCCTGTAAATCTAATTTTTATTTTCACCAAATTGATGTTTGCACATACTTTCAAAAACTACACTGAAGAAATCAAAGAGGATATCAAAAAATACCTAGAGACAAATGAAAATGAAAGCGCAATGATCTAAAACCTATGGGATGCAGCAAAAACAGTTGTAAGAAGGAAGTTTATAGCAATACAATCTTTCCTCAGGAAACAAGAAAAACCTCAAATAAACAACCTAACCTTACACCTAAGGCAATTAGAGAAAGAACAAACAAAACCCAAGTTACTAGAAGGAAAGAAATCCTAAAGAGCAGAGCAGAAATAAGTGAAATAGACAAAGAAAGTAATAGCAAGGATCAATGAAACTAAAAGCTCCTTCTTTGAAAAGATAAACAAAACTGATAAACCTTTAGCCAGACTCATCAAGAAAAACAAAGGGAGAGGGCTCAAGTCAGTAAAATTAGAAGTGAAAAAGGAGAAGTTACAAAGGACACCACAGAAATACAAAGGATCCTAAGAGACTACTATAAGCAACTATATACCAATAAAATGGACAATCTAGAAGAAAGGGACAAATTCTTAGAAAGGTACCATCTCCCAAGACTGAAGCAGGAAGAAATAGAAAATAGGAACAATCACAAGTACTGAAAAGCTAAATAGTGTTGGAAGGATGTTAGTAATAACAGTAATAACAGTAATGCCCTATTCCGTCCCTTCCCAGCTCTAGTATTTGTCCTCAGGATCAACCTCTTCCAAATTTCAAAAATTTTTGGTACATATCTTGCTATTCCAGATAGTGTGCTTACTCTGAGAGCTCTTGATATATTCAGTTTTGACATAAATATAACCAATTTTATTAGAGTAAATCAGTGTCTGGTTCCCTTATACTTTCATTCCCCTTGCAGCCTCTATGTTCTTTTAAAGCTATTTATTCGATCAATACTCAGTGTTCTATTACATTAATATAGATATGGCTCAGAGCTGAGCCAATTAGTATACCATAACTACATTTCCCGCACCCTGGAATACGTTTAGTCAATTTGTTTAGCTATATAGTATACCAAAGTTATTTTACTTTCCTCTGGAATTTGCTTTCCAATGTATTTAATTATTGTTAGGCTTTTTTTAAACAATGGCTAATCTTCCCAAACACTAGTATCACTTAACTCAGTTTATCACAAATTAAAGGGCATTTCTTTTCTTTAAGACTTAGCTTGCATGACAGTTTTCAGGGTCTGTCCATTTATATTCTGGAATGAGGCACTGGCAAACTTTTTGGATACTTTCTGTTCATAGATGGGATGCCAGCGACTGGGCGTCACCATGGGTCAAACGTTCAATGAGGCAGCTGTTTCACTGTGGACTTTCCAAGGTTAGTATGACTTGATTTTTCAAGCACTTAATGTAGAGAAAAAGTCTTCAGTTCCCTGCTTATGACTGTATTTATTTTTTCTATTTCTGCATAAAAAAGTTAACACAAATGTAGTGGTTTAAGCAAAACATTATCTCACAGTTTCTGTGGATCAGGAGTCTGGGAATACCTAAGCTGGGTCCTCTGCTCCTATCTTCCAAGGCTTCAATCAAGATAGTAGGTCAGGCTGACTTCTCATGGGGTGCTTGAGGTTGTCTTTCAAGCTAGGTAAGATTGCGAGCAAAATTAAGATTGCCGGCAGAATTCAGTTTCTTAGTTGTAGGACTGAGGTCCGCAGCACCCCCCAGAAGCTGTCTATGTCCATAGGCTGTTCGTAACATGGCTGTACGCTTCAAGGCCAGTAGAAGAGCATCTCAGGGCTTCAAAGAAGGATCAAGACCTCTTTTTAAAAATTCATCTAATTAGGTCAGGCCTATCCTGGATAACTCCCTTTGATTAATTCCAAGTCAGCTGGATTTAATTCCAAGTCACCTTATTTACATCTGCAAAGGCTTTCCACCTTTGTGATATAAATAGGGGAATGATCACTAATGTATTCACAAGTCTGATCCCACTCAAGGGAAGGAGATTGTATATGGGTGCGAGTCAGTGGGAATCATCTTAAGAATTCTGTTTCCTACAGAGTTCTAAGTGCGTCTGTTGGTGGGGGAATTCAATTCAGCCCATAACATGTTCCTAACTAAATGGAACATTTAAAAATTGTTTTTCTGTTTGCCGTTGATATATTTATCCACAATTGATTTGTATACTGACCTTGTGCCCAGCAAAATTACTAATTTCCTCTGATTTCTAATATTTTAGTGCAATTTAAAAAGTTTTGTACATATGTAATCATGCAATTTGTGGATAACAGTGCTTTATTTATTCCCCTCCAGTAATTATAGTTTCTATTACTTCCATTACATTAACGCTTAGGCTAGGACCTCTAATAATATAATAAAATTCATCATAGTGGGCATCCATTTGTTTTTGGAAGGCAAGATTAACATTTCACCATTGTGATTTATTATAGTATTTTCTTGATCTTTTATCACATTAAGTGATTTCCATAACTGACTAAGGTTTTCATGATATATATTGAGTTTTATCAATTTTCAAATGTATTTATATGATTTCTTTCTTTAAAAATTTCCCATTATTTGTGCCAATGAATTTCCTCCAGTTAAATGAGTCTGAGCTTCACTGTTTTAGAGGAGGGGGGATGATTATGCCTCCTAAAACACAAAATGCTTCCTTGAGATTCTAAGATACCAGTGTTCAGTGCAAATCCCTAAGGTATTAAAGCATACAGCATGTTGTCAAGTTCCTCAATGTAAAATGTTAGTTTGAATATCTTTAACTCTTGCAAAGTCCACTCTTGTGATTTTTGCCTTTTTAGGGCAAATCCAATAAATATTTGATGTGATCCTGAGCACACTCAAAGGCCTGAAGGGTAATTCAGATACACACATAATGCAAATCTTACCTGACATCAAGTTTTAGTGATTAGCAAAGACTCCAAAAGAGAAGCAATAGCTGTATACTGTGTTCACTTGCATACTCAGTGTTCAACTCCATGTCCAAGAGGCCCCAAATCTATCAGACCCAGCCACCTAAGTCCCCTGCTTTTCCTTACCAGGATGTTTTGGATTCAGAGTGATGACAGTGAAAGCAATTCAGTTCAATCTAGTAGCTTAGCTTTTAGGGTCTAACTCACTAATTATAGCTAAAAAGCCTGTATTCTTCAGCACATTTGAGATTCATTATCTACAATTATAGGTCTATTTACCAAGAAAATCCCAACATTGGTATATTCTATTAAAACTATTCCCTAGAAAATAATCAGTATATAACTACACCTAGAATATCTTTACTTATCTTCCAGCCAGTATGTTTACATGGATCTCTAGTCAAATTCAAAACAGTTTCACCTGCCACCAAGGAAGGAGCAAATGTCACCATTCTACTACTTTGAAGAGCTTTCCCTTTGATTCTCATAGGGCTTAGTTTATTTTAGCCAATTGTGTGTTTCCATGACATGTTATAGACTGCCAAAACTGTCACTTCCCTTAAAGACGTTTAGTACTCTGTCCAAACTCAGCCTTCACTTCTATTTCATCACGTCACCTGAGGAAAACCTATTCATATCATCAGAAGTTAGGATGTTCTTTCCCAAAACAGAAATTTACGCTACTATTATCCTAGTATAACACTTACATTCAGCTTGAATTCTAATAACGTTTGGAATTGCAACTCTTAAAGAAAAAAGTCCCTAAAAGCTTTTAGTATTTTTCTCATGTCACAAATTAATGCCCCTAAAATAATCTACATGCCTCCTCTTTTGAAGTGAGTTTTGTATAATTAGTTTGATGTATTATTTTATTAAGAGATTAATATTTATTCCAGTCCTAAGCAAAGAGAGCCTTAAACTGGGCTTGTCAAATGATCCTTTTATTATACCAACCCCTAAGAAGTGACAGTTGTTGCCTTGAGACCATTATGAAGGACTGCAAAGCTAAGACCAGATTTAGCAGGAAATAGTTTGAAAACTCATTAATGATGTCTGCCCTAAGTATACAAGAGAAGAGGGGTAGCAAGTATACTCAGAACCTGTTTTAAATGCTTTTTAAACAGTTTTTTTACGTTAAAAGACATTTTAAAAGTCCAAACACACATAAAAACTTACAGGACAACTAAAAATTGTAGATTTTGAAATGATCACTAGAGACGACTTATTTTTAAGGATGAAAAACTGCAAAAGAAAAAAAAAAACTGCAAAAGGAGGCAAGAGTACACAATGGATAAAAGTCTCTTTAGTAAGTGGTGCTGGGAAAACTGTACAGACAATATAAGACAATGAGACCAGAAATTCCCGCACACCGTATACAATAAATTAGAGACCCAAGTGTAAGAACTGAAACCATAAAACTCCTAGAGGAGAACATAGGCAGAACACTCTTTGACATAGATTGTAGATCAAAAAATATTGCTGTCTCCTAAGGAGAAAGCAAAGCAAAAGAACAAATGGGACCTAATTAAACTTAAGCTTTTGCACAGCAAAGGAAACCATCAACGAAAAGACAGCCTACTGAATGGGAGAAAATATTTTCAAATGATATAACAGGGGTTAATATCCAAAATGTTTAACAGCTCATACAACTCAGTAACCAAAAGGCAAACCATCCAATCAATAAAAGGGCAGAAGACCTAAATAGACTTTTCCAAAGATGACATACAGATAGCCAACAGGCACATAAAGATTCTCACCACAACATCACTAATCAGGGAAATGCAAATCAAAACTACAATGAGGTTATCACCTCACACCTGTCAGAATGGCTATCAAAAAGTCAACAAATAAATGTTGGCGAGAATGTGGAGAAAAAGGGAACACTTACTTGTACATTGCTGGTGGGAATGTCAACTGGTTCAGCCACTATGGAAAACAGTGTGGAGGTTCCTCAAAACTAAAAGAATTATTGTATGATCCACCAACGCCACTCCTGGGTGTATATCCAGAAAAAATGAGAACACTAATTTGTAAAGATACATGCACCCCAATGTTCATAGCAGCACTATTTAACAATAGTCAGTACATGGAAAAAACCCAAGTGCTCATCGACAGACAGGTGGATTAAGATATATCTATATATCCACAGTTCATTATTACTCAGCCATAAAAAAAGAATGAAATTCAGCCATTTGCAGCAACATGAATGGACCTAGAGAATATTATGCTTAGTGAAATAAGACAGAGAGATAAATACTGTATGATATCACTGATATGTGGAATCTAAAAAAATAAATGAATGTCTATAGCAAAACAGAAACTGACTCAAAGGTATAGAAAACAAACTAGTGGTTACCAGTGAGGAGAGTGAAGGAGGGAGGGTGCTGGGCTGCACCCTACAGGCCTGCAAGCCTTGGAGTTGCTCAGCCTTGAAAACAAAGAAAGAGCCCAGAGACAGTGACAGAACATCAACAGTTGATTGGATAGAGGATCTTACACATTTGAAGCAGAAAGTCCTGGGGCAACACCTCACTTTGGCTGGCTGGCTGGCATGCCCACCATGGCAGCCATCTTCGCTACTCAGAGGGGGAGGCAGCGGCTACCATTGATGGGGAACTGACCTCAGGCTGGCTCATCAGTTGCCAGGGAAACCAGAAGGTGGGGCATGTCCCTCACAACCCCTCAGGTTAAGAAGCTTCCCGAGGGCAGAGGTTTCCCTTTAATAAACTAGCAGGTAGAGCCATTCTGGCCTAAGGATTAGAACAATCACTAGCTGGGCAAGCACGTTCATGTGAGTGAGAAGTAGGTGAAGCAGGGACTGGTTGAGCAGGGACGTACAAAGAGCAAGAAAACAGCCATCTTGAGCAGCCTGACCATACACTTCACCCCCAATTACCCTGCAGGACCCTTACCATCTTGGTCTGTCCCTCTTCTGCAATATCCCTGGGTCAGGTATGTAGAGGTGTACTGCAACCAAATACAATATAAATACAAAACAAATGCAATATAGAGTCCAAGAGGGGGGCAAATTTCAGAGCCAGGTGCTTATCAAGTCAATTTTTCATGGAAGTCCAGAGGAAGACGACAAGGGCATCTCACTGTAGACCAAGCAATTAAACTCATTTAGCAGCGAGGCCACCTTTGTCGCCCAGTCACTCAGACTAGGGATCAAATGTGAGATGTGTAACAGGCACAGTACAGAAAGATCAAGACCGTTAAGCAAAATACAAGCAGTGATAGCATTCTGAGATAATACCACCCCTGCCTACGGTTTTGTCCTGGCCCATATTACCATACTGCCTGTCCACCTTCAGTCCCCACAGCTGGGGCAGAATCCTGGAGAATCAGTTTAAGAGACCACAGGGTTAATATAATGGTGCCTTTCTCCAGTAGGGGGCCTGGATTAATTACTTAGCAGTCTTACCTGGGACGGGGTAGAATACAGATGAAATCTAAGACCCTTTCTTATCCTGTTCTCCACGTGCAGCAACAAACCCAAACCACCGTGGCCGTACCTGCCAGTCCTAGGGCCATTTTGTGTGTGCCCCTGTAGGTAGATGCTGCAGCAAGGGCAAAAAGAGTTGAACTCGGGTTGCGCTGACTAGTTGCTTCTGGATTAATGCGGCACAGGCACTGGGATGATTGCTCCTGGGATGTTTCCACCTGTGGAGAGAGCAGGTTTCCCTCGCCTCAATTGTTGTTTAAGTAGCCCCGTCATCCTTCCAATTATCCTGGCAGCAGTGGGGGTGCATGGCAGGTGGAAACGCCAGGGTATGTCACTTTTATCAGCCCATTGCTGAACTTCATGGTGGGTAAAGTGGGTGGGGTTTTGCATTGCTGGAAGCCTTAGGTAGGCGTTCCGTAATGTCTTGCACCTGTTGTAGCATGCTGTAGATTGAACAGAGCTGTTGTTCCACCACACCGTATCCAGAAGCCCGAGGGAACTCTTATTATTTTGCTATTGCTGCAGGACCCAAACCAAACCCTTTGGGGTAACTGGCCAAGTCCAATTCACAAGCCTGTGCCTAAGTTAATATCCCTGAAGCCTGTGTCTGTAACTATTTAGTGGTGGTGGGTCAGGGATATGCCTGTCTTACCCCAACAGGTGACATCCAAGTATTTGGTAAGTAATCCAGGCCCTTGCATTTTGTCTGTATTCCGCATCCAGCCCCCCATGCAGTCAAATGAGCCACAAGCACAGGGCTGCTACTTTTAAACTGGAAAGAGCCTCTGGGGATACCATCAATATGATGGAAAAGAAATACATTTCATGGTGATCAGCTGTCAGAGGGCCTCACATGCTAGTGGATGACCACCTCAAGATTACCCCTCAAAACTTTATTTCCCGATGTCTCGGGCGCTCACGGGAATTTCCTCAGCCTCCTAGATAGCTCGCCAGTTGTTGGGCTGCACCCTGCAGGCCTGCAAGCCTTTCAGTTGTCCAGCCGCGAGACCAAGGAAATTGCCCAGAGTCAGTGACAGGGACCCTAGTGGCTTATTGGATAGGGAAATCTTACATGTCTGAAGCAAAAGATCCTGGAGTGACACCACATCTTGCGTGTAGGGCGGGCGGGCAGGAACGCTGGCCGGCTACAGCAGCCATCTTTGCTACTCAGGGAAGGAGGAGGAGGAGCCTACCATTTATAAGGGGAATTGACGACTGGTTGGCTCATCAGTTACCAGGGAAACCAGAAGGTGGGGCCTGTCCCTCACAGCCCCTCAGGTTAGGAAGCTTCACAAGGGCAAAGGTTTCCCTTTAATAAAATAACAAGTACGGAGCGGGCGGGGGCGGGGGCGGGGGCGGGGGCGGGGGTGGGGGACTTCCCTGGTGGTGCAGTGGTTAAGAATCTGCCTGCCAATTCCACGAGTTCGAGCCCTGGTCCAGGAAGATCCCACATGCCGCGGAGCAACAAAGCCCAGTGCACCACAACTACTGAGCCCACACGCTTAGCGCCCGAGCTCCACAGCAAGAGAAGCCACGACAATGAGAAGCCGGCACACCTCAACGAAGAGTAGCTCCCACTCACCACGGCTAGAGAAAGCCCACGCAGCAACGAAAGCCCAATGCAGCCAAAATTAATTAATCAATTAAGTTAAAAAAATAGCAGATGGAGCTGTTCTGGCCTAAGGATTAGAACAATCACTAGCTAGGCAGGGGGGAAACACATTCATGTGAATAGGTTATAGGTGAAGAAGGGACTGGCCTAGAAGGGGACGTAGAAAGAGCAAGAGAACAGCCATCTTGAGTGGCCTGACCATACAGACAGGCAAGATAGGGGTATGGGATTAAGAGATACAAACTACTATATATAAAACAGATAAGCGACAAGGATATATCATACAGCACAGGGAATTATAGCCATTATTTTATAATAACTTTTAATGGAATATAATCAATCACTATGCTGTACACCTGAAATTAGTATAATCATAAACCAACTGTACTTCAACACAAAATTAAAATAAAAAAGAAAACCTGAATAATATATTATCTTTTAAGAGCTTATTGAGTTTTAATTATAGCATATCATCAAAAGGATCTGTGTTTAATGGAATTTGTTAAAATAATCCAGGCAGTTTTCCCTACATAAGATTTTGCATGATAATTTTCATACTTTGTATTATAATGAATTACCTTTACTGCTTTTTTGTTCCATGACCACCTGCTCAGTTCTGCTGTGTTGCACCTAAATACTGAGTCATTGTGTTAAATCATCTATAGAATCTTCTGAAATGGAATACATCTGAGAAAGAAAGCAAAGATTAGAAATGCAAATGATATAATTGCTGCTTTGCGTGTTGTTATATTAAATTTTTCTTTCTTTAATTTACTTTGCATGAGAAAATCAGATGATTTTGAATTATTCACCACATTTTCTTCCAATGTGAACCTCTTTTTATTGTGATTAGATTTTCACATTAAGTGTTAATGCTTTTTACTAAGAAGCAGGTTAATTGTACCATCTATTTTCAATTAGACCTAATAGGGTGCATGTGTAGCTGCAGAGTGTATTGTGCACGTCCTTATAGAAGTGAGGAAATGGAGTAAAAGCTATTATTTTGATGTCCTGATAAATTATACTCCATATTATGTTAGATTAACAAAATGAATGACTAATGTTCCATGTACACATGAGCTGTGACAGCATTTTTGACACAATATATCTGAATACTAGCTAATATCCAATCTTTTTATATGAAATGCAAATTAAATCTGGATTATTTCATCACCTTTAGTTACTGACTTCTAAAAGCTGATATATATATATAGTCACTATTGACTTTTCAGTACTAACCAGGCAAATTCTAAAATATTTAGGTTGTTTGTTATTATATGAGAACATGTATGGCAAACCTTATAGGAAACTATAGAAGTAAATGCATTTTTCTTAGCTCACTGTGAAATGGAATGTAAACTTTTACTTTTGAAATTGTGAATTACTCGTATAGTTCATTGATCAAAAGCAAAATATATATATATGATATATATGGAATTTTATTACATATACTTATGAAAACTTCCTGAACAACAATGAAAAGGCTAATTTTTAATGGTTAATAAGAATTAGAAAATCTAGTAACTGGGAATGTTTACATTAATTATGCTTTTAAAAGATCAAATTTTTCATTTGCCATATTTTGTAGATTGTTTTAATTCAGGAACACCAATAAATCTAAAATCTATCAAACAATGGTGTTGGGAGAGGTGATTGCAGTTAAGCAACAATTCTTTAGTACTGAAGTATTATACTATATACTTACATATCTATATATCTATTTATATATAATACTATATATCTGCCAATGTTCTAGTTCATTTTCAAAAATCTAATCCGATTCTAAGATGATGATTTCACTAGTGTTTGCCTCTTTTCTTTGTCAAAACCAAATTAAATGACCCCAGAAATATTAAACTTTTAAAAAGTACAAGAATTCTAGAGAGTGAAGGTATTACATTGCTCTATATAAAATAAATTTTAGAAGCATTCTATAAAATAACTATCCATTGAATATTTTTAATCCAGATTAATGAATTAATTCTGGAAATTTCAATAGCAAGGGGAGTGTTTTTTTTGTTTTGTTTTTTTGCAGTACGCGGGCCTCTCACTGTTGTGGCCTTTCCCGTTGCGGAGCACAGGCTCCGGACGCGCAGGCTCAGCGGCCATGGCTCACGGGCCCAGCTGCTCCGCGGCATGTAGGATCTTCCTGGACCGGGGCATGAACTCGTGACCCCTGCATCGGCAGGTGGGTCCTCAACCACTGCGCCACCAAGGAAGCCCGCAAGGAGAGCTTTTAAAATTCATTTAGCCTAGAATTTTCAAAATATATTTAATCATATAAACCATTTTTTTTTACTAACACTGTTGATCTAATTGTTCTCAAAAAAGGGGTTGAAAACAACTTTATAAACTCAAGGGAATCAAGAGAAATGACAGAATAAGTAATAACAAGTCACATAAAATTACATATTAACATTTGAACATAAAATCAGGTTGAAGCTATTTTAGGTCAGCAAGGGCCATCAAAACTTAAAAAAATTATTAGTGCATACATTTATGCAAAGGAGAAAATCACATGATAATTTCGACATCTTAAATGTCATTTGATAAAAACAAATACAATTTCTTCTGTGTAAAAGTTCATGTTAATTGTAGAATGAAAGGAAACTTCCTTAACACGAAGAGTCTTAGAATACTAAAGAAAGTATCAAGTCTAGTGATTATACATGAAGGAAATACTTAAATACAATTTGAGGTATTGCAAATGAAATGATTTTTCAAAAAATTGTGAATATCAGAATTACCTATGAAATTTTTTAAGAGTGGAAATTTTTCCAGAACTAGGAAATTTTGATCCAGGAATTCTGTGTGTATCCATATTTTTAAAATATTTACTTCAGTATTAATAATAACAATAATGATTATAATAATGAACACATATTGAGTGATTTCTCTGAACTCTTCTACATTTTTAAAGATATAAATTCTTTAATACTTACAAAATCTGTAAAAGATAGGAGCTATTATTATTTCATCTTACAGATGAGGAAACAAAGATGCAAAGAAGCTAAAGAAATTGTCTACATCCTCTATGAAACAAACACCAGGACTCCATTCACTAGCTTAGAGTTGATCTTGTTTTTGAAAATGGATCAAAATTTCAGGCACAAGTCTACTGGACCTATATTTAAAACCATTTAAAGTTAATTTTAAATATTTTTTGTGGGTAATACTTTGAGTTCATGTGAATATCTTATTTCTCACAAAATATACACCAAATAATTTTAGAATTTATTTTGATTCTTGCATAAATCAATTATTACCATGATGGTTGTCTGACGTCGATTTTCTAATTCAATCATTTCTCTATTTTATTAGCTGGCATTCTACTAACAATGTAGAATCTTTGTTTCTTTATGTTCTTTTGTTCTTTGTTTCTTTCTTCCTTTTTTTTTTTTTTTGGTTAATACAGTCTCCTAAATTCCTTTTTTTATTTAATGATGTATAATCCTTCACTCATTACTTCTTATGACCAAAGTTTCCCAGTTTTACTACGTTCCTATCCTCTTTTCACCTGTCAGATCATACTTAGAGAATTTTCTTACTTTCTGCGGAAAAGATATTTCACGGTCACCGTACTCTGTCCTTGCTCCAGCTCTGCAATCAGCCACTTACCTCCAAGAATTTCTAGTTCCTAATGCTAGGCACTAAGTGTACTCTGAAACTGAAGTGTCCTTGATTATAAGTCCTCAATAAATATTGGTGGAATTAAACATGTGACAAACTATTTTGGTATAATTATTGATGAATATAAATAAAATGTTAATATAAATATGTTAGGCATATTTTAAAATAATATAATCTGTTCTTATGCAAATGAAACATTTACAAATTTTTTTTTTAACATCTTTATTGGGGTATAATTGCTTTACAATGGTGTGTTAGTTTCTGCTTTATAACAAAGTGAATCAGTCATACATAAACATATGTTCCCATATGTCTTCCCTCTTGCGTCTCCCTCCCTCCCACCCTCCCTATCCCACCCCTCCAGGCTGTCACAAAGCACCAAGCCAATATCCCTGTGCCATGCGGCTGCTTCCCACTAGCTATCTACCTTACTACGTTTGTTAGTGTGTATATGTCCATGACTCTCTCTCGACAAATTTTTTTTTATTTTAAATGTATATTAATTATAAATTATCTATATCATGTGAGGAGAAAATGAGGTAAATCATTCTTAATAGGCAAGGGAAACTAAAAATAGTTGGCAGAAACTAAATTTTTGAGACATGACTATCCTCTCCCGTTGCAGAGCACAGGCTCCAGACGTGCAGGCTCAGCAGCCATGGCTAATGGGCCTAGCCGCTCCGTGGCATGTAGGATCTTCCCGGACCGGGTCACGAACCCGTGTCCCCTACATCGGCAGGTGGACTCCAACCACTGCGCCACCAGGGAAGCCCAGAAACATGACTATTTTTAATTCCAGATAAATCTATAATCTGAAAAATAGGTTTTTACAAATTTTCTATATGCTTATGATATAGAAATTTGTGTGTGAATGGTGATTAAAAGATTGCATCTGATTACATTGGGTTAAATATTTTTATAAGAATAAAGCTATTAAAATTAATCCAAATGACCAACATAACAGTTTAAAAGAAACATGTGCTTTAATTTGTTAAGCTCTAACCTTTTCTGTATTAGAAAAATACTCTGACACAAACACTTTACAAATGTCAGCAGAAAATCTATATTCCATTTCTTCACATTGGTTTTGTGACATTGTGTTTGCTGATATTTGACAACGGATAAGCTGGGATTGATTTCTTCTGCCACCGCTTTTTTTCTGTTGTATTATGGGAAGTTAAAGGACTGAAGTGAACTGAGTCCCTCACAACCCTATAGTCACTCATGTGGGCAAACCTACAAAAGGTAAACCTGTGTACTCTCTGGGTCTCAAGGGTCAGTAGAAACTTTCAGAATAGCACAAATTGAAGGAATTTTCCAAATTTAAAATCTGTGAAGAAGAGAGGTACTTTATGAATACCTTATAAAAAGGATTTCAAAATCTAAATAGATTTTAATTAAATTTCTTTTTCTCACCCGCAGATAAATGTCCATGTCTTCTATTGGCAGTGGAAAAGCACAAGCCATTGTAGCATTAGAACTCAGCTGTCTTTTGCCTCAGGTCCATAGGGCAAGGGACGTGGAAAGGCATTCCCTGAAGACTGAGTTGTGTGAGTGATCAGAATGGGTATTTAGGACTAGGATGATGCTAGCTCTCTATACTCTGGATCCTAAGTGACAGATGTTCATATGCATTTTATTGTGACGTGTGTGTGTGTGTGTGTGTGTGTGTGTGTGCGCGCGCGAGCACGCTTAAACCACCTTACCAATCATGGAGCTCGTGAACCAGTTCTTTCTGCCCAGGTCTGAGGACATACATATCTTGGAAATCTGGACTTGAAATGCTATGCCATTTTTTCTTTTGTATTTATGAATCATGAGGACCTAATTAAATAATAGTTTTAATATATGTTTTTTGAACATTTACGTAATTTGAATTTTAGTGTTCTGCATATTAAGTGTGTGCATCTTAAAGTCCTCAGAAATGGATTACTTGAATGTTGTCAATGCTGAGTTTAAAAATACCACCTCTTGTTAGGCTGCTACCTTCTAGGAAAGTTTCTGGTTTATATGCTGATGTTAATTTTTTAAATGACATGGATCAATGACCAAAGAGTTTAAGTATTTATTTCCCTGGATATATATTATCCTATTGCTTAGTAGATGTCAATGATACGATACTTACACCTTTCTGATTAAGTGCCTGTTGAACTTTAGACTGCAATAATCAAAGACTTGTTCAATTTAAACTTTAGATTATTTAAAAAGTCTTCAGCAAAAAGGACATTATAATTTGTGATGATTACTGTAGATATTATAAGAGAGGCTGTTAAATCCAGTGAGAATGTTCATCAGCATACTGTAATCAGCAACTAGAGAGAATGCTTAATTACAGTTATTTAGGTGACAAATTGTAGTACTGGCATTGAAAGTGTAAGACGATGCCTGGATTAACATTTGCAATATGTAAGAGGGTATGAAAACACATCAGTATCAATAAAGGTGTCTCATTATATGACTTTATATTAATTTGTCTTATTCTGAAAATTCCAAATTCAATCCTCACTATTACTTGCCTAAACATTTCTGAGTGAGAACAGTATTTTGTATGAGAAATCAAATCCTATTTGCTAAAGGAAGCTTACTTTATTTCATTTTGTGTAACTTATTTTATTTTAATAACTTGTCAAGTGTTTAGTCATTACAAAATAACATTGGGACTTCCCTGGTGGTCCAGTAGTTAAGACTTCGCCTTTCAATGTAGGGCGTGAGGGTTCAATCCCTGTTTGGGGAGCTAAGATCCCACATGCCTTGCAGCCAAAAAACCAAAACATGAAACAGGCAATATTGTAACAAATTCATAAAGACTTAAAAAAATATAATATTGATTTGACTACCACCTTACTTCAAATTTGTGGTAGTATATGAAACATGCAATTATTTCTAATTTATTAAAGAAAACTTAATTATAACCTATTTGTTTAAAAGATCTCTTTAAAGTTCTCACTTCATTCATATTGTTTAAAAATAATTAAACTTGAAAAAAGCACCTCTTAAATGGTGTTGTATTAGTTTCTTATGGCTGCTGTAACAAATGACTTCAAACCGTGATGCTGAAAACAACAGATGTTTATTCTCTTGCAATTCTGGGGGTCAAAAACCTGAAATCATAATGTTGACAGGGCCTGATTCCCTTCAAAGACTCTAGGAGAGGTTCCATTCCTTGCTGCTTCCGTTTTCTGGTCTTGTAGCTGTATCGCTCCGATCTCTTACTTTGTGCTTACACTGCCTCCTCCTTCTCTGTGCATCTATCTTCCCTGTGTCTCTTATAGGACACTTGGCATTGAACTTAGGGCTCACCAGATAATCAAGGGTGATTTCTCCATCTTTGTCAATACTCCTTTTTTCCAGTAAGTTAACATTCATAGGTTCCAGGGATTAGGAAATGGATATCTTTTGGGGGGCTATCATTCAGCCCACTACAGCTGGCTTATTTTATCGTCGTATAATCAATATTATATTTCCTACTAGGAACAACACCGTTTTTGAAAGCAGATTCTAATAAGACATGACAGATTAAGTGACTATGATGTATATTTGAAGACTGTATAATAATGCCACATGTTTTACTATTGAGGATGAATGCAATATGAAGTATGTTACTGGGTTACATTAAATTCCTTGAATGTTGTTTTATTTTTACAGAATATTGCTTGATAAAATAAAATCATTTTGTTGTCTTTAATGTTTATGAGGTACATTGAAATACTTCATCTTTACTGATATTAAAATGACTGTTAAAAAAATGACTGTTTATTTCAATTTTGCTAAGAGGGCATATAGTTATTTTGCCTTCTGTGAGTCAGGCACAGTGTTGAGAAAGAAAATAAAAGCTCTTCAAGTGTTTAGATTTCTAGTAAATTAAACATAATAGAACACAACAATGTAATTAAAATATGATACTATATTGCAAAGTTATTATATGTATAGCAAGTATATATGTAATATATATGTAACAAAATAGAAGACAGAAAATTATAATTAAGCCTGATTTAGTGGGAATATTAGGTAAAGTTTTAAGGAGTATGTGGTTTCTGAAAAAGGTTTTCACAAGATAAATAAGAGTTTGACAAACATCTAGGAAGAAAGAAATGGTGAAAGTAATGGAGTCATAATGATATCCGGTTGTATTACAGTAAATGAGGTTGTATTACAGTAAAAGGTATACATATATACCCTCTTTTTTGGATTTCCTTCCCATTTAGATCACCACAGAGCATTGAGTAGAGTTCCCTGCGCTATAGGGTAGGTTCTCATCAGTTATCTATTTTATACATTGTATCAATAGTGTATATATGACAATCCCAATCTCCCAATTCATCCCACCTCCCCTTTCCCCCCTTGGTGTCCATACATTTGTTCTCTATGCCTGTGTCTCTATTTCTGCTTTGCAAATGAGATCATCTATACCATTTTTCTAGATTCCACATATATATGTTAATATACGATATTTATTTTTCTTTCTGACTTACTTCACTCTGTATGACAGTCTCTAGGTCCATCCATGTCTCTACAAATGACCCAATTTTGTTCCTCTTTATGGCTGAGTAATATTCCATTGTATATATGGACCACATCTTCTTTACCCATTCCTCTGTTGATGGACATTTAGGTTGCTTCCATGTCCTAGCTATTGTAAATAGTGCTGCAATGAACATTGGGGTGTATGTGTCTTTTTGAATTATGGTTTTCTCTGGGTATATGCCCAGTAATGGGATTGCTGGGTCATACAGTATTTCTATTTTTAGGTTTTTAAGGAACCTCCATACTGTTCTCCATAGTGGTTGTATCAATTTACATTCCCACCAACAGTGCAGGAGGGTTCCCTTTTCTCCACACCCTCTCCAGCCTTTATTGTTTGTAGATTTTTTAGTGATGGTCATTCTGACTGGTGTGAGGTTATTGGATAAACAAATTCAGGATACATACATTAGAGTACTATTAAGCAGTGCAAAGGAATAATAAAGTCAACAATATACATGAATCTCAAAGGCAGTATACTAAGTGACAAAGATCCAGATACTAAAGGCTATGTACTGTAGAAGCTCCATTGTAGGAAATTGTAGAAAACACTAAAACTATAGTGACAGAAAGCAGATCAGTGGTTAATTTTAAGATGAAATCAAAGATATAATATGAAGAGCAATAATTATAAAACTATAAGGTATGTTTAATACATCCCCATAGATATGTTCTAAAGAAGTCAATGACTCCTTTCAAACTTTATCCAGAATTGTGGAACTCATTAGCTGAAATTCCTGCTGTGGGTAAGTTTGACAATACAGTCTTCACTCTGCTCTGACTTTCATATTCAAAGACTAAACCATGGCAGTAAATGAGAAGCATTGTTCCCCACTACCTTTTTTTTTTTTTGCGGCACGCAGGCCTCTCACTGCTGTGGCCTCTCCCGTTGCGGAGCACAGGCTCCGGACGCGCAGGCTCAGCAGCCATGGCTCATGGGCCCAGCCGCTCCGCAGCATGTGGGATCTTCCCGGACCGGGGCACGAACCTGTGTCCCCTGCATCAGCAGGTGGACTCTCAACCACTGCGCCACCAGGGAAGCCCCCCACTACTTATTTTATCAAAGAAGAATGAGTAGTCAGAAGAGTCAAATATTTGTATGCCTTGAGGTAGACATTGATGGCATGAATTTAAGAAACATAAATTCTTAGTTCTCTGTCAATAATGGAATGGACCTACCATCCATTTAGCTATTCAGTGATTTAGGTTATCAGATCATCATTTTCAATAAAACTACTTAATTCTTTTTTTTAATAGATCTTTATTGGCGTATAATTGTTTCACAATACTGTGTGAGTTTCTGTTGTACAACATAGTGAATCAGCCATATGCATACATAAATCCTCATATCCCCTCCCTCTTGAGCCTCCCTCCCATCCTCCCTATCCCATCCCTCTAGGTCATTGCAAAGCACCGAGCTGATCTCCATGTGTGATGCAGCTGCTTCCCACTAGCTATCTATTTTACATTTGGTAGTGTATATATGTCACTGCCACTCTCTCACTTCATTGCAGCTTGCCCTTCCCCCCCCCATATCCTCAAGTCCATTCTCTACATCTGCATCTTTATTCTTGTCCTGCCCCTAGGTTCTTCAGAAACTTTTTTTTTTCTAGATTCCATATATATGTGTTAGCATATGGTATTTGTTTTTCTTTTTCTGACTTGCTTCACTCTGTATGACAGACTCTAGGTCCATCCACCTCACTACAAATAACTCAATTTCGTTTCTTTTTATGGCTGAGTCATATTCCATTATATATATGTGCCACATCTTCTTTATCCATTCATCTGTCGTTGGACACTTAGGTTGCTTCCATGTCCAGCACTATTGTAAATAGTGCTGCAATGAACATTGTGGTACATGTGTCTTTTTGAATTATGGTTTTCTCTGGGTATATGCCCAGTAGTGGGATTGCTGGGTCATATGATAGTTCTATTTTTAGTTTTTTAAGGAACCTCCATACTGTTTTCCATAGTGGTTTTATCAATTTACATTCCCACCAACGATGCAAGAGGGTTTCCTTTTCACCACACCCTTTCCAGGATTTATTGTTTCCAGATTTTTTGGTAATGGTCATTTTGACTGGTGTGAGGTGACACCTCATTGCAGTTTTGATTTGCATTTCATGATGTTGAGCATCTTTTCATGTGCCTCTTGGCCATCTGTATATCTTCCTTGGTGAAATGTCTATTTACGTCTTCTGCCCATTTTTTAACTGGGTAAACTACAGCAAGATCTTTTTTGACCCACCTCCTAGAGTGATGGAAATAAACCCAAAAATAAACAAATGGGGCTTAATTAAACTTAAAAGCTTTTGCACATCAAAGGAAACCATAAACAAGACAAAAAGACAATCATCAGAATGGGAGAAAATATTTGTAAATGAAACCACAAGGATTAATCTCTAAAATATACAAACAGCTCATGGAGCTCAATATCAAAAAAATGACTTAATTCTTATCATCAAAATATTTTTCTGGGGCTTCCCTGGTGGCACAGTGGTTGAGAGTCTGCCTGCCGATACAGGGGACACAGGTTCGTGCCCCGGTCCGGGAGGATCCCACATGCTGCGGAGCGGCTGGGCCCGTAAGCCATGGCCGCCGAGCCTGCGTGTCCGGAGCCTGTGCTCCGCAGCGGGAGGGGCCACAACAGTGAGAGGCCCGCGTACTGCAAAAAAAAAATTTCTGGCAATCACTATCTTTTCTCTACCCCAACTGTTTTTCATTATTCCTGGATACATTTCAGAGTGATATGTATTCCAAATGTAGTCTTGGGTGTTTGGGTAGCTAGCTGCTTAAAGGTATGACATTAGATTAAATGGTTAATTGTATTCTTTGTTACTTTCATTATGTAATTAAACTATTCACTCTATCTACATATTATCAATACTTAAAATGTTCTGATACACCAGCTCCTGCCTCTCTGAGGAAGCTGTGAGTCTCAAGTACTTGTTTAAATCTGTAGAATATACTGGTTTGGGAGAATGAATTGCAATGAAACTTTCTATTTATTACATTACATATTATCTATAACCATTTTAGAAACACCAATCTCAACTGGGGTTTTACCTCCTCAAAAACTACCATCCTGATGCAATAACAATCTTTCTCTTGCAACACACCTGATCATTTAGGAAATATCTGGCTGCAAGAATAAAAGAGCCTGGAGTCTAAGCATCTTATATAATAAAGCAGTGGTTTCTGTCCCCAGAACAGCACATCAGCATTATCAGAGAACTTATAAAGATGCAAATTTTCTAGCTTCTCCATAAACATACTAACTCAGATATTTAAGGATTGGACCTCAAGATATTTCTGAGAATCTGTAATCAAAATATTATTTTTTATTCCAGTTTTATTGAGATGTAATTGACATACAGCATTGTATAAGCTTAAGGTGTACAACGTAATGATTTGACTTATATATATCGTGAAATAATCACCACGGTAAGTTTAGTGAACATCCATCATCTCATACAGATATAAAATTTTTAAAAAAGAAAAAAATGTTTTTCCTTGTTATGAGAACTTTTAGAATTTACTCTGAACAACTTTCATATACAACACACAGCAATATTAATTGTATTAATCATGTTTTACATTATATCCTAGTACTTACTTACCGTACAACTGTAAGTTTGTACGTTTTGAACACCTTCTTCCTCCAATTTGCCCTCCCATCTCACCTCTGGTAACCACAAATCTGATCTCTTTTTCTATAACTTTGTTTGTTTGCTTCCGAAGTATAATTGACTTACGACACTATGTTAGTTCCAGATGCATAACATAGTGATTCAATATTTCTGTGACAAAATGATGACCACGACAAGTTGAGTTACAATCTGTCACCATGCTAAGATCTTATATTACTATTTACATTTTCCCCAGACTACATTTCCTCCCAGTTACTCATTTATTTCATAACTGGAAGTTTGTACCTCTTAATGTCCCTCATCTATTTCGCTTAGCCTTGAGCGCCCTCCCCTCTTGAGCGCCCAGACCTGTTTGTTGTCTGTATCTATAACTTTGTTTCTGTTTGGTTATATTTCTTCATTTGTTTCATTTTTAATAAGAATGATAATAATAATGAAAGGGAAACCATATGGTATTTTTCTCTGTCTCTGGGAGGCTCTCCAAGATAAGCAAGTGGGTCTGACTCAGGCTCCTTTCAAATTACTGCTTCTGCCCCGCTGGGTCCTGGTGCTAATAGTCTAGAGGGAGGACTCCACAATGGTGTTTGCTAGCACCAGTGTCCACATGGTAGAACAAGCTCCCCAAAATGCCTGCTGCCAGTGTCTGCATCCCCTGGGTGAGCTCCCGTTGCCTCCTGCCTCTCGCGGAGACTCTCTGGGATCAGCAGGTGGGTCTGACCCAGGCTCCTTTCAAATTATTGCCTCTGTCCTGTGTCCTGGAGCGTGTGAGATTTTGTGTGAGCCCATTAAGAGTGGAGTGTCTATTTCCCACAGCCCTCTGGGTCTCCTGAAAGTAAGGCCTCACTGGCCTTCAAAGCTATATTTCTTGGGGTTTATCTTCCCAGTGTAGGACCCCCGAGCTGGGGAGCCTGATGTAGGGCTTGGTCTCCTTGTTCCCTTGGGGAGAATCTCTGCAATTGTAATTATCCTCTCCTTTTTGGGTCACCAGCCTGGGGGTATGTGTCTTGACTGTACTATGTCTTTGCCCCTCCCACCCATATCATTGTGGTTCTTTCTTTATATCTTTAGTTTAGAAGTTCTTTTCTGCTAGTTTGTAGGCCATTCTCATTGACAGTTGCTCTGTAAGTAGTTATAATTTTGGTGTGCTCATGGGAGGAGGTGCGGTTAGGGTCTTCCAATCTGCCATTCTGGCCACTTCCCTACATGCATTTTTCAACAACAAAACTTGGGTAGGAGAGTTAGAAGGAGCCCCTTAAGATATCAGCAATCAGTTACCAGCATACTAAAGTATAGGTCCTCCAGGTATCTCAAAATATATTATTCAAATAGAACAAACGAATACATGGGGCAGACCCTAGTTTGTGAAATGGTAATTTAGATTTTGTGTACATTGCTTGGCAAAAAGTTTGAATGGAGGTTTGGAAAACAAATTTTAATTTGAAAATGACCTTTTGATTAAGTAAATAAGCTGATATTTTGATACAAAACCAGTTTGCATTTTTAAAAAATTTCTTTAGGAAACAATAAAGTTTTTGCTGCTGTGGTGGTTGTTTTGTTTCATAGCCCTCTCTTCCTGCTCCCCAAAAGAAAAATCCTGAAACAAATAATTGTCAAGTACTTGACACAAATGATTTTAGGCCCCAGTTTTAACATTTACATTAACAAATCACACGTGTGGCTTCAATTTCCAATTCTTTCATTATTCTTCAACTCAAACTGGAGGATAGTTTATTAATTCCATCTGAATAGTCCCCTGACACTATGGGATGGATTTTTGTAACTGGTAGAGTTTAAGGTTGATATTGTAGCACCTATCAATCAAAAATAGCAAACCTTTTCTAATATATAGGGAAATTTCTTCTTGGGAGTTAAAGAGGATGAGCAGTTGTTTTCTACTGGAAGCACCTTTATTGTCTATCCACCTTTTTTTCCATCAGTTTCTCAGTTAATGCAGAACAATTATTTTTTTTCCAATATCTTTTTTAACACATTGTATCTACAAGTGTCATTTTTAAGAGGCTCTCTCCAGTGTGTAGGAACATCTAGCTGTTTTATCTGTAAAGCCATCAATTTTTTTCTAGGTATTTTCTGCTTTTTTTCTGAGTTACTTTCTTATTTTTCAATGACGAGCTGGCAATGTGGAAATGGGGCTATTTACTATTCTTGTTTTTGCTATTATATTAAATCCCCTGCTTCTGGCTAAAGGCCATTCACCAAAAATGAGGAGAGAACTAAGGTTTCATTTGTTTCAGGACCTACTCTTGAATGCTTTCTAAAGATTTTATGAAGACTCTTCCTTATATCTGGGAGAGAGAGAACTTCAGGTATTGCATGATCCTATTTTAATTGATCTCTTCCTTTCCAGCCTTGAGTTAGATTCCACAAAAGTCTCTACTGTTGATTTATCTTTGGGAATACCAGGTTTCAAAAAGAGAAATGGGCACACATATTTAATGATATCACTTTTCTTATGTTGTTTTGGTATTTTCTATTTTTATCAATTTCATCTTTAGTGTTAGGAGGTATGATTTATTAATCTAGGACTGGCTACATAATTGGTGGGCTCAGTGCAAAATAAAAATTTGAGGCCCCTTGTTCAAAATTAAGAGCTGCAGTATGAGATCAGCCCCGCTCAGACTTGAATATATATGATAAATTGGCATAAATTTTATAATGCCTAGCAGGCAGCCATTTATTGTGAACTGCTGGACTGACATATATTATTTTTTAAACATCAATTCTTATGATTAAATACAGAAGCAAATCAAGATATTTGTTTTTTTTCAGCAGCTTACCATATTGAATCATCAATCCTATATAGATTCAGCTATTAGAGCACTAAAAGAATGTACTCATATCTGTTTTCCATCAATGATGTAGTTATAGAAATATCGCCTATTAACATATGGAGTTTTCTAGCCTTTAGACGACAGTATTGGAAGAGTTTCATTCTATGTTTTTCTGCTCTTTGTTTTGGTAGAAGAGACATATGATTAACATGAAAACCCTAACATCATGTAACAGCATTTATATATTTCCTCAGTAAAGATATCCTCTCTTTATCTTAACTTTATATCATCTTCATTTTGGATCATGCTAAATACTGTTCTCTAGTTACCATCTGCTCACCAACAAAACAAAATTTGATGACCCATAAGTTATTCTGTCAGAGCTTTCGTTTATCATTATATAGTTTCTCCTTCAGGGATAACTTCCATTAACATAGTTTTTTCAACTATTTCTCCATGAATATGAATGTCAAGATGTAATTTGTACTTTTAATTCAAATGTCATTCTGTCATTTAAAACTCACTATTTTCAATACTGAATGTATTATCTTCTTACACAAAGTGGTTCTCTATCCACATTGTCTGATTATGCTACTCACAAAATTCCTCAAAAACGTACATTGATTTATATGGATACAATTAGAGTCACACATAAAACACACAATTAACATTAGCCCACTTTCACTGAAAGATGAAAAATATTTAATTTAGGAATGGTCTAAGACAAGATATTTCTATTTATTGTTTCTGCATAGTTTAATTCAGATATATTTATTTATAATGGAAGGATAACTTGATATTGCATCAATTTGATTTGAACTGAATTTGGTGGCTTTTACCCTTTGAAGTGTCTGTGCATGTGTGTGTGGTGTGTGTTTACCCTTAGGTAACTTAGAAATGTAAATTATATGTATATGAATTGATATATAAATATTTTTTGGACCGGGTTATAAAAACAACTTTTCTGAATTTCCATTATAGTCTTCATTGTGTGAAGTAAAAAGCATTTCTTAAAACAATGTTAAATTCAATCTCTGAGTAGCATTAAAAAATATGTGTTTAAGACAATCAAAGTTACATTTCTCTCTTTTTAACAATGTGTATGAATCTCTAAATTGATTTATTCATGTTTTGAGACACCTATCTACTCAAACTTCTGATAGTTTTTCTTCAGAAAGTGATATTTATGCTTGGAGAATGTTATTCAAGCAATTTAGATTATTTAAGAAGAAAGCAATATTTTAAATATTGTTTTAAAATTATATTTCAAGTATAATTTCTAATATTTCATTCTACCTTCTTACCCTATAATTTCCATGCCATTATTATATTTTTACATATTTAAAAGATAAAAGGATTAAGAGCTTAGGAAAGTTGTTTATATTTAAGACTTTGAAGGAAAGAATAAAAATCTACATGTATACTACCTTACCTTTGGGATAAACTGTATAACTTTTATCCATAATGTTTATTGCATTGAAAAATAAATTCAGATATTTACAAGGAATTTAAATATAATAATATTGACAGTAGTTATTTTTTGGCTTTTCAATGACATATTATTTAAATATAAACCATTTCAAAACAAAATATTAGCATTTTAGTTAAATATCTTATTATGCTATTTGGCTAAGTATTACTTTCTTCTCTAGAAAAGTCTGTGCAATTATGTAGAAATGTTATTAATTGAACTGTCAGGTTCTCAGGTTTAATTGGAAGGAAGATCATATTACAGTTCTAGATCCTTAGTTTGATATCCATCTGCTACTTTTCAAGAATGTGATATCAAACATATTAATTACATTTTCCAAAACCGTTTGGAACATTCTAAAATATTTATTTAGAATATTTAATTAAAGGTGTTAACTCATTCTCTCCATATATAGATATTCAACAACTACAATGTACTATGTTAAATATGTATTAATTTAAATGCTTGGTTTGCAAAAATGGATCACTTTTAAAATGGAAGAACTCGGAGGGAGAGATAACATGTTTTCTAAATAGGGAACAATACATGGGCATCGCTGATTATATTGTTTATTAGTTAATGTAACTGATTTTTCTAGAGACTAGGAAATAATTCCATGAGGAACTGAATTTTGAACTCTTGAAGGAAAAGGGTGTTTTCTTTATGCTTTAGTATAGCTATATATGTGAAGGCACAGGTTTTTAGATAGAGGGGAAATATTTGCAAAGAAATACAAATACAAAACTGTGCATTATGCTTGGCAAAATATAAAGTGCTATTTAATATGAAGTGTTTCATTCACAATTCAGAAATCAAAAAAGTTTGGGAAAAAAAAGTTTGGGAAACAGCTGTATTGATTTTGTTTGGTGAAAAATGAGATCCTACCTCAACTGACATATTCATTTATAATCTTTATCTACACCACTAAATATTCATAAGATTTTGATACAGTGATTTTAATATACTTGACTGTGATGGTGGCCCAAACCTCTCTGGAAATTATATAATAAAAGCATATGTTAATACATTGTATTATGTTTCCAAAATCTGAAAATTGCTGAATTTTTAAATATATTTGGGCCCAAGATTTTTGAAATTGGAATTATAAGTTTCTGACATATCATACAAATATAATACTAAATATGTACTAAGAAAAATTGTGGTGCGTAAACAGCAATTGCACTTATGCTATAGAAGTAGAATACAGTAGAAATGTAATAATCTTAAAAAATTTATAACAGTAGTGCTTATTTTGTTAAGATGGTCAAAGCTTGGGAGAAATAACAATTAGTCTATACAACACTGTGACATGTGATGAGTGTTTGGGAATTTGAGAAAATCAAAAGTATATTTTAAATTGTAATGACTGAGTAAACAGAAAACCCACAGCCCTGATTTTTGGCAAGACCGTTGGTGAAGGAGATTGCCCTGTAATATTTCTTCTGTCCAGAAACCTTCAGTCCTTTGAGACACAGGAACACAGTAGTGCCTGCATAAGACTGAGGTTTAATAAGGCAAATGCCCCTCGTCCCTACGATTAGGTACCTCTGGGAGGACGTGGTGGTCTCCATAGCCATGTCTAATAGAAGGGCAACACAAAAGGAAGACCCATTCCAGGACTTCACCAGAGTATCCTGTCTGAACTATTCATTCCTGAGCCTGGCTCTGTCTGTTACAGGTAAGCAAATGTTTACATCCCATATCTCATAAGGGGCCTACCTCTCCATATATTAATGACTGATTGGTTGTACTGCCACCTCAGCTTGTTGATAGGTTCAAGCAAAGTTGTGAATGTGCTGTTTGCATGGTGCTTTGTTATGGTGGTAAAACTGTGACACTCATTCCAGCTCTTTGTACATCTACGTAGAAACGTGCAATCCAATCATATCTAGTTGTTAGGACTAATTTTTGGTGAGTGGGTTTCTATAAGTTGCTTTTTGATAGCGTGAAGCGGAAATCATATAATTTTTCCCCTCACTTATTTTGTTTGATTTTCTGTAGACTCTTTTAACACACACACTAATTTGTTTCTTCAGTTTTAGGCAATCTCATCAATTTAAAAACATTTCCTCCCCTTTGTCTTGTTTGTAGGTTTCTTCTTTGATTCCTCATAAAAGGTTTGGGAGAACTTGAAGATATTTGCTGTTTCATGTGTGTTTCCTCTGACTCCGCCTCCCTCTCTTTGTCCTCTGTCCCTGTGTCCCTGCCTCTCTGTTTCTCTCTCTCTTTGTCTCTGTCCCTCTCCAGTACCTCTCTCTCTCTCTCTCTCTCTCTCTCTCTCTCTCTCTCTCTCGACCAGGTGAGGACATTATGGGAAGTGATCCTCCAAAAACCATGAAGAGTGACCTCACCAGACACCAGATCTGCTGATGCCTTGACCTTGGACTTCCCAGTCTCCAGAACTGTGAGACATACATTTCTGTTATTTAAGTCATCCAATTTATATTATTTTTGTTATAGCAGCCCAAACTAAGACAATTGGTATATTTTGAATTGTAGCTTGCTCTGTATCAACTTTGTGTTTGCAGTAATCATGGTGTTGAAAAAGTAAAGAGAAAGAAAAACATTCAGAAGATATTTTGGAGGATAATTAAGAAGACTTTTCTTTGACTTTGGGTTATCTCATATACTTAGTTTACAACTCATGAATATAGAGAATGTTGAACCCATTTCTTAGTTCTGCACTTATTATGCTTATATTTCCACTGTCTCTGGATGCAGCAACTTCTTTCTCCCAATAAGAGGTTACAAGGCTGAGCTAAGAACACTATTCTGAAGCCCTACCCTGCCCCTGTAAAGTTGGAGTGAATAAAGTTAGTATTGTTGTTTTTCACGTTCTTATGAAATATTCTAGTGCCTGGGTACATTTCTCAAATTCCAAGCAATCTGGGTCAATATTCTATAGCAGTTTGTGAGATTTTCTGCTTATATCAACATTTTTAATTTCTGAAATTCACCTGTAGGCTTTAGAGTCAAGAAAAATCTTCTTCTTCCCTTCATTTTTACATGTTGATAGATTTTAATTTAACCAGTCTGTGAGGTTGTCATACTTCCTCTAAGATCTCCTTCAATTCTTCATGCCAGTTTGTCAGTTGTTTATTCCAAACTGCTACACTTGGCTTGCAATCTTTAAAATATTACTTGCATGTAGAGTTCTATTTTAACTTTCCATCGTCATTCTTCAGGAAAGCTCTAAATGAAATATTGACACTTTCTATATTCATTTAAAATATTATGTGCTCCTTACGCAGTTCTTCACATTTTTGCATGAAATAATTTCAAACATAGGGATATCTAATTTTATAGATAATTCTTATCAGTTTGAGCTTTCCTTGACAAGCTATTAATCTTTGAAATATTTTGCCCAATGCCATGATGTACTGTCAGAGAAGAAGTGGGATTCAGTGCTTCCAAATTCATTTGGGCAGAAATAGAACATCATTGTAGACATTTATCATTTTTCACACACTCCAAATTTTGGTCATGAAGTGCAACTGGATCTTCTGTTGGGTCATCACAATTAGCACTTAAACAATATAAGTGTGACTAGATAATTAATTAATGCTCTTGTTTTATCTTTATAATATTTGTACCTGTCAAAAACTTTACCAACTTCAGTACTTAAAAAATCTCCTATGAAAATTTGAGACAGCTGATGAGGAGTTAAGTATGTGATTGGGATATTATTGATAGTTTAAATATGTAAGTCATTATTGTTCATTTAGCTTGTTTGCTTTAAATAAAACAGTCATCATTTAAAAATGTACTCATTAATTTATAAAAAGTAAGTTACATGTTTATAGGAACATTTCAATTTTCTTACTTCTATATTACTTGCGCCTGGTAGTGTTTTATATACAGAGGGGGCTTGATAGATATTGACGAAGTAAAATGTGAATAAACGATTGCATTTGGTTCATATTATTTGAAAGATTATTTAAGTTGTAGGTCTTAAAAAAAGCAATAAATTGTTTTCTCGTATTGAATACAGTTATTATATTGGCACATTTGAATACTAATATTAAAATAGACTAGTTTTTGTTTTGAAGTAGTCTGAAACTGTAAACTGGTAGGAGAAAACATAGAGGATAAGTTTCACGACATTGTTCTTGGAAATGATTTCTTGTATATGACACCAAAACACAAGCAACAGAAGTAAAAATAGACAAGGGGACTACATCAAACTAAAATGCTTCTGCTCAGCAAAAGAAAGAATAGTGTGAAAAGGCAACCTATGGACTAGAAGAAAATATTTGCAAACCATATATCCAGTAAGGGGTTAGTATCCCAAATATATAAGAAACTCATACAACTCAATAACAAAAAACAACCTAATTTAAAAAAAAGAAGTATAATTGATATGCTAAGAAAGTAAACAGAACCATATAAAATGATCAATTAAAACCAAATGGCAAAAAGGAGTGGAATGCAAAAATAGGAACACAGAACAAAGGCAACAAACAGAAAACAGTGACAAATTTGGTAGCTATGAATCCAAATATATCAATAATCAATTTAAACATTATGATCTGAAGACAGTAATTAAAAGATATTGTCAAGATGGATCAAAAAACATGACCTAACTATATATTGTCTACAACAAAACATAAAGAAATATATAGATTAAGAGCAAAATGGTAGATAGAGCTATACCAAGCTGACACTAATCAAAAGCACTGGAGTAACTATAGTAATTTCAGACAGATCAGATTTCACAGCAAGGAAAATGATCAGGGATAGAGGGGGCTTAACATAATTAATAAGGATTTATTTTTCAAAAAAAGCATTACAATCCTTACTGTGCATGCTCTTAACAACAGATCATCTGTATCACACTTAGCCTATAGTTAACAATACTGTATGATTGTTATATATGTGTACTTAAAAATTTGTTAAGAGTGTAGATCTCATATTTAGTGTTCTTACTACAATAAAAAAGAAATACTTTCTTTAGAAAAAATTTATAATACTGGCATTAGTTTTGTAATACATGCATGTAAATATGCATACATAAATTAAAACAATATCTGTCAGTGTTGCCTACTGGTTATTTAAAATTTGAAGTTCGGTAGGAAAAAATGGTACTACTTTTGTTGCTTATGTACTTTGATGAAATAATAGTTGTAAAGTATTAAAAATTATCTTTTTCCTCAAACATGAAAACCCAAAGAATCAATATTATATGAAATGGAAAAGCAAAATTATGAAAGTTTCTGAAAAATGTTCTTATTTCCTAATATAGAGACGAGTTTTGAGCTTGTCTTAGCTGAATGTTCTGCTCAACACATTATCATTCCAATCTTTAGAAGTAATATCTCTCCTCATAAATTTTAGGTATAATAATCACACTGTACTTAGTCCAAGATTGTGGCTGTGGAGTTATTTTCCTTCATTTTCTAGATCTATATTATAACTACAAGTTCCACTTTTTGCTGAAATAATCTCATGTGATTTTCCCTATTTTCCTACTAGTGATATAATATGGAACTTTAAGTTGGAATATGTACTAACAGTGAGTCACTATTTGCTCACTCCCTGTAGAATCAGTCTTACTGAGTACCAGAATGATGATATAAAGAATGGTGAAGATCCTAGAGTGTATTCCCAAAATATTGTTGTCTAAGAGAGTAGCCATCTTCCTAAATTCTTAGGTGAATATTGAACCACTTGGGGTGAGCATATTACTAAGAAGGTCTCTCTATCACAAAAGCTATTCATCAGTGATGACGTTTTAGGTAATATGATAATGTACCATTTGAAGATATGTCCAGTGCAACTTTTAGAATGCTTTTAATGGCTTCCTTGATGTTTCTTTTCTAATAAGTCAATATTAAACTTTTTTCACAAGTTAATTGTAACTTATGACCTGGACAATTTTAGCTGAACTTTCCCTGTGAATTTTCTTTGTGTTTGGTTATAAGAAAAAAACAAAGGATGCTTTGATCTTCCAGGCTCATTACACAGAAGAATCTGTCCTATATGTCACTCCAATTTCTCTCTCTTTCTCTCTCTTTTTAGAGCCTTAATGCCTTTATTTAGGCACGATTTTTTGCAGTGATATGGTTTGAAATCATTTACAAAAAGATAAAAAATCATGTAACGTGAAAGACAAATTTAGATGAAGTTTAAAGTTACCTTTAATTTTAAGTTTTAATTAGCATTTAGTAAGGACAGAGCATGATGATTTATATCAAAGGATATAATTAGTCATCTACATTGTTTTAATGTCAAAGCCAAAACATATTCCGAAATTAATAATTTATGAGAAAGATAAGTTATTATGGAGTATAAGAGGAGAGGAAGAGAGGGAAAATGAATATTTACTGCATATTCATGAAATGTCTTACTTAATTGTGCCAACTTCTATCAGACACTGATTTTGAATTTTTGCAAATATGGGAAATCAGAAAATGAGAGTTTTTATTATTTGCTCAGGCATTCAGCTAGCTATTCCAAAGTCTGATTCTTAATCCCTGATTTTTTTCTCCAGTTTAGTTCTTTAGTTTTATAAATATAATAAAAAATGCAGTAAAGAATAGCATGTTGGAAATGGCTTCCTTGAGCTGGCATGCATTTTAGATAGATAAATTTAACTTCTCCATCTTTTTCCTTTGAAACCCAGGACAAATTATTTCTCTATCTTATCTGTAAAATGAGGTTGAATGTGGCAATAACACACAGCAATGCTATTGGGAGAAAATACATGATCCATTTAAATCACTTAGCATATCTCCTGACTATTAATGTTAGATATTAATATTCTTATTGTTGCAATTTATTATTATATAATTATTATTGTTACTAGAATTAATGTTTGACAAACTGCATAAAAATGATAAGTAGAAAGAAGTTCTGGAATATAGCTCCAGTGCTTTGAATCACTTTTTCTCAGCTTCATTTATTATTTCATGCATTCGCTTCTTCCTTGCTTTATGCAATTGGAAAGTATATATTAAAAACCAATTTTGTGTCAGGCAGTATGCTACAAATTTGAAGAAGCAGAAGAAATTTGAGATTTTCTTCATTCAAAGGTTTTATTTTCAACTGAAAGATAAATAAGAAAAAATACTACTACTTTGGGGAAATATGTAATAACAGATTAATTTTTAAATAGTAAGAGGGGAGCTCAGAGCAAAGCCTTTACTTCAGGGTAAAGGGTTTGGGGAAAGTCTCTCAGAAGTGACCAATTTGGAATTGGGTTAACATGTGAGTAGGCAAGCACTGAATGGAACAATGATGGTAAGGGTGGTCTAAATAGAAGCATCAGAGTACTCAAATTCCCCCAAATGAGAGAAAGCATGAGACGTGCTGAGAAAGGCAAGTTGAGTGTGGCAGGATGTGTATGAAACAAGTGGGAGGTGAGGCTGTGAAGCTAAACTGGAGTCACTTAATGGTCAGAACATTGATTAAAATGTGCTCTTGGAAGTGCACCTACAGAAGGGGAGAGAAAGTAGCAAGCACTGGCAATCGAGCTGCAGGGCAATCTCAGTGAAGGCTCAGCCAGCTGCACTGGGAGTACAGAGTTAAGATAGCCCTTTAAAATTATCGTGAGTTAAGGAGGCAGACTGTGCCTTTATATCCCCCATATTGATCAGTCATTAGATGCAGGCTACCCTGGAAGCAGTTGTGATCATGATCATTTTCTTTAGCAGAGAACTGACAGCTGAGGGATGTCTTCTGGAAGCTCTCTGAGCAGCTGGCTAAATAAATCCTTTACTCCTGAAGGGAAATATAGGTGGAGCATCACAGTGTCACTACAATCATCCTAAGAAGTTACCGTCATTACTGAAAAATTTTAATCAGTACAGTGAGCGTATTTGTGTCTTGCACTCTCTTCCTGTTGTGTTCTGAATTTAATGGAGGAGGGTGATGCTTGCTTGCTGCAGGGAACATTCAGACTGCACTTAATGGTTATCCATCCTTCACTATATATTAATCTGCCTACTAATAACTATCTATACTACTAAATTATACTAACCAACTATACTACTGCTTAACTGTAACTACCGATACTACTACAAAAGGCCTATACCACTGTGTTCATTTCTTGCCTCGGTTCCCACAATTGCCCCTGAACCATCCCTCTTGCCTCTCTAAAATCTCTTCCCCACCTGGCAGCCAGCTTAGAGCTGTTCCACCATGGATGACACAATGCAGTGCCCTTGCTTGAAGTCTTCCAATGGCTCCCCAATCTACTTAGAATAAAATCCAAAATCAGAGTCCCACCTCTGTATTTGTTGAAGTAATCACCCCTAAAGTCTGCTTTTGAGCCAATTTATTGCTTTTTTTTTTTTTTTCTGGCCATACCTTTTGGCATGCAGGACCTTAGTTCCCCGACCAGGGATCAAACTCGTCGCCCCCTGCATTGGGAGTGCGAAGTCTTAACCACTGGACCGCCAGGGAAGTCCCTGAGCCAATTTATATATTTTCTAATAGTGATGTGTGCATTTAACAGGATATTCAGGAAATGTCTTAGAAGTGAGTGGGTCAATTTGTCTTTGATGTTGAAAATATACTTGAGTAGGTGAATCCATAGATCCCAATTCTTTTTAGGGTTGGCTTGAGAAACAATGTTTCAAAAGCTGTAGTAATATAATGTCCAGAAGTTTATAACTCTTTAATGATATATTTGTTAATTTTATATAAAAATGAGGAAGACATATTCCATCAATACTTATTAGCATATTAAAAGATACATTTTATGAATATTCTAGTATCTTACAAAAGTATAAAGCAAGCTCATATTCACATAGCATGCCACTATTTACAGTTTAGAAAAAAACAAATATTCACTTTAACATAAATTTTATTTAGAACGCTTTTTAAGTGACCTAAAATTTTTATACATAATTAGTGTTTAATATCTTTCTGAAACTGTGCTAAATGCTATGCTAAATGCATAAAATCATTTTCCTCAGAGCAAACCTAGGAGTTAAGTACTAAATTTATTCAGAATTCAGATTTCTCAGCTAATAAGTTACAAAGACAGTACTGAAATAATATCTGTGACTGCCAAGCTCATGCTCTTTTTCTTTATGTAGGTAATTGGACATTATAGCTCATATTTCAGAAATTCAAAGCGTGGCTCATTGTATTGACCTTCTGCTAAACACTAGTCTTATTCCAATGTTTGCTTCAAACACAGAAATTCCAGTAGTAGTCCTTATTGCTTCTTCTATATTCTATTTGTATAAACTTTTAGATTTTTTTATAAATTAAAGACAAGTTTATGGAATTATTAAAACAGTAATACAAATGTCAAGCTTACAATATTGAAGTGTAAGAAAGAATTAGATGCTATTTCATGTTACTGCTTCACTTATGTATATTGAGGATATAGGCTTGACTATGTCTACTGATGTGAGAATGTGGAATTTTGTCATTATCTATGAATATAGTCAAGAATTTCTATTGAAATGACTTTCATTAAAAATTAACATTTTCAGGGTAGTCTTCATTTAAATCAAATACTATTTGTTTTTAGGAATATTTTTGTATGTAATTAGTTTCAAAATTAGTCATCTTCAAGAACAACAGCATCTTGTATTTTGTAGTAGAATCGTAAAAGCACTTGTTTCAGTTCAAATTTATGATACAGTAGTTTCATGAGGATTTCTTTTAGACAATAAAACTGGTATTTCATACTCCCAGTATTATTTTTTAGTAAACTGATGAAAACCAAGTATTATTTCTACATAAAAGGACCTAGAATTAGGATGAAAAAAATGAGGTATTTGTTCAACACCTTGACTTATAAAACATATTCACCTTCTTATATTCTTTTTAATTAATCCAACAACTGGATAAGGTACACAGAAAATGGTTTACCTTCTTTTGTACATAAAGACATTCAAGTTCAGAGGAATTAATAGAAATCAGAGGGTTTAAGAAATTTAAGACACAATCAATTTAAACAATTTAATGAATAAATCTGAAGGTCACAGCTTGATTCATCAGCCTTTAGAATTAGTTAAATGTATGTTTGAGTCCTGCTTCTGCCAATTACTTTGTGATCTTGAGCAAGTATTTGAACTTCTTGAACTTCAAGTTCAAGAAAATGAGGATGATTTGTATTGACAATTCCTATAAAGAGTACAGATAACATATCTTTCTTGGAATAATGCTTCACATACAGTTGGTATGTGCTGATAATAAGATCACAAAACTCCTAAGTGAGGGAAAGGAGGGCAGAGACTCAGGGAGAATTCAAGCCCAAAGATCTTCCTACTAAGCATTTTTGAAGATATCTAATTCTCAAACTAATTTCTCTCCTTATAGAAGCATTGGTGTAGATTTAGACATGTATGTTTCAATTAACAAAATACAGGACTACTCATAGGAAGTACATAACATGCAATATTTGTAATGTAGTAAAAGAACTTGTTATCTGAGGGTATCTTGAGAACTTTAACATCTTTGTGTAAGTTCTAATTTTTTTTTTTAATGTCAAGTATCTCAGTGTCTCTCCAGAAGAATTCTTCCATACAAATTGGCTGAGGTTCTTGTACATGTAAACATATTCTAGTTACACAGGTTTGTGGAGTGGTAATAAAATATGCATGACAATTTTTATCTCATGCTTCTACAGGAAAGAACACTAACTGACATATATATTCCAGCTTCTCAAAGTGAATTGTTTTTCATCACACCTTACTTTACTCTAGTGTAGTCCATCTCACTGTCATTTACATACACATATGAGTAGTAGTGACAGTGAAAACCTAAAAAAAACCCAAAAAACAAAAATCAAAAACCCTGCTTTCGGCATAAATTAGACCTGAATTGAAATTTTTGCAAATTATTTTTTCCCAACTTTTAAGCATGAGTTTTCCACTTCTAGTTTTTCTTATATTCATATTACAAGTCAGCAACAATTTCACTGTCATATTTACTGTAATATAAAAAATTAAAATTGCTCCTACCTTCTTAAGGCGTTCAAATCTTTAGTGACAGATTCTTGTGTGAATTACCCTGCAAGTCAGTTCTCTAATACTTCTCTCTTTTGGTTGTTTCAGGATATTGAGCGCTGCCAAGAAAGAAAGCATTTTCTTCTAAATTTTTTAATGTTTTCATATTAATTATTCTGTATTTCCTAGATACAGTATCCCCAAAAGACGCCCATAACATTTACTTTATACATCTTAATTGTTATTTATAAAAGAAAAATTATGAAGTTAGATTCTGAAAAATGTAATATTTTAACTACTTAAATAATTTCCCTCTAGCCTGCAATTCCATGTTTACAATTGGTGTTTCTTTCAAATTTGTCAGCTATTAGAATGTAGGACTTCTTAGTTTATTAGTAATACAAATGTTATGACTGAATTAGAAAAGCTCTTCTAATCACTGAAAGGTCTTTGAAAGCTCCAAAGTAATTATATATTGTAATTATCAGAAAGTAAATTTCCCCAATCAATCCTATAGTCAAGAAGCATTTACTGGTTCTGAGCCTGCAGCTATGTGTGGATAAGATTAGCTGCTAATTATAGGGAGGGAAAATAAAGGTGAAATAAGTTTTTCATTTTAACTTGTATATGATATTTTTAATAAGGTTGTTTTCTGCCCTTATGAAAGCATTTCTAAAAGTCTAGAGGACGGAATGTGATTGCCCTTTAAGAAGCAATGACAAGGAAGATAAAGGACTATATTTCAAATGTTATATAAAATAAATAAATATGCTGAATAGTTATGCTCTAATTAGTAGTTTAGTTTTATTATGCTAACTCATTTATTCAGTGGATTGAATTAAGAAGATGCATAGACTGACAAATAAACAAATGCTAGTATTTAATGACCTAATAATTACTGCCATATTGTCTGTAAGAATGGCTTGTATAATCTGTTTGTTTTGTTTTAAATTATACACTTTTATAAATTCCATTATTAGGAAATCGTTGATCTAGACCATTTTTCCTAAACTATCTTCTACTGAACATCAATTCTACTAATAAAGTATGACATGTAATAAAAACATCAGATATATTTTGAAAATCCTTAGCTAAATGAAATTATGATGTTTATTAACTGAAGTCTTTATCATGTCTTTTTCTACATACTTTAACTCTTTATTTGGGGGTTGCATGATGCAGAATTTCCCAAACTTAGTTAACCAGAGAACCAGAGCTCCTTGGAACATATTTTGGGATTTACTAACCTAGATTTCATTCACTTACAGCCTTTTTTTTTTTTTAAACATCTTTATTGGAGTATATTTGCTTTACAATGGTGTGTTAGTTTCTGCTTTATAACAAAGTGAATCAGCTATACATATACATATATCCCCATATCTCCTCCCTCTTGCGTCTCCCTCCCACCCTCCCTATCCCACCCCTCTAGGTGGTCATAAAGCACTGAGCTGATCCCCCTGTGCTATGCGGCTGCTTTCCACTAGCTATCTATTTTACATTTGGAGTATATATAAGTCCATGTCACTCTCTCACTTCGTCCCAGTTTACCCTTCCCCCTCCCTGTGTCGTCAAGTCCATGCTCTACATCTGCGTCTTTATTCCTGTCCTGTCCCTAGTTTCTTCATAACCTTTTTTTTTTTGATTCCATATATATGTGTTAGCATACGGTATTTGTATTTCTCTTTCTGACTTACTTCACTCTGTTGACAGACTCTAGGTCCATCCACCTCACTACAAATAACTCAATTTCATTTCTTTTTATGGCGAGTAACATTCCATTTTATATATGTGCCACATCTTCTTTATCCATTCATCACTTACAGCCTTTATTGATCAAGTAATCAATCCATGTGATAGTAGTTTCCTCAAATTTCCATCTAGTTAAATTCTTTGTACTTTGTAATGGCATTTAAAAATTCTAGGTTATGTCTTTACAGCAATATTTCTCAAATGTGTCATCTTTTAACTACTACAAATCACCATGTTTTTAAAAATATCATGTTATCACTGATCTTATCTAATAATATTTAATTATTATTTTAATTTATTATAATAATTGTATCACGTGAATAAAATGGTTGTTGTTTTGTAAACTTCAACAAAGTTATCTATTCAAGTTGATTTACAAAGACCATGAGGTATGGTCGAATTCCACTGTCAGTTTCATCTCCTAAATGTCTTTTCTAAATGTAATTACAAGTCATTGAAAATGCCATTCAGGATTGGAATGAATGTGTCAGATATTTACATATATTCAACAAACAGAACCAGAAATGATAGTGTGTTTTCTTTCCGAAAACTGTTTCCTTTCTCCAGCAGACAAAAAAAAATTGAAATTAAATTTCTTCCAAAAGCTGGAATGTTGAGAACTTTTAACTTGGCAGACAGAATTAGTATTTCCAACCCACTCCTCTTGCCCTGGCTTCTGAAATGTATTTCTTCACAATCTCTGGCAGCCTTTGGAGTGATTTTAAAATATACTTAATACTTCATCAGTTTCTTTTACCAATAAGAGAAGACACGTTGAGAAAGAATAAAACTGTTGGCTATCAATCTGTTTGGACCCCAGTTCAGTCTTTTGAAGATATTATCTTGCTGTCTTATCAACATTAAGAAATCCTGATATCTCAGGCCTGAGAGTTCAGGCAAATACAGATAATGAATGTATCATTGAGCTTTGCCACTCGAGAAACACTTGAACATCATAGAACTGGTTTTCAGTGGCATTACTCATGTCAGGAAGAGATCTTTTCATCTCACTTCTCAATTTCAAATCTCCCATTGAATTTCTCAGAATATTTAGTGAGAAAAAAGTAGTTAGTAGCAGAGAAGTATACACATAACTCAAATTTATGCTCAGAGTGCTGGAAGTATGTCCTCAGTGACCAAGAATTGAATTCAGTCACAACATTCTTTATTTTTTTCAACACTGATGAAGAAAGAGGAAGTACATCAGTGATGGCCATTTATTTCTGAGAATAAAACTAGGTATTATTGGAATTCAGATACGATTTCTTTTTCTCATATACAAATGACTTTCTTTATTTAGACAGAGAGCTGAAACATTATCAGAACTGACACCAGTACATTTTCTAGTCTATATTATGACCTATAGCATAATCATCACCCAAACCAAAAACATGTACTTTTCTGGTGCATGAATTATTAGGGCAAAATTAAAAGTTGCCTTCCTATTTTCCCATATATGTGTGAATAGTAATACAGTGAGCATTGATTCAATTCAGCACATTAAATACTTTCTTGAAATGTACAGCAGGGTATGTCAATACATGAGATCATAACTGTTCTGATACTTTTAGCACCAGTGACATATAATGTGGAATAGTCCCTCCATATGGAAGTGTGGATAGAACACATTCCCTCTTATCTACACATTCCCTCTTATCTAAGAGTATAATGATTGCCTCTAAATTTATTGTGATTTTACAATTTTATGTCTAATGTGATATCTTCCTGTTTTTATTGTGAGGACTCCATCAACGTTGAAAGAAACATTTATGTTTTTTCGTTCTCTTCTAAGTCTTTATCTACAAAACTTTTCTATTTCATACTTTCAAACATTAGGTTGAGGTTTTCGTGTTAAGACTCTATTGGTTTCCCAGAAAAAATCAGTATTGTTCTGGAAAATAAATTGAAAGCTTTTATGGTTTCAGGCTACTATGTGTCAATAACATCTAGAATTGGAGTTCTTTTCATTTTGAAATAATGTGGCATCTTTCTAGATTATATTTGTGTTACTATTTAATATCTAAGTGTTTTCTCAGTCCATGGATCACTTTTCGGACACTCATCGTTTTTATGAATTGAATCTCTCCAAAAGCAGAATAATTGTGTCTATCATCCTCTTTGTTCCCTACCCCCAACCCAGATCCATTACCAGCTTTTCCTTGTCCTGCTTTCTGCCTCTATGGAATGCATCACCTGAGCCATTCTGTTAGGAGGAGGATACTGGTTGAGTTTAGCAAGTAGAAGGCAGCAGGCAGAGATTAAACAGTAAGAGATTAAAGAGCAGGAAGAGAGAAAGAGATCAGCATATTCCTTCTTGCTTTCCTTGCAGAAGCTGAGTTCCTCTATACCTCAGATCCAGACTGATGTACATTTTTCTATACTCGCATTGCCCCACTAATACTATGTCCCTATTCTTCTGGAACTTTGTTCCCACTTCCTGACATTGCTAATACTCGAATATTTTATCTTCCTTTATTTGACCTTTGTGGATGCCCATACTTTTATAAGTGATTCTTTACTAGCACTTCTTTAATTAATAATCTGAATGAAATTTCTTCTTGCTAGGACCTAGATTAAAACAGTAGTTCAGCAAATTTAAATATAAATGATAAACTATAAGTGATAATAAGGATAATATACACATTGCATAAATAATAAAATAAAATGGATAAAATAAGATGCTAATAAGATCTTGTGGTGCATGTGCAGCTTACAAAACATTTACTAGAAAGTAGTGCGATGCTTAAAATTTTTTTTTAATTAAGAAAAAATCACTGATCACTAATTTTGTATTTAAAGTTCAATTTTAATTAAACAATTTTATTGCTTTATTTTTCACAAAGAACCAATTAAAAAGACAAGTGTAGTCTACAAAATACTTAATAAGAAAAATTCTTTGAAGCTTTAAAATCTTGAGAAAAAAATAACATCTAAATCAACTGGTAACTTTGAGAATAAATAAAGGTCTAATTTTAGTTACATAGAAACATGTAAACAAGTAATTTTCAAAGAAGTAAATAAATACATGAGAAAAAGGCAATGCAACAAAACTCAACTTATTACTTCCAGTTTCAAGTCCAACAGGTAAGGAGCTTAGAATTGGACACTCTGTCCTCACAAGTATAAGGCTTAACATCTGAAAAATCAACATCTCTTTGTAAATACATAAGAGCAGTGATGTCACAACAAACTGCTGGTCCCGAGATTAGAGAGAAAGACAGGCAGATACAGAAAATCACAACTTGCTATAGCAGAAATCCCCAAGCATAAATCTTGGGAACCAGTGCCATTGTAGGAAAACCTGAACTGTAACTAAGGAATTGCTAGAAACTCAGTATGGGAAAATATGTGAGTTTAAAACTCCAGGGCAGAAATACAAATGTATGATATCACGTATATGTGGAATCTAAAAAATGGTACACATGAAATTTATTTACAAAACAAAAATAGAGTAACAGATGTAGAAAACAAACTTATGGTTACCAGGGGGAAAGTGCTGAGGGGGTTAAATTGGGAGATTGTGATTGACATATATACATTGCTATGTATAAAATAGATAACTAATAAGAACGGGCTGTTTAAAAATAAATTAAATTAAATTTTTAAAAAAGAGTGGATATATGCATATGTATAACTGATTCCCTTTACTGTACAGCAGACATTAACACAATATTGTAAATCAACTATATGCCAAAAAAAACTAATAAACAAAACACTCCAGGGGAACCAGTCATAGGGAACCTCTACACTTTTGTGAGTTTTATCTCCTGGAGTTCTACAAGGTTCTCACAGTGAGTATCAGATAAAAATCCTGTGGGGTTTCTGGCAGAAGGGGAAAAGTAACCATTTTGCAATATATGAGAGCATTCTGTTCTTAATAAATCCTGCTCTCCAGAGTAAATGTTTATCAAAGCCTAACCTGATGGAATTTTAACAGAGCCTAACTGACCTGGGGGGAAAGAAATACCCAGTTTCATCCCACTCTAGCCTTCCCTGGAAGCAAAGGAAAATACCCAACTCCAGACACCTCCAGCCATCCTGTCTTACCTAAAGCAGGAAAAAAAACCTGAGTGGCATTTGTGAAGTTCACAACCTAGGGGCACAGGCTTACTAAAAGATTGAGACCTAAAAATAGGTCTATATACTCTTCCACTCACTCCACACTTTACCACCACATTACAAAAAGCCTGTTTACAGCAGTGTTTTTACCAAGTACACCATGCCCGGCTATCAAGAAAAAATTACAAGACATACCAAAAGGTGAAAAACACAGTTAGAAGAAACAGAGCAAGCCAAGCATCAGAAGCAGACTCATATAAGGAAGTGATGTTGGAATTATCAGACTGGGAATTTGAAAAAAAGTATGATTAGTATGCGAAGAGCTCTAATGGAAGAAGTAGACAGCATGCAAGAACAGATGGGTAATGTAAGTAGAGAGATGGAAATTCTAAGAAAGAATTAGAAAGAAATGTTGGTGATTAAAACCACTGTTACAGAAATAAAGAATGCTTTTGATGGGCTTACTCGCACACTGGACATGGATGAGGAAAAATATCCATGAGATTGAGGACATGTTAATGGAAACTTCCAAAATAGGACACAAAGAGAAAAAAAGGATGTAAAAAATGAAATAGAATATACAAGAACTGTGGAACAAGTACAGCTGTATTACATACATATAACAAGAATACCAGGAGGAGAAGAAAGGGAGAAAGAAAAAGAAGCAATATTGAAGCAATAATGATGGAGAATTTCCCCAAATTAATACTGGACACCAAACTTAGATAGAAGAGTCTCAGATAACACCAGGAAGGATAAATACCAAAAGAAAATCTACACCAAGGCATGTCATATTCAAAGTGCAAAAGATCAAAGATGAGGAAACAATCTTGGAGAAGACCAAGGAAAAGTAGTTTATTTATAAAGGAGAAAAGAGAAGAATTATATTCGACTTCAGAAATCATGCGAGCAAGAAGAGAGTGGAGTGAAATTTTTAAAGTGTTGAGAGAAAAAAATCCTACCAAGCTTGAATTTTATGTATTGTGAAATTATCCTTCAAAATTGTGGATTAAATAAATATTTTCTAAGACAAACAAAAATTGAGGGAATGTGTGGTCAGTAAACCTATCTAGAATGAAATTTTAAAAGAAGTTCTTTAGAAAGAAGGAAAATGATAAGGCCAGAAATTCAGATCTATATAAAGAGAGGAAGGAGACTAGAGAAGGAGTAAGAGAAGGTAAAATAAAAACTTTAGTTTTTCTTATTCTTAATTGATGTAACAGATAAAATCTGTTCAAAATAATAATAACGAAAATGCATTTGATGATTATAGTTACATGTAAGTGAAATGAATGATGGAAACCTTACAATGAGTGAGAGGGAAGAATTAGGAATATTTTGTTATTATAAGTACTTGAGCTACCTGTGAAGTGAACTTAAATTAGTTTTATATTGCAAATTCTAAGGCAAACTCTAAGGTTAAAAAAAAAAAGAGGTATAATTGAAATGCTAAAAAAGAAGAGAAAACAGAATCATATAAAATGATCAATTAAAATCAAAAATGGCAAAAAAAGAGTGCAATGCAAAAATAGGAACAAAGAACAATGGCAGCAAATAGAAACAGTAACAAAAATGGTAGATATGAACCCAAATATATCAATAATCAACTTAAACATCATGATATGAAGACACTAACTAAAAGATATTGTCAGGATGGATCAAAAACATGACCTAACTATATATTGTCTATAAGAAAATCAATATAAATGTAAAGAAAAATATAGATTAAGAGCTAAAGGGTAGATAAAGATATATTAAACTAACACTAATCAAAAGGACTGGAATAACTATAGTAATTTCAGACAGAGCAGATTTCAGAGCAAGGAAAATTATCAGGGATAGAGGTGGCATGGCATAATTAATAAGTGGTCATTTCTCCTAAAAGACATTACAATCCTTACTGTGCTCTTAACAACTGTGCTTCAAAGTATATGAGACAAAACAGATAGAATTGCAAGGAGAAATAGATGAATCGACTATTATGGTTGGAAACTTCATCAACTCTCTATTAGAAATGGACAGGTCCAGCAGGCAGAAAACCAGTAAGAGCATAGTTAAATTCAACAGCACCATTCATCAAATAGATATGATTTACATCTTCAGACTACTTTGTTCAGATTTCCCCCCAAAATTTGATAACTGAGGTGAAATAGATCAATTCCATGAAAGACACATCTGCCAAATCTCATTCAAGAATAAATAGACAATCTGAATTGACCTATGTTTATTAAAGAAATTGAATCCAGAACGAATAATCTCCAGCAGAATACATATTCTTCCCAAGCTCACATAGATCATATATCAAGACAGACCACATTTTCGGCCAAATAACATGCCTTAACAAAGTGAAAAGAGTAGATAGCATACAATGCCAGCTCTTAGACCACAATGGAGTTAAATAAGAAATTAAAAACTAAAAGATAACTAGGAAATCCCCAAATAGTAGAATACTAAACAACACACTTCTAAATAACATATAGGTCAAAGAGGAAATCTCAAGAACTCTCAAATTTTTAAAGTATTTTAACTATGTGGAAATGAAAATACAACATATCAACATTTGTGGGTTTCCCCCAAAACAGTGCTTAGAAAGAAATTTATAACATTGAATGCATATATTAGAAAAGAAGAAAGAACTAAAAATCAATAATCTAAGCTTCCACTTTAGGAAACTTGAAAAACAAGAGCAAATTAAATCCAAACTAAGTAGAAGAAAAAAATAATAATTAAAGCAAAACTCAATGAAATGGAAAACAAGAAATCAATAGAGTGAACAAATAAAACCAAAAGCTAGTTCTTTGAAAAGATCAATGAAACTTATAACCCCTAGCCTGGCTAACTAAGAAAAAAAGAGAAGACATGCATTACTAATATCATAAATGAAAGAGGAAATGTCACCACAGATCCCAGGGACATTAAGAGGATAATAATGGAATATTATGAACAACTCTATACTCCAAAATTTGATAACCTAGATGAAATAGACCGATTTCTTGAAAGACATCTGCTAAAACAAACATAGGAAGAAATAGACAATCTAAATTGATGTATATTTATTAAAGAAAGTGAATCAATAATTAATAATCTCAAAAACTGAGAGCACCTGGCCCAGATGCATCCACTGGTGAATTCTGTATTTAAGGAAGAATTTGTTATTCTAATTCTCTACAATCTCTTTCAGAAAATAGAAGCCGAGGAAATACTTCTTCACTTATTCTGTGAGGCCAGCATTATCATAATACCAAAACCAAAGACTAAAAGAATACTACAGACCAATATCTTTTACGGGCATAGATCTAAAAGCCCTTAACAAAATGTTAGCAAATCAAATCCAGCAATGTATAAAAAAATAATACACCACAACCAAGTGGGATTTATATTTGATATGCAAGGCTGGTTCAACATGAAAAATAAATTAATATAACACATCACATCAATAGACTAAAGAAAAAACATTGTTGTATCAATAGATGAGACAAAAATCAACACCCATTCATGATAAAAACTTCCAGAAAATTAAGAATAGAGGGAAACTTGCTCGACCAATATGAAACATTTACAGAACAATGTAAAGTAAATATTATGCTTATTGATGAGAAACTAGACGCATTCCTATTAAGATTAGGAAGAGGGCAAGGATATCATCTCTCATCACTGCTTTGCAACATTATACTAAAGGTCCTAGCTAATGCTATAAAGCAAGATAAGTAAATAAAAAGGGAAAAGGGATGCATATGGGAAGGAAGGAATAAAACTGTTTTTGTTTGCAGATTGAATGTGATTATCTATGTAGAACGTGAAAAAGTCCTCAATAAAACTCCTAAACTAATTAGTGATATAGAAAACTTGCAAGATACAAGGTTAATATACAAAAATCAGTTACTTTCCTATGTACCATCAGGGAATAAGCAGAATTTGAAATGAAAAATCAAAATACCATTTACATTAGCACCCAAATAAATGAAACATTTAGGTATAAATCTAACAAAATATACGTTCAAGATCTATATGAGGAAAGCTACAGAACTGATGGCTAAATAAATGGAGGGATATTCCATGTTCCTACATTAAAAAACATTCCATGTTCATACATATAACATACACGTTATATGTATGAACATCACACATTGTCAAGTTGTCATTTCTTCTTAACATGATCTATAGAATCAATGCAATCCCACTCATGATCCGGGTAATTTATTTCACAGATATGAGAAACTGATACTAAAGTTTATATGGAGAGACAAAAGACCCAGACTAACTAACACAAACTTAAGGAGAACCAAGTTGGAGGGCTGACAATACCTGACTTCAAGACTTACTTAAGCTGAAGTAATCAAGACATTGTGATGTTGGTGAAAGAGTAGACAAATTAACCAGTGGAACAGAATAGAGAACCCAAGGGGCCAGTGGGTATATGGGGACCCCTGTATTTTCTGCTCCTTTACTATGAACCTAAAACTGCTCTAAAAAGTAGTCTATTTAAAACAAATCAAGTTATTAAGAAAAATGGAATTGTTTCCTGGGTACCAATTTTTTTAACCAGCATATCTTAACCATTAAACCATTTACTTAAAAACAAACAAAAATTTAGTGTTTATATTTCTAAAGATAATCTTTAATTTTTGTTCAATATGTATATCTTCTTTTTAAATAAATCAATGTGTAGTTACATGTAAATGGCATGTTCAGTGTTATCCATTACTTTGCAATGAGAGTACACGCCAGTTACGTATTGTAGTGAATTGGACTATACATCCCCAAAAAGACATGTCTAAATCTTAACACTTTATGTGAGTGTAATTTTAATAGGATGATTCATGCTTCTAAGACCTTATTAGTATTAGGAAGCTAAAAGAGTGAGTCTTAGGAATTACATTTCAAATTCCACAAGTTCTAGAAAGTTATCATTTGTTCATCATCTTCCTGTGTAGTTTCAGCTGATCACTCCTTAACAACACACTTCTCTAAATTACAGCATTATATTCCAAATTCCTAGAGAAGAAACATGTGAACATTTTGTTTCTTTCAAGTAAGAATCTTTGGGGCTTTGACAGCAATAGATATCAACAATATGAGTAAGATTTTAGTAACTTTCCAGGCTCTTACTTCCTTCAAATGCATTATGAAATTTATAAGCAGGGATAATATGGCAGATTTTTGCTTCAAGAAGCCTTTCAATCTACTTTTGTTGATATATATGAATGCTCTCTGAAAGGCTGATCTTACATTTTATTAAAATTTCTGGGAGTTAAAAAAATGTAGAATTGACATTAAAAAAGTCAATGTCTGCAAGGAGACTTGATTATGTCCCTTACATATATGCTCTTAAAGACTGAGAAAATGCTCTCCAGAATACCTCATCTGAAAATTAAACTTCTGTTAAACAAAGGAGAATGTTCCTGAGGAAATAGCCAGCCTGGTGGACTGGGTAAAAGCCTTTTAGCACTGATACAGCATGGAAATGTATGACTATTTATACAGGTGCAGATGTGTGTATAAAAAGTGATAGTCTATTTGGGTAGGAAACAAGAGCAAAAGTATTATATCAACAAAGCAAAGAAATAAGATGTTATGACTTCTGATATCCTTAGATTTTTTTAAAATACAAAGTTATTTTGCTGTAATATAGATGTCAATATATCCCTAAATCTTTTTAAAAATGTAAAAGAACTCATTTTGATCCATTAGCTATCACATTTTTTCTTACTTTTAGTCCCAAAGCAGATATATCAATAATTATCATATACCAATGTCCAACCTCTACATAGAAGTCTTCCTTTTAGCGCTCCTCATAGAAAGGCAGGGAGAAATTGTAAGAGCTGGAGCCTAAGATAGGAAAGGAGTTAGTCTCAATTGCTGACATCAATGCACATTCAGAAATATGAATTGCCCTTAGCTCCCGTGAATGGCTACTTGCCATTCCTTAGAGACTGCTACTATAAGACTGCCTATTTCTCCCACTTATTTCCTCTAACATCAATTAGGCTTGATAAAGCAGAAAAAGCCGAATGTCACATTTGGTGTGTTTCTGGATGACTGCATTGATTTTTGGCTCGTGGATAAATGCAATTACATGCAACATTCAGAGGTTTCTGTAATTGTAATTTCGTTGGAACTCCTCACTCAATAACTTCTCAATTTCCTAATCTCCTGTAAGGTCAAAGGTAGCAGAGTGTAGAATAATTTTTTTTAAAGCAGTACATGAGTAAAATTCAATATCTAATAATAAGTAAAGCAAATGTTATTATACACTCAGCATTTGGCTTTTAAAATTCATATAAATTGCAAAGTGCCATCTGCTCAATTTCTGTGGCTCCGTGGTACCTGGAACACTGGACACTTGATTTAGAAAATAAAAGCTGTAATTTCTACCTGAGTGCTCTGGATTTACCAATACTAAAATTTGAAAGAGTTAATTATGAAATCTTGAAGCTTTAGTTTACATTATAAAGTTTGTATAAATATATCACAAACACACACACCACCAAAAAAAGAATGTGAATAAGGGTAATGTTCCAGGACAAGATATAGGAAGGAGGGAACGAGAGAAGGAGGGGGAGAGAGAAAGAAAGAGATATTACCAGGACATTTGTATAAAGAGGTTGATGAGTGAAGTTGTTTCTCTGTCAGACTTTCTTACCACTTACGTTCATATATAGTCACTTGACCTATTACCATGTATTTCTTTTTTTTTTTACATCTTTATTGGAATATAATTACTTTACAATGGTGTGTTAGTTTCTGCTTTATAACAAAGTGAATCAGTTATACATATACATATGTTCCCATATCTCTTCCCTCTTGCATCTCCCTCCCTCCCACCCTCCCTATCCCACCACTCCAGGCGGTCACAAAGCACCGAGCTGATCTCCCTGTGCTACGCAGCTGCTTCCCACTAGCTATCTACCTTACGTTTGGTAGTGTATATATGTCCATGCCTCTCTCTCGCTTTGTCACAGCTTACCCTTCCCCCTCACCATATACTCAAGTCCATTCTCTAGTAGATCTGTGTCTTTATTCCTGTCTTACCCCTAGGTTCTTCATGACATTTTTTTTTCTTAAATTCCATATATATGTGTTAGCATACGGTATTTGTTTTTCTCTTTCTGACTTACTTCACTCTGTATGACAGACTCTAGGTCTATCCACCTCATTACAAATAGCTCAATTTCGTTTCTTTTTATGGCTGAGTAATATTCCATTGTATATATGTGCCACATCTTCTTTATCCATTCATCCGATGATGGACACTTAGGTTGTTTCCATCTCCAGGCTATTGTAAATAGAGCTGGAATGAATATTTTGGTAAATGACTCTTTTTGAATTATGGCTTTCTCAGGGTATATGCCCAGTAGTGGGATTGCTGGGTCATATGGTAGTTCTATTTGTACTTTTTTAAGGAACCTCCATACTGTTCTCCACAGTGGCTGTATCAATTTACATTCCCACCAGCAGTGCAAGAGTGTTCCCTTTTCTCCACACCCTCTCCAGCATTTATTGTTTCTAGATTTTTTGATGATGGCCATTCTGATGGGTATGAGATGATATCTCATTGTACTTTTGATTTGTATTTCTCTAATGATTAATGAAGTTGAGCATTCTTTCATGTGTTTGTTGGCAGTCCGTATATCTTCTTTGGAGAAATGTCTATTCAGGTCTTCTGCCAGTTTTTGGACTGGGTTGTTTGTTTTCTTGTTATTGAGCTGCATGAGATGCTTATAAATTTTGGAGATTAATCCTTTGTCAGTTGCTTCATTTGCAAATATTTTCTCCCATTCTGAGGGTTGTCTTTTGGTTTTGTTTATGGTTTTCTTTGCTGTGCAAAAGCTTTTAAGTTTCATTAGGTCCCATTTGTTTACTTTTGTTTTTATTTCCATTTCTCTAGGAGGTGGGTCAAAAAGGATCTTGCTGTGATTTATGTCATAGAGTGTTCTGCCTATGTTTTCCTCTAAGAGTTTGATAGTTTCTGGCCTTACATTTAGGTCTTTAATCCATTTTGAGCTTATTTTTGTGTATGGTGTTAGGGAGTGATCTAATCTCATACTTTTACATGTAGCTGTCCAGTTTTCCCAGCACCACTTATTGAATAGGCTGTCCTTTCTCCACTGTACATTTCTGCCTCCTTTGTCAAAGATAAGGTGACCATATGTGCGTGGGTTTATCTCTGGGCTTTCTATCCTGTTCCATTGATCTATATTTCTGTTTTTGTGCCAGTACCATACTGTCTTGATTACTGTAGCTTTGTAGTATAGTCTGAAGTCAGGAAGCCTGATTCCTCCAGCTCCATTTTTCGTTCTCAAAATTGCTTTGGCTATTCGGGGTCTTTTGTGTTTCCATACAAATTGTGAGATTTTTTGTTCTAGTTCTGTGAAAAATGCCAGTGGTAGTTTGATAGGGATTGCATTGAATCTGTAGATTGCTTTGGGTAGCAGAGTCATTTTCACAATGTTGATTCTTCCAATCTAAGAACATGGTATATCTCTCCATCTATTTGTATCATCTTTAATTTCTTTCATCAGTGTCTTATAATTTTCTGCATACAGGTCTTTTGTCTCCTTAGGTAAGTTTATTCCTAGATACTTTATTGTTTTTGTTGCAATGGTAAATGGGAGTGTTTTCTTGATTTCACTATCAGATTTTTCATCATTAGTGTATAGGAATGCCAGAGATTTCTGTGCATTAATTTTGTATCCTGCTACTTTACCAAATTCATTGATTAGCTCTAGTAGTTTTCTGGTAGCATCTTTAGGATTCTCTATGTATAGTATCATGTCATCTGCAAACAGTGACAGCTTTACTTCTTCTTTTGTGATTTAGATTCCTTTTATTTCCTTTTCTTCTCTGATTGCTGTGGTTAAAACTTCCAAAACTATGTTGAATAAGAGTGGTGAGAGTGGACAACCTTGTCTTTTTCCTGATCTTAGTGGAAATGCTTCCAGTTTTTCACCATTGAGGATGAGGTCGGCTGTGGGTTTGTCATATATGGCCTTTATTATGTTGAGGAAAGTTCCCTCTCTGCCTGCATTCTGGAGGGTTTTTATCATAAATGGATGTTGAATTTTGTCAAAAGATTTATCTGCACCTATTGAGATGGTCATATGGTTTTTCTTCTTCAGTTTGTTAATATGGTGTATCACGTTGATTGATTTACCTATATTGAAGAATCCTTGCATTCCTGGAAGAAACCCCATTTGATCATGGTGTATGATCCTTTTAATGTGCTGTTGGATTCTGTTTGTTAGTATTTTGTTGAGGGTTTTTGCATCTATGTTCATCAGTGATATTGGCCTGTAGTTTTCTTTCTTTGTGACATCCTTTTCTGGTTTTGGTATCAGGGTGATGGTGGCCTTGTAGAATGAGTTTGGGAGTGTTCCTCCCTCTGCTATATTTTTGAAGAGTTTGAGAAGGATAGGTGTTATCTCTTCTCTAAATGTTTGATAGAATTTGCCTGTGAAGCCATCTGGCCCTGGGCTTTTGTTTGTTGGAAGATTTTTAATCACAGTTTCAATTTCAGTGCTTGTGATTGGTCTGTTCATATTTTCTATTTCTTCCCGATTCAGTCTTTGGCAGGTTGTGCATTTCTAAGAATTTGTCCATTTCTTCCAGGTTGTCCATTTTATTGGCATAGAGTTGCTTGTAGTAATCTCTCATGATCTTTTGTATTTCTGCAGTGTCAGTTGTTACTTCTCCTTTTTCATTTCTAATTCTATTGATTTGAGTCTTCTCCCTTCTTTTCTTGATGAGTCTGGCTAATGGTTTATCTATTTTGTTTATCTTCTCAAAGAACCAGCTTTTAGTTTTATTGATCTTTGTTACTGTTTCCTTCATTTCTTTTTCATTTATTTCTGATCTGATTTTTATGATTTCTTTCCTTCTGCTGACTTTGGGGTCTTTTTGTTCTTCTTCCTCTAATTACTTTAGGTGCAAGGTTAGGTTGTTTATTCGAGATGTTTCCTGTTTCTTAAGGTAGGATTGTATTGCTATAAACTTCCCTCTTAGAACTGCCTTTGCTGCATCCCTTAGATTTTGAGTCATCGTGTCTCCATTGTCATTTGTTTCTAGGTATTTTTTAATTTTCTCTTTGATTTCTTCAGTGATCACTTCGTTATTAAGTAGTGTATTGTTTAGCCTCCATATGTTTGTATTTTTTACAGATCTTTTCCTGTAATTGATATCTAGTCTCATAGCGTTTTGGTCGGAAAAGATACTTGAAACAATTTCAATTTTCTTAAATTTACCAAGGCTTGACTTGTGACCCAAGATATGATCTGTCCTGGAGAATGTTTCATGAGCACTTGAGAAAAATGTGTATTCTGTTGTTTTTGGATGGAATATCCTATAAATATCAATTAAGTCCATCTTGTTTAATGTATCATTTAAAGCTTGTGTTTCCTTATTTATTTTCATTTTGGATGATCTGTCCATTGGCGAGAGTGGGTGTTAAAGTGCCCTACTATGAATGTGTTACTATTGATTTCCCCTTTTATGGCTGTTAGTATTTGCCTTATGTTGTGAGGTGCTCCTATGTTGGGTGCATAAATATTTACAATTGTTATATCATCTTCTTGGATCAATCGCTTGATCATTATGTAGTGTCCTTCTTTTTCTCTTGTAATGGTTTTTATTTTAAAGTCTATTTTGTCTGATATGAGAATTGCTACTCCAGCTTTCTTTTGGTTTCCATTTGCATGAAATATCTTTTTCTATCCCCTTACTTTCAGTCTGTATGTGTCTCTAGGTCTGAAGTGGGTCTCTTGTAGACAGCAAATATATGGGTCTTGTTTTTGTATCCATTCAGCCAATCTGTGTCTTTTGGTGGGAGCATATAGTCCATTTACATTTAAGGTAATTATCGATATGTATGTTCCTATTCCTATTTTCTTAATTGTTTTGCATTCTTTATTGTAGGTCTTTTCCTTCTCTTGTGCTTCTTGCCTAGAGAAGTTCCTTTAGCAGTTGTTGCAGTTGTTTGGTGGTGCTGAACTCTCTCAGCTTTTGCTTGTCTGTAAAGGTTTTAATTTCTCCATCAAATCTGAATGAGATCCTTGCTGGTTATAGTAATCTTGTTTGCAGGTTTTTCTCCTTCATCACTTTAAATATGTCCTGCCAGTCCCTTCTGGCTTACAGAGTTTCTGCTGAATGATCAGCTCTTAATCTTATGGGGATTCCCTTGTGTGTTATTTTTCCCTTGCTGCTTTTAATATGTTTTCTTTGTATTTAATTTTTGACAGTTTAATATGTGCCTTGGTGTATTTCTCCTTGGATTTATCATTTATGGGACTCTCTGTGCTTACTGGACTTGATTAACTATTTCCTTTCCCATATTAGGGAAGTTTTCAACTACAATCTCTTCAAATATCTTCTCAGTCCCTTTCTTTTTATCTTCCTGTTCTGGAACCTCTATAATTCGAATGTTGGTGCATTTAATGTTGTCCCAGAGGTCTCTGAGACTGTCCTCAGTTCTTTTCATTCTTTTTTCTTTATTCTGCTCTGCAGTAATTATTTCCACTATTTTATCTTCCAGGTCACTTATCCGTTCTTCTGCCTCAGTTATTCTGCTATTGATCCCATCTAGAGTATTTTTAATATCATTTATTGTGTTGTTCATTGCTGTTTGTTTGCTCTTTAGTTCTTCTAAGTCCTTGTTAAATGTTTCTTGCATTTTGTCCATTCTATTTCCAAGATTTTGGATATCTATACTATCATTATTCTGAATTCTTTTTCAGGTAGACTGCCTATTTCCTCTTCATTTGTTAGGTCTGGTGGGTTTTTATCTTGCTCCTTCATCTGCTGTGTGTTTTTCTGTCTTTTCATTTTGCTTATCTTACTGTGTTTGGGGTCTCCTTTTTCCAGGCTGCAGGCTCATAGTTCCCGTTATTTTTTGTGTCTGTCCCCAGTGGCTAAGGTTGGTTCAGTGGGTTGTGTAGGCTTCCTGGTGGAGGGGATTAGTGCCTGTGTTCTCATGGATGAGGCTGGATCTTGTCTTTCTGGTGGGTAGGTCCACATCTGGTGGTGTGTTTTGGGGTGTCTGTGGCCTTATTATGATTTTAGGTAGCCTCTCTGCTAATGGGTGGAGTTGTGTTCCTGTCTTGCTAGTTGTTTGTCATAGGATGTCCAGTACTGTAGCTTGCTGGTTGTTGAGTGAAGCTGGGTGCTGGTGTTGAGATGGAGATCTCTGGGAGATTTTCACCGTTTGATATTATGTGGAGCTGGGAGGTCTCTTGTGGACCAGTGTCCTGAAGTTGGCTCTCCCACCTCAGAGGCACAGCACTGACTCCTGGCTGCAGCACCAAGAACCTTTCATCCACACGGCTCAGAATAAAAGGGAGAATTAGTAGAAAGAAAGAAAGAAAGAAAGAGAGAAGTGAGGGAGGGAGGGAGGGGGGAAGGAAGAAAAAAAAGAAAGAAGATAAAGTAAAATAAAATAAAGTAAGATAAAATAAAATAAAGTTATTAAAATAAAAAAATAATTATTAAGAGAAAAAAAGAAGAAAAATGAAAAAAAACTAAAATAAAACAGATGGATAGAACCCTAGGACAAATGGTGGAAGCAAAGCTATACAGACAAAATCTCACACAGAAACATACACATACACACAAAAAGAGAAAAAGGGGAAAAAAATCATAAATCTTGCTCTCAAAGTCCACCTCCTTAATTTGGGATGATTTGTTGTCTATTCAGGTATTCCACAGATGCAGGGTACATCAAGTTGATTGTGGAGCTTTAATCCGATGCTTCTGAGGCTGCTGGGAGGGATTTCCCTTTCTCTTTTTTGTTCTCACAGCTCCCAGGGGCTCAGCTTTGGATTTGGCCCCGCCTCTGTGTGTAGGTCGCCGGAGGGCGTCTGTTCTTCGCTCAGATAGGACGGGGTTAAAGGAGCCGCTGATTCTGAGGCTCTGGCTCACTCAGGCCGGGGCGGGGGGGGGGCATGCAGTGCGGGGCGAGCCTGCGGCGGCAGAGGCCGGCGTGACATTGCACCAGCCTGAGGCGCGCCGTGCGTTCTCCCGGAGGAGTTGACCCTGGATCCCGGGACCCTGGCAGTCGCGGGCTGCACAGGGCCCCCCGAAGGGGTGTGTGGATAGTGACCTGTGCTCGCACACAGGCTTCTTGGTGGCGGCAGCAGCAGCCTTAGCGTCTCATGCCCATCTCTGGGGTCCGCGCTGATACCCGCGGCTCGCGCCCGTCTCTGGAGCTCTCTTAAGCAGCGCTCTTAATCCCCTCTCCTCGCGCACCAGGAAACAAAGAGGTAAGAAAAAGTCTCTTGCCTCTTCGGCAAGTCCAGACTTTTTCCCGGACTCCCTCCCGGCTAGCCGTGGCGCACTAACCCCCTGCAGGCTGTGTTCACGCTGCCAACCCCAGTCCTCTCCCTGCGCTCCGACCGAAGCCGGAGCCTCAGCTCCCAGCCCCGCCCGCCCCGGCGGGTGAGCAGACAAGCCTCTCGGACTGGTGAGTGCCGGTCGGCACCGATCCTCTGTGCGGGAATCTCTCCGCTTTTCCCTCCGCACCCCTGTGGCTACGCTGTCCTCCGCAGCTCCGAAGCTTTCCCCCTCCGCCACCCGCAGTCTCCGCCCGCGAAGGGGCTTCCTAGTGTGTGGAAACTTTTCCTCCTTCACAGCTCCCTCCCACTGGTGCAGGTCCCGTCCCTATCCTTTTGTCTCTGTTTATTCTTTTTTCTTTTGCCCTACCCAGGTACGTGGGGGGTTTCTTGCCTTTTGGGAGGTCTGAGGTCTTCTGCCAGCGTTCAGTAGGTGTTCTGTAGGAGTTGTTCCACGTGTAGATGTATTTCTGGTGTATCTGTGGGGAGGAAGGTGATCTCCGCGTCTTACTCTTCCGCCATCTTCCCGGAAACCTCTAACATGATTCCCATGTATTTCTGATTGTTGACTCAGACCGGCAATTGGCAATTGCCACATGATGTCACACTCACACATGCACACACACACACACACGAATTTTATAAAGTACTACAAAAATATAATTTATTTTACTACATTAGCAGTGGTATATTAAACTGTTGATGTTCCATCCTTTGTTTCCAGTGTCATACCATGTGTCAGTGATGTTGCACACTGATTCTTGAGCTCAGCTCTGAACTTCCACTTCCCAATGATCTCATGGCTTATAGTTTTCTTGTTTCTTTTTTTTTTTTTTTGCCACCACTCCCCTTGCTTTTTTTATGTATGGAATAGTGCAAAGAATGCTAACCAGTAGTGAGATCCAGAATTTGAATGCTAGCTCAGCTTCTTTGAAATTCTGTTACTTTGGGCAAGTCACTTCCCTCATTGAACCTCAAGACACTCATCTGTGGTAGTTATCACATAGGGTTCTTGTGAAAATTAAATAATGAAGTGAATAAATGAATATACGCTTGGAGAAGGTCTGGCCAGAGTGAATGGTCTCTAGAGCATAAGACAATTATCTTAAATGACAATAACAGGACAGAAAAGCATGTATAAAACTTATAATTAAATTTACTCTTAAAATAGTATTTTAGTAAGCCCTGAAAAGGAGCTGATAAAATTGTAAATACCAGTTATTTCTAGGTTGGTAGGGATGCTTATTCATTTTATTTTTTATATGTATCTGTTTTTACAAACTTCTAATAAGTATGTTTTGATAGAAGAAAAAATATGTATAATAAATCACTAGGGTAAATGAGAAAGAACTCCTCATACTCTGGGAAAGGAATGAAAAGAGAGTAAGAAAGAAAGTTGAAGGGAAACGTTTGAAAATAGAGTAAAGCAAAGATTCAATTACTTGCTGTCACTTAACTTCTAACTTCTCTTTTCTCTCTGAAGTAGAAGATAAAATGGCCCACTGAGATCTAAAATGAAACATTTCCCTTATAGGGGAACTTAAAGATATGCTGAGATGAGAAAAAAAAAAATCAAGCAGCTGTTGATGAGGTCAGAATTTGAGATAGAGAATTCAGACTCACTATATTTAAGAAAAAACATAGATGGTAGATAGATATAGATATTGATATTGATAAATAGATATGGCTAGAAAGCACAAATGTATATAGGGAAGGAAATTTCCTATCATTGAAGGGCAAAAAAAAAGAGGAAACAGTGAGGAAATGAAGGGAAAGCATGGTGATGCCAGGTAAACACCAAATCAATGGAAACGACAAGCAAAGAAAATATGAATACAGGGATGCTCATCTAGATCAAATACAGCACAGAAAACTAAGGGCAAAAGCAGATGCAAGGAATAAAGGATGTTGGTGGTCACTGGAAGTAACCCATTCTAACAATTAGAATTTTGAAAAAGAAAAAATGACTGAGATGAGTAAGCACAATCAAGACAGCATTTTCATAAGACCTTGTTTCAGATCTATGAGAATCAAAAAGAAAGGAGTCGATGTAAAAGGATTGAAGGTGGAAAAGAATATGACTTTCAGCTACCTAAGGAATAAGAAATTTCTCCATGTGGGGGGAAAGAGGGATTAAAAGGCTACATTTCTTAGAGAAGAGACAGAGATTTTGAGAACATATAACACTCAGCTGAGTAGTGACCCAGGTTCAGGGACCAAAAGTATGAACAGATGATACAGCTTTTTAAAATGATTTGCTATAGAAATAAGGCTGATAGACTGAACATGTAATTAGAAGATATTATGTGGATATGTTTTAGAGGATGTGGAAAATATCAAGGGGATTTAGGATAATTATTCAGCTACACTTGTAATTAGTCTCCTAATGTAAAATTTATTCACTTATTAAGATAGCTGAAATTATGTTTTAAAGATAGTGTGGAAAAGGTAATAGCACAAGCCTACGGCATACCAATGAGAATGCTTGCTATGAAAGACATGATATTTGAAGCTGGGGTGGTCAAGGAACTGAGAGAACAGAGTGTTGATATTTTATGCAGATTTTAAAATCACCAAAAATGATTATAGGAGTCAAGGTAGAAAGAAAAGGAGTACCATTGTTATGGAGATGTTTTTACTGTACAGACAATCTCTGACTAATTTTGGTTCGACTTAAGATTTTCCAACTTTATAATGGTGCAAAAATGACATGCATTCTGTAGAAACTCTACTTCTAATTGTGAATTTTGATTTTTTTCTTGGGCTATCAATATGCAATACAATACTCTTGTGATGCTGGGCAAAGGCAGTGAGCCGAAGCTCCCAGTCAGCTAGGGGATCACGAGGGTAAACAACCAGTACACTTACAACCATTTTGGTCCCATACAACCATTCTGTTTTTCACTTTCAGTACAATATTCAATAAGTTACATGAGATAGTCAACACTTTATTATAAAATAGGCTTTGTGTTAGATGATTTTTCTCAACTGTAGGCTAATGTAAGTGTTCTGAGCATGTTTAAGATAGACCAGGCTAAGCTATGATGTTCAGTACGTAAAATTATGAAACGCATTTTTGACTTACACTATTTTCAACTTATGATGGGTTTATCAGGACAACCACATCATAAGTCAAGGAAGATCTGTACTTGGTTTGGATACTTTTTTCCGTACAAAAAATATACTCACTTCTAATCTGTGCTTTTCATACTTTCTTAATATCTTTATCTTAAGAACTTGTTTGCAGTTTGTTCTTTACCAAATTTATCTGTCAAAATCGAGGTTGCACCAGCTCAGTATGAAATTCCTAATTGTCATTGGCTGATGTTATGAAGCAACATTTACAGATTTCTGAGTTAAAAAGTCTAGCTATGTAGTATAGTCTGAAGTCAGGGAGCCTGATTCTTCCAACTCCATTTTTCTTTCTCAAGATTGCTTTAGCTATTCGGGGTCTCTTGTGTTTCCATACAAATTGTAAACTTTTTTGTTCTAATTCTGTGAAAAATGCCATTGGTAATTTGATAGGGATTGCATTGAATCTGTAGATACCTTTGGGTAGTATAATTAGGATTCTTCCAATCCAAGAACATAGTATATCCCTCTGTCTGTTTGGGTTGTCTTAAAATGGTACAGATGAGCCTATTTGCAAAGCAGAAATAGAGACACAGACGTAGAGAGCAAACGTGTGGACACCAAGGTGGGGAAAGGGGAAGTGGGATGAATTGGGAGATTGGGATTGACATATATACACTATTATGTATAAAATAGATAACTAACGAGAGCCTACTGTATAACACAGGGAACTCTACTCAGTGCTCTGTGGTGACCTAAATGGGAAGGGAATCCATAAAAGAGGGGATATATGTATACGTATAGCTGATTCACTTTGTTGTACAGTAGAAACTAACACAACATTGTAAAGCAACTATACTCCAATAAAAATTAAAAAAAAAATTCTAGCTAGATGGTGCTCTGTAAATGATGAGAATCACATACAGGCACACTTTTCTGTCTAGCAATTCCTATGATGCCTTCTGATGTGATTGGTGTATTGATATCCTGCAGAGAAGGTATGTTGCTTAGTTAATTGAATAACAGTTGATGAGGGAATGTTTATGCTGGGTCATATTTTACAATAGCTTATTCCAAGGACGTCCCATTGTGCACTTTGAAGATACCAATGTCTGTAACGAAGATGCTAAATCTTTCTAAGAGTTCTAAGTGTGCTTCAGACAGGCGTTCTCAAACTTTATGGATGTGGGGTCCTTTAATACTATTAAAAATTATTGAGGAACCTAGAAAGAGTTTGGTTATATGTGTTGTAACTATTAATTTTTCCTGTATTAGAAATTAAATCTAAGAACAGCTTTTAAAAAAATTACTGTCCTTTATTTTTATTGAGGTATAATTGACTTATAATATAGTAGTTTCAAGTGTACAACATAATATTAGATATTTGTATATATTGTGAAATGATCACCATAGTATGCCTAGTTAACAGATTTAAATCTTTATGTACTAATTTCAAAATTATTGCAAAAATCTGCAACAAGCTGTCATAAATATTTTATGAAAAATAATAATATTTTCAAAAAAATTAATAGAAAAGTCACATTGCTTTAGAGTTTTGCAATACCTTTTAGAGTGTTGCTTAAAGAGGAAAGCTGAATTTTCATTTTTGCCTCTGCATTCAGTCTGATGCAATATGATGTCTTGTTTGAAATACATAGAAGAATTCCACCCTCACACAGGTAATTGTAACTATCATATGTAGTCTGTGGAAGACTCCCCTATACATTCACAAGAGAATAAAAAGGAGTAAAGAAAATAATATCTTAATACTATTATTAAAATATTTTTGACCTTCTGGACTTTGAATGTAAATCTCTATACTGTCCTATGTCTAGGGGTTTCACACGCAATACTCAATAAAGTCATGGAGTACAGGAAACAGTTCAGCTGAGGAGGGTATAATCAGGCAGAGAAAGAGAAAATTTAGAGAGGATAGAGTTGGGAAGCATCAGTAGGAAGAAGGAAGCTTTAGTTCGGAAACGCATGGGCTGTAGCTGAGAGAGTTGAGTGTTGTTGACGTGGATGTGCAAGAATCAGAAAGGACCAGCACCTACTAAAGTTATTTACAAATGGCCTCAAAATGAAGATGATGGGGTAAACTCTTTAAGGCATAGTCAGAATACATGACCAAGAAGTTAGCTTTATCCATCTAAAGCTGAAAACTGCAAACTGATTCTACTTGCTCTACAAAGGAATTGTTGCGTATCATATACAATGAAGAATAAAGACTATCGGGCTTCCCTGGTGGCGCGGTGGTTGAGAGTCCGGCTGCCGAAGCAGGGGACACGGGTTCGTGCCCCGGTCCGGGAAGATCCCACGTGCCGCGGAGCGGCTGGGCCGGTGAGCCATGGCCGCTGAGCCTGCGCGTCCGGAGCCTGTGCTCTGCAACGGGAGAGGCCACAACAGTGAGAGGCTTGCGTACCGAAAAAAAAAAAAAAAAGAATAAAGACTATCATAGTTTAATATAGGATAAAGGCAACATAAGGAAGTCTCCAAAGGCTGCATATCCTAGAGTTAGAAACACTGGGACACAGGAAAACTACTTCTTGGAGAATGTTCGGTGAGTGTTACTCCTTCCTCTCACTATGGAAACAAACCAAATCAAAATTTGAAATGAGAAAATAGAGCTCTCAACTTTATTTCTTCTCATTGTTCTTACTGTCACCTAAGTATTATTCTAAAAACTTCCTATTTAATATCAGCACCATAGCCTGCACACCTCCCATCCCTCTTCCAGTCAGTCGTCCTTGTGATACTAAAGTTAACATGATAAGATGTTAATCTAATCAAGGCTGTACTGCTTAAAGTGCTTCTCTGACTTATCTCTGATTCCATGATAAATATCAAACTTCTCAGTCTATCATTCTTACCAAGCTCACTTAATACAAGCTCACCTTCACATTTCCCAGAGATATTTTTCTAACTGATTTGTTCAGAATTTGCTCAGTCAGTCTGTCTGTCTGTCTCTCTCTCTCTCACACACACACACACACACACACACACACACACACACACACACACACACAGTTGAGACCTCTGGATGCTCATATGTATCTCTGGTACTAGCCACCCTACCCACAAACTGATCAGCTCTTGTTCTACCTCGCAAAAACAAAGAGTAACCAAAGGATTCTCCCAGAGTAAATCAGGAAATGGAAACAGCAATGACAAAGTCTTCCCATGATGATGATAGAAGGAAATGTCTTTTTACATCAACAAAATTGCTTCTAGATAACAAGAGCAGAAAACGAAATGCATGCAAGACTGCTCCACAGGTCATGTGACCAATCAAGTTTCCTTGTTTTAGATGAATGAGCTCTGTTGATGAAACTTTCCTGATAGGACTTTTTGAGGCAGAACACAGCAAGGCCAGTTCTTAGTGTGCAATAGACACTTCCATACACCCAGTGCAAAATTAACCACTTAGGAAAATCAAGAAATGAGCGTACCTACCCTTGGTCCTGGTGATGGAAAATGTAGAGAAAAGGGCAAAAGTCATTTACTTGTTTGATCAATTGTTTATTTTTTTTAACAATCTGATCATGAGGAATGTATAGATCTTCTGGTCCAGCATGTAAATGGGGCATACTGTTGAGACAAGTAAGGTTCCCATGAGTTCCAGGCAAATTTCTGCAATACACCAGGGAAGGTCAGAGCTGCAAAGACTATAAACCCAATTTAAAATAAGTGAGTAAAACATAAGTTCACAGAGAAGATTGTATTAGCATATCTCTATTCTATCTATATTTATATCTATATCATACCTCTATTTATAGCTATGTCTTCATCTACATCTGTATACGCATATATGTTTATATAAATTTATATAGGTGTCAAGTAACTTGCTTAAGGTCATAGCTATTAAGTGACAGAACAATATAGAATTCAGGTTTGTCCTCCCTTTTTGTAATTTTCTAACCGTTTTGAAAGACTGTGATTACTGCTTATTCAAAATATGTAGTATACCATCTATATGTGATTATATTAGAAAGTTGCCAAATGATATATTTACAAATATACATAAATATTATGCATTCCATATGAACAATGAGTTGATGCATAAGAAAATCTTATATAAATTGGAAGAAATAATGGAAATATCTGATATAGGGACTAAGGCATCTAGTTATATAATACATAAAAGTAATTTTTTGTGTCTTCTATACTATAATAGCATTGTCAGTGGAAATGGTTGTGTAAGTTTGCGTATCAGCAATTTTAGTTCTGAAAGTGAAGACTGGCGTTGACATTAATGACATATGATTAATGACAGAGGGAGTTGTGGGACTGTTAATTCCAGTTATGACAAAAGTTAAACTTGGTTCCGTTGATGATTCATTTTGCCCAATCAACGCTTAATAACAGGTGGATACATTAAGAGCAATAAGTAGTCTCAGTCTCATATTGCTGATTGCCGTGATATTTTAAAGATTCAAATCAATAATTAAGATAATTAAGTCATTCAATGTCAACTTTCTATGCAGACATTTAAAACTATTTAAATAAATAGCTGGCATATATCCATATGACATTTGGGTTATTCTGAGATGTTTTGCTCTATACATGATTAGATACAAAAAAGACCTAATGATATATCTACAAGTATATCAAAGTATAAGAATTTGCAGTAGGACTTCTTAAAGTTAACTTCTAAAGAGGTGGAATAAGGCATTGCTTAAGCTGGATGCACAAAACTCGAACATTTCCATTTTCATGAAACATGTTTTCTCATTTCACTCCATTGTCCATCACCATTCAGAGAACTGCAGACAGCTGATAGGACACCCCATGGTGTACTTGACGCATCTGTTCATCCATCAACCTTATGGTAAATATGCAAGATGAGAGGTTTGCCTTAGGTCATGAAACCAAAGGCAAAATTCAGTCATGGCAGTTAAAAAAAAAAAAGCATACTTTTCTTTTGGCTTAATTTGTACTGAAGTTATTTTCTTGCCTTTATAAAATTATCTGACTTAAATCTGAATGACATCTCAAACAACTGTGTCAAATCCTGTTTTACATTTAACAGTAATTTAATTGAAATGAAAAGAATTCAATAAGTTGAATCTATATAGTAAAAAATTTGTAAGAATAATATTTATATGTTTTTTTAGTGGGTAACAATGTAAGGCACTCTGTGATTATATATATATATATATATATATATATATATTTTAGGTGGGGGTAGGGGGATTCACACTATGTTCTGGATAATGGTAGCTTAAATCAATCCACCACAAGTGGTCCACCTGGTGTCTCCTTGTAACAGAACACCTCAATATTGCTCTTATAACAATCAGTCCTTAGTAAAGAATAATCTATAAGTTGAAACATGGAATTATGCATGTTAAATTATCAAAAACCTTTACAATATACTGATGTGATTAAAGTTAAAAGTGCATATATATAAAGCAAATACTTAAATTGTCTTGCAATATAATCAGAAAAAGCACACTGTCATGCTTTAATATATAGTCTTATACCTATTAAAGTCTATATGATAAAAATAACCTTGACTTCTAACTTCTATCACCATTTATTAATATTTTTCTTATTCATTCATTCCTTCAACAAGTATTATGAAGCACTAATTATGAATGTTATTTAAAAATATTAGGTTGACCGCCTGCCGATGCAGGGGACACGGGTTCGTGCCCCGGTCCGGGAAGATCCCACATGCCGCGGAGCGGCTGGGCCCGTGAGCCATGGCCGCTGAGCCTGCGCGTCCGGAGCCTGTGCTCTGCAACGGGAAAGGCCACAACAGTGAGAGGCCCGTGGACCGCAAAAACAAAAAACAAAACAGAAAAATATTAAGAATACTACAAAAAATGAGATAGTATTTGCCTTCAAGTTTCTAATGGGAGAGACAGATAAGTAAATACACAATTAAAGTGCAATATTATAAGAGCTATTAAGGGCCTTAGGTCAAGAGGATGACGCAGCCCACAGACAGGGCATATAATCTCTCCTTAAATATCTAGGAAAACTTTATAGTGAAAGTGACCTCTAATATGAAACTAAAAGAATAAGTAAAAGTTCATCAAAGAGCATGCTACATAGAAGGAATTGAATGTGTAAACTTCCAGAGGAGATGATGAGTATGGCATCTTCAAAGAACCACAACATTCTGAATATGAAGAGGGCAGATTACAAAGCGTGGTGGTATGAGAACGATGCTATGATGGTGGAAACGAGAGAAGTCTAGTAGCTGTGGAATCAATTTAAGTAAGAGAATCACTACCTGACCAAAACAGTGACAATAAGAATAAGAAGAAATGAATGGATGTTAAGCATAATAGGCTACTGATTTTCTAGGATATTGAATGGAGTTTTGCATATAATAATTTGATATAAATCATAAACAGTCATCCAATCAATAATATACTGAAAAATGTATGTGGATGTTTGGTAAGCAGTGAGTAGTCTCTTAGGAATGAATTCTGGAACACAGGAAAGGTTTGGGGAAACAATTACATATGACTGTGGGAGAGGAATGATTTTACATTCCTTCTTTTAACATTTTTCTTATTTTTGAGTAGCCAGTGCTCAGTGTTTCATGGAGGTGTATGACAGCTAAATCAGAGATAAGGAAGAGTCACTTACTGACATTTGTACATACCATCTGTGATTCTCAGTCAGAAAATGGAAACGGCTCATGACAGACAGAAAAGTTTTAGGCAAAATATATTGAATAAGAGGTAATTTCCAACTCTCTGTCATGGCAGTAAGAAATTGGTATAACTTTGTGGATGAAGGAAAGCCATTGTTATAGACTGAATGTTTGTGTTCCCTCAAAATTTATATGTTGAAACCTAATCCTTAATGTAGTGGCAGTTGGAGGTGGGGGCTTTGGGAGGTGATTAGAGCATAAGGGTGGAGTCCCCATGAATTGTATTAGTACCCTTATAAAAGAGACCCAGAGAGATCCCTTGTTCCTTCCACCATATGAGGACACAGCTGTTTTTGAGCCAGGAAGTGGGCTCTCATCAGACACTAAATTGGCTGGTGCCTTGATCTTGTACTTTCCAACCTCCAGACTGTGAGAAAAAAATTTCCATTGTTTATAAGCCACGCAGTCTATGGTATTTTGTTACAGCAGCCTATGGGCTAAGATAGTCATTATAACTATCTTAAGGAGAACATAAATTTTTGTGTATCTATGTGTGCATGTTTGGGAGAGGGGTGGCTTACAAGGGGAGGAAACATGTAGTCAGCTTCATGATTCATGTTTCAGGGAGGTAGCAGTGTAGGTATGTTTGTTAATCTGTACCCAGAAAAGATATATGCTCAATTTCCTGATAAAAACCTGAAAAAGCTAGCAGACCCAGAGGAAAGAAATAGCTGTGTGACATATTTAGAAAAGGAGACTTAGCCTCACAGAAGTTTACAAGACTTAGGATGGCACAGGAAAAGAATAATTGTAGTGCTGCTACAGTAACAAAGAAGCAAAGAAGTAGTGGAAGGGCCTTTGAAACCGGTATAGTGAAACACTTTAAATCCAAAATACAGATGAACCTAAGAGAAAGGGAAGGGATGCAGAGTAAATAGATTGATGTCTCTTCTATAAAGGGAACATTTCTTCTCAAAATAAAAACTAAGAAAATTAGTATATACTTGCATATATGCAGTTAAATTTATACCGTTAACTTTATATAGTATATATGGTTATAATTCTTTTATATGGAGATATAATTTGCACAAAGTAAAATATAATGACCTTAATTAATTCATTGAATTTTGAAAATTGCATAAATCCTTGTAACCTGTACACCAAACAGGGTAAAGAACAAATCTATCATCCCAGAAAATTCATTATCGTACCTTCCCATTCAAGTCCCCACCCCGTCCCAAAACAAACCATGGATTTGTTTTGCTTTCATTGTATTTCATATGATGTTCTGGCTTCTTTTACTACACATAATGTTTTTGAGATTCATTATATTATTGTGTTTATCTGTAATGTCTTTTTTAAATTGTTGAGTAGCATTCTATTGTATAAATATACCAAAATTTCCTTACTGATTTGTTGATGATTATTGGAATTATTTTTAATATTTTGGCTAGCATGAATAAGGTTACTATAAATAATCTTTTTCCGTTTTTATTTTTAGAGACACATGTTTTCCTTCTATTGGGTAAACACCTAATAGTTTATTTAAATGTTGAATCATACAATAGGAGAATGATTAATTTTGAAAGAAATGTCAAATGGTTATCCATAACTGTACCATTTAAAATTATAAATGTATGAATGTTCTGAGTGCTCCATGTCCTCAAAGACATTTTGTATTGTTAGCTTTTTTGTTTTTTAGGACCTTCTCCGCCTATACTTTCCCACTTTACAAGTGTTTTTTTAAAAACAGATTTATTGTGGTATATTTTGTTCTTTTAAAATACTTTATTGGGCTTCCCTGGTGGCGCAGTCGTTGAGAATCTGCCTGCTAATGCAGGGGACACGGGTTCGAGCCCTGGTCTGGGAGGATCCCACGTGCCACGGAGCAACTAGGCCCGTGAGCCACAGCTACTGAGCCTGCGCGTCTGGAGCCTGTGCTCCACAACAAGAGAGGCAGCGATAGTGAGAGGCCCGCGCACCGCGATGAAGAGTGGCCCCCGCTTGCCACAACTAGAGAAAGCCCTCGCACAGAAACGAAGACCTAATACAGCAAAAACAAAATAAATTAATTAATAAACTCCTACCCCTAATATCTTCTTTAAAAAAACAAAACAAAAAAAACCAAACACTTTATTGAAGCATGATCAACACACAAGATACTGCACAGAGTGTAAATTTTCGTATTTTGATATATTTATAACTTGCGAAACCATCACTAGAATCAAGATAATGAACATACCCATCCACCCAAAGTTTCCTTGTGCCCCTTTGTAATCTCTCATTATTCCTATCCCTTCCTGCCCATTTCAAAGCTATCAGTTATCTATTTCATGGCACTATAAATAAGTTTATATTTTCTAGAGTTTTATGTAAATCGAATCATACAATTTATGGTACTTTTTGCCTGACTTCTTTCCACCAACACACTATTTTTGAGAGTTATCTGTGTTGTTATGGATATCAAAAGTTCATTCATTTTTGTTGATGAATAGTATTCCACTGTGTGGGTATACTACTTTTAATCTATTCATTTGTGGACATTTTAACTTTTTTCTAATTTTTGACTTTTGCAAAAGTACTATAGGCATTTGTGGAAAATTATTTTAAGGACATTTGCTTTCTTCTATCTTTAGTCTATACACATATACTATATGTATGTTTACCATTTAAAAAAACTATTCCAAAGTAGTTGTACCATTTTACATTCCTACCAGCAGTGTGTTAAAGACCAAATTGCTCCACATCCTCTCTAATATTTGGTATGGTCCATCTATTTAATTTTAGTCATTATAATAAGTGTGCAACATTATCTCATTGTGATTTTAATTTGCATTTTCCTAATAACTAGTGATAGTGAGCATCTTTTCTCTAAATTTAATTATTAGTTTGAATATACTTTATAGATTCATTAAGATTTTCTGTTTTCAAAGTCATGTAGTCTATGAAAAGAGGTTGCTTTGCTTTTTAAAAAAATCATTTTGATGTCTAATTCACTTTAAAGAAATTCACCCATTTAAAGTGCACAGTTCAGTTTTTTTGTATATTCACACAAATGTCTGACCATCACCACAATATAATTTTAGAACATTTTTATCACCCCCAAAAGAAGCTCTGTACCCATTAAGGTGTTACTCTCGATTCCCTCCTGCCTACCCCTACAAAAAGCACTAGGCAAGAAGTAAATTAATTTCTGTATCTGTAGACTTTTCTATTCTGAACAGTTCATACAAGTAGATTAATACAATATGTGGCCATTTGTGGGTGGCTTTTTTTCTGTTTAGCATAAGGCTACAAATTTTCATCAGTATTCATTATTATTTGCCAAATAATATTTCATGTGTTTATAAATCGCATGTTGCTTATCTACTCATTTGTTGATGAATATTTGGTTTCCTTACACCTTTTGGCTATTATGGATAATGCCGCTAAAAACATTCATGTATAATTGATCCTTTTAATTTTATTTGTGGAAGAGTTTTGGAAGGATTTGTATTAATTATTCTTTAAATGTTTGATAGAATTTACCAGTGAGCCATCTGAGTCTGGGCATTTTTTTTTTTTTCAGTTGGACAGTGTAAGAGTAAAGATTTCAAGTAGTCTTGGGCTCAGATCTTCATTTGGGTACCTCATACTATGTGGCCTAGTACTTAGTTTTCCCACTGGTGAAATGTTAATGATGATATTTCTCATTGGTATGGTATGCATGAAATTAATATGAAAAAGAATAAATAACACAGTGGTGGTGGCTGACATGTATTCAATAAGCATCTAATACATTATAGATATTATTATTACATATTTTACTTAATCAAGAAACAAACTGTTAAAGAACTTTTTTAAGTATGGAAATTTATACAACACAATGCCATATTTAAATGGATTTCCTTGGCCTAGGGATATAAAGAAGGCTTATTTAGCAGGTAAATTTGCAGGTGAAGGGGATATTAGAACACATTTTATATATTGGAATACATTTCAGCAAGCGTGTACACGATCTCATTTAAAAGTTAGGCAAGACTATAATTTCAGGAAATTTGAGTTTCAAGCAAAGATGCATGTTTCCTTTCTTACTGACTTTTTATCAGAATTTTTCTAGTTCCTACATTAGAGTAGCCCTGGGCTGAACAGAAATCAATAAATAGGTACTCATAACTATTTTCTAAACTTCTATCTGCAGTACTTAAAACTACTATATGAAAAATGCATCTTAGAAAAAAAAGCAGGTGTACGTATTAATCTAAATTATTGAAGCTAGTTTTTTCAAGTTCATTTATTTGCCACTGTTTATTGCATTTAATTTATTTAAGCATGCATTATTACTTTATGTTTTATATCCTACCAAAGGGCAAAAAGTGTCTATAGGGAGATTTTCTGGGAGCCTGATATATGAGGAAATAGCATTAAGAACCATAAACACTTTAGCTTATTCAACTGTGTATGTGACATGACTCTCAATAGTATTGGAACAAAATCAATGTCTGTATTCTCATCTTGTTTGGTGAGATTTTCTTTAACACAAGTTTGCTTTTTGTTCCATATTTCAAAAATCCTAAAGCATAAACAAATCTGGTCTTTAAATTCACCTGTGCAACTACTGAGTTTGTATTTACCATATAAATATATTTTTCTTTGTTCAGTATTATTTAAATGAAATACTTCCAAAAAGATAAATAATGACCTACTCAAATTATGCAGTTGAAATTATTCAGTGTTCACTTTAATTAAACCATTTTACCAATAGGAGACTGACATCTAAATATTTAAAAAACTGAAACCAAAATTAAATGATACAGTATATTGTTATAGTGGATAGAAAATTTTGTGTGCAGACAAGTTGCCCTGAGGTCAGTGAATAAGGATCTGAATCTCATACTTAGAATATATTTAAATGATTTATTGCACTCACCACTCTGAACCATTACTGATTGCGAATATTTGATAATTTTGAATTAAAACACTATCAAAATTTAACTCCTGGTCCCTCAACTTTAGGTATCCTGACTTTGGGACACTTTACAAACTGTAACTTGACTAATACATACTGGAATTTTTGCATACATACTTTTAACTTTAAATATCTATTTTCTAATCAAGTATTATATTTGTGTATATTTATTTTAATATCAAGTCTATTTAAAATGACCTTTTCTGCTGCATCATTATAATGTAAAATAGTTACATCTTGCCACTTAAATGCAAAATTGTTTAGCCTTTATTTTTTTTAGAGTACAGAACATTGATTTTAAATGGCAGATAGATAAATTATTTACCTTCACAAAAGTGGAAAAATAGAGTTTGATGATTTTTTCCTATCCATAAATAATTTCAATAATGACTAAGTAATTTCCCCTTATAATATACAAAAAAAAACAAACAAACCCAGATTAGTTTTAAATACCTGTTTAGTTGCACAATGTTGCACAATTTAAAAGTTTAGGTATTGTTTGTAGATATAGGCACCAACTTGAAATAATAAGGTAAAATATTCAATACCTTAAATCTTTCATAAACAATATAATGCATAAAATTATGTAATTTAAACCAGATATTTGTAAAAATGAAATAAATATAGGATATTTATTTTGAATGCTAGTACTCTCAATTTTTCTGTTCAAATGCCCAACTTTACCAAGCTTTCCCACATAAAGATAGAGAGTTCATCGTGAATTCCCTTGTCCATGTAATTGTCTGCATATCTTCTCCCTACATGATTTCATCTTTTCTCTTACTCTACCCTGTCTCTGTAAACCTCATTCCTCTATCCATATTCAAGATGCAACCTCTTTTACTTTGCAAACCTTGCACTCATCACTTAATCTTTTAATAATGTAATTTAAGAACAGTTTAGAGTTTACAAAGAAATATCTGATTATTTCTTTTATTATTTTCATGGATGTTTCCCGTGAGAGGCCCTGAAAAGCACCTTCCACTGTAACCCTTGCATGAACTTAACCCCCAACTTTCTTCCAGCTTTCTTGTTAAACAAAAATTGCCTAACAAAATGGCTCCTAAGCCCCAAGAAAAATTTCCTCTTCTGAGAACTGTTTTTGCCCAGCTGTTCATGAAACCGGCTGGATTTTTGTTGCTAAGTCTCTGTCAAAACGTGTCTTTCCTTCCCCAAGGTAGAACACCCCTTGACAAAGACACTTACTTCCCTTGATCAAACTTTAGTTAAGCTCCTCTAAGCCCTCTTTTCAACTAACCTTCAACCTTGGGCTTTGGTGTCCATCTTTGTGGGGTCTGCATTCTATGGTGTTAGCAAGAATTCTACTAAGTCAGTTTAGAAAGAATCCTCCAGCACAGACATCTGATCACCCTCAGTAATTGATCACCCTGTCCTACTTTCAGTAAGAATCCTGTTAAGTCAGTTTAGCAAGAAATATCCCTTCTCTTGATGTCTCCTCTTCAGAATTTTCCATCCACTGATTCTCATCCCTCCAACCTGCTCCTTCACTATAAATCCTCAATTGTTCCGGTTGTATTTGAAATTGAGCCAGTTCTATATTGAGGTTTCTTTCCAGTAACTGTAAGTGTTCCTAAATAAAATCTACTTTTACCACTTTAACTTCTATTGAGTTTTAGTTTTTCTTTAACAGCCCCAGAGTTATTCTCATGTTGCATTTTTTAGATTAGAAGTTTATGCTTAACAGTGCTCTGGTTAATATTCTTTTACACTTATGACAGGGTTACTATTGCTCTAAAAATGTTGAGTCACTCCATTTTCACTGGCTCTTGTATATAACATTCAAAATACCATTCATTATCCCTTGTTACAAAGGTATAGAACAACTACTCTGTAACAAGTTCTGACATTTTCTTAACCTCATTTAGCAATGGACTTTATTTATATATTTCATTTGAAAATAAAATTATAAGTGATTTAAATAATGTAAATTTTATATCAAGAGAATACAATGATTCTCTGTGTAAGATAATAGTTTAAAGCTCCTAGGAGCCCTCTTTTCAATGTGCAAGCATGTACTTTGAGAATTGTATAATGATCTTCAGCAGGAATACAATTTACATAAAAATTAAAATGGTGGACAAGTTCATAAAACTTCTGAATATCTTTTCTTGCTTTTAAGAGTATGGGGAAGGTGAAGGAAATTAAAGTGTAAGAGCAGTTTCCTATTTATTACTTCAGACAGAGAAAAACAATTATTTCTCAGATTTATCAGTGAAATGAATTGAGGAATTAATAAATAAATGATAAACTGTAAAAGATAATACTGAGTTTATTAATTCTATTTTATAAAATAACTGGACTTTACATGTGGTTTCCTTGATTTTAAACCCATCAGATTGCTTTGTTTATTGAAAGAACAAAATTACTCATTACACACTGAGACATTAAAAAGAATAAACAAGCAGGGTTATGAAAATTACATGTCTTTATATGTTTGCATGTGCTAATCCATAATCTTTTGTCATATCTATTGGAAATGGAAGTAATTTTTCATTATTAAGAAAAATGTAAATCTCTATTTATTCCAGCAACGCACTGATGAATGTCATCAATCTTAATGGCCCATTGAAGACCACTTACCCTTGTAAGTCAATTTTTAGTGCAATTTAAGTATAAAATCAATTCCCCAAAGTACTTATGCTTTGTACATATAAATATAAACTGAGTTCATTTATCATAAAGGACTAAGAATTCAGAGAACTTAAAAGATTATTTTTAAATTTAAAATCATGGAGTTAAACGTTTGTATACTTCCTAAAGTTTCTACAAATGTAAGGCCACCTTAAAAACTGAAGGTTTTATATAAAAATCTATTTAAATGAATACATTTATAATTATATGTTCTGGATTTGGTTAGTTTACTATTTTCATAGGTTGTTCACTAAGGTCAGTTTTTTTGTTGTTCATTTTCCCCAAACCAGCTTATAGTCTCACTTCATCTTTACCTCCAAGCACCCGGTTTGCTTTCTAAAGTAATAGGTATTTAGTAAATATTAAATAAGCAACTGAATAAAGAATCTACCAAAAATTGATAAATTTCATGAATTTACTTTATCAACAAACATGTATTGTACACTTGCCAAATATAAAGTACTATCCTAGGCAACAGGGATTCAATATAAATATAATTTCTTTTAAAAATAATACAAATTTAATGGGAATGGTAGGCATAATAATAAATGCATATAACCCAATCTTGTGATTGTGGTGATAAATGAGAGGTTATTGCTGGATATTAGAAGGGAGGTATGCAATATAACTTGGCATGCAGGTAGCAGGAAGGCTTATCTTTTTTCTTTTCTTTTCTTTTCTTTTTTTTTTTTTTGCGGTACGCGGGCCTCTCACTGTTGTGGCCTCTCCCGTTGCGGAGCACAGGCTCCGGACGCGCAGGCTCAGCGGCCATGGCTCACGGGCCCAGCCGCTCCACGGCATGTGGGATCTTTCCGGACCGGGGCACGAACCCGTGTCCCCTGCACTGGCAGGCGAACTCTCAACCACTGCGCCACCAGGGAAGCCCAGGAAGGCTTATCTTAAGAGGTAAAACAAAAGCCAAATCTCAGAAAATCTCAGTTTAGACTCCTTTTCACAAAGAAATGAAAACAGAAACATCCTATTTTGTAATGCTTGAAACTCTAAGTCTGCATCATTTCATAGAAGAAAAAGAACACTAGGCACTGATATACCTATGGTATATGCTCTTCATGCTTTAAATTAGAACTGAAACATACAGAATTCCCATTTGTGAAAGAATGGTGAATGTGTCACCATTGCCTACATACAGTGTTATTTATTTTACGGAGAATACCAAGAATGAGATTCAGCACAATAAGGGAAGTGGGATGGGGAAAATGGGGTTTATTTCTACACAGACCATACTGTATAATCCTAGAGCTGGGTGATGCCATGTAAAGCTTATTGAACGCAATATCAGGAGCTCTTTCCTGCTGCTGTGACCATGGATGCAATACTAGTTTTTCTGGTATGCCACTGCATTTTTAGGAAGATGAGAATGCTGAACTAAATGATATGCCCTGGGCAAATTATGTTAACACTTTTGCTTCATTTTGTCATCTGAAAAATGGGGATAATTGTAATACCTGCCTCTTAATGTTTTTGTGAGAACTGAGATAGTATTATATAGTATACTTAGTAAAGTGCTAAGCATCTAATAATTTCTCAATAAAACTATTATCATTGACAATTCAAAATTTATGGTACCTATTAATATCCAAAGAACATAAAAATATCTTTCGGTTTCAAATTCTATGTTAAAATTTTGTTCTGGTGACAACTTTTACTAATAATCTTGGAGGGATTCAGATTGCACGCCCCTGAGAAATTGTTTCCTCTGTCAGCATAGTCTGTTCTATCTATGGACTGACTACTATACTTCAGTGATTTTAAGAGTACATTGTGAGAACTGGCTCACTATGAAAGAATAAAGGCCATACCTACTTCCACACAAAATGCTCTAAAATGAAAGTAAAATAAATAGTAGCAGCACTGTTAATAAGAAAAGTACCATGCATAGAGCATAAATGTTAGGGAATTATTTTAAAAAGCAGTTGGAATTGAATGTAATCGCTAGAGAAGTAGACTAGAAAAAAATCAGACTTCAAAACATTAGAACAGGGGCTTCCCAGGTGGCGCAGTGGTTGAGAATCTGCCTGCTAATGCAGGGGACACGGGTTTGAGCCCTGGTCTGGGAGGATCCCACATGCCGCAGAGCAACTGAGCCCGTGAGCCACAACTACTGAGCCTGCACGTCTGGAGCCTGTGCTCTGCAACAAGAGAGGCCCCCGTAGTGAAAAGGCCCACGCACCGCGATGAAGAGTGGCCCCCGCTTGCCGCAACTAGAGAAAGCCCTTGCACAGAAACGAAGACGCAACACAGCCAAAAATAAATAAATAAATAAATAAAAGATTACTATTAATAATAAAAAAATTACAACAGGACCTCTGTTTAGTTAAGATGTGTGGTCCAAGATTGGAGTCAACTGATACAAGGCCTAAGAAAAGTCCTGGGAAATTGTAAGCACAGATTATTTCTGGCAAAATATTCAGAGATGAAAGATCTCTTCTAGTCTTCTGAAGTTCAGTCAGCTCCAGGATTTCCTTATTGGATAAAACAAGTTCAAGAGTGTGGGAGGCAAAGCTATGTCCCAGGTCCCTAGGAAACTGGGTTGTATGGGGACCACTCTTTAAACAAGCTATTGTACTTCTAATTCAGCCACATAGGGGTTTGGCTCCACCATTAAAATCCTAGCCAGCATGTTAAGTAAAGAAAAGAAAATAGAAATAGTGGAGAAAAAAATTAAATTAGTATTCACAGCTAACATTAATGTAATATTAAAAAATTGAAAGAAAAAAGTGAATTAGAATTATAATGTTCGTTAGATTTGCTAGACATGCCGTTTAAAAAAGAAAATCAATTGAACTTTACATTTTATTTTTATTCATTTATGTATTCATTCATTAAGACAACATATTACTGCTGGAGAAATGTTACTTAATAAAAAGAGAGAAAGGAAAGAAGAAAGAAAGGAAGGAAGAAAGGGAGGGAGGAATGAAGAAAGCCTCTGATTTCTTGAAGCCAATTTTCTAATGAAGACAACCAACATTAAATAAATCTCACCTTAATAGTTTAACTTCATAGTATATGAACCTCTGAACCCCTTTATCAAGGAAAAGTGAAAGATAAAGCAGCAGATATAAAATAAGCTGCTACTTTTCCTGAAATATGTGATATTGTTTTTAATTCCTTTGGGATTTTATTATCCATTCAACACATTTATTGCTCTCGAATCTCCTTCATTTCTACTGACCCAATATTGTTATTTTTAGTTATTGCTATTTAATTATTTATAGACAAATAACAATATGCTAGAAATATAGCTGAAGCCTAGGATCAAATCTTCTTACTTTTCATGTTTGAAATCCTAACTAATAACCAGGAGAAAACGTCAAAACAAAAACTTCTCTATGAAATAGTAGACAGCAAAACTCCACAGACTCCAAATTACATCTCACTGTGGACTAAAGCAACTGACAATATCAGAACATGCCTGAGAAGCCTCAGTGTTGTGGCCCAATGTCAGAGAATTCTGGAGGAAGTGAAGTAGGTCAGATAACGGCAGAAATCTGCTGGACATACCCACTCCCAGAACTGTAGGGTCCACCCTGAGTGCGAGACACTGCAGATAGGACTAAGATCAATCTTGCCTGCTTCAATAGAAAAAGCAGATAGATAAAGCAAGAAAGTATTTGCTGGAGTAGGGTATGGAGCACAAGAGTGACAAATCTCAAAAAAGCAGCGCCTGCCACAAAGGAGGGGCACACTTAGAAAGCAGGAACTCTGTACTGATATAGCAATTTCAGGTGAAGGGACTTTTGGAGCTCAGAGTTGGCTGTAGAAACACTCCTGGAGTGATTATGTTTGAGAGGCAAAAGAGATTAAAAAACAACAACAACAACAAAAACTGCCCATCATGTTAGAAATAAAAGGCAGAGTTCTGGAGCAGAGAACCTATAAAATTTTCCTGTCCCTTCTCTCCATTCACCAGGAAAGTTCTATTCATTTTTGCCTAGCTCTATTAAGATATAAGTGACAAATAGCATTTTGTAAGTTAAGGTGTACAGCATGATGGTTTGATATATGTATATACTGTGGAGTGATTACACATCCATCACCTCACATAGTTACCATTATTTGGAAGAGTGTGAAAACAGTTAAGAGCTACTCTCTTAGCAAATTTCAAGTAAACAATACAGTACTGTTCACTCTAATCACCATGCTATATATTAGATCCCCAGAACGTATTCATCTTATAACTGAAAGTGTATACACTTTGACCAGTATCTCCCCATTTCCTTCAGCTCCCACCCACTGATATCCACCAATCTACTCTCTATTTCTATGAGTTTGACTTTCTTAGATTCCTCGTTTAAATGAGGTCATACAGTATTTGTTTTTTTTCTGGCTCACTTATTTAACTTAGCATAATGCCCTCAAGGTTTATCCATGTTGTCACAAATGGTAGGTTTCCCTCCTTTTTTATGGCTGAATAATGTTCCATTGGATATGTAAGTAGACACCGTATTGTTTTTATCCATTCATCCGTCAACAGTTTGTTTCTATGTCTTGGCTATTGTGAATAATGCAACCATGAACATGGGGGTGCAGATCTCTTTAAGAAAAACTAAAAGATGACATTTCCATCAACAGACTGGCCATTAACATTGAATATAGGTAATTTTAGATGTGAGAAAATTATTTTGGTGAGGATAAGTGTGACAAAAGAGAAAGTAATTGATATAACGTCTGACAATTTAGGAAATAGCCCAACTAAACGAAAACAGGAGAAGATGGAGAAAAGTTGGAAAGAACAATAAGCCTGTTGATTCCTGTTCTGCAAAAACTGGATATCAGAGATGTTATTTAAATGGAAAATCAATCGAAGTATGTGTATTTAAGGAATACAAATGAATACCATTAAAACAATGCTATAGACAAAATCAAGTTGTGAATAAGGGAAAATCATAGAGAAAGCAGAGGATACAAGCTTATTATTATTTACTGTAGAAAAATCAATAAATAGTGTCTAAAGAAGGAGAGGCCTAAGTATATTGTATTGAGTATATTGTATGTGAGGCCAAGGAAACCACTGGGCATGTAAGGCCTTTCTTAGACTATCAGAAAAGTATAAATCAGGTAAAAAGTAGGGAATTTAAAATACCTTAAAACCTCAGAGAACAAACAAAAACTGGAAAACCCAGAAGTCTAGTGAGCTACTTAAGTAAATGAAGTCAACTATATTCACCTGGTTGGTGTGTGATTCATAACTGACTGTTCTATCAATACCTCTCAAATCTATCTGGGTCTTAATTTTTGTTCAATTGCTGTAATTGAAAAAATACACAATATATGTGTAAATGATAATTCTTTAAACTACAAATGTTCAAATTATCAATAAACATTAGTTGAAGTGATATCTGAAATGAGACATTTAATTAGTTGGAATTCACAGACCTGCTTTGAATGTGGAGACTATATGCAGACACTGTGTAGATCTGATCTAGAGATAGGAAAGGGTGTTGTCATGAATATTTTAGTTCCATATAAAGGCAGTATAAATTGCTTTAAGTTGTAAGCCACTCATAAGCTGGACTATTTTCCACAAAGTACAAAATCATAGGGAAACTCAGAGATTACTTAGAAAAAAAAATTTACTTATACTATAAATATACTGGTTCACCTCATTTAACTTTGCCTTTATGCTATAAAGAATATTGTGAGATCCATTGTATTTTGATAATTTTTCCAATTTTCAAATTATTTTTTAATGCAATTTATTTTATTTAAAATGAATAATAACACTGCCAGTAAAATTAAATATGCATAAAATAAGTATACTTTTATAAATGTAAATAATTACTGTGGGGTGGGGAATGGGATGAATTGGGAGATTGGGATTGACATATATACACTAATATGTATAAAATAGATTAAAAAAATTACTGTGGGGGACAAAAGATAAAGCAATTAAAAAGTGTAAGAATACTTCAGTGGTAACTGCATAAATAATGAAGAGTGGGAATATTAATAATCCCTTTGCCTCATTAGGGATTTTTAATACCATTTAATTTTCAAGAGGAATTATACAGTGTATTATGATTAATATATTCAATATTTAAATAAGAGAGCATTTACATTGGCCTTTAAACTTCCTTCAAGTATTATGAGTCAATATACAGTTTGTTGAACTAAAAGAGGTGTTAAATATGCTTACTTCTCTAGAGTAAAAAAATGGAACTGAAAAGTCAAAATGTGTGTAATGAATAATTTTATTCACATTTGGCTTTAGTTACCAGAGATGTAAATATAAAGGTTTTAGACTTAACCCACTCTGTAAGGTATGCAGTTTTGTTTTTGTTTAAATAAATGTCTCTATTTAATAGGTATCTTATTCTTATTGGACTCAACTAGAGGAGAGATGGTTTTCATAAAATGTTTAATTCTTGCTTACTTTTTTAAATTGTTAGTTTCCTTCCACTGTTACATTTTCCCGTAACATTTTACTGTTTAAATGATTTATCAGATAATAAATTATTTATCAGATAATTTATCAGTTTAATGATTTATCAGATAATCAGATATCATTTCCACTTCATAATATTAGCTAAAGTATATTCACTTCTCAACTTTTGTTCCTGTATTTTGGTATCATCCTTATTCAATCTGTTGAGTGTTGGTTATTTCTGCATTTCACCTGCTTACTCTCTCACCATCTGGTGTTCTCCCTTCTCACTCCCTACCTCTCATTCTGCCACTCTTTTCCCTTTGTGTAGATGACGTCCACCCAATTTTCACCTGCTTCTCCTCCAGTTATATTCTGTTCCTCCTGTGTTCTGCACCTCTTCTTCTCTATCTGTTTTGTGCCTTGAGCCATAACCAAATTATATCAATGCATTCTCAAATCCATTAATCTTCCCACATTCCCAGGGTGATGATGGTTTTGGGAATGACATAAGGGAGGAACTTTTCTGATAATTTAAATAAACATGAGTAAATTTTAAAAACTTATTAGGAAACGAGTTCATTATCAATTTCAATAATTACTTTCAAAACAGGGTTTGAATTAAAAGAGTACTAAAGAATTTCAAAAGATATAATTAGGCCTTTGTTTAAGTCATAGCACAGACTTCACTGTATATATATTACAGCGTTTTCTTTTGATTTAATTTAATTTAATTTTTTTTAGCTGCTTTGGGTCTTTGTTTTGGTGCACAGGCTTCTCATTGCAGTGGCTTCTCTTGTTGTGGAGCATGGTCTCTAGGCATGCGGGCTTTGGTAGTTGCAGCACACCGGCTCAGTAGTTGCGGCTTGTGGGTTCTAGAGCGCAGGCTCAGTAGTTGTGGTGCATGGGCTTAGTTGCTCCGTGGCATGTGAGATCTTCCTGGACCAGGGATCGAACCGTGTCCCCTGCATCGGCAGGCAGACTCTTAACCACTGCACCACCAAGGAAGTCCCTATTACAAGTGTTTTAATCACTTTCTCTGGGTATTAAACACTGCAAATAATACAATATTCATACTTCGGTAATATTGCCATTTTTCCTTATTTATTGTGTGAAACCATAGGCTCATTAAAGTTCTACCTTTACACAGTTATAGAATAGAGTTATCAATCAAGGCCATCCTGTCTCTGAACTATCCCTATTTTTTGTCCTTAAAGATTTTAGGAATACCACCATTATATTTTTGTGTGTGAATAATCAGTCACATAATGTTTATAATATTATTAGCATATATCTTAGGATATCATGTTATTTCATGTTAGTAATATGTATTTTAGAAACTTGTTCTGGAATATAAACAAACTTAAGATTTGCTTTTACCTTACAATCCTCGATAAGATAATCACAAATGTTAAAAATATTTATAAGGTAATTTTTAAATTGAAGTATAGTTGCATTACAATAGTATATTAGTTTCAGGTGTACAGCATAGTGATTTAATATTTTTTATAGATTATATTCCATTTAAAGTTATTATAATATATTGGCTATAGTCCCTATGCTGTACATTATATCCCTGTAACTTGTTTATTTTACATTTAGTCGTTTGTACCTCTTAATCCCCTTCACCTATCTGCCCCTACCTCCTTCCCTTTTCCCTCTGGTAACCAAGGTTTGTTCTCTGATTACTACTGCAAAAGAGTTTGCAGACCAGGTGGTAGGGAATGGGAAACGAGGCAGAACCCAGGGGACACCCTGAGCCCAGGGACCAAAGCTTAGAGTCTGAGTAAACCAGGTAGTTGGAGTTTACAGGACAGAGCACCATAAAGGAGAAAGCAAACAATAAGAGAATTCTGGAGGTCTTCAGAGGGTCCCCTTAAGTACTGAGTTTAATACTGATCAGAAAACATAAGTGCAGAATCTAGTGAGGAGCCTGTCAAGAATCTCTGAAAGGATTAGAAGTAACAATACCTGGTGGTCACATAGGACCAGAAATTTTTATTCATAAAAAATAGAAATACAGGGGCTTCCCTGGTGGCGCAGTGGTTGAGAGTCTGCCTGCCGATGCAGGGGACACGGGTTCGTGCCCCGGTCTGGGAAGATCCCACATGCCGCGGAGCGGCTGGGCCCTTGAGCCATGGCCGCTGAGCCTGCGCGTGCAGAGCCTGTGTTCCGCAATGGGAGAGGCCACAGCAGTGAGAGGCCCGCGTACAGAAAAAAAAAAAAAAAAAAAAAGAAATACAAAAGAGTATAAGATAGATTCTTAACATTAATATCAATTTTAAACATAAAATAGTAACAGTTTGTCATAAAATGTCAGAAGTGAAATTTTAATATAATATTGTACATAAAAGCAGCAAGGAATATTCAAAAGACTAGGTTTAAATCAAGCATTGAAGGTTCAAGAACTATTGTTTCTGATTTATTTCAAATATCTGGGTTTTATCAAGGTGGCCTTAGTCCATGTGATTCCTCGATATGTAACTACTAGAATAGTGTTTTTTTGGTGAGATGGGGAAAGAGAGATGGTACTATGATCTGTTCTCCTTTTCCAATGTTCAACATGCACCTTCATGTAGATAGGGAAATATCTACATCTGAAGGCCTCATGGGATCTCACAGCAAGGCCTTTTTTTTTTTTTTTTTCGCGGTACGCGGGCCTCTCACTGTCGTGGCCTCTCCCGTTGCGGAGCACAGGCTCCGGACGCGCAGGCTCAGCGGCCATGGCTCACGGGCCCAGCCGCTCCGCGGCATGTGGGATCTTCCCGGACCGGGGCACGAACCTGTGTCCCGTGCATCAGCAGGCGAACTCTCAACCACTGCGCCACCAGGGAAGCCCTGCAAGGCCTTTTTAAATGATAAGTCTAGCAAGGTGATAAACAAAACATTTTTTTCATTTTACATCAAATGAAAGATATAAAGGGCATCTATACAGAGAACAATGAAATATCATAGACATAAGTTATGAATGGTCTAAATTATTCGATATATTTGTATGCATTCATGTACTGAAAGACTTAATACTATAAAAATGTCAATTTCCTCCAAATTTATGCATAGACTAAATGCTATTACAATAAAAATGACAGCATGTTTTTAGTGGAAATAAGACAGCTGACTTTGAAATATATATGGAAATGCAGTTGTCAAGACTAGCTAATAATCTGAAGAAGAGATGGAGGTGCAGGAACATAAGTAAGATAGCAAAACTTAATATAAAACACAAGTATTAAGACACATAAAGAAGTGTGTATCAGAGTGTAATTTATCTTCAAGTAGAAATCTCAGTTATTTAGAAAATTTGTCTGTGTTAAATAATCCTACTGCTTTATAGTGCTTGATACATGCTGTGTTACAGTTCTCCTTTCCTAATGGTCTTTGATATTCGAGACAATCCTGTGACTTTTTTTTTTCTGTGTTGTTAATCATCAGTTTTACCTATAGCACAGGATTTCTGTAACTGATGCAGTTTTTGCTGCATGTGCTAGACAAAATAGTACTTTGAAAATAAATAAAACAAAAATGGACATTTAAAGAATAATATTTTATATCTTTTCTCATACTTAAATACAATAGCAAAATGTTGGCTCTACTTCATCTAAGTACTGATATTTTAAAAAGCTTAATAATTACTGTGGCTCAATTTGATGAACTCTACTTCCCCTTCTCTAGTATATTAAGAAATGGTATTGTTCACTTAAAGCTTATTAAACTATGGCTCATGTTATTCCTTCCTCTCCTGGAATGTCAGCCCACATACATTATTCACATGAAGCAAAACGAACTTTAAATAGGGAGATTATACTGGAGGGAAATGAGAAAGCCATCATTCTCAATTTTACCCTATACTGTTATTAAAGGTTACATAGGCAGTGATCTTTCTTTTTCCCACTATTTTTTAGCTCTACTTCCTTTCTTTTTTTCTTTCTATCTTATTCCCTTTCATCTCTCATAACATCCACACAATTCTGATTGTTTTCTTTATTGTCTGAAGAAACTGGTTGAGTTATTTTCAATGATATATAATCTTCACGTTGTGAGCTAGACATTTAAGTTACTTAAGATGAATAAGACATTATATGCCATTTTACTTCCTTCTGTTCTTTGTCTAGAATGTGGTGGAGGTGAGCTAAAGTCATTAAATGTGAAAATATTTGCCTGAAGCATTTGAACACCAAGTTTCAGGCTACTGTAAATTAAATTATTAAACAATGACAATTACAAAGAAAATGCTGACAGACCTTTTACTGAAGAGTAAACTATGCAATTTACACACAGTGTTTCCTGACAATCACATGCTTATTTATCAGCAAAATGTTTCCATAACAGCACTTCCATATTAGATGACTGATGCATGCTGAAACACCACAGGGAACATATAAAAGCTTTCTACTTATTTAAACATAAGTTTATAATTTTTGAGGAGATACTTAACTGAAACTTACAAAGCAAAATATTCAATTTTATTTTATTTTAAATTTTGTCCATGAAAATAAAAAGTGGAAGTACAATCTAGAATTTTTATAAATTATCAGTGCAATAATTGGTGTTACTAGTAATCACTACATTTATTTGTCCTTGATTGTCTTTAATATATTTCATGGCTAGGAATATTAGGAAAATTTAGAAGAAAAAAACAAGAAGTTTCAAAAGTCAACCATTGATATAGCCATCTCGAAACTCTTTCTATACATACTATAAAGGCAGTGAGTTTTAGTGGAAAGAACAAAGGTTTGGCTATATAACAGGTCTATTTATTCCATTCATTTGTTGTGCAAATAGAGGTAAGTTACTTAACAATCTTAAAATTAGTTCATTATTAGCTTGCAGAGAAAATAAAAGCTAACCTGTAGATTTTTTTACTAAGAGAATGAAATAATAGTGAATACAAATTCATCTACAATTACTCTTACCCTCCTCCCTATTCCATCACTATTTTTTCACAGTTCTCCATTCTGAATTTATTGCAGATAACTATTAGTTTTCTGATTTAAGTCCTTTCACTTCAAGATTTTCAAGTATTGCCTCTATGAAAAAAATATTTTTAGACCTGATCCAGCTGATGAAATCCTGAGACAAATCTCTGGTTATAGAATGGCATCTTTCCTTGGATATCTCATTATTACCTCAATTTTCTAAATATTTCCTAAATTAACTTGAAAATTTATGTCCATGAAAAAGCCTGCACACATACATTTATAGGAAGCAGGCTTTTTCTGAATCAACCAAAGATGGAAGCAACATCATGAAGCTATACTGGTATAAATAAATGATCAAGTGAATAAATAAGTGTATGTATATATATATATATATATATATATATATATATATATATATATATATATATATGCAGGGGGAGAGAGAGAGAGAGAGAGAGAGAGAGAAATCTCCTGAGTACAGTATGGAAGGAAGGGGTGGTAATAAATTAATTTTACAGTGCAGAAACCTCACAAACACTAATAATTCCACTGATCAAGGTTAATAACAATAGTGGTAAGTCATGTTCATAGTTTGTACCCTTGATATGAGGTGATGAAAGGCACTTTACCTTGGTGGTAAAGACATAACCCAAGTCTGACTATGAGAAAAAATATTAGATAAATTACAATAGAGGGATATTCTGCAAAATACCTGACCAGTATTCCACAAAACTACCAAGGTCATCAAAACAAGGAAAGTCTGAGAAATTGCACCACAGCCAAGAAGAGGCTGAGGAGACATAACGACTAAAAATAATGTAGTGTCCTGGATGGGATACTGCAACAGAAATCTGGCATTAGGTTTAAAAAAATAAGGACTTTAGTTAATAATAATATGAAAAATACAGTTCCTGAAATAGGTATGATCAAAAGAAAATATTGATAAAATTCTCCAAAATTAGGGCAAATATCACTCAGTTGAAACCATGAAAAGATAACATTCATAGATAATACATTCCAGGAATTACATCATATACCTAATAACAGTTTTTGAAAACAAAATAAAGCAAAGTGGAAGTTGAAAAATACATCAACAATGACGGATGAGAATAAATCAGAAGATCCCAAGTCTTCATATATAATAGTGTCCCCAAGTGTCCATAAAAAAGTATAAAAAAAGAAAGACAAATAGACACAATTTAATGAAGTTTCAAAAAACCACTGGATAAAACCACCATCAACAAAATCACATAATTTTGATAAAGAAAAAGTCAACGATTATCCCTAAAGAAAGCAGAGTCATACTGGCATCCGACTTCATATCCCCAACACTAAAAAACTAGAGGCAACTCAGAAACACCTCAAAATGCTGTGAAAAATAAAAACAATAAAATGCAAAGTCAAGTGGACTTTAGAATAACTAATTTAATATATAATATTAATAATATGAAGTATTATAAATATTAGCATTAATAATATTATAATAGGGTCCATATAAGCAATAAAATGTTGCTCTGAGAAAAAAAATTATAAAAATAATTAAATTCATAGTTTAAGGTTTTTATCAGTACTTTATCACAAGTAGTGCTACAGATTGATAAGAGAGTTGGCATATGGTTGCTACTTCTCAGGAAGTTTTTAATTCTCTCTTTTTTGGCTCAAGATTGAGGCAAATGTATTTGCATTTATCTGGAGGTCTAGAGGGATGAGGATAGAGCAATTCCTATTTAACTTTATCCTGAGGATATCGCTTTTTTTCAGTCCAATTTTCTCGGGAAGGCTGCTGCTTGACTGCACTGTGGACCCTGGACCTATTTTACTTTACTCCATGCAGCCCTCAACATTCAAGCTTAAGAGTTCACCTGTATCAATAAAGACCTTTGGGATAAAAGTGGCTTCAGTAATTATTTGTGTTGCTGCTGTGGGCTCCTGCATTTGTTAGTTTGACTTGGTAGGACTTTCTAATTTTTCCAGTTATTTGATATATTTGAGGATTTAAAAAAATATATTTTACTCAGTATTTTTACTTGCTTTTTTGTGGATGGATTGGTTCAAATAACCTAATTTCCAAAAATTAATCTACCAATGTAAAACAGTTTTTTTCCAACTATTATAATTGAAAAATTATTTGGAGAGTTAGAGATGAATGTGTCCTGCACATTGACACCTAGCCTACTTCACCTCCCTCCATCCCATCTCCATTTTTACATTTACATAATCTGCTCTTATAGGAACTTAGGAACCAACTAAAATTATATTCAAATTGTTCAAATAGTGTTTTTAGAAGTACACGTAAGCTATCAAGTGTTATCCTGATTTTGACAAGAAACCAAAAAAAGGGCATTTATAATTATAAATGTAAAAGCAGTGATATAAATAAATTTAGAGGTAGTACAGAAGGAAGTTGAGAGAGTTTTTATCAAACAGGTAAGATTTATTTAAATGATTTCCAACATAAGTTTCTCTTCTTGGATTGAAGAGGATGTAAGCAGTTCAAAGAGAGAGGTGAACTTTAAGTAAAAATTAAGGATAATGGAAGAGAGTTGGCAAGGAGGCATAAAAAATTTATAGGCAACATTTAGGGCCAAGTTACAATGTAGAGAAGGCAGTTGTAGTGAACCCAATACATAGATTTCTGGGGGTTTTTTGTTTTTGTTTTCTTTTCCAGTGGCTTGAGAAAAGTGCTGGGAATTTATACAGGTTAGATTATTTGTGCCTGTGGTGATTTTGCAGAGCATATGTAATGAAAAAAAAACAAGATAGAAAGCCATTTCAGGTAAGGAGAGAGTAAGTAATGTGATGGCACTTGTAATTATGGCTCAGTAGTGAAGAAAATTAGGCCAGAATAGAGGTTATAAATATGAACACATTGCCATGATTTGGGGACTGAAGAGTTGAAAAGTTTTTATACTATGCTTATTGAGTAAGAAAATGAAGGAGCACACAATATACACTTATTAAATATTTGTTGATTGACTTATGAGACAAAGACCCATATCATTAATTGAATTAGTGAGTTTTGATTATCAAAGTTCTAACTAACTTTTATTTTTTGTTTCCCTAAATTTAGATTGCAAACAGTTCATGGTCACTGTTAACTTTTAAGGCAAAGTACTTTCACCCTGTATTTCATTTGATTATCAGCATTTTGGAATTGGTTAGTTAAACATGAAGAAAAATAATCTCACCGATCACATTACTAATTATTTTTCATGTTGTGAAACATATATTAGACCTGAGTTTGTAATCAATTATTGAGAGCATGATTTTGCCCTGTGATTTTTCTTGTATTTGCTTCAAGGGTGGATAAAAGGGATGAATTGGTATTCTTAAGTGGGAAACTCCTTCTAGCATGATTTATTTCTAAAATTTTGAACATCCTCTAGACTAATTTTGTCATTATATCACATTAGTACTAATTGAAGAGATTCAGATTTAAAGTCTTGTTGTTCCTAGATGAAGCATAATTTAAATTCCAAGAAATGCAGGCTGTCATTGCTTCTTATGTTAAATCAAATTGCTAGAAAATCATGCTGCTATATCTTAAAGAAACTGGAATTTTACAACCAAAAACTTTCTCTGAAACTTGAAGGAGTAATCACGATCATAAAGCAGCTATTAAGAGCCTGGTTGCCTTAGATACACTGCACTAGAACACATAGAGAAATAATTGCATAATTTTAGTTTTTGTTCCCCAAGAGCCTTCACAGCTAAGCCCAACTTTAGTTCTATGTGCTGGACATATAGAGAAGAAAAAAATATCATTAAAGCAAAATATAATTGCAGCAAGCTATTTAAAAACACACATATATGTATACAATTCACTGTAGCCTCCTACAACAGCACTTCTGTTTCTTTCTTTCCTTCCCTAATTGTCATGCTTCCACGAACTCTGAAACACTCTTCTCAAAAACGTTTACTTAGTTCTTAAGGAACTCTGAGAGCTGAATCAATGCTGTATTTACAAATTAGTTTGCTTTGGGGAGTTATCGGGGGATTTGACTATTTTTATATTTCACTTACTACCTTATAGCAGTTCCCTTCAGAAGTAATTAGATGGGGCCACAAGCCAGGAATAACAATAGACATCATGGACAAGTGGATAGTGGAATATTCAGAGAAACCTCTGAAGTCAACTCAATATAAACATGACAAGATAATACATCTTCTAAAAATAAAGATAATGGCTTTCTATATCTTTCTCTTGTTATTCCAGCTTGAATTATTATCAAAAGGACAATTTTCTGCTGTGTTAAAGGAATGTTTAACTAAACAGAGACTTTTAACTAATAATGAATATGATATATATATCTATATATCACTTTTCCAGAAATATTATCTACAGCAGCAGCAAACTTTTATGATCATTTAGACCATTATCTCCAAAAGTCAGTAAGATATGTTTATCTGGGGTATATGATAGGGAAGTTTAAAAGTAATATTTTATCTAAATTCAGTGTAACATATAATTACTTTCTAAATCACACATGAATGACCCTATTAATCTAGATTAAAAGACTTTTACATAATACAGTTCCTTCCCAGAAAACAGAACAGCATGAAAACTCTGCATATAAACTATGCAAATACTAATATAAAATCAAAGTTAATCTGAACGAATCATAATTCTGTCATTATAACACCATTTCTAAAAATAAATTTGTAACATCAGCATCATTTGATTAAAGTTTATTTTAAATTTGTATTCCATAAGAGCTCTGTAAACCCATGATATTTTAGGTTAGCATTAATAATTTTCTTTGAGAAAGAAGTCTAAAATGGCCTTTAGTTCTTTTTGAGAGTTGAAAATGTTTTGTTACAAATTATCAAATGTTTTAGGATTTGAATTACAAGAACTCATCTTTCTATTATTCTCCCTATTAACCTGACAGAAAATAAAATTTCTGAGAAACCCTTTAGCTAGGCCTGCCAAGAAACCAACATTTAAAGATGGTTCTAATCTTATTTTTGGTCTATAAATTTTAAGTGTTCTGGATGAAATTGTATTTTAAATACTCTTTGAGATATTTGCCCATGTTGACTGTACGTATTTTGTTCTTCAAAATATCTCTTGGATGTGGATGTGTTTTTTCTGTTTTGGCTACCACCATCTAAATTTGATAACCACTCCTTACCTGGATTTTAATAATGTCCCCCCTTTTTTAATATCCTTAATTCCCATTGCTACTACTTGCCAGACTTAAACACTGTTAACCAATTAGGAAACTGATCACATTTTCTCTATTGTGACTTCTTACTATATTCTTTAGAATTACTTCTATTTCTAGACAACTAAAGCACCCTTGGATAGCTTAAACTATGTTGCTCCAATGTATGAAATTTGTCATTCTATATTATTTCTCTCACAGAATATGTTTTATAGGAGTGCGTTACCAAAAATTTGATTCTTGGTTCAGTCCCATCTTCATATAAAATTAGCTAAATCTTATACCCATAGCAACCTTATTTTGCCTTTAGAGGCTTTTATTTTCTTTCTTTTTAATTTAAAATACAACATAAAAAGGTACTAAAAATTATTTTAACCCAGCTCTTTTTATATTCCCTTTCTCTAGTTGAAGCAATTTTGTGTTAAATATTTTTAGCATGTCAGACAATTACAGAGCAAACAGAAGCACATTACCTATGACAGGGAATTTGGGAAAGGGAGCCCCGTGTTCTTGGCTGGACTAGTGTTTTTATCTCACTGAGCTGGGAGCGGGGTGGGAAGCCATGATTCTTGGTTCAAATATCACAGACTCTAACAAGGTCTTAACAAATTTTAGTTTATCTTGAATAAATTTTTTTTTATTTGCTATATGTCCTCAGGACCATTTCCAGAGACTGTTTTTAGTTTTGTAATTTTCACCAGGGTGTGGGTCCATAGAGCTCCTCACACACTCACAGAGAAAGTAGAATTTCTAGACATTTATTTTTATTGTATTGTAGCAAAGAATTGGTTCATGATATACAAAAAAAATAACCACCAATACTTTGGGACACATTGAGTGACAGAGTTGTTGAATCCTTAAATAGCTCTTTTAAATTTTGTCTGCAGGCATAATTATTTTGAAATGTGTGACTAAATTGGCTACACCAATCAAAGTAAAGGTCAATTGAATCAAATAGCCTTCTTTGACTGCTTTTTTTTTTAAGGCTGTTCAGACAAAATTCCTGAAAAAAGTCTGCTTATAAAGCAATGTGATTATATTAAATTATTTTCCAACTTTTAAATGAAGGAAGGAGAAAGAACTGGACATGACAGATAATCTGGTTTTTAACTGTGGTTTTGTTTTTAACTAAATATATGATCTTTGGGGGAAACAATTACATATTTGTTCATTTTATTCATTTGTAAAATGAGAGGGTGCACAACTCTTAGAGGCCAGTTTTGGGTTCTCCTTATGTGAGTACTATTTACTATGCTAAATGCAGACACCATCTCCTCCTGGTTGATTGTACGTCCCTTGTATGCAGTCCTATTCTGTGAATACTTCTCAAGTAGTACTTACTCTATTACATCAAAATTATTTGTTCACTTGACACTTTCTTCTGTAAATTCCAATCTTGTGAAAAGTGGGATTATGTTTTGTGAAAATCTAAAAGAATATTTTTATATAAGAAACATTCGATTAATTCAACGATGTAAAAATAAATTAAAACTTAACTAAATTGAAATTTTACCAAATATATTCACATTTTCTGAAGTCTACTTCTTATAATAATTTAACATATTTTAGAAATACTTTCATCTATGATATGTCTTTTTAAGTTTTTCAAAAACTGAATAACTTTAATCTTTGCTTTTTTCTTTTACTCTTTCAAGTTTTCCTAAGACAAGCAACTAATATCTAATAAAAGCTAATAGCTTTTCTAGTAAGAATTACCATTCAAGCATGCTGTGTATAGAGGCTATATTTTCCCAACTTTCAGGTAAATAGTTAGAAAGGACAAATACACAAAGTTACAAGAAATAGGCCATAAGTTTATTCAGCTAAAACCTCAAGCAAAATTTCATTAGTAGGTCACTATTTTGTAGGATCACAATTGAAGAAGAGTTTGAACTTTGCAGCTCAGGAAACTAAATGCAAATAGTAATCTCTAAGTTGTTCAGATACTCTTATCAGTTTTCACCAACCATACCTAAAAGAAGGTGATATAGTATTAAAAAGTTCATCTTATTAAATTATATAGTGTACAATAAATGAAGAAACAAAATGTACTGGCATGGATAGTAATTTGTAGCACACTGTTTTTCAAAATGTCTAGGCAAAGTTATTCTATTCATGCTTTGATACAAAAGGGTATCTATCTTCCTCTGTGTTGAATTAGATGGACAACTATTTCCCAGCCATGTGTTGTCCTTTCCCACATTATTGTATCTCACAAATTTATGTGAGATGGAGCAGCAGCCATATACTGAGAGAGATGCCCTTAACCCATCTATTTATTTGCATAAAATGACACACCAGCCCTCCCCTGTTAATTGTCAAAACATTTATATCTTTCCCTAGTTAATAATGAAAACAATCTCCTCCTCAGGTTCTTCATAGAAATTTTAGACACCTAATACTCCAGTGACCAAGTCTTACTATAAGTTTAAGAATCATATTACTGGAATATTTTTTGAAAGATAGTTTAAATTATATCTCACATGCTTATAACTACAGGATTGAAAAAGAAAGCTATGAATTACTTTCTTCCTTTGTGGGATGGATTTGATGGAACTGTACTTGGAAGTTCTATAGTAACTAACTTTGTGACAACTAGTTGAATAAACCATATTGTTTTTAAAGTACATGTGTTACCATGAACATGATACTTTATTTACAAGGTACTGGAAGAAATTGTTCAGTTCTAGTAAAAAACAACTTACTTCTGTGCACTTGTTTTTGTTCATCCTATTAACTGAGAATCTTATATCTGATTATGCTTGTCTCTGTCTTTGGGAAATCTGCTAAATTGGTGGCCCACTTCTATTATTCATGAGTTTGGGTATTTCATATAACTTTTATTTCTTCTTCTGAAGTTCCTCAGATATTTATTATTTAATATATTTTAATGCATTCATTTTACAAGTAATAATTAGGTTGAATTGTATTGAAATGATAATATTGCTTCAAATAGTTTGAGAATTTCCATTCCCTAAAATGCAAATTATGCTCAGAGGTTTACTTGTAAGACAGTAAAAGCAAAAGGAGGAAATTTCTGGTGGGAGTTTAAATTTGACTCTCCCACACATTCTCACTGATAACCAAGTTGCTGTGGAGAAGGAAGAAAATTTCGACTCTTCAATGAGCTTCATGAGAAGGCACATTGGCTGTAGTCAGACCTGCATAATTGGGTGTTTGGCTCTACCAATGGCTCTACCAACCACTAGTTGTGAAGTGGTCGGCAAGTTACATAACCTGTCTGTATCTCAGTTTTTAATTCTATAAAATTAGAATAATAGGGCTTCCCTGGTGGCGCAGTGGTTGAGAGTCCGCCTGCCAATGCAGGGGACACGGGTTCGTGCCCCATTCCGGGAGGATCCCACATGCCGTGGAGCGGCTGGGCCCGTGAGCCATGGCTGCTGAGCCTGCGCGTCCGGAGCCTGTGCTCCGCAACGGGAGAGTCCACAACAGTGAGAGGCCCGCGTACTGGAAAAAAAAAAAAAAATAGAATAATAGCAAGACCAAGACCTTCCTTATAAGGTTTTTATGAGGATTAAATGTGCTTAATACACACACATACACACACGAAGGTACACGCTCAAAATGTTGAATAGTGCTTGGTGTGAGGTAAGTGGTCAACATGGGTTAGCTTTTAATATTGTTGTTTAAAAGATGTATAATTAATTAGAGAACCATGTACTTTGGCAGCATACAAGTGCCCGCTGAACTGGTGGTACAAAACATATACAAAATTGATGCCCTAAGCTAGGAGTATTCTGAATATATGACATAATATTTTAAATTTGACCTAAGTAAAAAAGGGGTAAAAACAAATATTTTCCTGCCATCTTACATTTGCAAATTTATAACAGGTACACTATATACTAATTAATTTTAAAATTAGTAAAAATATGAAATAATTTTTAATATTGGAGTTGGAGCCTTATCTTTTAGCTTGCTTCCTGTTTTTTGTTTCTATAAGTTATACAAGTGAATCCTTAATGAATAAATCAAGTCTGATCATTAATTTTGTTTCAGTGATCTCTGAATAAGAGGCAACATACTATGTCATTACATAAAGTATATGAAATGATATTTTTGTTATATTTCATGTTAAAATAGTTATTAAATCAGCTTGTTTTGAGTTTATGATAATGTCTTTTCCTTCCAAGTGTTGATTAGAAAAATTTTATAATGGTTGCATTAGCAGCTAGTAAAAGTCACAGTGACTGTTTATAGCCACATGATTTGGCTCTCAGCATGTTAATGATACCTTAAAGAAATGCAAACCAATTTTAATATAATACAGAAACTACTTATCATAAAAACCAGTAGTGAAAACTCCATGAAGTTTAATCCTCTACTAATTTTATGTGTTTTATGCTGGAGCTTTTAAAAGACTTGATTAGATTCAGGAGGGGAAAAGTCTTATTGAAATAAAGATGATTCACACTGAATAATTTCTTTTCCTCCAAATAAGCCATGGTAATTGAAAATTGTGACTTTAGGGGTTAAGTTTAACTGTCTCTAAAATTATCTTTTAATTTTTGACTATTCAAATGAGCTCTGATTTTCCATTCATCTGTCGATGGACACCTAGGTTACTTTCATGTCCTGGCTACTGTAAATAGAGCTGCAATGAACATTGTGGTAAATGACTTTTTTTGAATTATGGTTTTGTCAGGGCATATGCCCAGTAGTGGGATTGCTGCATCGTATGGTAGTTCTATTTCTAGTTTTTTAAGGAAAGAAGATGTGGCACATATATACAATGGAATATTACTTACCATAAAATGAAATGAAACTGAGTTATTTGTAGTGAGGTGGATGGATCTAGAGAGTGTCATATAGAGTGAAGTAAGTCAGGAGAAAAATAAATACCATATGCTAATATGGAATCTTAAAAGAGAAAAAAAAAGGTTCTGAAGAACCTAGGGGCAGGACAGGAATAAAGATACAGATGTAGAGAATGGACTTGAGGACACGGGGAGGGGGAAGGGTAAGCTGGGATGAAGTGAGAGAGTGGCACGGACTTATATATACTACCAAATGTAAAGTAGATAGCTAGTGGGAAGCAGCCACATAGCACAGGGAGATCAGCTTGGTGCTTTGTGACCACCTAGAGGGGTGAGATAGGGAGGGTGGGAGTGAGACGCAAGAGGGAGGAGATATGGGGATATATGTATAGCTGATTCACTTCGTTATACAGCAGAAACTAAGATACCATTGTAAAGCAATTATACTCCAATAAAGATGTTAAAAAAATGAGCTCTGATTTGAAACAGTCATCCTTTTAAAGGCCTTTGACAAACACTGCTGGATGCCATGTATCCACATCCCCAGTTCAATTATTTGTGCCCACAATTTGGCTGTCAGAATGAAGTGCAGGTTCAGACGAGTCTCTCTGAGACCATTCTGAGTAGGACAAGAAGTTATTATCAGATATCTTTGTGTCTGATTTGCACATGTAACATCTTCAGACTCTGAAAGAAGGTGTGACTATTCCAAATATCTGAAAATTAAGCCAACACTGTCAATCTCCTTTTCCAGATCAAAATATCTTCATTAGATGTTTAAGTGTTGAATAGGAGATCAAAGAGATGCCAGCTCGTGGAACGGTTAAAGCTGGACGTGCATTCCAAGGCACTGCTGCTTTTGCTGAGAGAGCTGTGCTCTACTCTGGAGGCTCCCCTCCATGAGCAAGCTGACAGCTGGCTCAGTTCTGCTTGGTCACATAGCTGCCCAGGAGCACAGCTGCCTGTTTCTGGGGATGCGGTCAGCATGAGGACTGATGAGATTCCAGTTAATCAACTTTCACACAGACCAGTAAGTTTGATTCCTCAGCTCCTAAGCAAAATCCTGCCAAGTCCACTTTATGTAAGTCCTAAGCTATGAACTTAAAAGCTGTGAACTTAAAAGCTGCTGCAGCTGTTTTCTCAGGCAAAGGGTTCTAGTGTTGAGGCCTTACACGTAGAACACTTTGCCATTCACTTTTCAAACTCTAGAGAACATATGAGAGGTGGAATTGGCAAAGGGCTAGTGTGGTGTGTTATTTCCAATAAATCAAGAGACTTCTCATCACAGGCAAAAGGTATCAGGAAGAGAACAGCTCAAGTTGCCTGAAATGAGATGGCTGTCTCCTTATTTAACCTCTGTGTCAGGTGAAAGTCAACTGATTCCCTAGATATAAGAATCCTCTCTTCACAGGGGGTCTATACCCCAAGGCCGAGTGGTGCATATTTGCATAGATGGCCATGGATGGGGCAATGTGCTGATAATAACTGAAGAGCTCATGGAGAAAACATAGTTTCCTTGGAAGCGTATCATGTCTATGTCAAAGCATGTATCTCCCCAAATGATAATCTCTGCTTGATCTATATTTTAGGCACTATGCACAAAAAGCTTAATTAAAACATAATTGAACAATTTTCCTCTTTTCTACTCCCAACACCATCCCCATGGCTTTTCCACTTATCAGCTCTCACTATATTAGCAAAATATAACTGCCCTTATAGACTCCAATGTGTTGCCCCTCCGATCCATCTTCCATATTCTTGCCAGAGTAATCTTTCTAAGACATTCATTTGCATAATGAACTCCCGTCCTGCTTAAAACAATTTGATGGTTCACTATTTCCCTTAGGTTTTCCTAAATATGGCTTTCAATCTATCCACAACTGATTCCAACCTATTTTCCCAGTTTAATTTTAATCACTTACACCTAATCTCCAAAACTGTCTAGTCAGGTGAAAAAAAATTTTAAATAAACAAAATAAAACTTAATAGCTTTCCATTCTCTTCTCTTTCCATTCTTTTTCTCTCATTCATGTTCATTCACTCTTGTTTATGGTGCTTTGAGTGAAATTTCCTTCTCCTAATCCTCTTTTCTGCCATTTAAATTTCTAGTCAGGATATAAGACTCAATTTCCTAAAAGCCTGAGTTAGTTTCTTCTTCATTTATGCAACTTTGCTGCAATTATTATATTTAACATCTAATAATTGTCTTATACTCAGTTTGAGAGATTCCTGGTTTTAGTATGGCAGGTGATTTCCAATTGAAATTTGTATATTTTTTATATCATGTTGTAAGACTAGATATTTTTAAAATTTTCATATTAACTGGCTTTTTGTGACATTCCTCTGGCAGGAGAAGAAGGTCTCTACCTCATTATTACCTCACTAAGATAAAGGTCCAGGATCCCCACTTGGCTCCCATTGACACCAGAGCAGGGAGCTCCTCTTTATGTCTGGGTGGAGGTAACAGGTCTGGCTAACCACATGGTCTCTCCACTGATGCCATGAGGGGACTGAACTCCTTACTAATGGGCCAGGGTACAATTCCTGAATTTCCTCCTCTGACGCTATCACAGCAGACATAGGGAGGGCAGCCTCTTATTTCTGAGTTTGGGTGGAATTCAGGATCACAGCATGGTCTTTATTGAAGCCATTTTAGGGGATAGTTTCATTAATGGTCATTGGGGATGAAAGGTCCAGCTCCCAAATTGGCCTTTCCTGATACTACCTTGACAAACGTGTTGAGAGACCTCAACACAGCCTTGCTATTTTGGGACTCTAGGCCTCCTACATAGCCTTTTATGGAGTGAGGGGGCATGTGACCACAGTTTTTTTCCATGGTGTTTGGCTGAAATAGAATAGTTGTGTGTGAAAGTTTTCTGTCTTGCCAGCCACCCTTTTCCTGTTCCTTTGGCTAGTGAGACCAGACTTTGGGGAGGGGGTTGCTTAATTTTTGGTTTATTTTGTTTTCCCTTTAAGCATTTTAAAGATGTTGTTCAACTTTCTTACAGCTTTCACGGTTGCTTATGAGAATTCAATCATTTGTTTCATCACTACTCTTGTTTGCAGTGAGTTGTTTTTTTTTCTAATCCAACTTTAACAATTTTATTTATCTTTGGCTTTCAATAGTTTGGTTATGATGTATCTCATAGATGTGATATGACCCTTCCAATTTAGGGTCATTTGGCATTCTTTAACAGATCCTGGGAGTCAGTTTATCTTTTTTCACTTTTTTTCTTTCTTCTTTTCTCTTTATCTGATTGACTTATTTTCATTGATCTGTCTTCAAATTCACTTATTCATTCCTATGTTATCTCTATTCAGCTATTGAGATTATCTTGTGATTATCTTATTTCAATTATTTTAATTTTCACTTCTAGAATTTCTATTTTTTTGGTAATTTTTATATTTTCTTTAGAATTCCAACATATACAAACACACATAAAATATTATATTTATGAATATATGCATATAATTTCATTACATTCTTACTTTGTTTAACTTAACTGAAGGTAATTGTAAGAGCCTCTTTAAAATACTTTTTTGTTTGTTTGCTGAAGTCAACATTGGGTTCATAGCAGAATCACTCTTGGTTGAGTTTAAAAATTTTTGTTTGAGAATATGTTTTATTTTCTTTGTTCTTCATGGGTTGGTTAACTTGGAATTGTTTCTTGGATATTATGAATGCTAAATTGTGGAGATTCCAGATTCTGTTCTTTTTCTTCTGATAAGTGTTGACTTTTATCAGGCAATTATCCTAACTGAAAACTGTTTTTCTCGGGCAGCAGCTTCATTAACAGTTAGACCTTCTCTCTTTATCATAGCTTGAGTGTACTTCACACATTAAGCTATCAGTCAGAAATGAGGGTAGGCAGAATATGGGGATCTCATTTCTGGTTCTTTCCTTTATGGACTTTTCCCATTCCCTTTAGTGGCCAATGTTTTCCAACTTCAGTTTCTTGTTTCCTTGTCCAGAAAGATAGTTTTTCTACTATTGGCATCAACATCTCATCACCTGTATCTTGTTAATTGCATATAGGCAAGGCTAAAGGCTGCAAAAATGGAAACTTACTTCATACAGCTCTCCCCCTCACATCCTTTGAGTGTGTACTCCTTACCAGAACTTGTCAGTTCATGTTTGCTCTCCTGCAACTTCAGGCATTTGCTCTGTATTTGGATTATGTGATTGTTTTATGAGGGTAGTCACCCAGTAGGATATTAATCCCTCATTGCCAGAAGTCAAAAATCAGCAATCCAATTTTTAATGAAGTACTAATCATTATGCATTTGTCTCTCATTCTTAAACCTATCCTTTTATATTCTGCTTAGAAATACTGGGGCTGAGACTCTGAAAACCACATTTCTCTTTACCTGTTGATCCTCTGGGTTCAACTAATTGAGGGCAGTAGACGGAGATTGGAGGGTGTGAGTAGGAGAAAAGGAGCTTGATTCTTCTTTTGTGATGTTATTATTGTTTGAGTAATGCATATGACAGTTGATTCTATTCATACTAGTATCTACTTTCCTTTGGCATTCATAGAACCAACTTCATCATGTCCCTTCAGAGATTCCTGCGCCAATTGGTTAGAAACCCTTTCTCAGATTTCTGCATCCTAGCAACATCTGACACTGACACATTCTAAAAGTTGTTGAGATACTGGCACAATATCATTCTCAGAGTTTGGAATCCCAGATCCCAGGAACTTTATTCTAAGATTTTAAGTTCTAACAACTCCAGTCTTCCTCCTCCTCTTGGTTTCCTACAATCCCAGAGGCAGTAGCTGCTTCTGCAGGTATTATTTTGGCATTTACCTATTCACTACTTATTTTCTATTTTTTTAATTGTTTTTTTATATTCACTACTTTTTGATTGTTTATTTCTTCATTGACAGCTTAACAGACTTGTTGTATTTAATTCTCTATTTTCAAGGAATGTTTCTCAGATACTTCTAAGATGTTTGATAACTTGTGCTCATCTGGATTATTCAGCATTATGCCATTAATATAGTGTACCATTGTGATATTTTATGTGTTGCATCATGATCTTTTCGACTAGAATGTCAGAGAGCAAAAAGTTGGCATGGAACTGAAACAAAATAAAACAAGTGTATTATTGGCTATATCAAGTAAAAAATTACTTTGTGGTAGTTATTGAAAGTTGTTATATAGAAATAACACCCACAAAAAACACAGTGTTTTCCAGATAAGTAATTTTCTATAAATTGCCATGGACTCTGTTTCTTTGCTCCAGTAAAGATATCACACAGGGAAAAACAGCTTCAGTTGCATTAAGTTTTTAATAATCTACGAAATCTCTAAAATTCCATCCAATTGTGCCCTACGCCATACAGGCATTATATAGTCATCATATTTCTGAAAATTTTCAATCTTTTTTGTTTTTTTAATCTATAAACCAATGGTAAATTAATAAGGAATATGACTTGTTCAAATATCCTTACATACATGCTAATGACAGACCTTCTGACCAACATAGTGATGGTATTTGCCAGCAGGAGAATCCTTTACGATGGAATAATTTTGACCAGATGCATCTGGCTTGGCTAGGCTTGCATATAATAATAATAATATTATTAATAATAATAAAACTAACAGGAATTTATGGATTTGTGGGTTATAGTTTCCTGAAAAATTTATGGATTTGTGGGTTATAGTTTCCTGCATACGTGATAAAATTGCATGCATCACTTCATGATATTATAAGGTAAACCTGGGTGGGCGTGCATCCCAATGCAGTAAGAAAGCGCCTCTGAAGTGATGTTGACAATCCTGAATTAATCTCTGCTTCACCTGTGCCTTGAGATGAATTTCATCCTTGAAATTCTTTGTAAAGCTTTATATTGTATAAGATTCTTGTGAATCTGATTTAATGAATGGACCCTTTGTAGTACCTCAAAAATCAGTATCAGTTATGAAGCAGAGCTCTGTGTGATAATATGAAATATCAAGATATAATGATAGAAGGAAGTCATCAAAATTTGAAACACCAGGGATTATATGTCCCCTTCTCCTCTGAAATAGGATGAATGTAAATTTTGTGTAATTGAGTGTCATGAAGTTCCATCTATCTCATAACATTTAAAGTTACATAGATAGATCAATCTAAGACAATTTAAGAGACAAATTACTTTGTGGTTTATAGCATTTGGTTTGGTGGAATCTTTAAATTATGTTTATAGGCTATCATTATAATTAAATAATAATAATAAAAAGTTCTTAATATATGGTAATGCTTAGACACTATGTGAGACAAAGAAAACACTTCACAGTTTTCTCTGTTCACCTATGTTTAACTACTAGAGCCAATCTTAATATACAAAAGGTTTCTGGATAACAGTTTATTTTTTCCTTACCTATCACAATATGCCTACAATTTCTGCCAATTTTCCTCCTAAAGATTAAAAACCCTAAAGGCCTCAACACCTTTTGTGTGTCTACTCAATGTCTCAGTATCTATAATAAATAATCAACAATAAACTGTATATGTTGCAGCACAGGAAGAATAGGTACATCCTTTTCCTTTAAGAACACCTTCAGGGCTTCCCTGGTGGTGCAGTGGTTGAGAGTCCGCCTGCCGATGCAGGGGACACAGGTTCGTGCCCCGGTCCGGGAAGATCCCACATACCGCGGAGCGGCTGGGCCCGTGAGCCATGGCCGCTGAGCCTGTGTGTCTGGAGCCTGTGCTCTGCAACAGGAGAGGCCACGACAGTGAGAGGCTCGCATACCACAAAAAAAAAAAAAAAAAAAAAAAAAAAAAACCACCTTCATTAATCAGCTGAAATTTAGTATTTTATATCTGTTAAGCTACTAGTCTGGGGTTTTTTAATATAAAATATAAAATTACATTTAACTTTAGGACAAAAGAGCATACATAGTGATATATTCTCCCCTATGTCTTGTGTATTATAATTACTATATAGCTTACTCTGTTAATATAGTAAATATTGCAATTTAGCTCTTCTTTATATCTCCAAAACACTCTTATGCATGTGTGTAACAAAAAGAATAAGGATCAAAATAAAAGCTGATGGAAGTTAAACTATATCTCTTAAATAGATATACGAAAAGATTGAAACACCAAATGTTTGAGGCTGTAATATCCAATTAGAGATCCAAATGGAGAGCTGGAATTTCTATACTTTCCCTCTATTACTCAGAACCATGCAGGAGAAAGGATGGTCCTATACATAGAACTGCTATTGAAGTCAATCTCCTCACATCACCCCAGAAGGCTTACTAGTGGGTGAACTCCAGCTGCCAGTTATGTGAAAAATTACTCATCAGTCATTTATAAAACGTAAAATTAGTTCGCTTAAAAAAAAAAAAGACATGTTAATTCGCATCAACCAATTTTCTATGGCTTCATTTTACTTTGAAAATACATTGAAGGGAGAAGGTGAAATTATTTTATCTTCTATAATAAAAAATAATCTGATCCTAGTGCCAATCTAAATATCAGTACTGGTGTCAAATAGAATCTTCTTTGCATTCTCCATAAATATCATTAAATATGAGAATTTGGGGATGATAATGATGAATGAAATGTTATTACAATAAGAAGACAACTACAGATGAGTAAATGCTGGTATTTTTAAAACCCTAATGGAATTGGCTTTTTATATTCTTTCTGTGTAAGTGAGATCATTATTAAACAAGCAGAACATGCACAGCTTTTATTGTTTAGATGTCTGAGCCAGGTTTAAATATCATTTAGAAATGCTTACAACTTACGGCACTGATAGATGAAAAAGAAAATTGACGTTTCAAGTTGACCTCTTTTATCTAAACCAGGGTTGTCTTAGATAATACCTAAATTAGTCATCATTAAAGAGTCACAAGTGTTAAAAAATTTGACTTTAAGTTGTCTTATATTTAGAAACTTTGTTTTGTAAGAAAAGGTAATATTCACTAAAATATAGAAAAGTGTTTTTATATATTGTTTCCAATTTTTTTTAGATGTGATTCAAATTTATTCATAAAGTTTCTTTAGATAATATGCTCTATCTAATCACTAATAATAGAAAAGAAAACCTCTCTGGCAGCTTGTATTCATCATTGCTGAAAATCTATAGGAAATATTTAGCAGTGGAATGCTTTTGCGTTTCCCACTATTTCTGAGATGAAATCTACCAAAGCAGAGATTATGGCTGTAATAAGAAAGACCCTATATTTTCATAATATACATACAATTTATTTTATCAGATTGAACTAAGGGTTTATCCTCAGCTAGACTGGATTCACTTTTGCAAAAATAAAAACAAAGAAACAAATACATATTTCTACTTTAGTCTCTTTCATGTTTAGGCATTTGTTATAGTCTTCAATTCATTTAATTTTGTCAAGTCAATAATTTTCTTTATAATACTGTAACATCTATTACATTTTTAAAAGTTTTGCTTGATATTGAGAAAGATAAGGAGTGGATAGTAGATAAACATATTTATTGAGCATCAACTATGTGCCAGTATCTGCTAGGCATTTAAGATAAGTTATTAAATATATGTAGGACATAACCTCTATTCAAGGTGCTATGGGAGAATTAAAAATATAGTTTGTGGAAAATTAAACACTTTATCTTAAATGAACTCATCTCAATACATTAAGATAAACCTCACAAAGTTCATAAGAAACATAATTAGCAACCAATCCCTAAAATTATAGTTCATGTATATGTGGAAATGAATGTATGGACATATATATGGAAATGGCAGGTACCAGTGGAGTGCACCAGCTCCTTCCAATAACTAACAAACGCAAAAACGAAACCATTCCTATTATATAATTCTATTTGTTGGCAAATATAGCCTGGCTTAAACAGAAAATGCGTGGCTTTACAAAGGGACTAAATTGTTAAGTTTTTCCAATTTCTAAAAAGGTATTTATTTGTGATTTTGTTAAAATAGGGAGGAAAGAACAAACCTAAACAAATGATTTCATTTGGAATTTTTGATTTTTGCCTCATGTTATACAAGAACTGCATTGTCCAGTATGATAGCCACTGACTACATGTGACTATTTAAAACTTCAAATTAATTTAAATTAAATATAATTTAAAACTTCTCAGAAAAATGTGATAATAGTCACATTTCAAGTGCTCAGCGGTCACATGTGGCAGGTGGCTATCATTTGGGAAAGGTTCAGATCTAGAAAATTTTTGTCATTGCAGAAAGTCCTATGGGACAGTGCCATTCTTGAATACTTTAGTCTGATATTCTAAAGTTTAAATATAATAGGTAAAACTGGCAAAAGTTTAAAAATGAATTTGAATCTATTAGTATATTGCACATAGTAGTCATTCACTGCTTGATTTATACTTGTATTTATGTTCGTGTTACACTCAGATTTCCCAGATTTGCATACCTGCAGTCATATCAGAGCTACATAAAATTGCTTATTGTGTGTTTTCATACAACAGATTCCATACTCATTTACATCCTAACTCATTCTGTAGTGACTCCTAATTTTTTAGTAAGCTTCCTGCATATTTACTTGATTATTTTCTTTTCTGAACTGCTGCTTTATTGTTTCACAGTGTGAAGTTAAATAGCTCTTTCCAAGTACTTTTTACTTATTTGTTTATTTTGGTTTGGGCTTCTACAGATTTCTGTTCTGAGCTCATGGCTTTCTCAGCAGGCCTAATACTGTGAAATTCTTTAAGTTATTTCTTTGAAAAGACTTCACAGAGACATTTCTTTCTTGGAAGCCTGGGTTAATGGTTGCAACAGAAAAGAAGGAACAGTTCATTGAGAGTCAGAGGCCTAGGCTAAATTCCATGTTAAACCAGTTACTACGTGAAGGAAGCTGGGCAAGGTGATCTACTTTTCTGGTCTTATTTTACTTATACCTAATTTGGGCATATTTAACATACTATGTACTCAAAGATCTGTTGGGTGAATAAAGTTATACAATGCATGCCTATGAATAGTTTGGGTATTTGAAAGTTCTCTAAAATATCAGTTGTTTTCATCTACATTTCTTGTGCATGTTGGTACCTCTAACTCTATATTTATTTTAGATCTTCAAAAATAACTCATTTTATCTCTCTGTCTAAATAGAAAATAGAGATATGACAGAAAAATGCTCAGGCACTAAGTTTCCAAAATTTTTAATATTTTTTCATATTTCATAAATGCATCTTTTTTATGAATGATTATTCAACTAACAACCTATTTGGTGCTGTTAATGGACTAGTTAGACAATTTGATCAAAACAGTTAAATTAGCTGTATATGCAGATAGTTTACCAGTTGTCTTTAACACAATCTCTAAAGACTTAATTTCCAGTTATTTCCTTTATGAAGTCCTATTAATGGAAGGAAATATTGCTTACATGATATAGCAAGTATTTCCTAGTATTGGAAATACTTTTGTTAGCCAAAAATTTCAGAAAAAAAGACTTGATGGAGATAAACAGGTGTTTATTCGATGATTGTTAGGACTGCAGCCCAGGAAACACAGATTCTAGAAGCACCTGAATAATGTTCCCATCAGACTATGAAATGGAGTAATCTTATAAAGGCAAAACCTCAAGGCCACAGTTAGTTACATGAGTTATTTGTCAAAAATTATGATTGGAGCTGGCAAGAAGTAAGGGTACTTGTTAAGAAAGGATTGGTTGAGGTTCGAAATGGTTACATAGTTGCAAGGGGGACTTTGAGACCACAAGGTTGCAGCTAGCAGATGTTCTTCTAAAAAAATGGCTCACGGTGTTCTTGTGAGGTGGTGGTTTGGTACAGTTCAGAAAGTTCAAGTTCTCATTGGTGCAGGAAGTTGTCTGAGACCAGATCTTCAATGGCTGCCCAACTCCACTTTGGATGCCTGAATTTACGATTATTCCATTATGAGTTTATAACTATAGACTGTTTTAAAAATTATAATATGAATAATTATAATACATTGGCATATCTACCATTCTTAGACTACAAGGACCATACTCTTTAAGTGGACTGAATTTTGCTGAGGAATGGTAGTTGACTAGTGTGTTCGCTTTGAGGCTGGTGGACAGGAGTAGATTCTTGAGGTAAGCACTATACATCTAGACTTTGGTTTAAACAAGTGGCCAAAAAATATTATTTAACCGGTAGGGAAAACTAAGAGAAGCAGCTAGTACATAAAATCTTGTGTACATCATAGGTTCATGGCATTTTAACTTCGAAAACCCTAGTAGCTACCAAGTAGAGAGCTTAGTTCAGATCTGCAGTTCAGGGAATGTGTTCAGAGAAATCTGGAATAATTAGACATCTTCAACATGTAAATTATATTAATAGTCTACTTTATAGCAGTGAGGTTATGGGAGAGGAAGGAATAAGGAAGTGAGGTTTACCAGAAGCTAGGTGAATTCTCCTCCCTGCAGAAGCACAGTGCCTGAGGGATGTTTGAGTTTAGAAACTCACAGTAGCAAGTAAAGTCCTTGTGACTGTAGCTCATGGTGGCTTATGGTCATGGTATGACAAAACTAAACCCACCAGGAAGCCTGCTTCACTCTACTTCACTGAAGATGTCATTCAGAACAGTAAAAGAAAGCAGCTAGGCTTTACCAAAGTATTTTCATAAGTTAATGTGGAGGATCTTCAGCTGGTTTTAAGTTCTAAGAATCACCTTTTATATATGTAAGGTGGGAAACAAATCTGTTAATGAGTATGGTGTATTATAACATTTTAAAGAAGCTGTAGGATTACAGTAGAATATCTGCAGCAGAAGTAGAGCATAGGAAGTGCCCCCCCATTCATATGTTTCTGTTTATTGACATTATTCTTTGTTCTTATTTCTATCTTCTACTCTTTTTCTACCTTTTATGGTTTTAACTGAGAATTTTATATGATTGCATTTTCTCTCCTTTCTTAGCATATCATTTATACTTCTAAAAAAAATTTTAGTGATGCCTTACAGTTTGCAATATACTGTATATTTAAAAGAAAGCCAAGTCCATTCTCAAATAACACTACACCCCTTCCCTCTAATACCAAGTACCACATAATAAAATAATTCTAATTTCTCCTTCCTGTTCCTTGTATCATTGCTGTCATTTATTCCATTTATTCATAAGCACACATAATTGCATACATCATTGTTGCTATTTTGAATAAATGATTCTCTTATATCAATTAAGACAAATAAAAGTTTTTCAAAAAATTTTATCTCTACTTACTCTTTCTCTTGTACTCTTTCCTTTTTTTATATAGGTTCAAGTTTCTAATGTATATCATTTTCCTTCTCCTTTAAAATCTTATTTAACATTTATTGCAAGGCAGATCTACTGGCAACAAATTCTCTGAAATTTTGAGAAAGCATTTATTTCTCCTTCACTTTTGTAAGATAATTTATTTCACTGAATAAAAATTTGAGGTAGATGGGCTTTTTTCTCTTAAATGATTATTTTAATAATTAAATAATTTAATTATTTCACACTACTCATTTCTTGTTGCATTGTTTCTGAGGTGAAGTTGGATGTAATTTTTATCTTTGCTTACCTATAGGTAATAATAAGCTTAGGCTTAGGTTTTGTTGGGGGGGGAGTGGGAGAGGGGAATGGGGAGGATTTTATATTGCATTGTGTTCCTGAACTTGAATCCCTTATTTGGTGTTTGACGTTCATTTGGAAAATTTTCACTTACTATTGTTTCAAATATTACTTCTGCTCCTTTCTCTCTTACTTTTCCGTCTGATATTCCCATTATGTGCCTGTTACACTTTTTGCAGAGGTCCCACAATCCTTGTATATTCTTTTTTTTTTTTTCAGTCTTTTTTATCCTTGTTTTTAAATTTTGGCAGTTTCTATTGAATATACTTCAGCTCAAAGATTCTTTCTTCAGGTAATCCAGTCTACTAATTAGCCCATAGAAGGCACTTTTCACTTCTGTTACAGTGTTTTTGATCTGCAGCATTCCTTTTGGTAGTTCTCAGAGTTTCCATCTCTTTGCTTAAATCTGTTCTTGCATACTGTCTATGAGTATCGATTAGAGTTCCTAGCATATTAATAATAGCTGTTTTAAAATCTCAGGCTGGTAACTCCAACATCCCTGCCATGTCTTGTTGTGATGGCTGCTCTGTCTTTGCAAACTGTTGTTTATTTTCTGTTTTGTTTTATTTTTTTCACCTTTACAAGTATGCCTTGTGATGTTTGTTGAAAGCTGTACTGGGTACAGCTGGGTACTGGGTAAAAGGAAACTCTGTAAATAGGCTTTAGTAATGTGGTCATAAGGTGAAGAGGGAGGGGAAGCATTCTTTAATCCTCAGATTAGTTCTCAGTCTTTCAGTGATCCTGTGCCTCTGGACTGTGAACTTCACAAGTGTTTCTCAGTTTTTTGCCACCTCCCCTCAAGTGGGACAGGATGACTGGAGTGGGCTGTAGTTAGGTAATTCCCTCCTCTCAGTGGCATAGTGTTATTTGACAGTGGACTTGGATGTGTCTTAAATGTATATTGTAAACTCTAAGGCATCACTAAGAAAGTGAAAAACTAAGTATAAATGATATACTAAGAAAGGAGAGAAAATTGAATCATATAAAATTCTCAATTTAATTGAGAAAAAAGATAGAATATGAGTGAAAGATGAAAATAGGAACAAAGAATAAGAGCAAAATTTAAAAGAGTAATAAAAATGGTTGATATTAGTCAAACTATATTAATAATCATCTAAATATCAGTGGTCTAAATATACCAATTAAAAGACAGATTGTCAGAGCGGATCAAAAAACAAGACCCAAATATATGTTGTCTATAATAAGCCTACTTTAAATATAAAAATACATATAAGCTATAGGTAAAATAATGGAGGAAGTCATACCATGCTAACACAAATCAAAAGAAAGCAGGAATAGCTATATTAATTTCAGGTAGAGAAGACTTCAGAGTGAGAAAAGTTTTCAAGGATAAAGTGGGGCATTCCATAATGATAAAGGAGTCAATTCTTCAAGAAGACATAAAAATCCTTATGTGTATGTGACTAACAACTGAGGATCAAAATATTAGAGGCAAAACTAATATAATGGCAAGAAGAAATAGATGAATCTACTAGTATAGTTGAAGACTCCAGTATCCACTATCAGTAATGGACAGATCTAGCAGGTAAAAAAATCAGTTAAGAACATAGTTGAATTCAACAACACCATCAGTCAACTGCATATAATTGCCACCTAGAGATTACTTCACTCAGCAACACAAAGAGACAATGAGTCCTGAGAAAAAGCACTTTAGTTTAACGATTACATAAAGATCACAGTCACCACAAAGAGTTCTAAATAAGAATATAAGAATTTTCCAAATATTTTGCTTAAAATTTGTACTTGGACCAGAGTTTCTGGACCATTTGGAGTCCTAGCGACAGCTCCTCCTCCTCTTATTATATCATGGACATATATAATTGCCAAACATGCCCAGTAGAAGTTTGGATTACCTCTGTTGGGTGAAGTATATCTGGAGATTTCCTTTAAATTCCTCTAGATCACTGAACAAAATTGTGAGAACTGAGAACACCTGCTTCAACACAACAACTATTGGGCCTGAGAATGAGACCACCTGGGCCAACATAATTTAACTGTTGGCTCCAGGAAATTCTTATCCAGAAGATGAGACACAAAAAACAATAATAACTTTACTTATGGAGAGTCTTTCAAACAAGTTTATCCATGCAAAAATTTGCGCAGCTGGGCAAACAGCTCTTTTATCAGATTACTCATCAAGACCCACATTTTGCCATTCCTAATTATTATATAAACTTTACCCATTCCTAAACCCCTGCTTGAAAGGTTTCTCTTAGTCATGCCCAGATCTCAAAATCTAATGAACACCCTTTCCTAACTCACTTCATTTGAGAACTACTAAGAGTGTTAAGGTGCGCTTTTCACTTCCTGCAGTAATTTTTATAAACTGAACTTTACTGACAGAGGTTTGCCTAATGTCTCTATGTCTCAGTTGACAGGCTTGATGGTATATTACAGAAACCAAAACAATCAAACATAAAAATCTACCTGAAAGTTGGAAAATCACATACAGATACTTTATTTTCCCCCCAAAATAGTATAATTTTAATTTAGAATGCCACAATATAGTTACAGAATATGAATAACTATAGCAAAGCAAATACTTATAGTATATGTGTATGCCCAAAGTTAAAACTAAAATTTAAAATGTTAACATATCCAGATAGTTTCATGATCAGAAAGTTTAAACAACATTTTTCCCAAGTAGGGTATAGAACATTACATATTCATAATGCTGATATGTTTAACAATTTTATTTAGCTTTCTTTGTTGTCATAATTTGTGTGGGGAAATATTATTCCTTATTCCTGATTACTAAAAATGCAGTCATTTGAGTGCAAACCAAAATGTTAATAATGGAAATAAAAGTGAAAGAGTAGACTTTGAATTATTAGTAATTACCCTGTATCTGGGAAAATTTTATTCTGTCCTATTTGTAAAATTAAATATTAAGAGATGTAGTTAGCATTTAAAATAAATGTACATATATACCTATGTATGCATAGAGAAATATTTGTAATTTTGTATATGTGTCCATATGTTGGCATACATATTTTCAATATTTTTCTATCTCAAGCTATGCTTTTTTTTTATATTTGGATATATTAATCCTAAAATGTACAAACTAGCATGAGTATATTTTTATGGTCCAATATGTTATCAAAAAATAAGTGACAAGACAATAAGTGATAAGAAAATTAATTATGCCATAAGATTTTATTTTGTAATATATGCTGATATGACATAGAACTTTCTTTCTGGTATACCACGAAGGCTTAAAGGACCTTGAATGTGAAAAACAAACTGGAAAGTAAATCCTGTCATGTTTAGTTTCACAGCCATATAAAAATGTAATCAAATGTCAGCATTACAGCTTGTACACTAACAATACCCAGTCCCAATAACGTGTTTGCAGTGCTACATTAAATTATTGGATACTGATTTTTATCAGACTTGATTTTTTCCCTTGAGAGATTTGATAGAATCATCAGACTCAATCCTTTTATGAGCCCTAACTCTATTTTCTATCTTATTTCAAAATTTCTACTGATATTATATCTGGCTGTGAAATGTATAAAACCAAGAAAGGGCCAATAATTGGGATATTTTAAGAAGTCTGTTTTGTATAACTGTATTTTCTTCTTTAATAGTAACAAAATACATCACGAGAAAACCCATGATCTGTCCTGGAGAGAACACATTAAAAAAAAAACATTTGTTTGTAACAGAGGCAATTCATTAAGAAAAATACTATAAAAACTTTCAAATAATAAAAATCAGATTTTTCATGTACTAAAAAATCAGAGATATTTTGTTTATATTGTCTCTACTTTGGAAAATTAATATTCAATGTACTTCACAAACATGAAGATTTATAAATCAAATTATAAACAATTAAATTATAATATCAATAAGAATTAAAATTTTAGAATCCCAGGTCATAATGTTTGCATTTGTTGTATGTTATCTACTCCACATTAACTCTAATTTTAATTTTTCCATAGTAGGCTATTGATAAATACTTGATTAAATTATTAAATTTCACATGTAAAACAAAAGAATAAGAATAGGAAATATTTACTATTTAAAAATAAATCAGTGGCATTCATATTTGCAAACAAAAGAGAAAAATCATACAATTATTTAACTAAGTAGAACAATACTCTGACAAAATGTAGAATCATATCTTGATAAAATCTATTATAATAATTTAGCTTTAAGGGTTTTTTTCCTCCTATTTTCTATATATTCTCTCATTAATTATCAGTAATGCCATTTTGTGTCTTACTTCCTTTTCACAGAGTATAATCTATAAAAAAATTGAGTGATTATGTTGTACACCTAAAACTAATATAATATTGTAAATCAACTGTACTTTAATAAAAATATATATTCTTATTATCCTGACTTATTTCACTTAGCATATCTATTTTCTCTCAAAGACCAGAGAAAAGGCAATATTGTCTCTTCCACAGTAACTGTCTTCCCATTGGTTTGAATCAATTTCTGTCTTCTCTCTGTTCTCTTCACATTTGTCATATGCTTTATTGTATCATTTATTTTTCTGTTTTTACTGCATTTGCTTTTTGTACTTTCCTAATTTCTCTGATAAAATTGAAGTCTCTTGAAGGCAGTTTTTGTTAGGGAAGTGTGTGTGTACGTTTGTGTGTGTGTGTGTGTGTGTGTGTGTGTGTGTGTGTGTGTGTGTGTGTGTGTGTGTGTGTAGAGCTTCATGAACAGTGTGATTGTTACAACAAAATGAACCTTGCAAAGGTGCATTTACATTTCCAATTTCAACACTCCCACCTTTGTGCTCCCCTTGTCATATATTTTACTTCTCTATAAACTATTACTCCATATTTCATTTTTATTATTTTAAGTTTAAACAATTAATACTTTTGAAATGGTTTTAATTATTACTTAGAAAAGTGCTTTATATTTAGTGACCACTCTTTCTGGAATTTTCCATTCCTTCTTGCAGAGCCAAGCTTCTGTCTTAAATCAATTTTCCTGCAACTCAAATAACTTTTTTGGTAGTGTAGTGAATGTCTGGAAATAAATTTTTGTTTTCACTATTCGTTTTTCAAAGACCAAATTTATTACACTTTCATATTTGAAAGATTTTTTTTTCCTAAATAGAGAATTCTAAGTTGATGATTTCCTTTTTCCAGCACATTGAAGGTGTCACTTTCTTGTCTTCTGGTCTTCACTGTGTCTTATGAGAAATCAACCATCTATTGCATTGTTACCTACATGTTTATGTGTCCTCTTTAACTGCCTGCTTTCAAGATGTCTTTGTTTTCTTTGTTTTTCAGTAATTTTACTTTAATATTCTTAAGTATTTTTGTGTGTTTCCTCTTTTTTGGAATATACTGAACTTCTTAGATTTGTTGGTTGATAGTTTCCATTAATATTGGAAAACCTTGGCCATTATCTCTTCAAATATATTTCTTTACTATTATATCTTTTTCCTTCTTAAACTCCCATTTCATGTATGTTACATCATTTGATATTATCCCACAGGTCTCAGAATGTTCTCTTCCATTTTCTTCTTCACATTATCCTCTTGTTTATGTTTTTATAATTCTCTTGTCCTGGTTTCAAGACCAGTAAATGTTTTCATGCTGTCTACAGTCTGCTGTTAAGCCCGTAAGAATTCTTTGTCTCTGATATCATAGTTTTTATTTCTAGAATTCATATCTGGTTCTATATCTTTGCTGAAATTCCCTACATGTTTATATAACTTGTTCACCTTTTCCACTATATTCTTTAACATGTTTATTATAGCCAGAGATAATTTATGTAACACATTTGTTACATTTATTTTATAGTCCTTTTCTGAAAATTAAAGTATCTGGTTAATCTCTTTGGATCTGTTGACTTTTTTCCTCTCTTGACAATAAATCATATTTTCTTGTCTTTTTCACATGTCTGGTGATTTTTTATTGAAATTATATACAGAATTCTAATGAAAGTATTATTTATGTCTGGAAAAGGGTATACCTCTTCTTCTGTCACGTCTTCATTTGGGGCAGTTGAGTCAAGGAAGTCTCTAGGGGAATGCTTCTTGGAATTGTTGTGCTTCATTTACATTCAGATCACCACAGGATGAAATTATTTGATGCCAGGGTTACACATTTTCTTTAGCAGTGACTGAGATCTGAATGATGGGAGGATTTGACTCATTTTCTCCACCATCCATCAGGCATCAAGTCACCAGAGATATCTTTCTCAGGTCTCGTCCACTTCTCCCATGGTATTATAGAAAGGATGACTGCCAGGTACTTGTTATAAGGTCTTAGTACCTGTGGAGTTTCCCTCAGTAATCTTCCCTGATAGCATTGCACCTGAGTCTAAGTCTCTCCCCTCTCCTGTGTCTTTATAAGTAGCGTACACTTGCTGCCTGGTTTCAGTGTATGGCCCAGACTGCCTGTGAATTTAGTTTCAGTTCTCTCTGCCTTCAGACTTGAGTAGGTCACATATGCCTGTGCCTCAAGATGGGTTGCTCAGCCCTCCTGCCTTCTCTGAATGTTAAATACAGAAGGTTGCACTTCATCTGTCACAAATAAACATTGCTAATCCCTGATATATAGTATGACTGCACTGAAAATTTCTATTTGCTTAATATAAGCAAACCTGTGGCTCTGTGTCATTTTTCTTTATAAGTATAAAGTTCATGTTGATATTTGTCACCATAGTGATCTCACAGTGAAAAGGGGTATAATCATTGACAATTACTTTTGGAATTTCTTGAGAGATTGCTTACATATTCCCTAGCCATCTTACTTTATTCTACCTAATAAAACTTCAATAGCAGATAATTTTAAAGTCCTATTTATTGTGTCACACATAATAAGGAAAAAATAAATAAGAAAATGTCAAATTGATTAAAGGACATTGCCTTTAAATATTTAAATAAAATAGAATTGGTAGTTTCAGTTTAAGAAGTTCTATTTTAAAGTTACATAACAATTTAATATTAATATGTTACTAAGTAAAATCTACTGGTTTAGTGAGACATGTAGTCCAATCTTACGTTTGATTTCTGTTGGAGAATAATATGAAAACTCAATTTGTATAGATATAGTGTCATAAAGTAAGAAACATTAAATGTTTTTTATTATTATTCATGTGTCCGTGAATTAAACTATTCCAATAGAATTAGTTATTTCACCTTAGATGCCTCTTCCATAAGTTGTTGAAACTGAAAGCTGTGGTTTTCATCATTTTGAGCATTTAAATTTTTTGTTTGTCTGAGTTAGGTAATTCAAGAGCATTTCCATTTAAAACAATTTTTTCTTATGCATAGTGAATTAGCTTGTGTGATAAATAAGATGTTGAAATCTTTTCAGTGTTCTGATCACTTATGTGATTTGGATGTATTACTTAACATCTATAAACCCCATTTCTTACTTGGAAATTTAAAAAATAATTACGCTACTACCTTAGGATTGCTATGAGAATTAAATGAAATAAAGGATATGAAATTATGTAGCTTAATACCTGGACATAATAACCATACAACACGTTAGTATTACCTTTAGTATTATAACTGTATTATATATCATAAATATGGTAGGCACTACAAATATATGCAGAAATTATTATAGTAATAAAACAACATCTTAGCTCTTATCAATAGACCATATGCTTCAAGGTAGAAGTTTTCTCTGCATGCTGAACACTTACAAATGTGGGCATGAAATGATTTATCATGCACCATATGCTACATGATCTCTAATGAGACTTCCTGGCATTTGAGGATATATGTTCCATTTCCTAAAAACAGATATAGCAGAAACTGAAATTTATGCTCATGGAATACCATTATATATTAAGCATATTATTAGAAATGATGGCACAAAAGAAAGAAGATGAGTTTAGAGTGAAACATGAGTTTGAATTCCCCCCCCGCCCCCGCTTTCTTGAGAACTAAATTAAGTGACATATATAAAATGCTTAAGTAATTTTGAGGTATGTAGTGGGTAATCAGTAAGTGGTGCATCCTTTTTCTTTGTTGTATACATATTGCATCATCCCTTGTTAGAGGGCAATCTTTGAAAACAAAGGGACCTTATCTTGTAGACCATAGGACCTCTTCTAATACTTTTCATAGAGTAAATGTTCAATATTATTTTGAAATTCAGATCACTGATAAATAATTTTTCAATAGATTAATCTTCTTATTTAACTATGTGGATGCTCAGAAGAGGTGTCTAATGAAATAAAATTATTTTAGATAGGGATGTTTGTGTGAGGTAGGCTGACAAGTCCTGTAGGCAATCTGAATTTCAGTGGTCCTTTTGTAATATTGTATTGGTCACTGTGCTATTGGGTGGATTTCTCACTAACTCTCATTATTACTTTGAAAGCTTGAGTTATTGATTTTGATTCGGCTATGACTGCTTCCTAGTCAAATCTTCCTCAAGTGTTGTCCATTATTCTCTCTTTTTATATCTTTTCTTCCTTCCTGTTTCTTCTTGCCATCCAAGATAGTCTCTAGAAAAGCTGAGATTGAGTGTTCAGATTAACACTTCTTTAAGTCACAGATAAAGAGTCACAGATAGAGAAACTTAGTCACTTAGTCACTTAGTTTATCCCAGGCAAATATATAAAATCTTGAGGCCAAAGTCACACCTAAAAATCTTAATTTACATCTCTTTATATTCTGTACATTTATTTCCCAGAGAGACCTCATGAAGAACAGTGGTTTGTCCAGAGCAAGAATCTACTACTAATGGGGTTTAAAACCATTCCTTCTCAACACTGTCTAACCAGAAAACTGGAGAATAAACTATGAGAAAATATATTTTGTTTAGGAATCTTAAGCCTTAGGTACTTCCAGTTATTGGCATTGTGGTGTTGCTGTGGTCTGATAGCTATAACTAGATATGATTATCAAGACAGAAAAGTAGGAAGCATACTAGGAATGCAGTATCTGCCATTAGGAAAATACTAAAAATGATTAAGTCTGAGGTTCATTATTTTGTGAGAAAACGAATACAATTCATGTAATAAAGTTTATTTATCATTATTCAGGAGACATGTAAAATACCCAGGTAAGCAGTCATCAATAGTGGGTCTCTTTATACCATCACTGCCTTGATCTTTAATTTTTTCTATATGTAGATGTCATTGACATTCACTACTACAAGCAGCAATTCGGAAATACTCCTATATAATTATCAATTAGAACGTCTTGATCACCCACCAAAAAAAAGGACATCTTATTTCTTAGTAGTCTTGGTATTCTCTCTTAAAAATGGCTTGTATTTAATAAACTATAATGGAAAATAATTGAAAAAAGAATATAGATATATACATATATATGTCTAACTGAATCACTTTGCTGTACACCCAAATCTAACACAATATTGTAAATCAACTATACTTCAATAAAAAATGACATGTATTGCAAAATCTTCCTTTTACTCTAAAAATAAATAAATACATAAAATATATTCCTTTTTTGCCCTCACAAAACATTTAGAATTTAGTGTTAAGCATCTTGGTTTTGTTTTCAGATAAACCCATCTATTATATTGAAATTAATATTAATTAATTGCTTCACATGTTATTCCTATAAAGAAAATTCATAACAGGACATATTCCATAGATACGTGATATATTTTTCTTAAACATAACAGGATGTATTCCATAGATACGTGATAAAATGTTTTTTCTTAAACATTGCCATATTCTTGGGAGTTATCTAAACACTAGAATTATTTTTGTCTGAAACAGGATTAAGTAAGGTATCTACAATATATGTAGCTCTGAAAATCCATTTAGACTCCAGATAAACATTTTGTTATATGAACATAAATGGAAAATGGAAAATCTGGGAATATAATGTAGAATTTCACATCTGTATATTTCTGGATTTTAGTCATAATGTGTGATTTTTCTCCTCCTTACTTTTTCCCATTAGCCCACACTTATATTTAAGTCACAGCATGCAGTTGGGCTAGAAAATTATGAAATCATTGCAAACACAGCATGACTCCTCTAAAGAAAATATTTGTGCAAATTGCAGTAATGCACTGTTTTACCCAACAAGACATGATATGGCTCTTTCTATTTTAGAAATGCATAATCACGTGTTGCCATTCAATTTTAAAGTTCCTGTTGACTAAGAGGCAAGCCATTAATGTATTTCTTTATAGGAGTCACAGTTTGCTTTGATTTCGTTTGTTTCAACTGACATTTTAGAGGTCAACTACATGACTTATTTCATTGCTGACTTACACAGTAAATGTCTCACTTCTACTTACCAAATAGCAATTTAATTCACTTTCTTTTCTTTATTTTGGTTAACAACAATTCAAATCAGACCAGTAAAACAACAACAAAAATCATTAAAATTATCATTAAAAGTAGTTGTGACAGTAGCAGCAAGCTCTAAATGGGATTTATACATGTCAATTTAGAAATTTTATTATTTAAAGTGTAGTGTTAGCAAACATTTTTGTTATAAAGAAATAACATTTCAGTGGGTAAATAAATTGCAGCAGATAACTTTTTATCCCATTCTTATCCCTATTTATCTCCCAAATCCTATCATAACCAAAACCCAAAACACAGAAAACATTTTAAAGTATTTTTTAATGCTGTAGCCATTTTTCCCCAGACTTATTTTATACCGTTGGTTATACTGATTATGCAATTGTGATAGTCCATTACATTGGTTACCATCAATGAACCAGAGACATTCACTAGTCATGCTCTTGTGTAGCCTCTTCTAGAATCTGTGATGGGCCAGAGACTTGCTTTAGCCAAACTGAAAGTGACAGATTGTACAGTGTGCCAGTACTGGGCCAGAGCCTTAAGAAGGCCAAGCAGCTTCTCTGATTCTTCATGTTCAAAGTTTAGCTATTGTTTTGGAACTTCCAAATGAAAAGACCAGATGGAGAGATTACATTCAGACAGAGATGCCTCAAAACTACTTGGAGTGAGAGAGAAATCCAACCGCTTGAGTGTCCCAGATGAACCAAGATTGCAGACAGCTTGCCAGTTAAATGTAGCTGTTCACATAACCATTGGCAAGACATGCAAAAAAAACAGAAAACAAAAAAACAAACTACCAGGTAAGCCCAGTATAGATTAAAGAGTTCTTAGAAATTAAATCTTTGTTTTGTCAAGCCAATAATTTGGGGGCTGGATTATTACAGAGAGAACACTAATTGAAGTACAAATTGCTAACAAAAAGTAGAGTCCTTTTGCAACAAACCCATGCCATAACTTTGGGATCAGGCACTTAACAAAGACCTGAAGAGGAGATTGTTAGTGAAAGGCTGGAATAGCAGTAGCAAAATTGCTTTGAGAGGCCGGAGGAAAAAGAGCCCAAGTTATATGCTGTTAGTAAATTAATGATATTATCCTCTATGGTAACATGGACAACAGGATATTTAATTAACTGGTGGACCTGGCTAATCGGATTTCCAAGCAGACTGTGAAAGTACCAAATAGTTTCCTTTAGCTGCCTCTAAATTAAGTATGATTAAGTATGAGAGGAGAGAGATGAGCTTGAGAAGCAAATGTTGCGTTTTCAAACAGAGCATAAAAGAAATATAAAGTAGCCAGGACTTTCTCTGTTGGAAAATAAAATTATTTCTCATCCATGTTGTTTCCCAGAAAAAAATATTCTCAAATAAAAATGGCCTCAGAATAAGGATCAAATTTAGGACACTGACAGTAAAACACAGTGTCATAGTTAAGGTCATAAAAACATTTGTTAAGATCTCAAAAAGGTTTAAGTGGTGCTTCACAGGTCCTCTAAGTGAGAGAAAATCGCTTCAGAGCATCTTCAGAGTATCTTCGGAACATGTCCAGTAATCTCAGAACACTATAACAGGACTTCTAAGAACTACTCTGGTGTTGGCCCATAGTACCCTGACTGACAGACTGAAGTTGAAAGGGGCCTATTCACAAAGATTTGTGACAATGTTTCTCTCTCTCCACCTCCCCATAATGAGTCAGTTTCTATCTAATACATAGGAAGCCCATAATGTTTTAAAAGTAATTGTGCCACTTAGACTAAAAACAATGGATCCATTTCAAAATCAAAAGAAACCATTGCACTTGAAAACAACATGCATATCCTATTAAACTGCTGAAAACCAAACATGAAAAGAAAATCCTGAAAGAAGCTGGAGGAGAGAGGAGCATATGCCTTACCTACAGAAGAAAAAAATATAAGAATTAGAGCCAACTTTTGTCAAAAACCATACAAACAAGAAAAGCAAAGGGAAATATTTAAAGAAAAAAACCTATAAATCTGGAATTATATATACAGCAAAATTATCCTCCAAAGTGAGGGAGAAATAAAGACTTTATTCGAAAAACTGAAACATAGAGAATTCATCACAGCATACCTGCCCCTCAAGACATTTTGAATAAAGGAAAATAACATAGATCAGAACTCAATATATATTTTAAAAAAGGAAGAAGAAAGAAGAAAAGCACAAGATAAGTAATAAAATGAAGGGATAATAAACTCCTTTCTTTTTCTTATTCTTATTTGATAAAATATATAAATGTTCACAGTAATGATAGAAACAATATATTACATGGTTATAGAAGATAGATAAGTTCAATGAATGTCACAGATTTTATAAAGGCCAGAAGGGAGAAATTGGGAATACTCTGTTATAAGGTACCTGAACTACCCTTGAAGTAGTACATATAGTGTTTCTTGAATAGAGACACGGATTGGCTGTACATGCATATTAATAATACTAGGGGGGCTTCCCTGGTGGCGCAGTGGTTGAGAGTCCACCTGCCGATGCAGGGGACACGGGTTCGTGCCCTGGTCCGGGAAGATCCCACATGCTGCGGAGCGGCTGGGCCCGTGAGCCATGGCCGCTGGGCCTGTGCGTCCGGAGCCTGTGCTCCGCAACGGGAGAGGCCACAACAGTGAGAGGCCCGTGTATCGCCAAAAAAAAAAAAAAAAAAAAAAAAAAAAAAAAAAAATAATACTAGGGCAACTAAAATACTGTAAGGCAACTTACAGTACTAAAAATATTTTTAAAGAAATATAAATGATATGCTAAGGCAGGAGAGAAAACAGAATCTTTTAAATGCTCAATTCAATAAGAGAGGGGAGAATAAGAAAGGAAGAAAAAAACCGAAGAAATAAAATGTTAAGTACAATGGATAGAATCAGTTACAAACATTGTACATTTTAATCCAGCTATATCAGTGTTCACTTAAATGGGAATGGTCTAAATACACCATTATAGACAGAAATTGTCAGTGGATTAAAAAAGAAAAGCAAGACCTAACTATAAGCTGTCTACCAAAACAAACAGAAGCCAAACAAACAAGTTCACTTTATACAAATACATGCTACATTTTGAGCCAGAATTTGACATTTTTTAAATTTGACTTTAGAGTATTTTATTAATTTTCTGGTAACTAGTTATTATTTTCTCATCTTTAACAAAGAAAGCTATGCAGAGGTGCACTAATGAAATTCAGGTAATATATGTGAATAATCCTTAACCTCTTGACCAACAAATTAACTGTTTTTAAAACTCAAATTAACATTGTTTAATTCTGCAGAGATGTGTGTTCACAGCTCTTACCTCTGGATGTCAAGCATAAATTTATTAAACGATTGAACTTCTTCAGAATATTTGACTCAATTCTCCACATCAAAACAATGAAATTAAACTGCTTGTTTTTTTAATGTTATTTCCATCATTTTTCCCTTATAAGCAAAGCTGTAATAAACATTTTTGTGTTTAAATATTTGAGAATAATACTGCTTCATTCTGTTTGTTTTCCCCCCACAACTTCTTTCTTTTCTTCCTTCCTCTCTCCTCCCTCCCTCCCTCCCTTCCTTCCTCTGTTTCTTTGATTCTATATCTGGTGAGACATCATTGCCATACATTAATTCTTTAGACACAGGTACATTTATTTCTTTGAGCATATTTAAAATCACTATTTTAATGTTTTTGTCTACTTAGTTCAATATCTGTGCCCTCTCAGGGATAGTTTCTATTAATTTTGTTTTTCTCTGTGTATTCGTGTACTATCCTTTGTATGTCTCATAACTTTTTGCCAAAACTGTTTATTTTAGATAATGTAAGGTGGTAGCTCTGGAAATCATATTTCCCCTACTTAGAACTTGTTGTTGTTGTTGCTATTGTTCTTTGTATTTTGTTTACTGATTTTCCTGGACGGATTCTGTATTTCCTGATGTGTGAGTCACTGAAGTCTGCATTCAGTTAGCTAAATGGAGTCAGATGATTGGTTAGAGTTTCTCTTAAATGCCTTAAACAATAAGTTTTCCGCCCTTTGCCAAGTGCTGTGTGTGTGTGTGTGTATGTGTGTGTGTTGGGGCATGCATTCGGTGCTCAGGCACTTCACAAATCTGTTAAGCCTTCACTTCCTGTGCAGGACCTCAAGTTAGACAGCAATGAGAGATTGGTACCCTCTCAGGTCTCTTGACCATGTGTGTAGCTTGGCATATATATTCAGCCTTCTAAATTCCCAGGAATATGTTTTCAGAATTCCCTATGCACATTTCATTCTCCAAATGTTTCTGGCCAAGATCTTGTTTTAACAAATGATATTGTTACTGAAAGTGGGGGTCCAGCTGCTCGAGGCTCAGAAGCTAATAAAGAAGCAAAGTTGGTGGAAAGGAAAGTTTGCTTTATTTTGGAGGCTAGCAACCTAGGGGAGGGAGTGTGGACTCCTGTCCAAAGGCTGACGCCTCCCACTGACGGTCAGAGGGCAAGAGCATTTATAGACCTTTTGTAGAAGGAGGGAGGGGGGCTACCTGCAGAAACAGCACAGTCAGCTCTGACACGCATCTTGAAATTGGTCATGCAGTGGTCTGATCAGCGTCATGTTGATTATTTTTAATACAGTTAGTCTTTAGTTGCAGGGTCAGTTTGTTCCCATTTCTTTGAAGACAGTTCTCAGAACTGTGGCAGCTTATGTCATGCCTCCAGTCTGGTCATCTTGTAGTTAACTTCTTCCACCTGGTGGGGGTTTCAGTATCTATAAGACAGCTCACAGGCTATGGCTCAGAATGTCATCTATAGCCCTTGAGGAGGCAGTAAATGTCCTTGACTTTGCTTAATGACTAAAGTATTATTAATTGGTCTCTTTTGACTGTTTACCTTTGTTTCTACATTTTCTCACTTCTCTGATTAAACTTATTGTTTGGCTAAAGTTTTTCCACAGACACTATGGTCTGAAAGTTATCAAATGTTTTCCATATAATTTAACATACCAAATAATCCTACTTACTTTAATATTTCTTCTGAGATGCCTAGGGGCCCTTTGGAATACTCAAAGTTAGCTAGAGAAAGAAACTTACAATCTCTTATAAAAAGCAGCTTGATATTCCAGAAAAATTTTGTTCTCTTAACAGGAAGAAAGAAAACCAAACTCCAGTCTTGTACCAGCTTACTATTAATAACAAAGCTCATTTACCTAATTAAATCCAATCTAATCATAATCACTCCTGACAACATCCAAAATTTTTTCTCAAAGTTTCCTTTTTTCACAAACATTTTATCCACTTTTTGTATTCACATGATTTATCCCTTATTTTTCCCCATCCCGAAACAACCAGCTCTAGAAAAAAATTATCATTTTTCTTCAATAAAAGTATCTCCACTTTTTATACCTTTTCTCGCTGACAACACATATCCTACTTGTTTTACATACTAAAATGCTTCTCTTATCAGTTTTAGTAGCTTTAATTACATATCACAATTTTTAACCCTTAAACACCCTAACAAAACCAAGAAACAAATAATTGAACTGTTCAGCATTTACTGATTGGCACATTTAAGAACATATTTTATAACCTCTGAAAGCTTACATTTTTTTCATAGCATAATTTCTCTTTAATATGGCACAAGTTGTGTGTTTAATAAACCCAAACATCTTCTGAAGTTCTACTAAGTAACCCAAGGCTGAAGTCTCAGGCACAGTGGGCTATGTTTGTATTTCAAGGACATGATAAGAATTAACTTCAAGCCTTCTCTTAGGCATATATTTGTTCTCTCAGGGTCAGAATTCTGAAAACAGTATTTTATCAAGCTAGCTTTTCTAACTGCATATGTAAAAAGATCCAGTTTTGGAGTTTCAAAAGCGTTTCATCTTAACCAATTTTCTCTGGAGTCTGAAGAATACTTTTGTTATACCTTGTTAAAAAAATTATCTTTTTTTTCGAGTCATAATTTCATCGCTAAAATTTTTCTAATGAACTGAACCTGAATTTCCCATTTTACAAAATACAACAAAAATAGCAGTCACACAAATGGAATATACATTCACACACCAGAAGACAGAACTGTCACAAATTTGCCAAGAGGATGACTCAATGGAGTCCCAAACACTTCCCTAACACAGTCACTGACGTCAGACACACGTCATGACCAATTGGCAAAAATGCCCAATAGTACTTCATGTTCACAAACAGTCCCCAACGTCAGAGGCACATCAGAACCAACTGGCAAAAATGCTCAATAGCACTTCATGCTCACATACGGTCCTTAATATGAGACACACGTCAGAACCAATTGGCAAAAATGTCCAATAGCACTTTGTGTTCACAAACGGTCCTCAACATCAGACCCACGTCAGAACCAATTGGCAAAATGCCCAAATAGCACTTCATGCTCAAAAGAGAAGTTTGCCCTTGTGCCCACCTGCGGACTTTCTCAGTCTTGTAGCTCGTTAGTTCATCCAGATGCATGTTTCCGTTCCACCAAGGAAAAGCGTAAGTTGGCGGCTAGTAGTAGGAGCAGGGGAGAAACAGGGAGGATCCCCGAAACAAATGGTTTCGGCAGCTGCTAGGAACGTCTCCCAAAATCCCCCTCTTGAGGACAGCTAACCACAAGCACCTGGCTCATCGCAACCACCCCAGGCCATAGCCACGGCCCGCGGCTCTACTCTGGAAAACCCCAGGAGAGCTAGATGTCGCGAGAACGCAGCAGCCTCGCGAGAACGCAGCACCCTCACGTTGGACGTCAAAAAAACCATTACCGAAAGTGGGAATCCGACTGCTCGCTGCTCAGAAGCCAGTAAAGAGGCAAGGTTGGTGGAAAGTTTGCTTTATTTTGGAGGCTAGCAACCTGGGGGTGGGGGGAGGGTGGACTTCTGTTCAAAAGCTGACTCCTCCCGCTGACAATCACTGGGCAAGAGATTTTATAGACCTTTCATAAAAGGAGGGAGGGGGCTACATGCAGAAACAGCATAGTCAGCTCTGACATTTTGAAATTAGTCATGCAGTAGTCTTATCAGCGTCATGTTGATTGTTTTCAGTACAGTTAGTCTTTAGTTCCAGGGTCGGTTTGTTCCCATTTCTTTGAAGCCAGAATTGTGGCAGCTTACGTCATGGCTCCAGTTTGGTCATCATGTAGTTAACTTTTTTCACCTGGTGGGGGTTTCAGTCTCTGTAAGACAGCTCACAGGCTATGGCTCAGAATGTTATCTATAGCCCTTGAGGAGGCAATAAAGTCCTTGACCTGGCTTAATGACTAAACTATTATTATTTGGTCTCTTTTGATTGTTTTTCTTTGTTTCTGCATTGTCTTGCTTCTCTGATTAAACTTGTTTGGCTAAAGTTTCCCCCCAGACAGAAGGCAGGCTGAGGACTCGGGGCGGGGGGGGGGGGGGGGGGGGGAAGGACCGTAGGGTCCTGCTCCATCTCAATATCACAGCCTCCATCAACTGTGATGAAAAATAGTTGCCATGGATTATTTTTGATAAGTACTCTGAAAATTTGGTTTTTCCAATGGAGTTGAATTCCACTGGAAATCAATACAATGAAAACATCTTGGAAATGGGCTTTCCCAAAAAGCTGTGAAACAGATCTCAGTAGCGATAATGCTCTGGGGTTTCATGATTTGAAGGATTAAATCCCAGATGGCATCCTCCAAGGCATGCAAGCCTCCTAGTTTTCAGGACTACCACAGAGATATAGATATGGGGATGGGAGTAGGTCTGGTTGTAATGCCACAAATCCTGCTGCTCCAAGTTCAGCATTTTTCTAAAGTAAAATCTTCAGATTACTGAAAGCCTTTGGTTAACTCTGTAGCCTTGAAAATATTGATTTTGACCATTTTTCCAGTGTTTTTGTTATTTTCCTAAAGGAGTAGATTTATGGTGATCCTTACTCTGCTACTCTGGAAGTCCTGCCCAGACTGCTTCATGCTAAGAATAGTTTTCTAGAAGTAATATCATTTGGTATCTTTATGTAGTAACATATCTTTATGTAGTTTGCTTAATTTATTTTCAAAAAGTCTATAACAATATTCCCACCAGAAGAGTATGGAAGTAACCGGCTTGCACCACACAGGCAGATCGGAGTAATACTTTATAATGTTTGCCAATATGACAGACCATAAATGAAACTACTTATTTTTTGTTTTTGCATTTCTTTTTAACTCATAATGTAACACACACACACACACACACACACACACACACACACACAGCTTGCTTAGATAATGTAGACATTTAGGTTGTTCATGTCTATAATGAGTTTCTAAGACCATTTCCAGAGAGCAGAAGGACTTGACCAATCAGAAAGGGTGCTCTGCCTCCAAGAATGATGTGAAACCCAGAAGTACCCATCCCTGCAAGATGATCTTTGTGAATCACAGAAAATCAGCCTGACCAAATAATTCAGTCCCATCTAATTTATTTTTGCCTTTAAGTGTATCCACACTTAAGGATTTTTTGGTAGTGTCTTGCATGTTTCTATCCTGTTTTCTCTTATTTTAAGCTTTTTATTGATTGTCATGGTTTTTATTAAACAGTTTTTAACAAGATCCAATAGATGAATTTATAACAAGGGTATGAAGGGGAACTTGGATAGAGGTAGGCTGTTGGAGAGGGAAAAAATGATGAAAGCTGCAATAAAAACATTAATAAATGGTTTTCCAAATGAAGTTTCTGTTAATTTTAGGACACCTAAAATTTTCTGGGAAACATATATTTAATTTTTTCATACAGATAAGACATAAATGGACATATAACATTTTCAGTTATATTTCTGGACCTTTTATCAACTTCCTGTGTGATTCTGAGACAGCCTGTATTAGCTCCTCTATATCAGTGGTTTCAGTTGCAAAATTAGAAGTGAATAGCTTGACTCATCATTTATTATATGAATAAATAAAGGTGATTGGACACTTTGGAAATATTGGTTATATAAAAACTAGAGTTTCTGCTCCATAGGTGAAAAGTAGGCCTTTATAACCATTAACCAACATGAAATTTTGATAGGGGAGCAATATATATGTTTACAACTTGTGTTTAGTTGTAACCCTTTTTATATGACATCATTTTGAGTTCACTTTTTAAAAATCTTAAGGTTTTACCTCCCAAAGTTTTTTTTTAACATCTTTATTGGAGCATAATTGCTTTACAATGGTGTGTTAGTTTCTGCTGTATAACAAAGTGAATCAGCTGTATGCATACGTATATCCCCATATCCCCTCCCTCTTGCATCTCCCTCCCACCCTCCTTATCCCACCCCTCTAGGTGGTCGCAAAGCACCGAGCTGATCTCCCTGTGCCATGCAGCTGCTTCCCACTAGCTATCTATTTTACATTTGGTAGTATATATATGTCACCGCTATTATCTCACTTCATCCCAGCTTACCCTTCCCCGTCCCTGTGTCCTCAAGTCCATTCTGTATGTCTATGTCTTTATTCCTGTCCTGCCCCTCAGTTCATCAGAACCTTTTTTTTTTTTTAAGATACCATATATATGTGTTAGCATAAGGTATTTGTTTTTCTCTTTCTGTCTTACTTCACTTTTTATGACAGATTCTAGGTCCATCCACCTCACTACGAATACTCAATTTTGTTTCTTTTATGGCTGAGTAATATTCCATTGTATATACGTGCCACATATTCTTTATCCATTAATCTGTCAATGGACACTTAGGTTGCTTCCACGTCCTGGCTATTGTAAATAGTGCTGCAATGAATATTGGGGTGCTTGTGTCTTTTTGAATTACGGTTTTCTCTGGGTATATGCCCAGTAGTGGGATTGCTGGGTCATATGGTGGTTCTATTTTTAGTTTTTTAAGGAACTTCCATACTGTTCTCCATAGTGGCTGTATCAGTTTACATTCCCACCAACAGTGCAAGAGGGTTCCCTTTTCTCCACACCCTCTCCAGCATTTATTGTTTGTAGACTTTTTGATGATGGCCATTTTGACTAGTGTGAGGTGATACCTCATTGTAGTTTTGATTTGCATTTCTCTAGTGATTAGTGATGTTGAGCATCTTTTCATGTGTTTGTTGGCAATCAGTATATCTTCTTTGGAGAAATGTCTATTTAGGTCTTCTGCCCATTTTTGGATTGGGTTGTTTGTTTTTTTGATATTGAGCTGCATGAGCTGCTTGTATATTTTGTAGATTAATGCTTTGTCAGTTGCTTCGTTTGCAAATATTTTCTCCCACTCTGAGGGTTGTCTTTTCTTTTTTTATGGTTTCCTTTGCTGTGCTAAAGCTGTTAAGCTTCATTAGGTCCCATTTGTTTATTTTTGTTTTTATTTCCATTTCTCTAGGAGGTGGGTCAAAAACGATCTTGCTGTGATCTGTGTCATAGTGTGTTCTTCCTATGTTTTCCTCTAAGAGTTTTATAGTGTCTGGCCTTACATTTAGGTCTTTAATCCATTTTGAGTTAATTTTTGTGTATCGTGTTAGGGAATGTTCTAATTTCATTCTTTTACATGTAGCTGTCCAGTTTTCCCAGTACCACTTATTGAAGAGGCTCTCTTTTATTCATTGTGTACTCTTGCCTCCTTTATCAAAAATAAGGTGACCATATGTGCGTGGGTTTATCTCTGGGCTTTCTATCCTGTTCTATTTATTTATATTTCTGTTTTTGTGCCAGTACCATACAGTCTTGATTACTGTAGCTTCGTATATGGTGTGAAGTCTGGGAGCCTGATTCCTGTAGCTCTGTTTTTCTTTCTCAAGATTGTTTTGGCCTTTCAGGGCCTTTTGTGTTTCCATACAAATTGTGCAATTTTTTGTTCTAGTCCTGTGGAAAATGCCTTTGGTAGTTTGAGTGGGATTGCACTTAATCTGTAGATTGCTTTGGGTAGTCATTTTCACAATGTTGATTTTCCAATCCAAGAGCATGGTATCTCTCCATCTGTTTGTATCATGGTCTTTTGTCTCTTTAGGTAGGTTTATTCCTAGGTATTTTATTCTTTTTGTTGCAATGGTAAATGGGAACGTTACCTTAATTTCTCTTTCAGATTTTCATCATTAGTGTATAGAAATACAAGAGATTTCTGTGCATTAATTTTGTATCCTGTTACTCTACCAAATTCATTGATTAGCTCTAGCAGTTTTCTGTTAGGATCTTTAGGATTCTCTGTGTATAGTATCATGTAATCTGCAAACAGTAACAGCTTTACTTCTTTCCTGATTTGTATTTCTTTGATTTCTTTTGTTTCTCTGATAGCTGTGGCTAAAACTTCCAAAACTATGTTGAATAATAGTGGTGAGAGTGGGCAACATTGTCTTGTTCCTGATCTTAGTGGAAATGGTTTCAGTTTTTCACCATTGAGAATGATGTTGGCTGGGGGTTTGTCATATATGGCCTTTATTATGGTGAGGTAAATTCCCTCTGTGCCTATTTTCTGGAGAGCTTTTATGATAAATGGGTGTTGAATTTTGTCAAAAGCTTTTTCTGCGTCTATTGAGATGATCATATGGTTTTTCTCCTTCAGTTTCTTAATATGGTGTATCACATTGATTGATTTGCATATATTGAAGAATCCTTGCATTCCTGGAATAAACCCCACTTGATCATGGTGTATGATCCTTTTAATGTGCTGTTGGATTCTGTTTGCTAGTATTTTGTTGAGGATTTTTGCATCTATGTTCATCAGAGATATTGGCCTGTAGTTTTCATTTTTTGTGACATCTTTGTCTGGTTTTGGTATCAGAGTGACGGTGACCTCGTAAAATGAGTTAGGGAGTGTTCCTCCTTCTGCTATATTGGAAGAGTTTGAGAAGGATAGGTATTATCTCTTCTCTAAATGTTTGATAGAATTCGCCTGTGAAGCCACGTGGTCCTGGGCTTTTGTTTGTTGGAAGATTTTTAATTATAGTTTCAATTTCAGTGCTTCTGATTCATCTGTATATATTTTTTATTTCTTCCTGGTTCAGTCTTGGAAGTTGTGCTTTTCTAAGAATTTCTCCATTTCTTCCAGGTTGTCCATTTTATTGGCATATAGTTACTTGTAGTAATCTCTCAGGATCCTTCGTATTTCTGCAGTATCAGTTGTTACTTCTTTTTCATTTCTAATTCTGTTGATTTGAGTCTTCTCCCTTTTTTTTCTTTTTCTTTTTTTGGCGGTATGCAGGCCTCTCACTGTCGTGGCCTCTCCCGTTGTGGAGCACAGGCTCCGGATGTGCAGACTCAGTGGCCATGGCTCACGGGCCTAGTCGCTCCGCGGCATATGGGATCTTCCCAGACCGGGGCACGAACCCATGTCCCCTGCATCGGCAGGTGGACTCTCAACCACTGCACCACCAGGGAAGCCCACTCCCTTTTTTTTCTTGATGAGTCTGGCTAATGGTTTATCAATTTTGTTTATCTTCTCAAAGAACCAGCTTTTATTTTTATTGATGTTTGCCATTATGTCCTTCATTTCTTTTTCACTTGTTTCTGATCTGATCTTTATGATTTCTTTCCTTCTGCTAACTTTGGGGGTTTTTTTGTTCTTCTTTCTCTAATTGCTTTAGGTGTAAGGTTAGATTGTTTATTTGAAATTTTTCTTGTTTCTTGAGGTAAGATTGTATTGCTCTAAATTTCCCTCTTAGAACTGCTTTTGCTGCATGCCATAGGTTTTGAGTTGTCGTTGTTTCATTGTTATTTTTTTCTAGGTATTCTTTGATTTCCTCTGATTTCTTCAGTGATCTCTTGATTATTTAGTAGTGTATTGTTTAGCCGCCACTTGTTTCCGTTTTTTACATTTTGTTTCCTGTAATTGATATCTAGTCTCATACCGTTGTGGTCGGAAAAGATACTTGATACAATTTCAATCTTTTAAAATTTACTGGGGCTTGATTTGTGACCCAAGATATGATCTATCCTGGAGCATGTTCCATGAGCACTTGAGAAGAAAGTGTATTCTGTTGCTTTTGGATGGAATGTCCTATAAATATCAGTTAAGTCCATCTTGTTTAATTTGTCATTTAAAGCTTGTGTTTCCTTATGTATTTTCGTTTTGGATGATCTGTCCATTGGTGGAAGTGGGGTGTTAAAGTCCCCTACTGTTATTGTGTTACTGTTGATTTCCCCTTTTATGGGTGTTAGCACTTGCCTTATGTATTGATATGTTCCTATGTTGGGTGCATAAATATTTACAATTGTTATATCTTCTTCTTGGATTGATCCCTTGATCATTATGTAGTGTTCTTCTTTGTCTCTTGCAGTAGTCTTTATATAAAAGTTTATTTTGTCTGATAATGAGAATTGCTTCTCCAGCTTTCTTTTGATTTCCATTTACATGGAATATCTTTTTCCATCCCCTCATTTTCAGTCTGTATGTGTCCCTGGGTCTGAAGTGGGTCTCTTGTAGACAGCATATGTATAGTTCTTGTTCTTGTATCCATTCAGCCAGTCTATGTCTTTTGGTTGGAGCATTTAATCCGTTTACATTTAAGGTAATTATCAGCATGTATATTCATATTACCATTTTCTTAATTGTTTTGGGTTTGTTTTTGTAGGTCTTTTCCTTCTCTTGTGTTCCTGCCTAGAGAAGTTCCTTTAGCATTTGTTGTAAAGCTAGTTTAGTGGTGCTGAATTCTCTTAACTTTTGCCTGTCTGTAAAGGTTTTAATTTCTCCATGGAATCTGAATGAGATCCTTGTTGGGTAGAGTAATCTTGGTTGTAGATTTATCCCTTTCATCACTTTAAATATGTCCTGCCACTCCCTTCTGGCTTTCAGAGTTTCTGCTGAAAGATCAGCTCTTAATCTTATGGGGATTCCCTTGTGTGTTATTTTTCCCTTGCTGCTTTTAATATGTTTTCTTTGTATTTAATTTTTCATAGTTGCATTAATATGTGTCTTGGCGTGTTTCTCTTTGGGTTTATCTTGTATGGTACTCTCTGTGCTTCCTGGACTTGATTATTTCCTTTCCGACGTTAGGGAAGTTTTTGACTATAATGTCTTCAAATATTTTCACAGTCCCTTTCTTTTTCTCTTCTTCTTCTGGGACCCTTGTAAGTCGAATATTGGTGCATTTAATGTTGTCCCAGAGGTCTCTGAGACTGTCCTCAATTCTTTTCATTCTTTTTTCTTTATTCTGCTCCCTGGCAGTTATTTCCACAATTTTATCTTCCAGGTCACTTTTTCGTTCTTTTGCCTCAGTTATTGTTATTGATTTCTTCTAGAATATTTTTAATTTCAGTGATTGTGTTATTCATCACTGTTTCTTTGCTCTTTAATCTTCTAGATCCTTGTTAAATGTTTCTTGTATTTTCTCCATTCTGTTTCCAAGATTTTGGATCATCTTCACTATCATTACTCTGAATTCTTTTGCAGGTAGTTTGCCAATTTCATCTTCATTTATTTCGTCTTGTAGATGTTTACCTACCTTGCTCCTTTGTCTGTAACATTTTTTTTTGTCTTTTTTTTTTTTTTTTTTTTTTGATGGTTGGTGCTGTATTCCTGTCTTACTGATTGTTTGGCTGAGATGTCCAGCACTGGAGTTTTCAGGCAGTTAGATAGAGCTGGGTCTTAGTGCTGAGATGAGGACCTCCATGAGGCCTTACTCTGATTGATATTCCCTGGAGTCTGACGTTCTCTGTTAGTCCTGCAGTTTGGACTCGGAGCTCCCACCACAGGAGCTGGGTCTGACCTCCGGCCTGGGAACCAAGATCTTGCAAGCTTTGTGGTGTAGTAAAAAAAAAAAAAAAGGAAAAAACAAAGAAAAAGAGCAGTACCATATCAAGGAATAAAAAATGAAATAAAAATAGAGAGATAAAAAATATATTAGGAAAATAAAACTAGAATTGGAACAACTGCAATAAGGTAAAATAAAACCACAGCCAAGAACAAAAAAGGGGGGTGGGCAACAAGTCAAAAGGAGAGATCACTAACAAAGTGTAAAGAATAACATAAAATTAGAAAAATAAAATATTTATTAGGAAAAGTAAAAATATAAAAGAATCAACAACAATGAATCAACATGTAAAACAGAACCCCAATCTAAAAGAAGAAAAAAGAAAAGAAAAAAAAAAAACAAGCCTTGGCTATGGGGGCGGAGTTTAGGCGGGGGGTGGAACTTAGGCAGGTGCGGGCTTTAGGGTGGGTTGAGACCTAGAGAGGTGGGGTGGTGACGTTTGAACATGGGGCAGGTCCTCTGCTTAGGATCTCTGCCACACATGGAAAGAGGGTCTCTGGAGAGTGGAGTTCTGGAGTTTGTAGGTAGGGCCCTCAGTGAGGATGTGTGGGTAGGGTTTAGGCCCAGCGTGTTGGAGGAGGTCTCTGAATGTAGAGAGAGTGCCCTGGGTGGGGTTTAGGGGTGGGGCTTGGGCTCTGCACGGCAGGAGGGAGGCTAGGAGGGCAGAGGATTAGGCCCAGGAGCCCCACAGGCTTCCCAGTGCCTAAGTGGACAGGGAAATCACTGGCCCCATTCCATTCCGTTCCCTCACGCCCCTCCCCTACCATCTCCCCCACGGTCTCCCCTGTCGCCGTGGGTGGGTCCCATTGGGTTTCGGAACTCCTTCCTTACCCCAGCCATCCCTCAGGGGTGCTGGTCCTGGAGGTCCGGTCTTTACTTTCGCTCCCCCTTTCCTCCCTCCCACTCCCTCAGGACCCGGGTGGCTGGAGGACGCCTAGGTGGGCAGAGGATCAGGCCCAGGATCTCAGCAGGTTCCTGGGAGCCCAGGTGGGCAAGGGAAGCCTGGCCAATCTCCCTTTTGATCCTCTGCCTTCCCAGTGGTTCCCCAGTTTCCCCCTCCAGGCTTGGGATCCCTTCCCCTCCCCAAGAGACTCCTCAGGGGCGCCAGTCCCGTCCTGCCTCCACTTCTCCTCCCCCTTCACTTCCCCCACCCCCACATTCTACTGGGTCACTGGGGGCTCCTTCCATCCCCTTAAGTGTCCATGGTCCCCCACCGGTGCCTGGTAGGTGCCCTAGTTGTGATTAGACGCGAATTTTGTGTCCTCCTAGTATGCCATCTTGACTCCACCCCCTCCCCAAATTTTTTGAAGCATAATTTCCTGAGTCCATTTTTTTGCTTCTTTTGAAGAGATTTGGGGGCATTGTATAAAGTAACTTGCTTTTGTCAACATGCTGTAATTAGTCACTTATTTTTAGAGCTGAATGTTAATGAGTCACTTCATATTCTTAATTAAAAATGTTTCAGTATGGCATTGAGCTATAGAAAGAATGGACAAATTAAGCCTATTTTACACAATGGTTCATTTACCCTTTTGTATACATAATATATCTTTTAAATGTTGAAATTAAGCAATAAGGTTAATGCTATAATATAGAAAACTAAACCTACTACTCAAGTACTTATTTTTTTTCAGGACCAACATCACTTTAAGATAAAACTTTTACTTTCGATGGTATTTTTTTTCTTTTTTTTTCTGCGGTACGGGGGCCTCTCACTGTTGCGGCCTCTCCCGTTGCGGAGCACAGGCTCCAGATGCGCAAGCTCAGTGGTCATGGCACACGGGCCCAGCTGCTCCATGGCATGTGGGATCCTCCCAGACCAGGGCATGAACCCCTGTCCCCCGCATCGGCAGGCAGACTCTCAACCACTGTGCCACCAGGGAAGCCCCTCGATGGTATTTTTAAAAATTGTAGTTAAATAGATCTCAATTATCATTCTCTTTTCATCTCTCATCTACTCTTTTTTTGTTTGTTTGTTTGTTTTGGCGGAACGCAGGCCTCTCACTGCTGCGGCCTCTCCCGTCGCGGAGCACAGGCTTCGGACGCGCAGGCCCAGCGGCCATGCCTCACGGGCCCAGCTGCTCCACGGCATGTGGGATCCTCCCGGACCGGGGCACGAACCTGTGTTCCCCGCATCGGCAGGTGGACTCTCAACCACTGCGCCACCAGGGAAGCCCCTCATCTACTCTTTTATTCACCTAGCTACTTAATATTTCTCACTCATCCTACTTAATCTTATGTCACTAAGCAACTTATTTATTACCATTTATTATTTATTTACTGTGCAGTCTAAAATTTAGTATTTTATATCCATTCTAATTCATTTACCAATACACTTTAGTTTTCTACTTATTTTTTTCTTTTCATTTTAAATAAATTATTACTCTTTAAAATTCTATGCAAAAAAATAACAATTTCAGTGATCTTATTTTGGAAAATTTTTAGAAGATGAGCAGTGGTTGGGATCTAAGTTACAGGAAAGACCTAGGAAGAAGCTGTGGTATTACTTCTCAAGCTTTAGGATAAATTTTTGTTGTTTCTGAAATTTTTCTCAGAATGTCAGAAAAGCACATTTATTTTATTATTGATGTCTTAGTTATTATTTTCCTGAAAGCTGAGTTATAATTGGAAGCCCAGTATTTTCAATTATATTTCTGCATGCACCTATTAAAAATATCTGTAATTATCGTGTGTCTAAGATAAAAGACACAACACACTGGCAAATGCATTGGTCTTGGTGGTGTGTGTGTTGGTCAGGGGAGCGTAGCTGCCAAGGATTACTCAATGTATAGGGGTATGATATTGTTGAGTTTTTTTAATGTTTCTTTTTTAAAATTAATTTTGGGATAATTTTAGATTTACAGAAAAGTTGCAAAGATGGTACAGAGTTTATGTATGCCCTTCACCCAGTTTCTCCTAATGTTAACATCTTACATAACCATGGTACCTGTTTCAAAACTAATAATATTGGTATGCTGCCATTAACTACTGTACAAACTTTATTTAGATTTCAACAGCTTTTCCGCTAATGTCTGCCTCTTGGTCTGTTTAGACTGCTATAAAGAATACCATAGACAGAGTGGTTTTTAAGAAACAGAAATTTATTTGTCATAGTTCTGGAGGATAGAGAGTCTAAGATCAAGGCTATGGCAGATTTGGAGTCTAGTGAGGCCTGCTTCCTGGTTAATAAATAGTCATTTTCTCATTATAACCTCATATGGTAGAAGGGAGGAGACCTCTCTGGGATTGTTTATTCTCTTGCCTTTTGATTTGATGACTATCTTTAATGCTATGTTTGGATTTCTTTTTCTTTTATGTGTGTGTATCTACTATAGATTTTTGGTTTGTAGTTATCATGAGGTGTACATATGACAACATATATATATATATATTTGTATATATATATATATATGATTATTTCAAGTTGATGATCTCTTAAGTTTGGAGTTTGAACATGCTCTAACAACCATGCATTTTTACTCCCACTCCCCACATTTAATGTTTTTGACATCATATTTTATATCATTTTGTTTTGTGTATCCCTTAAATATTTATTGTGGATGTAGATGATTTTACTATTTTTATACTTTAAAATTCTACTAACTTTGTAAGTGGTTAATCAACTACCTTTACTGTATGTTTGCCTTTACCAATGAGATTTTTCCTTTCATAATTTGTGTAGTTCTGGTTGTAGTCTTTCCTTTTCTACTTAGAAAAGCCCCTTTAACATATCCTGTAAACCAGTTTACTGGTGCTGAACTCTTTTAGCTTTGGCTTGTGTGTAAACTCTATCTTACCTTCAAATCTGAATTATAGCCTTGCCAGGTAGTGTATTCTTGGTTATAAGTTTTTTCCTTTCGTTACTTTGAATATATCATACCACTCCCTTTTACTGAGTATTTTCTACTGAAAAGTCAGCTGATCATCTTTAGAGAGTTCCTTTGTATGTAACTAGTTGCTTTTCTCTTGCTGCTTTTAAGAATCTCTCTTTATCTTTAATATTTGCCACTTTAATTATAATGTGTCCTGGTGTGGACTTCTTTGGGCTCATTCCTCTTTGGAACTCCCTGTGCATCCTTGATCTGAATGTCTGTTTCCTTTTCCAAGTTAAGAGGTTTCCAGCTATTAATTCTTCAAATAACTTCTCTGCCTCTTTCTTTCTTTTCTCCTTCTGGGACCCCTATAATTCAAATGTCAGTACACTTGACATTGTTCCAGAGGTCTCTTAAACTATCCTCATTTTTTAAAATTAGTTTTTTTTTTTCTGTTCAGCTTGGGTGATTTCTACTACTCTGTCTTCCAGTTCACTGATCCATTCCTCTGTATCATCTAATCTACTACTGATTTCCTCTAGTGTATTTTTGTTGTTGTTGTTGCTTTTGCAGTACGCGGGCCTCTCACTGTTGTGGCCTCTCCCATTGCGGAGCCTGTGCTCCGGATGCGCAGGCTCAGCAGCCATGGCTCACAGGCCCAGCCGCTCCGCAGCATATGGGATCTTCCCGGACCCAGGCACGAACCCGCGTCCCTTGCATCGGCAGGTGGACTCTCAACCACTGTGCCACCAGGGAAGCCCTCTAGTGTATTTTTTATTTCAGTTATTGTGTTCTTCAGATCTGTTTGGTTTTTCTACTCTTTTCTAACTCTTTGTTAAACTTCTCACTGTGTTCATCCATTCCTGTACTAGGTGCATTGAGTATCATTATGATCATTACCTTGAACTCTTTATCAAATAGACTGCTTATCTCCACCTCACTTATTTCTTCCTCTGGGGCTGTATCTTGTTCCTCCTTTGGAATGTATTCTTCTGTCTCCTCATTTTGCTCAATTCTGTGTTTACATCTATGTATTACACAGTTTAGTTCCCGATCTTGGAAAAGTGGCCTTAAGTAGGAGACATCCAGCAGCACACTCTCTTCTGGTCACCAGAGCTATATGATGTAAGCATGCCCCCTATGTGAACTGCATGGGTCCTTCTTTTGTGGTGGGGTTGACTAATAAGCAGGGCAGGCCCCCAAACTGGTTGGCTGCCAAGTCTTGATTTGTATGGTGGCACCAGCCCACTAGTGGGCGTGGCCAGGTCTCTGCATGGCTGGCTGCTTAGCCCTGTGTTCCCAGGGTTAGTGCCAGCCCACAGGTGGGCAAGTAGCCCTCCAGAGCTGATAAGCTAGAGGGAGAACTCAAAATGGTTCTTACCAGCACTAGTGATCTCATAGAATGAGTGCCTAACACAAGCTGCTGCCAATATCTATGTCCCCAGGAGGAGTCCCAGTTGCCTCCTGGCTCTTTATGAAGCTCTGCAAAATCAGTAATTGGGTCTGACCAGTGCTCCTTTCGATTTACTGCCTCTGCACTGGGATCCAGAGCATGTGAGGTTTTGAAAGCACCCTTTAAAAACAGTCTGTTTCCTACAGCTCTTCAGCTCTCCCATATGCAAGCATCACTGACTTTCAAAGCAAGATGTTGGGGTCTCATTTTACCATGGCAAGATCTGTGGACTGAGGAGCTTTATGTAGGGCTTGGACTCCTTGCTCCTTAGGGAGAACTTCTGCAGTTGTGATTATTCTCTTGTATGTACGTTGCCTACCTGGGTGTGTGGGTCTTGACTATACCTACTCTCTGCCCCTTTTATCCTTTTCATTGTGGTTCCTTCTTCATGTTTTTAGTTGTGGAAAATCTTTTCTGCTAGTCTTCAGGTTGTTGTCATACAGAGTTGCTCTGTAAATATTTGTTCTTTTGGTGTGCCTTTGATTTTTTTCCTTATATCACAGATATTATGAGGTTTTTATTGGGTGGGGGGTTAATCTGTCTGGGTCTATTGTAAAACATTATAAACATGAGTTTGGGGTAAGTATTTGTCATTTTGTATAAATTTGTGTTTGTAATATGAATTTGTTCCTTTTATATATGCCTGCTCCCCCTGACAAAAATATGTTCCAAGTTCAGTTACTTCTACCTTGGAAGCATTTCTCATATCTTTTCTCTCTTCTGTATGACTACTCTCATTAGTTTTTAGTTCCATCTCTCATCATTTCTAACCTGCCTCATTATTTTAGAAGCCCCTTGAAGATGGATTGTTTATTGCTCTGTGAGTATGTTTCACTCCTGCCTTCAAAGACAGTATCCCAGACACAGATAAGACTCGCAGCTGCTCTGTCCACCTCCCAGTCTCCTCAACAGCTTGAAATGAAAAGTGTCACTAAAATCTTTTAACAAGAATATCTCATAACAGTTGAAAAAGTCACCATGGCAGGATCCAACAGAATAGTCCCAGACTGTATGAATCTCAAAAATACTAATTCAGGAAGTGAATTTCACAACCTGCTCCACTTGCATGCTTTGTAGTCTGATCAGGTTGAATTTCTGATGTAGCCTCTCAACTGAAAATGTCTTAGCAAGGGTATGGCCTAGCAAGGGTACGGCCTGTGTTTCTGGGATGTCATGAAATTCATGTTGCATTTCCTTTTTACTGAAGGCACTCTCAATATTTTCTATTTTTTATATTGAAGTATAATTGACTTAAATATTATATAATTTTCAGGTGTACAGCATAGTGATTTGATATTTTTATACTTTACAGTTTTATCAGCTTGATAAGTCTAGTTGCTATCATTATATAAAGTTATTACGTATTATTGACTGTGTTCCCTATGCTATACATTACATCCACATGAATTATTTATTTTATCATTGGAAATATGTACCTGTTAATCTACCTCACATATTTCACTTATCCTCCCAAACCCCTCCCCTCTGGCAGCTACCGGTTTGTTCTCTGTGCCTCTGTTTCTGTTTTGTTAAGTGTGTTTGTTTGTCCTGTTTTTTTGATTACACATGCAAGTGAAATCATACAGAATTTGTCTTTCTCAATTTGACTTATTTCACTTAGCATAATACTCTCCAGGTTTATCTATGTTGTTGCAAATGGCAAGATTTCATTATTTTTTACAGCTGAGTAATACTCCTTTAATATATGTATACCACATCTTTACCCATTCATCTATTGATGGACATTGAAGTTGCTACCATATCTTGGGTATTGTAAATAATGTTGCATTGAACATAGGGGGTCATATATATTCTCTAATTAGTATTTTTGTTTTCTTCAAATACATACCAGAAAAGGAATTGCAGGATTGTGTGGAACTTATACTTTTAATTTTTTGAGTAATTTCTGTACTGTTTTCCATAGCAGCTGTACCAAGTTACAGTCTCATCAACAGTGCAAGAGGATCCCCTTTTCTCCACATCCTTGCCAACACTTGTTATTTGTTGTCTTTTTGATAACAGCATTTCTGACATGTGTGAGGTGATATCTCGTTGTTTTGATTTGCATTTCCCTAATGATTAGTGATATTGAGCATCTTTTCATGTGTCCGTTGGCCATCTCTGTGTCTTCTTTGGAGAAATGTCTATATAGGTCCTTGCCCAGTATTTAATTGAATTACTTATTTTTTTGATACTGAGTTGTATGACTTCTTTGTACATTTTGGATATTAATCCCTTGTTAGACATATCTATTGCAAATAGTATTGCCCATTTAGTAGGTTGTCTTTTCATTTATGATGATGGTTTTCTTCACTGTGCAAAAGATTTTTAGTCTGATAGTCATATTTGTTTATTTTTGCTTTTGTGGCCTTTGCATAAGGGGGAAGATCCAAAACAGGGTTGCTAACACTGATGTCAAAGAGCATACTGCCTATGTTTTCATCTAGGAATTTTATGGTTTCAAGTCTGACATTTATATCCATTTTGATTTTATTTTTACTTATGTTACAAGAAAATGGTCTAGTTTTAATTTTTTACATGTAGCTGTCCAGTTTCCCCAACATTTATTTATTGAAGGAACTGTTTTCCCCTCATTGTATATTCTTGGCTCCTTTGTCATAGTTTAATTAACCACATAAACAAGATTTTTTAATCTGGGCTCTCTATCTATTTAATTGGTCTATGTGTCTGTTTTTGTGCCAGTACCATAATGTTTTGACTACTGTAGCTTTGTAGTATATTTTAAAAATCAGAGCTTTGTTCTTCTTTCTCAAAATTACTGTGGCTATTCAGGGTCTTTGAGGTGCCATACAAATTGTAGGATTATATGTTCTTTTTCTTTAAAAAATGCCATTGGTATTTAGATAGGGATTGCATAGAATCTGTACATTGTTTTGGGTAGTTTGGACACTTCAAAAATATTCTTCCAATTCATGAGCACAGTATATATTTCCACTTATTTGTGGTGTCTTCAATTTATTTCATCAATGTCTTTTACAGTTTTCAGAGTACAGATTTTTCTTCCTTGGTTAAATTTATTCCTAGGTATCTTACTCTTTATGATGCAATTTTAAATGGTATTGTTTCCTTAATTTATATTTTTGTTAGTTTGTTCTTTAACAAACTAACAAAAAATATAAATTAGTTTGTAAAGAAATTAGTTTGTAAAGAAATTAGTTTGTAAAGAAATTAGTTTGTAAAGAAATGAAACACATATCTGTATATTGATTTTGTATCCTGCAACTGTACTGAATTCATTTATTAGTTCTAATAGTTTTTTGGTGGAGTCCTTAGGATTCTCTCTCTATAGTATCATATCATCTGCAAATAGTGACAGCTTCACTGCTTCCCTTTCAATTTGGATGCTTTTTTATTTTTTGTCTGATGGCTTTGGCTAAGAATTCCAATACTATATTGAATACACATTGTAAGAGTGGGCATCCTTGTCTTGTTCTTGATTTTAGAGGAAAAGATCTCAGCTTTTTGCCATTTAGTATGATGTTAACCATGGGTTTGTTGTATATGGCCTTTATCATATTGAGATACATTCTTTCTATATCCACTTCGTTAAGAATTTTTATCATAAAGGAAGTGTTGAATTTTGTCAAGTGATTTTTCTGCATCTATTGAGATGATAATGTGGTCTTTATCCTTTGTTTTGTTAATGTGTTGTATCACTGTGATTGATTTGCAGGTACTGAACCCTCCTTACATTCCTCAAATAAATCTTATTTGATCATGGTGAATAGTCATTTTCAATGTATTGTTGAACTTGGTTTGTTAATGTTTTGTTGAGGATTTTTGCATTTACATTCATCAGGGATATTGACTGGTAATTTTCTTGTTTTCTAGTGTATTTGTCTGCTTTTTGTATCAGGATAATGCTGGCCTCGTAGAATAAGTTTGGAAGTGTTCTTTCTGTTTCATTTTTTTGGGAATAGTTTGAGAAGAATAGGTATTAACTCTTTAAAATTTTTGGTAGAATCCCCCTGTGAAGCCATGTGGCCCCGTACTTTTGTTTGTTGGAATTTTTATTACTGATTCAATTTCATTGCTGGTAATCAGTCTGTTCAGATTTTCTGTTTCTTCCTGATTCAGTCTTGAAAGATGATATGTTGCTCTGGATTTATCCATTTCCTTTAGGTTGTCTAATATGTTGGCATATAATTGTTCCTAGTTGTCTCATGATTGAATCTCTGTGGTATCTTTTGTAACTTCTCCCCTATCACTTCTGATTTTACTTTGGAGGGCCCTTTTTCTTTTTTTCTTGATGAGTCTGGTTAATGGTTTATCAATTTTCTTTATCTTTTCAAAGAACTCTCTCTCAATTACATTGATTATTTCTATATTTTTTTTGTTTTTTTAGTTTCTGTTTTATTTATTTCTGCTCGATCTTTATTTCCATTTTCCACTAACACTGTGTTTTGTTTGTTCTTCTTTTCATATGTTCTTTAGGTGTAAGGTTTGATTATTTGTTTGATATTTTTCTTTTTTCTTGATGTAGCCCTGTATCAGTATAAACTTCCCTCTTAGAACTGCTTTTTTTGAGCCTCATGGATTTTGGAATGTTTTGTCTCCATTTTCATTTGCCTCAAGCTGTTTTTAAATTTCCTCTTTAATTTTATTGTTCACCCATTGGTGGTTTAGTAGTATGTTGCTTAGCTTTCTCATGTTTGTGGTTTTCCATTTTCTTTCTGTAATTGATTTCTCGCTTTGTACTGTTGTGGTCAAAAGAGATGCTTGATATGACTTCAGTCTTCTGAAATTTATTGAGACATTTAGGAGCCTAACATGTGAGCTATCCTGGAGAATGTTTCATGTGCAATTGAAAAGAATGTATATTCTGCAGTTTTTGGATGAAGTGTTCTATATATATCTATTAGTTCATTTGGGCTAATGTATCATTTAAGGCCAATGTTTTCATTGATTTTCTGTCTGCATGATCTTTCCTTTGATGCAAGGGAGGAATTAAAGTCTCCTCCTATTATTGTATTAATGTCAATTTCTCCCTTTATGTCTGTTAATATTTGCTTTATGTATTTATGCGCTTCTGTGCTGTGTGAATAAATATTTATGAATGTAATATACTCTTCTTGTATTGACCCCTTTATCATTATGTAATGCCATTTTTGTCACTTGTTACAGTCTTTGTTTTCAAGTATATTTTGTCTGATATTAGTATTATTTCCCCAGCTTTCTTTTTGATTCCATTTGCATAAATATCTTTTTCCATCCTTTCACTTTTAGTCTGTGTCCGTCTTTAGATCTGATGTCTTTTGTAAGCTGCATATACATAGGTCTTATTTTTTATCCATTCATCCACCCTGTGTGTTTTGATTACATTACGTATATTCATTCACATGTAAAGTGGTTATTGATTAGTGAGTACTGATTGCCATCTTGTTCATTGTTTTCAGGTTGGTTTTGTTGTTTTCTTTTCCTGTCTTCTTCTTTTAGTCTCTTCCCCTGTAATTTGCTGCTTTTCTTTAGTGTTAGGTTTGGATTTGTTTCTCTGTATTTTTTATCTGTTATAGATTTTTAGTTTGTGGTTACCATGAAATTCATATTCCATATATATAGCAGTTTATTTTAAGCTGTTAGTTGCTTAAGTTTGTATTCTAAAAGCAGTACATTTTCCCACCCCTGATGTTTTATATTTTTGATGCCATATTTTACATCTTTCCACTTTGTATATCCATTAACTACTTATTGCAGTTAGAGTTGATTTTATGACTTTTGTCTTCTAACCTCCATACTAGATTTTTAAGTAGTTTATTCACTGTCTTTCCTATATATTCACCTTTACCAGTGATATTTTTTCTTTCATTTATTTTTAGTTCTGGTCCTTTCTTTTCTGCTTAAGGAAGATTCTTTAACATTTCTTTTAAGACCTTTTTAGTGGTGATGAATAGTGTTTGCTTGTCTGGGACACTCTTTATCTCTTCTTCAATTCTGATTGATAACCTTGCTGGGTAAAGTATTCTTGGTTTAAGTTTTTTTCTTCCAGCACTTTAAATATTTCATGCCACTCCCTTCTGGCCTGGAAAGTTTCTGCTGAAAAAATCAGCTAATAGCCCAATGGTGGTTCACTTATAGGTGACTCATTGTTTTTCTTTTTCTGCCTTTAAAATTCTCTGTTTATCTTTATCTTTTGCCATTTTAATAATGATATGTCTTAATGTGGTGCTCCTTCTGTTCATCCTGTTGACTCTCTGTGCTTCCTCGACCTGGATATCTATTTCTTTCCCCAAGTTAGGAAAATTATCCACCATTATTTATTCAAATAACTGTCTGCCCTTTTCTCTGTCTCTTCTCCATCTGGACCCCTATAATGTGAATGTGAGTATGCTAAGTTGTCCAAGAAGTCTCTTAAACTATTCTCAGTTTTTTAGTTCCTTTTTCTGTTTGCTGTTCTGATTGGGTGATTTCCACTATTCTGTCTTCTAAATAGCCTGTGCATTCTTTTGTATCATCTACTCCACTGTTGATTACTTCTAGTGTTCTTTTCATTTCAATTGTTGTATTCCTCAGCTTTAGTTGATTCTTATATTTTCTAATTCTCTGTTGAAGGAATAATACTGACAAGAACATAAATAAATTTAATAAAAAGAGACACAATAAATAATGTATGCAGTTATTTGTAGCAACATTTCTTATAAAAATGACTAGAAACACCTGAATTGTCCTTCAAAAGAAAAATGGATAAACATATTATGATATATTCATACAGTAGAAGGTGATTCAGCTATAAAAAATGAAGAATAAACTGCAGATAGATGCAACATGTTTAATGTCAAAAACACTATGTTGATAAAAAGAAACCAGTTATAAAAGAGTACATTATATATGATACCATTTATATGACAGTCAAGAATAGTCAAAATTGATCCATGGAGGTAAAAATACAGAAGAATTGTCACCTATGGAAGGTTAAAATAACTTTAAGAGGGCACAATGGAAAGTTTGAACTAACGGAAATATACTATACTTTGATAGAAGTGTTTTTTATATATATATATATACACACACACATATATATATGTATGTATATATGTATATATGTTTATGTAAAAACACATATATATATAAATTTCTTGAACTGCACATTTACATTGTGGAATTTCAATGTATGTAAATTTTATGAAAATTTCGCTTGAATTCATTTATCATCTCTAATTATTTTCTAATTACATATGAAAAAACCACCATCATAGCATTTGTTTTCCAAGAATATGTCCTTTAACAAACAAATTTAGGGTGTTAATGAAAAGATGGAACACAGACTAGCATCCAGTGATAAAAAAAATATGGACAGTGTAAAAGCCTAAGGAAAATATTTCTCTTCTAAAAAGTTTAAAAATAACTCCTGAGTAGAGACCCCACTATTTTATAAACTATGGGAATTCCCAAGACAAAAGCTACCTGGTTAATAATCAGTTAATCACTATTTAATTTTTCTTGTTCCTGGCTACAATTATGCTATGAATATAATATATATAATTTTAGACTGCCTGTTTTCAGGTGGATATAAGATTTGTATTTGATTTTTAAAGAATTAAAATTAATTTCACTTTATTTTCTATCCTAAAATTACAATTACATTATCTTTTAATTATATTAACACAGTACTTTAGTAGAATAATGTTTTTCTAAAATTTGATTTATAGTTTTATTATATAATATTTTTCTTGGAAGGAAATATGTAAGTTTATAAAGCAAGTACAGTTCATACTTTTATGAAGTACAAAAACATTTAATCATGTGCAATTTTACCAGGACATTTTCCTGTTTTTCTTGTAGAAGTTGATAAGCTGATTATAAAATTTATTTGTAAAGGTAAAGAACCAAGCTATAAAAATATTTCAGTTTAAAAATTATGCACTCTTCCTTAGTGTGGCTTATATTGTCTTTATTTTCTATGCTCTTTTCCCCTCTTTTTAAAAAAGAAATGTCATTTAAAATTAAGACTGAGAGTGGGAATTTGCTTCACAGGCTTTTAGCACTTATAACCCTATATTAGGAGCTAAAATGATGTTTTTTAAGACTGTAAGCATGCAAAATCTTGGTGTACATTGCAGATAAAATGTGTTATTTGGGTGCACATTGGATATATTTATTCTTAAATAAACACATCTATTTTTTTTAACATCTTTATTGAAGTATAATTACTTTACAATGGTGTGTTAGTTTCTGCTTTATAACAACGTGAATCAGTTATACATATACATATGTCCCCATACCTCTTGCCTCTTGCGTCTCCCTCTCTCCCACCCTCCCTATCCCACCCCTCTAGGTGGTCACAAACCACTGAACTGATCTCCCTGTGCTATGGGGCTGCTTCCCACTAGCTATCTATTTTACGTTTGGTAGTGTATATATGTCCATGCCACTCTCTCACTTCGTCACAGCTTACCCTTCCCCCTCCCCATATCCTCAGGTCCATTCTCTAGTAGGTCTGAGTCTTTATTTCCGTCTTGCCCCTAGGTTCTTCATGACCATTTTTTTGTTTGTTTTTTAGATTCCATGTATATGTGTTAGCATACGGTATTTGTTTTTCTCTTTCTGACTTACTTCATTCTGTATGACAGACTCTAGATTGTCTGTCATACAGATGGAGATTGGAGATGGGAGATTTTTTAAAAAGTAGATGGGAGATTTTTTAAAAAGTAGAGTCAAATAGTTCATATGAAGTTATAAATAGTTCATATTAACTTCATATGTGTGTATATATATATATGTATATATATATATAACCACTTTAACCTATTAGACTCTGGCTTTATATTTAAATAGAGGTCATGCTAACTTTTGTAATTAGCAAATAGCAATTATCTCAAATATCTTCATAAAACCTTTATAATTTTGTATCTAAATTTTAATTTTATAAAAAAGAAAATAATAAATGTTATCCCATAGTAAAACATCTCATGTTTTTTCAATAATGTATTTAAAGTATACTTCCTACCTTTTATTTTTTTAATCAAAATATTGCCCTTTTCTCAGAACACAGTGAAAATCTAAATATTTTTAAGTAGATCATTGAAATATCTTTTTCAGGACTCAAATATGACTAGTATTGTTAACAGTCATAATAAAACCAGACCACAATCAAGTTTCTAAGCATGCACCTTTACATATAGTCAGGCTTTTCTATTGGAGAGCTTCCTTAAAATTTCCAGTTGTTTCAGAATATTATCCCGTCATGATAACATAAAAATCTGTAATCTCTTTGCACAAAGATTCTTTTTTTAAAAAAAATTTATTTTATATTGGAGTACAGTTGATTTACAATATTGTGTTCATCTCATGTGTACAGCAAAGTGATTCAGTTATACATATACATATATCTATTCTTTTTCAAATTCTTTTCCCATTTAGGTTATTACAAAATATTGAGTAGAGTTCCCTGTGCTATACAGTAGTGCACCAAGATGCTTTTGATTTCAGTGTGGTGTATGTTATAATTTTAGTTAATATTATATATTATTAATTCAATATTATTATTATTCACTATTTTTTCAATGTGAAGAAGACAGGAGGAGTTGTTGAAAGGAATACTTTTTATTTCTATATTTTATATTCAAAAGGAAAATTCAGATTGTCACTTGTAATGCAAGATATGTCAAGCAGTGGTAATATTATAATTACTATGTAAAATCTATTTATACCAGAATCTCAAGAACAAAGAGAGTGCTTTCATCTTGAAGTTACAGGTTGACTCCAAACTCATGAGTGCTTTTTGTTATTCTGCAGGGGGCAGCAAAATCTAGACAAAACAAATATTGAAGGATTACTGACAGGAACCATTTAGCAGCTAGCGTGTACTAGGAGCAAGGGGGTGGAATGTACCTGAATTGCTGCAAAATTATCATCATGCTAATTAAAATTCTTTACATTAGCAACAGGGGTTGCTGGTATTCCCCTTTATCTAATCTCTTCTTTTATATACACACCTACTGAAGCTGAACAAAACCAGTGAGATAAAATTAAGACACAGATTGTTTTTCCTCCCTTTGGGCTGGAAAAATCCTGTTTACAAGGAAAATTATATGGTACATAAGTATTTATGAAAAACAAGAGAGTCAAAAATCATTGGGTTTTTGTGTAAACTCCCCAAAATAACATGAAGTAGAATAATTGATAATTTATGAACAGTTCTACAATGTCATAATATAAAACCTATTTTGAAAATAGAGCAGTTTCTGCCATTTGCTATTGATAATTAATTTTAGGTTGTGCCAGGTGAGAGAAACTGAAGATTTAATTAACTAATATTGTAAATTAATTCAAGTTTCCTATCCATCATAAAATGCTTTCATTTTAGTATACTGTCAAAAAGTGATCTATTTTCTTCACACTCACAAAAATTTTGTTGGGAAGAAATTAAGAAAGCAAAGGGATGCATTATTTTCATTAGGAATGTATTATTTTCATTAGGATTCTAGATGGAAAATTTAATCTGATCAGAGGTATAAGGGGAATGAGTTAAACAGCAACATTTTTCATTTAATGAGACATCTATATCAACCCATAAAATCATGTGATTTTTAAGACTGCAGAATTCATTATCTTTCAGAATTAAATTGGAGTATTTTATAAAAATCTTACAAAAGAAGGCCTTGGATTGTATCCTTATTTATTTATTTATTTATTTATTTATTTATGGCTGCCTTGGGTCTTTGTTGCTGCACATAGGCTTTCTCTAGTTGTGGGGTGAGCGGGGGCTACTCTTCGTTGCAGTGCTCAGGCTTCTCATTGTCATGGCTTCTCCTTGTGGAGCACAGGCTCTAGGCATGCAGGCTTCAGTAGTTGTGGCATGTGGGCTCAGTAGTTGTGCTTTGTGGGCTCTAGAGCTCAGGCTCAGTAGTTGTGGCACACTTAGTTGCTCCACGGCATGTGGGATGTTCCTGGGCCAGGGCTCAAACCCGTGTCCCTTGTATTGGCAGGCAGATTCTTAACCACTGCACCACCAGGGAAGCTGTGGATTGTATCCTTATCTCATGTTCTTTGGCTTTACTTTCCAGCTATTGATTTTGTCCTAGGTATAATCTAACAAATAATGTGTGTTAATATCAGACATTGATCACAGTATTTCTTAAGTATGTAATAAACTATGTAGATGTAAATTAAAGAAACACAACAATTTGTGACCAATAGAAGATGTAATCTTAGGATGTTAAAAGGAAAATGAAATGAGATTGTATTAAAATGGCAAAATCTCAAATAATACTAAATAAAAATTTAAATTGTACTTATTTTTTTCTTCTATTTGAAAGCTCATGTTATTATCTTAGTGTCTCTTTCTAAATTTTCAGTACTAATTCATTTTCTTTCTATTTGTTATTCCATATTCAAAATCTTTCTTATTGGGACATTGTATGAGGAATTTTACCCAGTGTACAGTGTATGATTAAATCCTAAATGCTTATTTTCTAACATTACAAGAAAATGAAAGATTGAGAGATGGATACTATTTTTAAACTGAGAAAGTGGATTGATTTAGGTTGATTCTCCTACTATTTAAGATATTTTTCAGGCACAGTGTTAATTCTCATTCTATTAGTTCATCACCATTTCAGTATGATTTATTAATATTACTAACAGTCTTTTCCTTAATATGACAGACCATATTATAGAGACCACACAAAGAAAGCTGTCCTTTATTTCTAAAATACTGTGCACCATTTTGTAAAAATTATATTTTAAGGGAAGGAAAACCTCCTACCATCAAAGGAAATAGAATTTTCCCAGATTATATCAATATATTTCTATGTATAGGAGTGATTTTAATGGGCCTAAAAAGACTAAAACCATCTGATGTATTTTAACAACGACTGAACATGGAAGCGGCTCTGTTAAATTATGAAAAATGAATTGACTTTGATATATTTACAGTCCTTCTATTCCTAATATATGTTTAATTTTATTTTATATTATTGCAAATTTGCTTTTCAGGGCCTATTGGTTTATTTAAGTCAGCAATTTATAAACCGTATTTTCTTGGTAATCTATTTCAGCAATCAGATGCTGCTTGCTAATAGCAATAATGCTTCACTGAACTCTTGTCAAATGAGAAAAATAAGGTCACTGTAGGAACTTTTTCATAAAGCCAAATGCCAGATGTCCTTCACTCCCCAGACACTATCTAATCTTCAGAGATGAGGACATGTAGATAAATTGTTGTAATGGAATTGTCTTAAGGAAGTACTCTCTCTGACCTCGCTGTCCTAACTTAGGAGTCAAACAGATTTGTATACTGAGTGATACATGTTTTGATTTGAAATTATATTCTTTCTGTGTTCTTGGTTTTAAAAGTATGTTTTGTTAATTATATGGAAAAATGTTCATATATGAGTGCGTGTGTGTGTGCATTTCTGTTTGCTTTTTAGAATTCTTACTAAGCAAGATACATAGTTCACAAGTTTATACTGGTCTCCATTTGACATAGAATTGTATACAACTCATGGTAATGGAATTTAGAACAAAATCTTCATAGAGTTCCCCTGATGTTTACTTCTCCAACTCCCAGAAAAGTATTAGTTTAAAAATAATACCAATTCCTTCTCCCTCAATCTTTCCAAAGATTTTAGAATGATTTCTGTGTGGCAAAATGGATGCCACTTGTTTTCATCTTTACTTACGAAATAAATATTCACGTCTGACTTGCAGACTGGTGTCATTTCTGCTACAAAGCACTTAAGAACCAATTATTCAGAAAGTCATAAAACTCAATATCTCACCTAAAAATCTCAAGGAGAGGCTTAGATAATTCTCAGTCTCATATTCGGAAAGAACACATTACTTAGAATATAAAATATACATTCAGCAATTTGCCATTTGTTTATGAAAGTGCTACTAAAACACCTTTTTTTTTTTTTTTCCCCTCTCTTTCGGTACGCAGGCCTGTCACTGTTGTGGCCTCTCCCATTGCGGAGCACAGGCTCCGGAGGTGCAGGCTCAGCGGCCATGGCTCACGGGCCCAGCCGCTCTGCGGCATGTGGGATCTTCCCGAACTGGGGCACGAACCCGTGTCCCCTGCATCGGCAGGTGGATGCTCAACCAGTGCGCCACCAGGGAAGCCCCTAGTACTTGATTTTTATATCTAAATCTAGAAAATTCTATTTTTCTTATATGTGCATTCTCTTCACTATGGGTATATATGATCTGTATACATGGTTACATAAAATAAGACCACATCAGAATTTTGGGATTAAATTTGTTGTCAGTGTTTTTTTTTTTAAACATTCAGCTAAGTTTATCAGTTTCTCTACAGAGTTTCCTGTGAATTCTTGGAATCATTAGTTTAAAATATCTACATTATATGTACTGCCCCTTGAGCTGTCAATTTTGATAGACGACACTTTCTCAAAGGGGGTTCCTATGGGTAGTAATGGTGTGAGAAGAGAAACTTCTATGAGAGGCCTTCAGTGATCATGGGTAAGGTTCAAAGGTTGACAAGTCAGGTAAATGTCACTTATTCTATTTTGAGATCTTTTTCCATCACTGGAATAATTTAGGTTTCTTTATTTTGTGGTCCCCAGAGATCTGTGAAACTCCATTTGAATTAGGTGCTGTCAAAATCATTAAATCTGTCAAAAATTCAAATTCCTTGCAATTCAATATCAAATTTTACTTGTCATTTGAAAAAATACTGAAGACAGCTTTCCCCAAATGGGGGTGGAAATGTCAAAAACTTCTTAGCTTTAACATTTTGAATAGTAGATTAATGAGTGGCAGTCAGTAAACTTATATCAGGTCATCTTTCCTCCATGAAGTGTCATCTAGAAATAAAACTAATCTGCTTCACTCTGAGATTACTTTTGTAAATATTTGCATCTGAGAAAGGATCTACCCTTTGAGTGGGGGACTGAGAACATATTCCTGTTGGACAACTTTGTAGCCACAAAGGAAAAATTATAAGCTGAAAAGAGGAACAGGTGATCATTTATGTAAGAATGCAAGTTGATATTTTAGGAGACTCCAAATAGTATCATTCTAAAAATTTTCTGTAATGGAGATCTAAAAGTATGATAGGAAATTGAAACTTCTAATCTTAGATTCAGAAATCCCACTCCTGTCTTTCAACCTCTCCTACTCCTATTCTCCCGCATACCTTTCTTTCCACCCAGTCAAAAATAGACACACACTTAACTCCAGCCTTATCAACTTTTCCCTCCTAGGTTGTGAGGTCTGACTAGTAAAACACTCACAGTTTTATTTTCTTATCTCAGCTGTAATTCAGGGCTATTGCACATTTCATGTCCTTCCCCCAAGCACATCTCTTTCATTCTTCAGTAGTGCTTATCTGACTGTTGCCTTCTGGATTCAACCTCAGAGTTGGTTTGAAACCTCTTGGCAGACCAGAAGTCTGTGAACTCTTTGCCACTGTGCACCATAACATAAAGGTAGTAATCGAAAGCATTTAGAAACTTTTATAGCAAATTGGCAGAGCAATTTTATGTCAAAATTAAATGTACTATAGAATTGATAGTTTGCATTTTAATCTAATTTTTTAATGATTCACTTTTTATTTTATTTTGTGTAAGTATTAGTTTGCTCACATTATATAGTTTTTCAAAATAAGTAACTGGTTCTCCACCATAGATAGTTCTGAAACTCCATCCTTGTTCATCTCCAGCACTCTGACTCTCAAATAATGACATTGGATGCTTTTGTTTGTTTTGTTTTGTTCTTACTTCACAATAAAATAGAGACCTGAATGTTAAAACTACAATGAAGTATATTAGTAACCTAGGTTGGATTGCACTTTTTCCTGGACTTGAAAGCCTTGAGCCAAATTTGTAAATAAAATTTCTGGTCTTACCATTCTAATTAAAGAAAAGTCTTGTTCAAATTATATGCCTCAGGGCCAGAGAAGAAGGCGGCAAAGCAAATTGAGGTTGAGAGAAACCACAGTTGCTCATAATGTATAGGGTGGAACTGGCTCAAAGCAACTGTCCCAGACCTTCTTGAATTGGTGCAGTGATTCTAGGCTTTTCTTTTGAAAACTCTACCCACCAGTATATGAAGATTAATAGCATGTCCATGTACCCAGTCTAAAACAAGAGGTTTTTTAGCTGCGCTTTATTTCTCCTTTCCATCCCCAATCACAAATAGGTCTCCTGATCCAATCCACTTTTTAATTATTTATTTCACTGATGTATGCACTTTTTCCAACTTAAGTCCAGACTCTCATCATTTCTCACTTAGAGCATTTCCATATGCCCAACTCATCTCATTACTATTACCTTGCACATTTTCTGGGTCAAAGAATCAGAATGCAAATGTCTTTGCCCTGATTCTGTAGCATTAAGGAGCTTACTATAATCACTGATTTCTGTTTGACGTCCAAGATGATTGTATCGAAGGTTGTAAAAGTCAGAACAAGACACCCTGCATATTTTTGGAAGCTTTTAAATGGAGTTTGGTGTCAACATGGCATCAAGCCTTATACCCTAATAATGTGACATCAGTGACAGCTTTAAATCTCATACTAAATGATAAGTTGAGAGGTACCAAGTACTTTGCGAACCTCTATTGCTGAGGAAAGCAGAATTCAGTGACAGTTTCAGCTCTGTAATCATCCATAGAAACCAGTTTGACTATAGAAAGGGATTCAGTCTCTCTTTCTCTCTAAGAATTGTGTAAACGAAATGCAAAGAAGTCCTAGGATTTCTTACTCCAGTATAAATTTGGAAGATCCTATGTGCAATTATTATTATGCTTAATGACTCTTAATAATAGATTACTCTATCTTATTTTAAATTATCATCTGCTGTTTATCCACACAATAAGAGCCGAAGAGTCCTTCTAAAGAAAGACAAACTATTTTCATATTCTACTAACCTATAATCATCAAGGATCAAAGACTAAAATGACAATGTGGGTGGAGAAGTCGGATGGGAATTTTATTCAGGACATGTAAACCAGTGGTTCTTTCTAGCTAGAGGATATCCTTAGCATTCTCCAAGAGTATGTGCTATGGTGGATTGAATACTGAAAAATACGAAACTATTATTTATGTAGTGTTTATTGGTTTTAAGCCAGAAAGCCTGACAAATTTTCTGACAACATGACAGATATTTTTACTCTAGACTCTTGTGAAAAATGTAGATACCCTAGATCCTGACTTTTCTATTTATGTAAAACTATTTCCAAATTTTTACTTTAAATTTCATTTTCTTCTACTGTTCACCTTTTGGGAAATGGATTAAAGTAAGGGATTAGACAGAATTTCTGAGCTTTTATTGACTAATTTCATTGATACCATGTAGCCAAAACAGTGGCCTGGGATAAAATAAAAGGAGCTTTTTCTGGTCCTGTTATTTTAATTCATATATTATCATATTGTTCTGAATTAAATTATATACTTTGGCTTAATTTTAAGTATGGAAACATCTTAATACCTTAGACCAAAGAGTGTCTTAAATAGACAGAGTATTTCAATACAGTGTGTAGAATTCCACAATGAAAAGCAGAAAATTGCTAAAGAAACTTTGAAGTAGATGCCTTAAAAAATGACATTTTATACAATAATAATAGCAAAAATTTATTGAGTATTATATGCTGACATTATCACATGTGCTTTACATTCAGTAACGTATTTGATCCTCACAACAACCGTGAATGATAGGTACAGTTTTATTCCTTATTTTATAGATAAGGACGTTGACACAGTAAGAGAATAAATTATTTCCCAAGGTCTCACAAATGGAAGAAAGCATTATGAAAGGGAACCAAGCTTATTTTGGATTTTTATGTTCTAGTATTCTTCTTCTAATGATCACAATTAGTATCCTATTTTGTGAATATTTACACATCTAAAAAACTACTTTGTTGTTTAACATGGCCTCATTAATTCAAGACTTCCTTATTAAGAGTAAGGAAATGCCTTTACATGATCTGATTAAAACTGTAAGTAAGCCAAACAAGTTCTCTGCTCTTATTAAGTTTGCAGACATATCACAAAGTCAATCCAGTTACAGATTCAGGCTTAAATCAATTCTTTCATGAAATCAATGAACGAGGAGGATTTGGAAAATCAGAATGACTTGTGTCATGGTCCCAAAGTATGCAGAGCATCTGGGGGAGAATAACTTCCTGAGGATAAATGGCCTGGGAAAGTTGACATTGTTTAAAAAAATATTTTATTTATTTATTTATTTATGGCTGTGTCGGGTCTCAGTTGCAGCACACGGGATCTTCGCTGAGGCATGTGGGATGTTGGGGCTCAGGCTTCTCTCTAGTTGTGGCGTGCGGGTTTTCTCTCTCTAGTTGTGGTGTGCAGGCTCCAGGGAGAGTGGGCTCTGTAATTTGTGGCATGCAGGCTCTTTCGTTGAGGCGCATGAGCTCAATAGTTGTGGCGCGTGGGCTTAGTTGCCCTGTGGCATGGGGGATCTTAATTCCCCGACCAGGGATTAAACCCGTGTCCCCTGCATTGGAAGACAGATTCTATACCACTGGGCCACCAGGGAAGTCCCAAAGTTGACATTTTTGAATAGCAGTTAAGCAAACAGAAATGAGAGGTATAGTGGATTTAAATGGTATGATCTCTATAACACAATTTCAGATGTTTTGACTTTCTTGTCTTGTAGAGATATTGTTAGGCACTGGTAGACTTTGAACACAAGCCTTGCAGCAAATGTTTAGACGCCAGCTCTTATTTGGCCTGGGAAGCAGTGTGCTGTCTCATCTCATTTAGCATAGGCTTCATTTCCTTTAGCTGGAGATTTCCTCCTGTGGGTACCCACTTGGTACCTCACCATCTTTCCTAAAGAGACCTATTTGTTTTTTCTCACAGAAACCTTTTCTCCCCACTCCTGTTCTCTTACTAAGTTAACGGTATGTCTCAAACTTTAAATGTTTAGTGAGCTAGCTACTTCCTTTTGTTAGCTTTCATATCATACAAGTAAACCTTTTAACTTTAGTTAATTTAACTTTTATAATTGTAATTCAGAAGCCCCGAACCTAAATGGTAGAGGAAAAGTTTTTCCTCCCTGACAAGCCCCACACAGCCAAACCAATATAGATCAGCTCCCAGAGGCAAATATGTCTGCATATGTATGATTTTATGTGGTACAGCAATGTGGTGTCCATGAACCCTGCCCAAGATGTTAATTTTCGCTAGGGCTGGACTCCTCATATAGTATTTTATTGGTCTGGGTAAAGCCTGAGCATTAGTACATTTTTCAAAGTTTCCCAGTTAAAACTGATGTTAAGTAGAGTAGAGAATGGGAGTCCTAAAAAATGCCACCTGAAGTTTATCTGTCCTGGAGGCTTTAATATCAAGTAATGAGGCTTGGGGCTTCAGAGGTCTTACAATGTGCAGTCTTGGCTCACCTGGACTGAGTGATATTGGTGACAGAGGAAAGACAATAATCTGCCTGGCACCTTGTCAAGTGATAATGATATAACTATGCTTAAATTACAGTCACTGCTCTCAGAAGCTCACAGTCTACTTGGGAATAGTAGTTTTACATATGACAAAGTCAAAATTTGTGAGAAGGGGTATGATAGAGATGTATACAACGTACCAGAGTAATAAATGATTCTGTTACTCTGTCAGGATGGATGAGGTGCATACAGGAAGGAACAGTTGACCCAGGCCTTGAAAAAAAATAGAAACTTGACAGGTAATAAAGGACAGGTAATAAAGGAGTAAAAGTTTCCAGGAAGAAAGGATAGCATGTGCAATAGAGAGACATAAATAAAGTGTATTTAGATGACTATGGATTTAGTGTGGATGAAGCATAAAGTGGAATATGGAATAGTGACAGGTGATCAAGTTGGCAAAGCTGACTGAAGCCAGAATGTGGGATTTGGATTCTACTGTAGTAGTTAAACCAGAGTAAGGCAACAATATCTTCTTCCTAGAAGAATCAGCATAGAAAAATTTTTATAAAGCTTCCATGCTTTTTAATATTTATTTGAAATGTCAGCAACTTAAAAAAATCCACACGTTTTAATCTTCTTGAATGTGAAATATATTGAATTTACATATATCAAATGTTATTTAATAAAGCAATTTCATTTGAACTTATGGCTCACATTTATTTCAAGACTTTCAGAAAATTTAAATTATATAGATTGTGTTAAACATTGTAAGATTGGTTATAAATTAATTCTTAGTTTAATAGATAATAGGAATTATCAAAGATGAAAAAATACAACTCTGGCATTGCATAGGGATTCTAATGAATGTTTATCACATTAATTTAATTCAGTGATAATTGTTTACTCTTAAACTTGCTGAATTAATGGAAGAGGCTAAAGGTTACAAAGAAATAATTGAGAAAATGTTAAAGTGAAAATAAAAATGCTTTTTCTCATCATGCATCTGGGAACAAGTTTTCAGCATTTTAAGATGAGGTTTACTAAATTCTGTCAATTTTCACTAGAATAATACATTGGTGATGACTTTTCGATGCATAAAACACAATTTCTGTATAAATATCTGCTCTGTGCATAAGTGGCTATATGTACATAATAATTAAAAAACCATAAATAACCATATATCAAAAAAAACTACACAATTATTTGAGAGGATCTACAGCCTTGACTTAAAAAGAAACTGAATTGTTAGTTATTTTGCCTTTTCCAGCTGGTAAATTTGAAGTGGTATATACTTCAAAGTGGTAAAGTTAAATTGATACGGTGAAAGCAGTAATGGTAAATTGAAGGGGGAAGTATTATGTACTGTGGTAGAAGTATCTCATACAAAAGAGGAAAAGACTTTCTCTATTAAAGAACACTTATATGTAGCCCAAGGCTTAGCTCTTGATAGTAAGGAAAGTATCTTCATAATTGTTGTATACACACACCGACACAAATATGAACTTCATCCAGGGGCCTGGTGGTATTTCTCAAATCACATTTTAAAAATGTAAACACTGAAAGATATATATACATATATATATATATATATATTTTTTTTTTGCTGTACGCGGGCCTCTCACTGTTGTGGCCTCCCCCGTTGTGGAGCACAGGCTCCGGACACACAGGCTCAGCGGCCATGGCTCACAGGCCCAGCCGCTCCGCGGCATGTGGGATCCTCCCAGACCGGGGCACGAACCCGTTTCCCCTGCATCGACAGGCGGACTCTCAACCACTGCGCCACCAGGGAAGCCAGAAAGATATATTTTAAACAAATCCATGTGGAACCACTTTAGTAATTTTCCCCAAATCATGGAATTCCAGTGTAGGCATTTCTATGATTATCTCTTTTACATTCAAAAAAAGGAAGGGAGGAAGGAAAGAAGGGAGAGAGGAAGGAAGGGAGGGAGGGAGGAAGGAAGGAAGGAAGAAAAGAGATACATTAGGTTTTTCTCTGCAAAATTCACTCAGCCTGTACTACTTCACTAACCAAAATAGTATTATGTAACAACAGGGAATTCCCTGGCAGTCCAGTTGTTAGGACTCTGTGCGTTCACTGCCAGAGGCGTGGGTTCAGTCCCTGGTTGGGGAATTAAGATCCAGCAAGCTGTGCGGGGTGGCCAAAAAAAAAAAAGTATTGTGTAACCACGTTATAGTGTATAAAAAGTTTAAGAAAATTTTCAAAAGGTTTTTAATCTATGATTATCGTAAGATGAATAACTATGCTAGGTGACCATTGAGAGTGGAAATGAGACAGATTGTTCATGTTAGGAAAACTTTGAAATCAAGAGTGAGACTCTGGGATACAACTTGGGTGGAATATTCAACATTACCAAACAGACCATGTTAAGGAGAATATTTCAGACCTAGCACAAAGAACACACACACAAAGACACACACACACACAGCTAAATTGCAGGATGATACTGTGTACTAGGATCAGAGTTTCTTGCTAAATGAGGAAATGATTATCACTATGTTAGATGAAACATCTAGCCCAAGTACTAGCTCTTTAGAGGACAGAAAGGCAAGAGTCGTTAAGCAAAAGTTCTATATTTATTAAATATACATCATAAATAACCATATACACTTGGATATGTGGAGAAAAAGATTGATATGAGTTGAAATTTAGAACTCTGAACTTCTCTATTATATTAAAAGGAAAGATAGTAATATCTTTCTAGTAGTATATTCTATTTGAAAGAAGACAAGAGAAGCATATCCATTACCACCTATTTCATGTCAATTATTAGCGTATATGTGATCTAATATTCAGCTCAGATGTTTAGAAAAGGACAGATTGGGGGAACAAAACCAAAAATTAAGAAAACTGAATTCAGTTGTGTACCCATTAGCAAATAATTTTACCTGGAATCTAATGTAAACATAATAGGCTAAAAACAGAGCCAATTCAGAAAAACAACAGTATATCTGGAGACATGGTAAAAGTGTCAGAAAGAAGACAAAAAAAGCAAGAAAGGTATTTGGAATGCCTGGCTTGAAAAAGGTACTAAGCATTATATTCGCTAAATTGTATTATATAAGTGAATGGAGATGGTGATGTTTCATGCCATTACTTGGTGAAAGGAATCAAATAGCTCAAATGGGTTTTGAAAAATCTGTTCAAACCCTTTGCCGAAAGGCAGATGGGGAGATGAATGTGTAAGGTGCTTTTTTTTTTTTTTTTTTTTTTTGGTTCTTGAATGTTTCCAAAACCTATCTATCTTAATAGCTTATTCCAGTATTTTGTCCTTTTTGTGTTATCTTTTCTTTATATCTACTCAAAAGTCATCCCTGTGGAGCAGTAAGCATCAGTATGTTGCAGACACTATGTTAGATACAAACAAAAACAGAAAAAAAGAATAAATAATCTGGCACAACCCTATATTTATAATCTAGTATATTTGTAAATGATGTTTTTACATTTGGAGAAACTAGTACGTAAACCTAATATATATGTGTTTTAGCCTGGTACAGCATAGAAATTCCAAGAACTTCCTTATTACTAAGAAGTGAATTTTCCAAATAAAATATTTTATATTTGACAAAATGCATGAGTATTTTATAAGATGCATTCTTCACATAGAAGATATAGGATTTTTACTGGATTTCTTGAATATAGATATGTGATTATTTGCCTTTAAATCATATATTGAAAAATTGAAATCTGTAAATAAGACATTTTAGACCACCTAATATATATTTTATTTTTTTGCGGTACGCGGGCCTCTCACTGTTGTGGCCTCTCCCGTTGCGGAGCACAGGGACGCGTAGGCTCAGCGGCCATGGCTCACGGGCCCAGCCGCTCTGCGGCATGTGGGATCCTCCCGGACCGGGGCACGAACCCGTGTCCCCTGCATCGGCAGGTGGACTCTCAACCACTGCGCCACCAGGGAAGCCCGACCATCTAATATTTTTAATATATTGTCTCAAATATCAACTTGCCACTTTTTCTAGAGTATATCATATGTTGTGATACTATATCTGATTTTATATGTAGATTTTATATCTATATATACATAGACTTTATATATGTATATATATATATCATATCATGCATTTAATAAAGCCATGGTAAAAATTGAATTATTCATACTTTCCTAATTTAGTCAACAATTATTTCTAATACTGACTATGTGCCAGGTACTGGATGATCAATGGCTCATGAGACAAAATTACCTGTTTTCCAAATTCATCTTAACTCAGAAATGTTATAATTTCTCTCTATGAAATAATTGGAAATTTATCTGGCATTGAATTCTGCTGGATAGAAAAATTTCCAGAAATATCCCAGATTCCAAATTTTAAAATATTAGAATTATTGATGATTTGATTTCAGCATTTATACTTTTAAATTTTAGGAAAGAAAAAAAATGCTACTTTAACGCCAATACAAAAATAAAATTTTGAGTTGTTATAAAGGAAATACTCCAACAAAAATATTCCTATATAGTAGTATGTTAAAGCAAACACACATACACAGTCACACATAACTACCTCACAAACAAAAACATTACATTGCTCAGTGTGTGTGTCTGTATATGTGTGTGTAAAACAGAAGGGGGTATGAATTCATTTGAGGATCACTTTTCTATAATATATATATTTTATGAAAACGTGGATTTTATAACACACGTAGGCTAGGGATGTGATTTTTCTTCCATCTCTGGAATTCCCTTCCTGCATCTTTCCTCATGGCACGACTGTTTTCATTATTTTTCTCTCTACTCAGATGTTACCTCCTCAGAGAGTCCTTCTTTAAACTAGTGTGCCTATTCATCGACACAGCTTTGTTTCTCTTCTTACCACTTACAGCCACCTGAAATGATGTTTAATTTGTTTTTACTCAATCTTCTCCTCAGTTAAACTGTAAGCTCAATGTAGACAGAGGCTGTCTTTTTATAAAATGTAATGCTAAGAGCCTCACGGGTGGTAGACTCTCAAGTAATGTTAGGTGATGTGTCAAAGATTAAATTAAATAAGGTATTACTCTGAAAAGAATATACAAGCCAGTATATTGATTTGATTCCAAGACATATTTATCTGGAATGCAAGACACTCCTTTGTTTTTTTATTAGCTATCTATTTAAGCTTTATAAAATTAGTTTCTCAGCCCTAGCTTTGTCATATTGAACAGAAGGATTTAGGTGTATAATTGTATGCACTCTTTAATAGAATCTCTCTCTAAAATGAATGGGATGTATAAAACCTAGAAAACTGAAAACCTGAATTCTAATCCCAGATTTGCCATTTACTAAACCCAGTGCTTCCAAGTGTAAAATGAGAATAATTAGACCTACTCAATTGGATTATAAAAGCACATAACTGCAATGCCTAACTTCTGTATATTCTCTACATATGTTTTTTTTTTATTTTAAGGTACTTTCCAGCCCCAATATTTAATAATTTAATTAAATAATTCTAGCACTAATGTAAGGATGAGGAAGCTGGGCATTATCAATCCAAGCCATCTTGGAAGCTTTAATCCCTTCTGTTTGGAGGCTGTACAATATTCAAGCCGCCACAGGACAGATTATAATTGCAAATAATGAAAGTACCATACAAAGATGTACTTCAGGGCAATACTCATTACAACTTCTTAAAATCAAACTTGTTAGTGATGTGCATCTTTGGAGACAACTAATACAGGAAAAATCTGATCCTGTCTTTTAATGCTGAACTTAACTTGGAATGACTAGAAAAAGACAACATTGGATTATATTGGCTGGTAACACGTGGCTCCTGAGCTGTCATTGAGTTAGCAGTGAGGTGCAGTGACAGGTGTACTGGAGCTGTAAGCAGTATCAAATATATCCAGGATATTATGCAATAATAAAGAGGTAGAAAGGTCTTCTCTCTGAATGTAATATTCGCTTCTGCCTAAAATCAGGAAATATACACATGTGGATTTCAGCATACTGACAATGACATGACAGAAGTTGGTTAAATTTGTGCTAAGGCAGCCCCTGGCATGACTCTAAATTTAGTCATCTCTGACTGCAAGACACTGATGAGGAAGCTCTCAACTTAGTTTGCACAGCAATCTAAATATTATCCCAAGGCAACTTCTAAATAGACTTTCAAACCAAGGTTCACCAACATGAACTTTCCTGTTCAACGTCCCTGTTGTCATCAACTTGTAAATGTTGTAACATGGTTAAAATTAATTGGAAGTTCATGTGTGCCTACTTCTAAAACAAAAACACATACACATTCTTATTTTAACAGTGCATTCCATATTGGCATTAAGGATAAAATTCAAATAAATGTAAGGGAATTAACTTTAGTGATAGGTTCCAAAGGAATAATATGCGTAGAGTATCATCCTTTTTTGCACACCACAAGCATATCTCCTATCTTGTATCCATCAGTTCAATTAAGTGTTCAGCTTTCCTTGCTATTCAATATAAAATATTCCTTTGAGTAAAGTGTGGTAGTTGATAATGTTGTTGACAACTATTTTTGTTTCTCTTCACTTCTGGGCACATGGTTACACCCTCTTGCCCCTTAACATGACATGTGGCCCTATAACTTACTTTAGTGATGAAATGTGAGCAAAAGTAATGTGTTTCATTTCTGGGTTAAATCTTTTAAGAACCAGAGTGCCATTCACCACACACTTTTTTTGTCCTTTTTTAAAAATACTTTGTGTTGCTATAGATTAGTTTATATTTTATAGAAATTAGTATAAGTGAAATATTATGGTATATACTCTTGTCTGGCTTCTTTTATTCTATGTATTTTGATATTCATCCATTTTGTTAAATATCTCAATGTTACTTTTTTTATTTTGATAGTATCCCATAGTATAGATATACCACCATACATTTGCCCATTCATCTGTTTATTGACGTTGACATTGGGTAGTTTCCAATTTTGCCTATTAAAAATAAATGTTTATGTACAAGACTTTGCATGGACATGTGCTTTTATTTGTCTTGGGTAAATACCCAAGAAACTATCAATTTATTTTCCAAAGTGGTTGTGCTATTTTACATTGCAGCCAGCAGTGTGTGAGAATTTTAGTTCTTCCACATCCTCACCAATAGTCCCTCTAATAAGTGTTTTTAATTTTCATTTCCCTAATGATAAGTGAAGTTGAGCACATGTCCATGTGCTTATTTGTCATCTGCATATCTCCTCTGGTGAAGTGTCTGTCCGAATTTTCCCCCTATTTTTTATGTTGATTGTTTGATTTCTTACAATCAAATTTGTTATTTCCTTATATATTGTGGGTACAATTTCTTTATTTGATACAAGATTTGCAAATATTACATTCTAGTCTGTAACTTGTCTTTTTATTCTCATAATTGTGAGTTTTTAAGAGCAGGAATTTTTAAAAAAATTTTGTAGATGTCCAATTTATCAATTTCTTCTTTTATGGATCATGTTTTTGGTGGTGTGTCTATGAAATTTTCCCTTAGCCCAAAGTAACAAAGATTTTAACCTATTTTTCCCAGATATTTTACCTAGGGTATGATCCTTTTGAGTTCATTTTTGTTTACATTCCAAGATATGCATCAAAAATTGATTTTTTGCATACATATATCCAGTTCTAGAATAATTTGTTGAATAGACTATCCTTTCTCCAATGTTATTCCTTTGAACCTATATTAAGAATTAGTTGCTTTTATATGTGTGTGTATTTCTTGACTCTGTTTCATTGATCTGTTTGTGTATCTTTATGAAAATATCACATAGTCTTGATTACTGTAGCTTTATTATATGTTTTAAAGACATTAATCCTGCAGTTTTATTTCTATTTTCAGGGTTGTTTTTATAGTCTCAGCCTTTTGCATTTTCATATGAATTTAGAATCAGCTTATCAATTTCTACAAAAAATTCTGCTAGGATTCTGAATGGGACTGTATTAAATGTACAGTTCAATGTGGGAAGAACTGACATCTTAAATATATTGAGTCATCCTACTCATTAACTTGGCAAGTCTCTTCATTTATTTTTATTTATTATTTTGATATTATTTTAAAATTTATTATTGAAGTTTCATTTGTGGACTTTTTTATATTTTCAAAATCTCTGCTTTACATTTAGAACATAAAAAAGTAAACTTATAATGACTATTTTAGAGAACTTTCCCTCTAATTCTAACCACTGTGTCATTTCTGTGTTGCTTTCAGTTGACTGATTTTTCCCCTTATTATTGACCATATTTCCCTGCCTCATTACATGCCTGATAATCTTTGATTTTATGCCAGACATTGTAAATTTTGATTCATTGTATGTTGGCTTTTTATATTCTTATAAATGTTCTGGACATTTGTTCTGGGATTGGTTCAGTTAAGTTGCTTAGAAATAACTTGTTCCTTTCAGGTCTTGACTTCAGGTAGTTGCAGAGCAGTGTCCAGGCAGCTAGTTTTTTTTTTCCATTACTGAAATATGGCCTTCCTGTGTTTTCAACCTATTACCTCATGAATTATGAATTTTTCCAGTCTTACTGATGGGAACACACACTATTCTGGTCCCTGTGTGAGCACCAGGCATTGTTCTCTCTAATCCTTTTGGCTAGTTCTTTACCCAGTCTCAGGTAATTTTCTCATATGTGTACAGTGGTAGTCTGCTGACTATTTGGGATGGCCTTCTGTAGCTCTCTGAAGTTTTCTCTTTGTGCAGCCTTCTGCTCTGAGGTAATCTGTGCTGTGAAATCTAGCTCCTTAGGTCTCCTGGAACTTTTAGCTCGAGCTCAACTCTTAGAATCTGCCAGGTTCCTCTTTGCATTTTATGAGAATACTCTTTCTAAATTGTAAAAATGATACTGTCATTTCCCCACTTGAAATTTACTTTATATGGCTTGGCATGACTTATAAGAGTCATGATTAGGTTCTTGCCTACTCCTTCAATCTTATACTGTTATAATCTGACACAGAGCAAAGAAATCTAAACTCTGTTCATAAAATCTTCTGGGTGGATTTTTTTTTTTTTTGCGGTACGCAGGCCTCTCACTGTTGTGGCCTCTCCCGTTGTGGAGCACAGGCTCCAGACACGCAGGCTCAGCGGCCATGGCTCAAGGGCCCAGCTGCTCCATGGCATGTGGGATCTTCCTGGACCAGGGCACGAATCCATGTCCCCTGCATCGGCAGGCGGACTCTCAACAACTGTGCCACCAGGGAAGTCTTCCTGTGTGGATTTTTATTATCTTTTTAATTTTTATATGTTTTCATGCTTACAGAAAAGTTACAAAAAATATAGAGGTGTCCCATATTCCCTTTACCAAACTTTCTGTAATGTTAACATCTTACGTAACCATAGAACGTAATCAGTACCAGTAAATTAGCATTGGCACAATGCTATTAACTAAGCTCCTGACTTTATTCAGATTTGCCAGGTTTTTCATTAAACATTTGCCTGTTACAAGATCCTAAATTGCATCTAGCTCTTATTCCTCCTTAGTTTTATCCTTTTTTTGATAGTTGCCAGATCTTTACTTTATTTTCATGACCTTGGCACTTTTGAAAAGTAAACTGGAGGAAGTTGAGACACCATCCCCCAATTAGTGACATTAATCAAGAGATCAAAGTATTTATAGCTTTGCTTATTTGTCATTGTACTAGTCACTTCTTGAGTACTTCATAAAGCATCAATTCTATCTTCAAGAAGCAAGAAAATACTTACAACATAGCACTCAGTACCATTTACTTCAGAAGGAAAAATCACGACATTCAAATAGTTCATCTGATAGATTTCCAAATTGGATCAATGTTATTAATTTTCTGCTGTCAAAATAGAAAGTATCACAGGAATGTTTCTCTCTACCCATTAATCCTTTTATTAAAAGCTGGAAAAACAAGATGGAACATAAACGGAGTGTAGCTAGTTATTAGTGAGACTTTTTATAAGGTTGTTTACAGAATTAGTTTCATTGTGGTTATTTACAACAGAAATAAAGACTTGTATAAAAATCTATCCCTTCTTAGTATCAGAGTTAAAACTTTACATATCTAACCCAGCCCTTTTGTTGTAACTTTAAATATTTATTTGAGGGAAGTAACTGTAGAAACTTAGGCCAAATTGATGGTTCCTTGGCATATCGCTGGGTAATTGTGGATCTCAAAAGGAGATCTGTTTCTTAAAGAAGGTAAAATTTTCAGTACTCTATATCCTTTGAAAGTGGATCTTAAGTGGCCTCCCATCTTCCTGATTCACTCCAAAGCCAGGGTCTAAACTCTGTATTTCAGAGTGAGGAAAAGACGCGAGCCCTGTCAGAACCAGGAGAAGGTAATATATCCAATCAAGACATGGCTCATAGTGGACCCCCACATTCCCATTATTTTTGATATTTTTCTACTAAAATGGGACTTGGGGATGGGGCATTATTCTTCTAATCACTAAGTGTGGGAACTGGGATTGGTAGGGCTGAAGAGATTAAGGATGCATTAATTTAAATAGTGTTCTTCCCAAAGTAGGGATAAAGAGGGATATTGGTAGACATCTATCAATGAAGTAATTTTTCCTTAAAATTTTTATCCCTTCTGTTTTTTAATTGTCTTATAAAACTAGAGAATGGGGTCAGTAAGTTGGCATTTGTATAATGAATTCTCTCAGAACAAGATATATAAAGTTATACATGAAATATTTTATATCATACAAATATATTCAATGTAAATCCTTATCAATACCTAGGATGGACTGTGCACTAGTTACTGGAATTATAAGAGTAAAGCATCATGGAATCACTCTCACTGTTCATAGTTTAATAGTGAAGAAATAATTGAAACTTTCTAGTTGTATAAATGTATCTTTTCTTACCACTGAAAACAAGACTTTATTGCCCAAATTTTATATATTTTATTTTATTATACATTTTATTTATTCATTTTTATTATTTTTATTTAAAAAATTTTTTATTGGAGTATAGTTGATTTATGATGTTGTGTTTGTTTCAGGTGTACAGCAAAGTGAATCAGTTATACCTATACATATATCTACTCTTTTATTTTTTAGATTCTTTTCCCATATAGGCCATTACAGAGTATTGAGTAGAGTTCCCTCTGCTATACAGCAGGTTCTTATTAGTTACCTATTTTATATATAGTAATGTGTATATGTCAGTCCCAATCCCCCAATTTATCCTCCCCTCTCCCCCTATCCCCTGTTAACCATAAGTTTGTTTTCTATATCCATGACTCTCTTTCTGTTTTGTAAATAAGTTCAAAACTACAATGAGTTATCACCTCACACCGGTCAGAATGGCCATCATCAAAAAAATCTACAAATAATAAATTCTGGAGAGGGTATGGAAAAAAGGGAACCCACCTACACTGTTGGTGAGAATGTAAATTGATACAGCCACTATGGAGAACAGTAGGGAGGTTCCTTAAAAAGCTAAAAATAGAACTACCATATGACCCAGCAATCCCATTCCTGGTCATATACCTGGAGAAAATCATAATTCAAAAAGGTACATGCACCTCAGTGTTCATTGCAGCACTATATACAATAGCCAGAACATGGAAGCAACCTAAATGTCCATCAACAGAGGAATGGATAAAGAAGATGTGGTACATATATGCAATGGAATATTCCTCAGACATAAAATAAAACAAAATAATGCCATTTGCAGCAACATGGCTGGACCTAGAAATCGTCATATTGAATAAAGTAAGGCAGACACAGAAAGACAAATATCATATGATATGTGGAATTTTAAAAAGGTACAAATTTTATATATTTTAAATGTCTTCTTAAGAAGTTTAATAAGAATAAAATTAACGTTCAGGGGCTTCCCTGGTGGCACAGTGGTTGAGAGTCCGCCTGCCGATGCAGGGGACACGGGTTCGTGCCCCGGTCCCGGAAGGTCCCACATGCCGCGGAGCGGCTGGACCTGTGAGCCATGGTCGCTGAGCCTACGCATCCGGAGCCTGTGCTCCGCAACGGGAGAGGCCACAACAGTGAGAGGCCCGCGTACCGCAAAAAAAAAAATTCCATTCAGCAATGTACCTCTAATGCTGAAGGATATCAGTTATTAAAGTTATGTATTCATATATGCAACATTAAAATGATTATTTTTCAAAGTTTTAGAACAAATAATACGCACTAAAATCCAAGATTAAGCAGAGTATAAATTACTTATCTCTTCAGTTCATTTAGACACTCAGGCTATTTTTTATGACCATCAAGTGGTTTTGTATAATACTTTAGTTATGTGTAAAGTAACAGAGTAGGAAGCTTGAGCCTTTCTTATTTTAAAATAAGTGTTATATATAGTCAGTCAGTTTTTGCTATAATTTCACAATGAGCCACAAATAAAACTCATTAAAATTTTTTTATTAGATTTTTGTCTGAATTTTCAAGTTCATGTACATATTAAAATATAGTATCACAATACACTTTTCATTTCTGAATGGGCTTTTAAGCTAGTGAGAAAAAATAACTGTATTAACTCTCATTCGTGATATAATTGGAGATCAGTTATTAACAGGGCTGTTAAGCATTAGATATATGTAACTGTCTTTAAAATTATTCCTTTTGCTAGACTCATTCAAAGGTTTATTATAGAATTTAACTGATTTATCTCTCCCTACTGAGTTTGTCTATTTTTCCCTGACTAATTTTTCAAGATTTTCTCCAATCTTATCCTTAATTCTCACTAAATACCCAGATATTTGAATTATTACCATTTTTTTGAAAAGAATAAGACTCAAAATTTTATTTGTGTTAGGCTCTGCAGGTATAAATCAGAGAGGTCTAGGCCAACTTTTTTGCAAAGTACCTAGGGCAATAAATGTATGTGTGCACTTAATGAAAACTTTTTCAGATGATGATGGTGACTTTTGCATGCATAAATACACATAAAATGTAATTATTTCATAATTTATTTTATGAGGTATTTTATATGAGTGGCTTTTGTTTTTTTGGTTTTAAAATGGTGAGTCCATAACTAAGGCATATAATAACACAGCTGACACTGAATTCCTAAAGTATTTACTCTGCAGTGAAAGCAGCATTTTTACAACAAATCTGCTTGTGAGCGCAGGACACACTGTTGGTTCTACCTTCTGTTCCTAGTGAGAAAAAAAAATGTGATCTTTTGTGGGTTTTTCGCATGACACAGTAGGAAACATGATAGATGGTTCATTTAGTTATGAAACATACTCTTAGAATTTCAGATATCTGGATCTTGTCAAAGACCTCAGTAATTATTTCTACTTTCCCCCAAAACTGTCAAAACAATTTTAAAAAAATTCATTTAATGTGTATTAACAGTCTTCAGATTTCATTTTATTCAATAGTAGGATAGATCTAGTGACAGATTATATTGTTACATTTTAAGTATTTTATCTCTTCTTTCCTCTTCATGTCTGCTTCTCTTTCATTCCTCATCTTTGTTAATAACACTGCCATTCTTTCTGTAACTAGAGTAAAAACCTTAAAGTCAGGTTTTGACCGCTCACTCACCCTCTAGCCTTTATACAATCGAGTGCTAATTTCTGACAATTCTACTTCTGTACTCTCTTCCAATTTCAACTTCTTACTTCTATCACTACTGCCACACTTCGTCTTCTATACATTTTACCCGGATTGTTCACAATGTCTTAAATAATTTTTATGATTCAAAACTATACTCTTATATGCTGTAGACTGATTTTTCTTCTTAAATTACATTTCTGATCAAGCAATCCTCCTTTTCAAGAATGTAGAATTGCTCTCTACATACTGTGAAATAAAATGCACAGTTTTCAGCTTTTCATTGGAGATAATCAAGATTCTAATTCCAGCCCGTCATTCATTGTTTCTGCTTTTTAAAATTACATTTACTGGATGTTTTATTGTAATCAAAATACTTGTTAAAGAAATTTGAGGGTATAAAAAGTATAAAAAAGAAAATAACCTTGATTTACAATTTTGCTATAAAGATATACCATAATTCATACTATGTACTTACTAGTACTTTTCATCTGAACGGTGTAAAATATATCACCATGTAAAGGCACAATTTTTCTATTCTTTCATTCACATTATATTGTTTTCTTAGAAAGCTTAATTGTAATTGAAGAATATTATAGTCTGTACTGATCATAAATTATCATAAAATAGAAATAGTTAAATGTTTCTTCTTATTCTTACTTTGAAAATCACATTTTCTGAAAATTATATTTTATGTTCAGATTTATTACCATAAGAAAAAAAATAGTTTAGTTACTCTACATTGAATTTTTAGTACTCATGCACCTGACTTCTTATTTCTTGTGTTACTGATTTTGATTTAGTTCTTCACAGTCGTTTTCACAGCAATGATCAATATACAGTTTTCAAACAATCCTTTACAGAAAAGCATATATGTGTTTTGTTTTCTAAACTCTTGAATATTTATTTTTATTTTCTGTATAGTTAAAGTCATATTTGTACATAAAAAAAATCTTGGTGTTAAAAAATTGAACCTTAAAATGTTTATTGGCTAAGCTCATTGTGTTTTGTTATTTGTAGATAGGAGTCTAAAGTCCCGCATGATTTCTGAACTTCTGTGTAACATTTTACATCTGTTTGCTTGCTGGCTTTTGTTTGCCTTATTTTTCTTTTTGTTTTCTGATTGCCTAAAAATTTGATAAAGTGTTTGGTCATGTATCACTTTTACTTGAACTTACATGAATCACTAAGAATTTTCAATTTCCTTTCTCTCTTCTCGTTTTTCCTTTTTTCTTCTACCGACTGAGAGATGTCTCACCTTTTCTTCTAAAAAAATAACTGATATGTACTTGAAGTTTAATATGTGAAAGATACCCTAAGTCTGAAATGCATTTATATATAACATGGCAAACAATTTGCTTGCTCACTTTCTGTTGCCTGTTATTATAATGAATAACTAGATGCACATAACATAGTACTGTGTTCAGGAAAACTCTCCATAAATATTTATGTAATTTTAACCCCTTTTTATTTGAATAGTCTCAGCGTTGTTGTTGTTCAAAATACTAGAGACTTTAAAAGCATTTTTGTACACGTAAATGTTTTCTAATTATTAAATCAGAAAATACCTTGGAACTTTCTACATAAAGAAAATGAGGAATACTCCCTTAACTAACCAATATTTTAAAATAATTCCCATAGCAAACTTCCTTAATACAGAGTATGATGAACGGATGTAGAGAGTTTCCACACTAAGAAATTGGTCCATTAATTCTAAAGCTAACTCTGTTACTACTATTAGCATGCTGCTATTTAGTCACTCAGCATTTCAGAGTTCTCGTCCTTAAAAATGAGAATTGAAGATGTTACAAAGGTGTTCTTGTTCCAACAATTTCAGTTACATTAAAGAATTTCAAATGTTAACATTTAACCAAGCAGTTTCTTTGACTTTTTAAAATTGATTTTAAATTCCTACTACTTTCACTCTTATGTTTTCTGCTATCTGCTATTAAGACATACCATATTTTTTTCTAAGAAAATTAGCCCGTTTGGCTCTTCTTTCATTCATCTCACATATGCTGGACATCTGTGAAAAAGAATTGTTTTTAAGTTTGTGTTCTAGAATTGGCTCTATTCACTAATTAGTTATCCTTCTTGACTTTAACTTAACTTGCAATATTATAAAATGGAAAATGGTATTGGCTAAGATATTTTAGTACACTGAATAAGGGAAAAACAGAGTAAAAGCTCTTAGATTGGGGAAATCATATATTTCTGCAATTTGAATTTGTCTATTTGGTTCTTTGCTCTTGCAAAAATTTACTATAGATTTGGGTTTCATTGGGTCTCTATTTTGACATTTGACTGTTTTATCCAGGTGGTGAAATATTAAGCAAACACTAAATATTTCTCTGTCACGCTATTTTTGTCAAACAAAAGATAGCTACCCTCTCTGTCTTAGTTAAATTTGGATATGTTCCTTTCTGTAAATACTGCTAAGCCCGATCTAGTTAAGACAACATTGTCATACACTGCAATCACCCATGAGAGATTTATGAAGGTTTTATAATAGGAATCGTTTTATGCAATATTTAGATGTAAATTACTCATTTTTTCTGGCAAGCCAGAATCTTACTGAAAATTGAGTAAGAACTTGTCCCACAACTTTACATCAAGACATTTTATCAATAGAAAATAATGGATACTAAATATATAAAAATTAAGATGTAAACAATAATCATTCGATATCCTTGGTTGACTTGTAATACAAAACTTTGTCACATAATACTTGGAAAAACCAGGCAAACAGGGTCTCCTTGAGGGACACAAAACTTGGTCAAATCTGCTTATTTTGATTTCCTAATTAAAACTGGTATAAAAATAACACTGACAGTGCTCGCCATTTTTCTATGTGCTTGCATTAAAATCTGCTCTACTTTACACTCATAATGAATCTAAATCTCTGCTGTAGAGAGCGTTCAGCTGGACTCCAGGAAAGGAATTACTGTTAGATATCTGCAAGTCTAACGACTGACGAACCTGACATTCTTCTCTGAACCGCTTTTAGATCTGAGTTGATGGCTCTGCTACTGGGGCAGACACCTCAGGGCATAGATGGCACTTTCTCTCCGAATTTTCTACAATTAGGAGCAAGGTGCAGATCTGTCATTTACAGAAGAGAAAGATTTCCCTATCCTTCCACTTCAGGCTACAGCACTCTCTTTGTAAATTATCAACAGATTATATTCTCATATCTACACTTTTATTATTATGCAGTTCTTTTCATGATATAGTTAATCTCTGATTATAGTTTTTGGGAAGATTGGCCCAAAATGTTTTTTTAAAAAAAGGTTTTTAATGTCATTTCATTACATAATGTGATTCACATGGAATATTTAAGAGCCTAAGATGTAATTCATATACCACACAATTCCTTTATTTAATGTACAAAATTGAGTTTTAATATATTCACAAGTCTGTGCAACTATCACCACAGTCTGAATTTAGAATATTTATTTTGCTCTAGAAGAAAACCCATGTACATTAATGGTCACTTCTTATTCTGCCTGCTCCTCTAGGGCTGAGAAACCACTAGTCTGCTTTCTGTCTCTACAGTTTTGCCTATTCTGGACATTTAATATAAATGGAATCATTCAATATGAAATCTAGTCTTTCGTGACTAGGTTCTTTCATTTAAATAATGTATTCAAGGGATGTCTATTGACACGATCATATGATTTTTATTCTTTAGCCTGTTGATTTTATGGAGTACATGAATTGGTTTTCAAGTGTTGAAGTAGCCTTGCATATGTATTCTATTAGTCATGGTATATAATTGTTATACATTCTTGGAATAATTTTGCTAACACTTTGTTGAGGATTTTTGCATCTATGTTCATGAGAGATATCGATCTGTGGTTTTCCTTTCTCATCATGCCTTTGTTTGGTTTGGGTATTCAGGTGATACTGGCCTCATAGAATGAGTTAGGAAGTTTTCTCTCTGCTTCTATTTTCTGAAAGAGATTGTAGAAAATCAACATAATTTCTAACCCAAGTGTTTGGTAGAATTCATCAACGAACCCATCTGGGCCTAGCGCTTTCTGTTTTATAAAGTAATTAATTATTGATTCAATTTCCTTAATAGGTATAGGCCTATTCAGATAATCTACTTCTTGTGTGAATTTTGGTAGTGTGTCTTTAAAGGAATTGGTCCATTTCATCTAGCTGATCAAATTTTGGGGCATAAATTTCTTCCTAATATTTGGTATTATCCTTTTAATATCCATGAGATTGATAGTAATGGTCCCTGTTTTTTTTTCTGATATTGCTAATTTGTGTCTTTCCTCTTGTTCTCTTAGTTAAACTGGCTTAATGATTTTACTGATCTTTTCAAAGAACCAGCTTTTGGATTCATTGAATTTCTCTACTGATTTTCTGTCTTTAGTTTCCTTGATCTGCTCTAGTTGTTATTATTTATTTTCTTCCTTTTACTTTAGATTTAATTTGTTCTTCTTTTTCTAGTATCCTAAGTGGAAGCTATTTATTTTTAGGTCTTCTTCTTTTCTAATACTTGAATTCAGTGATTGATATAAATTTTCCTTTAAGCATTGCTTTTGCTACATCTGGCAGATTTTGATAAGTTGTATTTTCATCTTTATTTAGTTCAAACTTTTTTATTTATCTTTAAACTTTTTTGATTCCATTATGCTCTGGAAACATTATATGTATGATTTTTATTCTTGTAAATTTGTTAAGGTGTGTGTTATGGCCCAGGATGTGGTGTCTCAGTGAATATTCTGTGTGAGTTTGAGAAGAATGTGTATTCTGCTGCTGTTGCATGAAGTAGTCTCCAGTATTAATTACGTTGTGTTGACTGATGTTGCTATTCAGTTCAAATATGTCCTTACTAATTTTCCTCCTGTTAGATTTGGAAATCAGTGATAGAGAGATGTTGACATCTTCAAGGGTAATAGTAGATTTGTCTGTTCTTCCTCAGAGTTCTATTAATTTTTGCCTCATGTATTTTGATGCTCTATTCTTAGGTGCATACGTATCAAGAATTGATTTGTGTTCTCGGAGAATGGATCTTTTTATTATTGTGCATGACCTTTCAATAATATTTTTGTTTTATTTTCTTACTGGCTACTCTAGGGCTTACATTTGTACATTTTAAATGTGTCAGGTTTATACAGACATAGTTCCAGTGAAATAATAGAAACTTTACTCCTATATACCCACACCCCACACACACCCCCTGGCATTTTTGTGCTGTTACTGTTATACATATTATTATTATTTTTTAGGTTACAAACCCAGTGACACATTGTTCAAATTATTACTTTATGTGAACATCGTTTTAAAAAGCTGAAAGCAGAAAAATGTGAAAGATAGCTTTGCTAGGTATGAGACTGTAGAGTTTTTATTTTTATTTTCAGCACTTTGAATATGTCATCCCACCATCTTCTGGCCTTTATTGTTTCTGAGAAGTAACTGTTAAGTTTAGTGAGGTTCCTTTGTATGTGAGGAGTCATTTTTCTCTTGCCGCTTTTAAGATTTTTCAATAATTGACTTTTCAACATTTTGACTATGTTATGTCTGTGTGTGTATCTTTTTGAATTCCTCTTATTTGGGTTTGTTGGGTTTCATAAACATATAGACTAATGTTTATCATCAAGTTTGGTAAGTTTTCAGCAACTAATTTTTTTGAGTAGTTTTTTTTCTGTGCCTTTCTTTCCTGTCCTTCTGAAGCACCTGTTATGCATAAGGTGGTGTGCTTAATGGTGTCCCACATTTCTCTAAGACTCTCTTCACTTTATTATTTTTTTCTCTCTGGTCTTCAGATTGCATAATCTCCATTCATCTTTTCAAGTTCACTGATTCTGTCTTGTGAAATCTGTAGAGTCTCTCTAGTGATTTAAAAAAAATAAATTTATTTGTTTATTTTTGGCTGTGTTGGGTCTTAGTTGCTGCACGTGGGCTTTCTCTAGTTGTGGTGAGCAGGGGGCTACCCTTCGCTGCGGTGCACAGGCTTCTCGTTGCAGTGGCTTCTTTTATTGTAGAGCACGGGCTCCAGTAGTTGTGGCATGCGGGCTCTAGAGTGCAGACTCAGTAGTTGTGGTGCACGGTCTTAGTTGCTCTGCAGCATGTGGTATCTTCCTGGACCAGGGCTTGAACCCATGTCCCCTGCGTTGGCAAGCAGATTCTTAACCACTGAGCCACCAGGAAGTCCCTCTCTAGTGCTTTTTTCAATTTATTTATTGTAACTTCCAACTCCAGAATTTCAATTTTGTTAATTTTTAAAAATTTCAATATCTTTATGTTCTATATTTGATGAGACACTGTCATCAGACCGTTTTTACTTAAGAATGGTTTTCTTTCATCAAAAATATTTGTAATAGGTGTTTTGAGTTCTCTGTCAGATAAGACCTATATCTTGGCCCCCTCAAAAGCAGTTTCTGTTGTCTATTATTTTCCTGTGTATGATGACACTTTTACGTTTGTGTGTTGTAAAATTTTTTTGTAGAAAACTGGACATTTTAGACAATGTATTTTTGCTGCTGTGAATGCTGATCCTTTCCTCCATGTAGTTGCTGCTGTTATTTGCTTCATTGATTATTTATTTAGTGACTTAGATGAATGGTTTTTGTGAAGTATATTTCCCCTGCAATGTGTAGCTTCTGATGTTCTTCTACCAATTCTTCTCACCTTTGTTTTTATCTCTTAGCTTAGCTGCCTAGTGGTCATCTCTGTATCATCATATTCCACTTATTGGTCAAAGATTGTGCTTATGCTCAGTTAGCCTGTTATATTTTTACTTTTATAGTTGGATGTGTATGTACTTGGAGTTTGCTGTCATACTTAGAGGGTTTACTTTTCTTTTTTTTTTTGCCCCACGCTACTTTTTTTTTTTTTGTAGCTTTGAGATTCTTTCTCTGATGAGTCCTTAGTGGGTGAAACCTTGTGTATGCACACTGTCTTCCAGACTGCCAGGAATAACTAAATATGATTTTTAAACCTGGCATCCTTGGAGTCACCCCTAAGTCAAAATAGCCTATTGTTCACTCAGTGTGTGGCAGTGGTTATTTTCAAGTCCCTTGTACCATGAGGCTTCAGGCCTACATAGATTAGTCTGTGTGTAGGTTGAGAAGAATTAAGAAGAGCCTTCCTTGAAGTTCCCAGCAAAACTTCAGAGGTTTCATTGCTGAATGGCATCCTATACCTTTTCCTTAAGCAGTTCCTATGAAAGCTGTGAAAATTACTTTCAGACCACACAGGTCCCAATGACACCTTTGTCACAAATCAGTAGGATTAATAATGCTGATGGACACATGAATGTCAAATATTTTGTTGTTGTAATAACTTTATACCTACAATAAAGTACCATCATTTCCTCACAGTAGCTAACATTTTCAAAAAGAACAAGCATTTTATTACTATGAAGGGTAAAAAGAACTTAATGTTATAATAAAATAGAATCTTAAACTGTATAAACATAATCTTATGGAAAACTAATTGCACTGCCAATGTCTTTTTCATTTCCCTTTGGAGGGGGGAAATGTAATCATAGCATAGCCCAGAGGCTAGACACTGTGAACCACTAATCTAGTCTAACTACCCACATAAGATATACATTTTATTTCTACTAAATAACTCTGGCAACTGCTTCTAAGTTCGTGTTAAATTATTTATTCATAAAAGCAAATCTTACTGAGTACCAGATACCGTTAAAGGTTCTTGGGATACTTAAATTATAAAACACAAAAAGTCTTCAATTACTTGGAGGTTCCATTCCAGTGGCAACAAAAAAGAAAACAAAATATATAAGTAAATTATACAGTGAATTAAAAAGTGGTAGTTGCTGTGAAAATATAGATCTGGGTAAGAGGGCTTGGGAGAGTTGAAGCAGGGTGAGGGAAAGCATGTTCAATTTTATATTGAAAGGTCATTTTTATTTTGAAAGGTGTGTGTATATACACACACTCATACATAAACACACCCATACTTATGTGTATGTGTATTCACATGCTAATGTTTATAGGTATATATATACATACATGTTCATATATACATATCAGTCTATCTCCTAAACTTTTTTGAATATGTGTCTATCTACTTGTGTGTGTAAATATATGTGTGTGTGTATATATATGTATGTATAAGTATTTACACACACACACACACACCCCTCTATCTCCTAAACTTAAAAGTATTTTCATTGGGACTGATCATCTCTTACTTTAAGGTAATTTATTTTTCTCTTCTTCTGTATGTTCGTCTTTGTGCCATCTCTTTTCTCTCTTTTATTTATTTATCTATTTATCCATTACTTATTTGTTTTAGTGCTGAAACATATATAAATTACTCTGGTCCACCACTTTCATTTCAGCTGCCTCAGCTCCTTGGAGTTCTGTTTTCCGTTTTCTTTTCTTTCAGATTTGACCTCTCACTTCTCCCTTATTAGTTGGCAGGCCATTGCTTTTATTTCCCTGCTTTTCTATATCAGTGAGCATTTAAGAGATGAGCAATGTCTAGAATTGTAAATCTTATACTTCTTTTTGCTAGCTTTCAGTAGGCCATGAATTTTAGATGACCTTTCCTTCTTACACTTAACATATAACTTTTGAACACAAACTTCATCAGCCCCTTCTGATGTCTGCCTGCTCTCCCTCCAAACTGCCTTTCTTACTGAGTATAGGTATTGTGTTGACGTAAACCTCACAATTCTATGATATCTGGGTAGTATCGTGTAAACAATTTGTATTAACACTTTAAAAATCCTATCTTTTTCTTATCCTTATTATTCAGTCAATGTTTACATATATAGATATTTATATTGAATAGTACTTTTCTTTTAGTAAGTATATTTAAGCTTTTCTTTTTTTTTTTTTTTTTTGCGGTACGCGGGCCTCTCACTGTTGTGGCCTCTCCCGTTGCGGAGCACAGGCTCCGGATGCGCAGGCTCAGCGGCCATGGCTCACGGGCCCAGCCGCTCCGCGGCATGTGGGATCTTCCCGGACCAGGGCACGAACCCGCGTCCCCTGCATGGGCAGGCGGACTCTCAACCACTGTGCCACCAGGGAAGCCCTAGATGGTTCTTTATAAAATGAATTTCTGTGTAATTGTTTTTAAAGAAGGAAAATTACATATAACAAATGTAACTTTTCTCAAATGTCTTAATTTTATTTTTATGACAGAACCATTTGGACTTGCATATCAGCATGTTGTGAATTGTTATTCTAACTACTGGCAATTAAGTGAAATGCAGTTCAATTAAATGTAATTAATTTAAATGTACCTATTATTGTTATGAATATAAACAAGAGAAAGCAAATGCATTTATTTCCAAAGAGAAAGGTAAATAAAATACTTTACAAATTCTTTTGACTAGTTTTGCATGAAAGAATGGGTTTAGACTACTTGGCTAAATACAGTGAAATTCTACTTTAATCTTACCCAGATCCATCCAACTATTATTTGAAGATTCCATGAAGGCTGTTAAATACTAGGTAGGTTAATAAATCCTGGTCTTTAAACATCTGGCATTTAAATTACAAAATGAAATGGCATGTTGTGGTTAATCAAAATCAATTGATGTTGTTGAAGAAATCACACCTATCTGTAAGTTTCCTGGTAAATGTAAACCTGAAAATAACTAAAACCAACAGTTTTTAAACCGCAGCATTATTTTCAGAGGTATAACTATTTTCCTTCAGCTCTAAAATATCACAGATCCTGTAAGTTAAATTAGATAGCAGTTAGATTTGATAATATTATACATTTTTGGAATGCATTTAAATGACTGGGTCATAAATTTTATTCATTTAGCAAATCCAACAGGAATTTAGAGAATGTTCTCCATTCCCAATTTCAGAATGAAATGCTCAACAATTTCAGCATTTAATTCACATTGTGCCTTTCAAGTGAAAACATGTGACATGTACACACACATATGCACACACACAAACTAATTTAGCAGTAGCAGGATTTCTACCCAATAGATGTTGATGACCTTCCTCAGGTTTAGACATTTATCACTAATGTGTTCATCCCCGATGTGTGTCTATTCAGTGTTCTTTAAAATTACCAATTGTCTTCCTGAAGTAGTACATATAGATAAGCAGGTTCAAAATGGCCATTTAATTTTAATTTTTCCAAATAATCACTGTCAGCGTTTTCAGGCTGCTATGACAAATTATCAAAGAACGGGGTGGCTTATAAACAACAGAAATTCATTTCTCACAGTTTTGGAGGCTGGAAGTCTGAGATTAGGGTGCCAGTATCGTTGGGTTCTTGTGAGCACCCCCTTTCTGGTTCATACACAGCCTTCTTCCAAGTGTCCTCACAATACAAGAGGGGAAGACTGAGCCCTGGGTCTCTTTTACAAGAGCACGAATCTCATTCTTGAGGGCTCCACCCTCATGACCTAATCAATTCTCAAAGGCCCCACCTCCAAATACTATCACTTTGGAGATTAGGTTTCAATATATGAATCTTGGGGGGAACAGAAGCATTTAGTTTATAGCAACCACTCTACTACTACTAAAAAACCAAAACCAAAAACAAAAAAACATATTGCACATTTACTGTACTCCAGAAACTTCTCAGAGAGCTTCACATTTAATCTTTAACGCTTTGCAGAGGTCACTGTTATCTCTATTTACAGGACACGAGACCTTAAACATCAGTCAGCTAACTTGCCAAAGGCTACAAAACCTCTAAACTGAGCTGACGTTCAAACCCAGAACTCTAACCCTCCTACTTATGATCCTGCTTTTCCAGCAGAAGTTTCTCAGCTTCTGAGAAGGGCACACAAATGTTGAAGAAAACCATAGTTCAAAAGAGAAAATAAGGATGTCAATATCATTTCTTTCAACATCGCAACCATCTTGATTCCACATATACATGTTTACCATTTTAAGAAATCATTCGAAACCATAAGCATAATTAACTTTTAAATAACATATTGAATATAATTTAAATTCCCATGGTGTTTTACTGTCTTTTAGGAAGAAATCTACAAAAGTTTGCCTTGAGCGTATATTTTGACAGGAGAGTATTAAAAGATAATGTGAAGCTAGACAGTTTCTACAGCAAGATGCTCCACCTGTAGATAAGTTCCAAGAAAATAATTGTTTTAAGAGAGCACATTGAGATCTTTGGGTAGGCTGTGAGGACATTTAAATGTAACAAACACATACCATGCACTGTACAAATATAAACCTCATTTGCATTTTTCATACCAAAAGAGAGCTATTTGAGAGAAATATATAGAAAGTATTAAGTTGCACAAAGGAACATTTCTTATAAAAGTGCCATTCATTCAACAGAAGGATCTCAGTTTTAAGATGACGTCTTTCCTCCAAAAGTATATTAAATCTCCTCCCAGTTATTATGTTGGGATAGAGGCAAAGTTTTCACCAAGTCTTATTTGATATTGCAGACTGATTCCAGAGCCACTAAGCCATGACAATAACAGAAAGAACAGGCTAATCTCTTTATTGCTTTTTTTTTTCTTCTTTTAACTTGGAGAAAGAATTAGAGAAAATGAGGAAGTTCTTATTCCCAGAATCTTACAACTGCCTTTTTCCTGCAGATATGATTGGCACAGTCAGTAGAGACAGTGGTGAGTCACAAAATATGACTCAAGCTCACAGCTGCAGATGGTTCTGTAGTTTAGAGCAGCACTCCTCCTCCAGTGATGGTTAGCAAATAACATAAGAGAAAGCAAAAGAGTAAAGAGAAGGCAGGTAATCGAAGCCAGACTTCAAATTGAATAAAATACCTGTATCTTATTAATCAGTGAGCTAAATGAAACTATAAGATACACTCAAATCCCAACTCAGATAAAGCTAGCCTCTAACAAAATGTCAAGGACATCTCAGTCAACTTTGTAAATCAGTTTTAGTAATGATGTTTTATTTGGTTATCAATTTTTTAAACCAAAAGCTCCATTCAAACCAAAAGTAGAATTCTAAAGAATATATATATATTTATATATTAGTACTAGGAAATTATATGTGTGTGTATATATATATATATATATATACATATTAGTGTTAGGAAAACTGAGAGAAACTAGAAATAGCTTTAGCGAGTTCTTAAGCTCCAATTAAAATAGTTTTAGATTTAAAAAAAAGGGAATTTAGGGGCTATATTGGCATAGTTTCTTCTGTTTTAAAATTATGCATATTACGCAAGTAATTAAACAAGCGTCATCTCTTTGTAAGGTAAATGTTGTGAACAAGTGGCTTGGTTATTTATTTATATTTTTTTAAACAAAATATAGGGCTTAAGTGTTTTAAAAAGATGTTGAGGGCTTCCCTGGTGGCGCAGTGGTTGAGAGTCCGCCTGCCGATGCAGGGGACCTGGGTTCGTGCTCCGGTCCGGGAAGATCCCACATGCCGCGGAGCGGCTGGGCCCGTGAACCATGGCTGCTGAGCCTGTGCGTCCGGAGCCTGTGCCCTGCAATGGGAGAGGCCACAGCAGTGAGAGGCCTGCGTACAGAAAAAAAAAAAAAAAAAAGATGTCGACTGTCTCCCTGTCAGCAAGTCCTTTTCTATTTCCGTGGTTTGCTTTCTAATTAGTATATTAAATGTGCTCTACATTTTCTGCAGAAGACAGAGAGTATAATGGATACTGTGATAATGTAATGGATAGAGAAAAAACATCGAGTCAGATAGAACTGGGCTTGAATTTGAACTGTATTTCTTAATATGTGAATATAGGTAAAGTTCTAAACCACCTTGAGCCTCAAATTCCTAAATCTGTATGATAGGATTAATATTACCTGTGTTAAAAAACGTTTACAGGATTTGAAATTCTGTTTATAATGCATTAGGATATCGTTGATGTTCTAAGCCTGCACTCTCTAATATGGTTTACACAGCCCCATGTGACTATTAAGCAAATGAAATGTGACTATTGCAACTGATGTAATGGATTTCTAATTTTATTTAATTAATTGATTAGTTTAAATTTAATTGATGTAGTTGACTAATATTAATGTAAGTTGATTTTAAAATGAAATTTTAATTAACAAATTAATATAAGTAGGCTTAATATAAATTTAAATTTAAAAACTGATCATTATTATTTCCAAATATAGTCAATATAAATTTTTTGATGAAATGAATGATAAAGTATCTGATGGAAAATTTAGGTATGCTTGGAACAACTAGGGTATGTGAATCTAATTTTTCATTTTTAAATTTTATTAAATCAAAGATCAAGAATTGTTGATAAAAATATATTGCCTGATTTGATATTTACTGCAAGTATATGTGTAATACACACTGGATTTCAAAAACTTGGTACAAAAAATGATTATAAGATATTTCATTCATAAAGTTGTGTATTGATTACATTTGAGATGAAAATATTCTATATATATATTAGTTAAAACTAAATATCTTATTAATTTAACATGTTTCTTTTTACTTTTTTAATGTGACTAATAGAAAATCTAAAATCCTATATGTGTTTTGCATATATTTCTATATAGTGCTAACAAAGGTCTAATTTTGGGAGAAGAAAAGACACTTGTTTTTTATTTACCAGTCAGTGGGTTTTGGCTTTGGCTTCATATTACGGTTATCTGGAGAGCTTAAAAGAAAATCTCCTGTGCCTGGACTCCACCCTAGAATAAAACAAGTACATCTAAGATTGAGAACTACTGTTCTAGATTTAAAAGGCAAAAAAAACCAAAACAAAAAAAACTGCACAAAAAACAAAACAAAAACAAAGGAAAAAGCCAGATCAAAGAATCTCATATGAGAAACAAACTTCTTACTTTAGAATATATAGTAAATCTGCACCAAAGAGGAGTTAACTATTCATCCCCCTTCTCTTTCCTCAGTCTTTTCTTATTTCATGTTTTACACTGTGAAGAGGCTTATATGGTATTTAGAATCATGAACACTTAAAGGTACAAAGCACTTTGAGGTCAATCAGGACAATCTTTCAGTCATTTGCAGACTACGTTCAACAACCTTACGGAATTATTCACCCAGGCGGTGCTGAGCACTTCTGAGAATGATGAGAGGAAGTGGTGGCTCATTTAATGTAGCCACATGAGATCACATGATCTCCTCCACAAATTGTATCCTCTTTCAGTTTCCATTTCTCAGTGAATGGCACCAACCTCCATCTAGTTAGAAAAGCTAAAAAGTAGGAATCATACTTGTTACCCCCATGTTCTTCACCACACATTCCACTGAGACTCTCAATTCCTTCCACTTCCCTTTCTTTACCTCATCATCCTAGTCAAGGCTACCATGCTTTCCGACCCGGGATACTATATAAACCTCCTACAGTCACTCTATATCCACTGACACATGCTTGTGATCAATCCTTCACACTTTGGCTGACTTTTCCAAAATGCACAAAAATGTGTCTCCAATGCTTAAAACTTTTAATCGTTGCCCACTTCTTATAAGATAAGCTCCTGTGGAGAATTCACAAGACTTGCATCATCTGGACCTGTCCTGTTTCATCTGGCACCTCATGCAGGGTCCCTCCCTCCACTCTAGCCTCTTACAGTCTCTCAGACCTCCCAGGTCCCTTTTCATCCAGGGAATTTCAAGTGGAATTTGACCCATTAAATGCATCTTTGATGAGGGTAAGAATGATTTTTTAGATTTTATAGCAAGGACACTAATCAAACCCTTTCAGGAGGTTTGGATTAGCATTTGATTTAGTCAGCCTCTGGTTGTCTTCAGAACAGCTGGGCCAAGGTAAACTGCTGTGGCTTTGTCCTGACACCTCCCCAGAGCTTGCCACAGGATGGTCTCCCTCTCTTCTTCCCTCATCCATTAGGCCGCAGTGTCTATCAGGGAGACCATCAATACCTTTAATCTCCCAAGTGTGCTCTTCCATAGCATTTTGTATTTCCTTCACAGCATTTGTCCCAACTACGATCATTTATGATATTTCTCAATTAGTCATCTTCTTCCTCATCAGACAACGTGTTCCATAAAGCCAAGGATTGTGTATCTATTTACTCACTAATGTTTTGAAAAACATGACACCTAGTAGCTTATAAGCATCTGTTTAGTTAATGAGTTATGTTAATACATTAAATAATATAAATTAATATAAGATGTAAATTTATAATCCTCACTTTCTAGGAATTATGGGGAATTCCTAACCACATGTGATGAAACAATTTTTCTTATTTTTAATCATTTTGTCTTTTGATCATTCTCATTCCTGGATCTTATTCTATTCTTGGCAAGAAAAATATATATATTTATCATATATTACTTATAAATGTATTTATTATAATAAAATTATATATTTATCATTTATTATAATACATATTATATGTATATCAATATATGACTTTACTTTTAGAGCAGGTTTAGCTTCACAACAAAATTAAGAGGAAGAGACAGATATTTCCTATATACACTCTGCCCCCCACAAATGTATAGTCTCCCCATTATCAACATCCCCCAGCAGCATGGTGATTTTGTCACAATTGATGAGCCTACATTATTACCGAAAATCTATACTTTACATTAGGATTCACTCTTGGTTTTGTACATTCTATGGGTTTGGCTAAATATATAAAGACATAGCCATCATTATAATATCATACAGAGTATGATATTTTTCACTGGCCTAAAAAATCCTCTATGTTCTGCCTATTCATCCCTCTTCCCCGACAACCACTGATCTTTTTACTGTCTCCACAGTTTTGCCTTTTCCAGAATATTATATAGTTGGAATCATACAGTAAGTATATAGTCTTTTCAGATTGAGTTCTTTCATTTAGTAATATGCATCTAAGTTTCTTCCATGTCTTTTTAGAACTTAAAGCTCATTTCTTTTTAGTGCTAAATAATATCCCAAGCCTGCATGTATGTACCACAATTCATTCATCTACTGAAGGACATCTTGGTTACTTCAAAATTTTGGCAGTTAGGAATAAAGCTACTATAAACATTGGTGTGCAGGTTTTTATGTGTACATGTTTTCAAACCCTTTGGGTAAATACTAAGGAGCTAGATTTCTGGACTATATGGTAAGATTATGTTTACTTTTGTAAGAAACTGCCAAACTGTTTCCCAAACATAGTTGTACCATTTTGTATTCATATTCTTGCCAGAATTTGGCACTGACAGTTCAATTTCAGATTTTGACCTTCTAATAGCTTTGTAGTGGTATCTCATTGTTGTTTTAATTTTCATTTCCCTGATGACATATGATGTGGAACGTTTTATATGATTATTTTCTATTTGTGTATCTTTAGTGAGGTGTCTGTTAGGGTCTTTAGCCCATTATTTAGACAATTGTTTGTTTTCTTATTGTTGAATATTAGGATTTCTTTGTATGTTTTGGATAACTGTCCTTATTAGATGTGTCTTTTGCAAACATTTTTTCCTAGTCTGTAGCTTGTCTCTTCATTTTCTTGATATTGTATTTCACAGAGCAGATTTTTAAAATTTTAATGAAGTCCAGCTTATCAGTGATGTCTTTCATAGATTGTGCCTTTGGTATTATATCAAAAAAGTCATGGCCATACCCAGGGTCATCTAGGTTTTCTTCTGTGTTATCTTCTAGGAGTTTTATAGTTTATAGTTTTATGTCATATGTTTAGGTCTATGATCCATTTTGAGTTAATTTTTGTGACGTGTATAAGGTCTGTGTCTAGATTCTTTTTTTCTTTTTGCATGTGGATGTCAAGTTGTTTCAGCACAATTTATTGAAAAGACTTTGTTCCATTTTATCACCTTTGCTCCTTTGTCAAAGATTAGTTGACCATATTTATGTAGGTCTATTTCTGGGTTCTTTATTCTGTTCCATTGATCTAGTTGTCTGTTCTTTTGCCAATAACACACTGTCTTGATTACTGTAACTTTATAGTAAGTCTTGGAGTTGGGTAGTGTTAGTCCTCCAAATTTGTTCTTCTCCTACAAGGTTGTGTTGGTTAGCATGATTTTAATCAAGATTTACTATACATCTTAGAGAAACTTCAACTTTTGTCTATCATGTAGACCTGGACCATAAGAAAACTTTATTTTACACCAGAATGAGCTGAAAAAGAATTTCACCAGTTTTTAATGTCACATAAAATGGCACATCTCCCTATGTACAAGATGCCCCTCCAATGCACCATCTGCTCTGTGAATTCTGTGCTCACGGTCGGTTGCCTCTGTCTTTCTAGTCTTTTACTTAAAACTATGTTATTCCATATTGTGAGAACTATTGAAAAAGGATATCTTCATTGGATAGAATGTTATAACATTAACTATATAAATGCAGTAAATGTTCTCCTCTATGAGAACAGATCAGTATCTAAGAAATTGGCATCCAACGACATGGGTCTAATTAACAAAGCCTTATTATTTTTTCACAGTTTGACTGAGTCTCTTTAATTTATATGTTTAGCTCATTTATTTTCATTTGTTCTCTTAAAATAGTAAATGTTATTAAATATCATTCTGTTTACCAAGTTTTGTTGTCATTTTTTTTGATTGAAGTATAATTGACATATAACATTACATGAGTTTCATGTGTACAATATAATGATTCAATATTTGTATGTAGTGCAAAATGATCACCACATTAAGTCTAGTTAACATATGTCCCCATACATAGTTACAAGTTTTTTTCTTGTACTGAGGACTATTAAGATCTATTATCTTGGCAAATTTCAAATATGCAATGCATTATTTCTAACTACAGTCACCACGCTGTACATTATATACCCATGACTAATTTATCTGATAACTGGAAGTTTGTACCTTTTGACTCCCTTAACCTGTTTGTCCACCTCCCACTCCCTGCCTCTGGCAGCTAATGATCTAGTCTCTGTATCTATAAGGTTGGTTGTTTTTTGTTGTTGTTGCTGTTGTTTTGTTTTTTAGATTCCACATATAAGTAATATATATTTGTCTTGCTCTGCCTGACTTATTTCACTTAGCATGCTGCCCTCAAGGTCCATCCATGTTGGTCATAAATGGGAAGATTTCATTCTTTTTTATGGCTGAATACTAGTCCAATGTGTGTGTGTGTGTGTGTGTGTGTGTGTGTGAATATTATTTATCCATTCATCCATCAGTGAACACTTGTTTCCAGATTTTGGCTATTGTAAATAATGCTACAATGAACAGAGGGGTGCAGATACCATTTTGAGTTATTGTTTTCATTTTCTTCATTTAAATACATAGAAATGGAATTGCTAGATCATATGCTAGTTATATTTTTAACTTTTGGGGGAATATTCATACTTTTTCCGTAGTGGCCACACCAATTTACATTCCCACCAACAGTGCACAAGGGTTCCCTTTTCTCCACGTCCTTAACAACACTTGTTATATCTTGTCTTTTTGATAATAGCCATTCTAACAGGTGTGAGATGATATCTCACTGTGGTTTTGATTTGCATTTCCTTGAATATAAATGATGATGCATACCTGTTGGCCATCTGTATGTCTTCTTTGGAAAAATGTTCTGATCTTCTGCCCATTTTTTAATCAAATTGTTTGATGAATTTTTTGCTATTGAGTTTGCTATTTGCTATTTTTATGTTTGCTATTGAATATTTAGTATGTTTGTTATTGAGTATTGTTATTTGATGAATTTTTGCTACGAATTGTTATTTAGCATTCTTTATTATTTAGTTATATTAACTATTTATATTTCATGTACATAAAAGGTAAATATTTTAATAGTCTCCAACTGAATCTTTTAACAATATGAACACATATACATACAAACATAAACACACATGCACTGCTATATATAGTATAGTTTTGTCTTAAAGTTTATTTGGTCACATGTAAATACAGTTATACTATCATCTTTTTTTTTTTTTTTTTTTTTGTGGTACGCGGGCCTCTCACTGCTGCGGCCTCTCCCGTCGCGGAGCACAGGCTCCGGACGCGCAGGCTCAGCGGCCATGGCTCACGGGCCCAGCCGCTCCGCGGCACGTGGGATCCTCCCGGACCGGGGCACGAACCCGCGTCCCCTGCATCGGCAGGCGGACTCTCAACCACTGCGCCACCAGGGAACCCCTATACTATCATCTTTTGATTAGTATTTGCCTAGTGCATATTTTTCACATATCCACTTTGAAGTTTATGCCCTTCTATTTTTGCTGTTTTCAGTTTTTAAAAACGTAGCTACATATTTTTCTTTTACTGTTATATAATCTTCATCTTTTAACTGACAGTACAGTTTATTCATACTTTAGTGACTAATGAGACACATATTCATTTCTGAAATCACATTTGAACTTGATTTTCATCTATTTTCTATGAATATTATTGCCATTTCTTATTCTGTTATACTTTATGCACTCCTTTCTAAGCTAATCTTATATAGTTATGTAATCTTATACAGCTATTTATCTTTTACAGAATAATTTAGGATGGCTATATATTATAGATAAAATTAACCATTTTGCAACTAAGCCAACATAGCAGCTTTTCTTTTAGGGTTAGAAAAAGATCATCATTGTTTATCAAGGCATCAGATTAAAAAGTTAGACAAAAGTTTGAGGTTTTGATGGAATTTAATTATTTTTATGCCCTATTCTCGCACAAATTGGAGGGAAACTTGCACAAAGTTTACAGAAATTACCTATGATAAGATCATTCTTAACCTTATGCTAATTAAGTAGAATTGAAATAATTGTTTCTCTTTTGGTTTACATTTTTCATTTTGCTGTGTTTTGTTCTGATGCATGCCTATGGGCCATATTTGAATTCGGGAAAGCTAAGTATTCATATAGTGTTTGTCTGCTTTTTTACACTATGATCCATGTTCTATCTCTGATCCTCTTATGGTTCTTTCTCCAAGCATATATTCATTAAAGGTTATGTGTAAGGCATGAATGCTTTATCTTGGTATCCTGCTGTTTTCTCTTTATACTCAGTTCTCAAGTACCAATTATTGCACCTAAAATCCAATCAAGTTATACTGACCTGATGACTTTCACATATTTGTATTTAATGAGCTCTCACAAGCACTCTCATTCAGTGTTACCTACAGACATGCTTCCAAGCAATATGCTATCAAAGCCTAAACATCAAATCAACTGATTTTACTCCCAGATTCACATTCTAAATTTATGGTATTCTCTAGATTGTTTCAGCATTTTTTCTATTCTTTTAGACTATATAATTTTTAGTAATTTTTGCTTTTCTTTGTCTTTCTATGCCTCCTCTAAAACTCATAATTTACTTTTTGAAAGTTTCTATATACCATCTCTTTATCTCCATAAACAGTACCAGAGCTTCTTCATTTTCACATGAATTATTTCAGCATCACCTAACTGCCTTTTTTGTTTTGTTAAATAAGCAAAGGTGGTTTTAAAATTCTTCAGTAATTTGAATTACAGATTTTACCACTTTTACCTACTTCTCCTGTATTTTTCTTTCTTTTTTGTCATGTTAGTCTTTTTGTCAAAAATATACTTTATTGCTTTTTATCAATATTCAAATTTAACTATCATTATTTTATACTAACGTACACGTAGCACTATATGCGTAGTACTATTATAAATTTAACAGTTTAAATACTCATTTAACAACATATAAACATACGCTAAAAATACCTTGTGTTTAAAACATTGAATTATTCCACGTACAATAAAACTACCTCTGTTCTATGGTGTATCTTATTTTTGTAGAAATAATTTTCCCTTATCTGTCTTCACTAAAACTTATACATGTTTCTGTTCTTGCGCTCATCATTTTTTATAATGGCCAACTGTTTATGTGTCTGCATTGCACAAGACAGTTATTGCCTCTAGGGCAGAGACCATGCCTTATTCATCTTTATTTCCCTAGCGTCTAATACAGTGCTCAGGAGATAGTGTTTGTTGGGTAATTGCTTGTGAATTGAATTGAAATCAGTTTACAAGTGTTTCTCAAAATTAAAAAGCCAATAACACATGACTCTCAAGTGATTCTAGTAATTGGAACTGAATATGTTATATATTTTTCCTTAGATTATCATCTATTATAACATAAATATTGACTTCTGCAATATTCTAACAGGTGTTTTGATAGTACCTGTTATTGCAATGTTAAATCATAACAATCAGACATATTTTACACAGTTTTGCAAAACCAAAACCAAAGGAGCCATTAAAATGACTACTTATTACCACAGTAGATTAAGTATTCGGCATAATGTTGCATTAAATTTCTAATTGTTTTTGATAAAAGGAATATGAGTTGTTTATTCTGAGATTTTCTTAGGAAATACTATGCCTAGTATATTATCTTATTAACGTCTACAACTCAAAGAGAGAGTTTAAGACGGGATAAGCACTCAACTCAAGTAATCAGGGTTGATTAATAAGAACATGTTTATGCCTGATAATTTAGTAGATTTTAACAAATTCATATAATTAATAAAGATAGTAATTTTAAAAATTGTTTCTAAAGGCTGATAAAAGACATTATTGATGAAAGGCATTCTGCAACTCAAATAAGTTTTAATAAAATATAAAGTTTTCTAAATGAAATAAATACAAACGGGTTTGGTCAAATATTAAGTGTACCTGATTAGGGTATTAGTTCAAAATGTTGAATACATTTCTGAGATTTCTCTCATGTATTCTTTAATAAAGTCTTAAGGTATAACAGAAAGTTAGCAGAATAGTTTGCTTTCCTCAACGTCCCTATGATGGCAGGGAAAAGCCATTTCATTCCTATTATTTCTAAAAAATGATGAGGAGAAACTATTTAAAATATAGTCTAATTGATTAAAAATTATACTCCACTGACAGTAGCTGCCTCCAAGCATGTTTCTATCTTACTGCTTCCATTTGTACCTGTCTTTGAATCTATTATTCACCATTTCCCTCTTCAGCTTCAGGATATGCATCTAAGAACAGATGTAGAAATACAGTAATTGAGACAGAGTTACACTAGTGTTAGGAATGTCAAATTGTAAAATCGTAGGGAAGAGAGTGAATACAGTTTGTTTTGGTCCATGAAATGATCCCCCTGAAGTTGAAACGTGAAATCTGCGTACTCAGACACTATGGACCTCACTGGGTAACACCCTGGCTCTTTCTAGCTGAGTTCAGATGAATGAGGACTTTATTATTTGGGCATGGGACTTCTGTGTTTAGAGTTAAGCATACAAAGTAGATGAGTCAAAGATAGTTTCTGTGTTTATTGGTCATATTTATTTTTTCTCTCTTGAAATATGTAATACATGTTTTAACATCAAAGAATATTTTCCATTAGCAGTCTAGCTAGTATGTTTGCCCGAGTTTTATTTTCAGTGGATCTATTTATTTGTATATTACATGCTGTTTCCCAAACAATTTCTACTACCCTTAATCTTACATTTACTTTGCAATATCTATGTCAATAAGTGAATTATAATTTGCATTCCTGAGCATTTTAGGATTATACAATAAAAGTAAGTCTCAGGATGCCTTTGGTGAGTATGAGGTTTGACTGATGTAGCCCAAAGAGGCAGAGAAGGCAATTACTCTTCCTCCCAAGTTCCAAGATGAGTTTTGTGACCAAGGAAATATTCTGCACAAGGGGTCATATCTTTTCTATTACCATCACTTGAGATATCTACCCCAGGTGTTGATGATGTGCTTTGGTGGTAGAAGATGAGAAGAACAGGGTATTTCTTTAGACTTCCTGAATATCACATGTGACCACATGTCAAAAGGGAACAAACCAGTTTCTAACAGTGAGGTCAAAGCAGAACTAGCCATTGCCGAGGAGTAGGGAGTCCGAACATATGAGGAGAGGGAATACATGCTGATAATCTGGGTGGTGAAGTTCAACTGCTACCTTTCAGGGCATTGCAGGGATAATAATCATATGTACACCAGACTGTGAGGAAGGAAAACTTCTGATATTTGTATGATACAAGAATATTATAACTTTTCTATAATTACAAGATTTGTAACTAATATAAACTATACACACATATATGATATAGTGGAGAAGAAAACCAGTGTACCATAAATGTTTAATCAAAAATAAATTATTATTTGAAAATAATAATTATATTATCTTCAAATTTATGCATTAGATCAATTATAATCCCCAAGGAACTTCACAATTATTGTTCTTCAAATTGTGTTTTGTACTATGGGAGAAGTATCCATTCACAATTTTTTGTTTACCATGACGGAAAAGTGCTCATTTTATGCTTTCTGAAAATGCAAACTAAATTATGCTAAAGGAGATTATAAAATTGTGTCATCTACATGTAAATTGGTTTTGGAGCCTGAGGGAGGGATGAGTTTTGTATATATTATGTTAAGCTTCTTTCACAGTATCTATTAGATTAGATTTTATTAAGTACAGTAAAAACTTTCTTTGTTGTTGTTGAAGAAACTATATTGAACTGAAGTAGATAATTAATTACTGAAACTCTTTAGTTCCTTCACAATAGAGTTATAAAAATAGTAAAAGTGTACTGTCTTTGGAACATTAAAATATACACCCTTCTCAACTAATGAAGATTTTAACCCTCTAACTACTGCATAAAGGAAGGTTTTAAAATTCAATTATACCTTAAAATACTTTCAAACCTGAAACTAATAATGACACAAGATTGTTTTTACTGCTCTTTTGTCTAATTAGAAAGAGCATTGCCATTGATGGTTTCTTGAAAAGGTCTCAATTTTAGAAGCCTTTAAAACCCTAACTAAAAGCTTTTGCAAATAGGAGTAACTCAAAACTTCCTTGAAATTAAAAGGAAAATATATTTGCTTGAGGGTGTAATTTAGAAGCTACAGCGGGAGGTGGTGGTGGTAAGAAGCCAGAGGTAGTGGGGTGACAGGAAAGTGGAGACCCTCAAAAATCTATAGTAGGAGCCGTGTGGTTGACAGGGTCTTGGTACTCCAGCTGGGTGTCAAGCCTGAACCTCTGACGTGGGAGAACCGAGTTCAGGACATTGGACAACCAGAGACAATCACGGCTCCATGCAATATCAATCGGCGATAGCTCTCCCAGAGATCTCCATATGAACGCTAAGACCCAGCTCCACTCAACAACCAGCAAGCTACAGTGCTGGACACCCTATGCCAAACAACCAGCAAGACAGGAACACAACCCCACCCATTAGTAGAGAGGCTGCCTAAAATCATAATAAGTTCACAGACACCCTAAAACATACCACTGGATGCAGTCCTGCCCACCAGAAGGACAAGATCCAGCCTCATCCACCAGAACACAGGCACTAGTCCCCTCCACCAGGAAGCCTACACAACCCACTGAACCAACCTTACCCACTGGGGGCAGACACGAAAACAGTGGGAGCTACGAACTGGCAGCCTGCGAAAAGGAGACCCCGAACACAGTAAGCTAAACAAAATGGGAAGACAGAGAAACACACAGCAGATGAAGGAGCAAGGTAAAAACCCACCAGACCAAACAAATGAAGAGGAAATAGGCATTCAGAGTAAGATGATCTAAAATCTTGGAAATAGACTGAAGAAAATACAAGAAATGTTTAACAAGGACCTAGAAGAACTAAAGAGCAAACAATGATGAACAACACAATAAATGAAATTGAAAATTCTCTAGAAGGAATCAATAGCAGAATAACTGAGGCAGAAGAACGGATAAGTGACCTGGAAGATAAAATAGTGGAAATAACTACCACAGAGCAGAATAAAGACAAAAGAATGAAAAGAATTGAGGACAGTCTCAGAGATCTCTGGGACAACATTAAACACACTAACATTCAAATTATAGGGGTTCCAGAAGAAGAGAAAAAGAAAGGGACTAGGAAAACATTCAAAGAGATTATAGTTGAAAACTTCCCTAACATGGGAAAGGAAATAGTCAATCAAGTCCAGGAAATGCAGAGAGTCCCATACAGGAGAAATCCAAGTAGAAACACACCAAGACACATATTAATCAAACTATCAAAAATTAAATACAAAGAAAACATATTAAAAGCAGCAATGGAAAAGCAACGATTAATATACAGGAGAATCCCCATAAGGTTAACAGCTGATCTTTCAGCAGAAACTCTGCAAGCCAGAAGGGAGTAGCAGGACATATTTAAGTGAGGAAAGGGAAAAACCTACAACCAAGATTACTCTATCCAGCAAGGATCTCATTCAGGTTTGACGGAGAAATAAAAACCTTTACACACAAGAAAAGCTAAGAGAATTCAGCACCACCAAACCAGCTTTACAACAAATGCTAAAGGAACTTCTCTAGGCAGGAAACACAAGAGAAGGAAGAGACCTACAGTAACAAATGAAAAGCAATTAAGAAAATGGTCATAGGAACATACATATTAATAATTACCTTAAATGTAAATGGATTAAATGCTCCACAAACAAAAGACATAGACTGGCTGAATGGATACAAAAACAAGACCTGTATATATGATGTCTACAAGAAACCCACTTCAGACCTAGGGACACATACAGACTGAAATTGAGAGGAAGGAAAAAGTTATTCCATGCAAATGGAAACCAAAAGAAAGCTGGAGTAGCAATTCTCATTATCAGACAAAATAGACTTTAATATAAAGACTATTACAAGAGACAAAGAAGGACACTACATAATGATCAAGGGATCAATCCATGAAAAAGATACAACAATTGTAAATATTTATACACCCAACATAGGAGAACCTCAATACATAAGGCAAATGCTAACAGCCGTAAAAGGGGAAATCGACAGTAACACAATAATAGGAGGTGATTTTAACACCCCACTTTCACCCATGGACAGATCATCCAAAATGAAAATAAATAAGGAAAAACAGGTTTTAAATGACACATTAAACAAGATGGACTTAATGGATATTTGTAGGATATCCATCCAAAACAACAGAATACACTTTCTTCTTAAGTGCTCATGAAACATTCTCCAGGATCATATCTTGGATCACAAATCAAGCCTTGGTAAATTAAAAAAAATAGAAATCATATTAAGTATCTTTTCTGACCAGAATGCTATAAGACTAGATATCAATTATAGGAAAAAATCTATAAAAAATAAAAACACATGGAGGCTAAAATATACACTACAAAATAACCAGGAGATCACTGAAGAACTCAAAGAGGAAATCAAAAAATACCTAGAAAAAAATGACAATGAAAAACACGATGACCCAAAACCTATGGGATGCAGCAAAAGCAGGTCTAAGAGCGAATTTTATAGCAATACAAACCTACCCAAGAAACAAGAAAAATCTCAAATAAACAACCTAACCTTACACCTAAAACAATTAGAGAAAGAGGAACAAAGAAAACCCCAAAGTTAGCTGAATCATAAATATCAGATCAGAAATAAATGAAAAAGAAATGAAGGAAATGATGGTGAATATCAATAAAATTAAAGCTGGTTCTTTGCAAAGATAAACAAAATTGATAAAATATTAGCCAGACTCATCAAGAAAAAATAGAGGAGAGTCAAATCAATAGACTTAGAAATTAAAAAGAAGTAACAACTGACACTGCAGAAATACAAAGGATCATGAGAGGTTACTACAAACAACTATATGCCAATATAATGGACAACCTGGAAGAAACACACAAATTCTTAGAAAAGCACAACCTTCCAAGACTGAAGCAGGAAGAAATAGAAAATATAAACAGACCAATCATAAGCGCTGAAATAGAAACTGATTAAAAATCTTCAACAAACAAAAGCCCAGGACCAGGTGGCTTCACAGGTGAATTCTATCAAACATTTAGAGAAGAGCTAACACCTATCCTTCTGAAATTCTTCCAAAATATAGCAGAGGGAGGAACACTCCCAAACTCATTCTACGAGGCCACCATCACCCTGATACCAAAACCAAAGATGTCGCAAACAGAGAAAACCAGAGGCCAGTATCACTGATGAACATAGATGCAAAAATCCTCAACAAAACACTAGCAAACAGAATCCAACAGCACATTAAAAGGATCATACACCATGATAAAGTGTTTATCCCAGGATTGTAAAGATTCTTTAATACATGCAAATCAATCAATGTGATACACCATATTAACAAATTGAAGAAGAAAAACCATATGATCCTCTCAATAGACGCAGAAAAAGCTTTTGACAAAATTCAGCATGCATTTATGCTAAAAACTCTCCAGAAAGTAGACATAGAGGGAACTTACCTCAAAATAGTAAAGGTCATATATGACAAACACACAGCCAACATCGTTTTCAATGGTGAAAAACTAAAGCCATTTCTACTAAGATCAGGAACAAGACAAGGCGTGCCCACTCTCACCACTATTATTCAACATAGTTTTGGAAGTTTTAGCCACAGCAATTCGAGAAGAAAAAGACATAAAAGGAATCCAAATCGGAAAAGAAGAACTAAAACAGTCACTGTTTGCAGATGACATGATACTTTACATACAGAATCCTAAAGATGCCACCAGAAAACTACTAGAGCTAATCAATGAATTTGGTAAAGTAGCAGGATACAAAATTAGTGCACAGAAATCTCTTGCATTCCTATGCACTAATGATGAAAAATCTGAAAGAGAAATTCAGGAAACACTCCCATTTACCACTGCAACAAAGAATAAAATACCTAGGAATAAACCTACCTAAGGAGACAAAAGACCTGTATGCAGAAAACTATAAGACACTGATGAAAGAAATTAAAGATGATACAAACAGATGAAGAGATATACAATGTTCTTGGAGTAGAAGAATCAACACTGTAAAAATGACTCTACTACCCAAAGCAATCTACAGATTCAGTGTAATCCCTATCAAACTACCAATGGCATTTTCCACAGAACTAGAAAAAATTGCACAGTTTGTATGGAGACACAAAAGACCCCAAATAGCCAAAGCAATCTTGAGAAAGAAAAACGGAGCTGGAGGAATCAGGCTCCCAGACTTCAGACTATACCAGAAAGTTACAGTAATCAAGAGAGTATGGTACTGGCACAAAAACAGAAATATAGATCAATGGAACAGTATAGAAAATCCAGAGATAAACCCACGCACATATGGTCACCTTATTTTGGTAAAGAGGTAGGAATATACAGTGGAGAAAAGACAGCCTCTTCAATACGTGGTGCTGGGAAAACTGGACAGCTATATGTAAAAGAATGAAATTAGAACACTCCTTAACATTGTATACAAAAATAAACTCAAAATGGATTAAAGACCGAAATGGACGGCCAGACACTATAAAACTCTTAGAGGAAAGCATAGGCAGAACAGTCTATGAGATAAATCACAGCAAGATCCTTTTTGACCCACCTCCTAAAGAAATGGAAATAAAAACAAAAATAAACAAATGGGAGCTAATGAAAGTTAAAGGCTTTTGCACAGCAAAGGAAACTATAAGGAAGATGAAAAGACAACCCTCAGAATGGGAGAAAATATTTGCAAACGAAGCAACTGGCAAAGGATTAATCTCCGGAATATACAAGCAGCTCATGCAGCTGAATAACAAAAATCAAACAACCCAATCCAAAAATGGGCAGAAGACCTAAATAGACATTTCTCTAAAGAAGATATACAGATTGCCAAGAAACACATGAAAGGATGCTCAACATCACTAATCATTAGAGCAATGCAAATCAAAACTACAATGAGGTATCACCTCACACTAGTCAAAATGGTCATCATCAAAAAGTCTACAAACAGTAAATGCTGGAGAGGGTGTAGAGAAAAGGGAACCCTCTTGCACTGTTGGTGGGAATATAAATTGATACAGCCAGTATGAAGAACAGTTGGAGGTTCCTTAAAAACTAAAAATAGAACTACCATTCCACCCAGCAATCCCACTACTGGGCATATACCCTGAGAAAATCATAATTCAAAAAGTCATGTACCACAGTGTTCATTGCAGCTCTGTACAAGAGCCAGGACATGGAAGCAATCCAAGTGTCCATCGACAGATTAATGGATAAAGATGTGGCACATACATACAATGGAATATTACTCAGCCATAAAAAGAAATGAAACTGAGCTATTTGTAGTGAGGTGGATGGACCTAGAGTCTGTCATACAGAGTGAAGTAAGTCAGAAAGAGAAAAACAAATACCGTATGCTAACACATATATATGGAATCTAAAAAAAAACAGTGGTTTTGAAGTACCTAGGGGCAAGACAGGAATAAAGATGCAGACTTAGAGAATGGACTTGAGGACACAGGGAGGGGGAAGGGTAAGCTGGGACGAAGTGAGAGAGTAGCATTGACATATATACACTACCAAATGTAAAATAGATAGCTAGTGGGAAGCAGCCGCGTAGCACAGGGAGATCAGCTCGGTGCTTTGTGACCACCTAGGGGGTGGGATAGGAAGGGTGGGAGTGAGATGCAACAGGGAGGGGATATGAGGATATATGTATACGTATAGCTGATACACTTTTTTGTATAGCAGAAACTATCACTGCATTGTAAAGCAATTATACTCCAGTAGAGATGTTAAAAAAGAAAGTCACCAAGGTGGCATTGTATTAAAACAAATAAAATAAATACATAATGCAAAAAATAAAAAGTGTATTTTAGCTAAAGTATTTTAAATATACTATTGTTGAATTGTGAATATAATACATTCTCCAAATATTTGTCATTGGGCCAAGTCTGAGGGTAGAAATATTTATATTTTAGAATACTATCAAATTGATAACATGAATATAGTTTCTAAAATCAATTTATCTTATTTTTAACCCTTTGTTAAGAGTGATAAAGGCAATATATGGTGGTTATGCACCCACCCAATTAGAACCTCTGCTATACATATTTTATTTGTGAGTGGATAGGTAAATTGTTAATTAAAAATTTAAATGTATAACTATAAAAACTTGGAGATTATTTAGTTCAACATTTTCCTATTTATAAATTAGGAGACTAAGGCTAAAATCTGGTAAAAAAAAGTACATAGTGTTATGCAGCAAGTTAGTGACAAGGCTGGGTTTACAACTTTGAACTTATAACAACACAGTAAACCATACATTGCTGCTGAAATAGCTAGCTGTCCACCTAAATTTCTGCTTGCCTTCTGCAGTACAGAGATGCTATGGAGAACCAACTACTTAGTCAGTCTAGCCATCCAGATGTGGCCATTTGACTAGTTCTAGGAGGGCACTTAAAGTGAAAATAATCTGTGTTATTTCCTGTTCAAAGCTTTTAAAAACTCGATATGCTTTTAAGACTCGCCTTGCACCAGCTGGACACACAGAATGATCCCCTAATGGATGACAAAATCCCAACTCAAAAGACTGGGTCTCTCAATAACCATTTGGAGGAAAACTGCCTTGTAACTTACAGCTTCAACCTTGTTATCCTAGTGAGAAAAAAGCTTTTATTGTTAAGCCACTGAAATCTCGAGGCATTTTCTAATGCAGCTTGCTAACCTAATACAATACTTTTTCACATGTGAAATAAGATGTTTAAATAGAATTAACTCACTAGCTTTAATTTCTTTAATTTTTAACTTATTCATATATTGTTCTTATAAAAAAGGAATAGAATTTGGATCAATTAACAACTTATAAATAAACAACTCTTTATTTTTTCCTTAGTTATCTTTGTATCATGCCTTAAATTTTATAAGGTGATAAAAGCATACAAATTTATTCTTTAATATGTATTAGAAAAAATATTGTTTCAATGGAATTTCTATTTTGATTATTTTGTTAATGAGTATTTTTGTCTTAAAAGATTTTTTTTTTTACTGATATACAGTTTTTTACTGATATAAAGTTATTTTTATACTGGTATACATATATATATGTATTTGTATACCATTTGGGGCTTGTTGTTATATAAGTACTCTATGGGAGATAGTGCACACATATCAATAGATTCTAAGTTTCTTTTTTTTCTTTTTTACCATAAACAACGCTAAATGAAGGACTTTCAAAATGAGGGACAGTCTGTTCTATTCTGATAGTGGTATTCTAAAGACAAGAATCATCCTCCTAAAAAACATAATCAACCTACTTACCAGGTGGTGTAGTTACTAGTATGTTTATAGGGAGATTATTCCTGCTTTCCTGCCCTCTTCCTCTACCTTATTAGTTCCAGGAAATTCTAGGAAATGTATGAAGAAATGGATCACAGGCCAGCTATTGTAACTTCTCCCACCCTTTTCTGGGACTTCAGTCAATACCATCTTGCTACATGTTACTCAGGTATCTTTTTTATAATTTTCTTGCATATTCTACAATATCTCATATAAAAGAGAAAGCCAACAAATACCCCAGTTGACCAAGATTTGAACTTTTCAAAGGGGAATACACATTCCATCTACAAATTTTGTTACTTGTGATCATGTCTCTTCATATATTACTTGATATTCTTTTTTTCTGTTTGATCTCCGATTTTCATTTATCATTTAGAGTTATTTGGAAGTTTTTCTTTTTTTTTGCGGTACGCTGACCTCTCACTGTTGTGTCCTCTCCCGTTGCGGAGCACAGGCTCTGGACGCGCAGGCTCAGCGGCCCTGGCTCACGGGCCCAGCCGCTCTGCGGCATGTGGAATCTTCTCAAACCGGGGCACGAACCTGTGTCCCCTGCATCGGCAGGCGGACTCTCAACCACTGCGCCAGCAGGGAAGCCCTGTTTTTTTGGGTTTTTTTGATGGAAGTTTTTATATGTGTTAATGATGACATTCAAGTTTATATAAGTTTAATACCAAGTTCACTTATTGATTTCCATGGATTTTATATCAATTGGAGTCTTTTCTTAGTTTTCCGAAATAGTTTCTCACTTTGGGACTCATCATTTACATAAATTTTGTTTTTATTTAATTTTATCAGTAAACCTGCACAGGCTTTGCTATACTTTGTTATGCTGTGTCAGAGGTATTGAGGTAATAAATGACACCCAGTATCATTCTCTTTATCACCCCATCAGGAAAAAAAAAATGTTTTCCCTGTACCATACATTCCTGATGTCCTTTGTTCTTAATAAGGGTTATTATTTAGTACATTCTAGATTTTATTTGGTTTGTGAATGTAACCACATCCAGATATCATAGTACAAGATTTTACAGACACTTTTAGGTGTCAGATGTACCACAGTTAGAGAACAATAAAAAAGACCACATTGTTCAGTTACATACTACCCAGTGGTAGTTGACACAACTTGTTTATTTGTCTTGATTCTCTAGCACACTCAGCCACTGGCTTTTATTTTTTTAATTAAAAATTTTTTTACATTTTATTTTTTTATACAGCAGGTTCTTATTAGTTATCTGTTTTATACATATTAGTGTATATATGTCAATCCCAATCTCCCAATTCATCCCACACACACACACACACACTTTCCCCCTTGGCATCCACATGTTTGTTCTCTATATCTGTGTCTCTATTACTGCTCTGAAAACCGGTTCATCTGTACCATTTTTCTAGGTTCCACATATATGCGTTAATATATAATACTTGTTTTTCTCTTTCTGACTTACTTCACTGTCTATGACAGTCTGTAGAGCCATCCACGTCTCTACAAATGACCCAATTTCATTCCATTTTATGGTTAATATTCCATTGTATATATATACCACATGTTCTTTATCCATTCATCTGTAGCTGGGCATTTAGGTTGCTCCCATAACCTGGCTATTGTACATAGTGCTGCAGTGAACCTTGGGGTGCATGTGTCTTTTTGAATTTTGGTTTTCTCTGGGTATATGCCCAGTAGTGGGATTGCAGGGTCATATGGTAATTCTATTTTTAGTTTTTTAAGGAACCTCCATACTGTTCTCCATAGTGGCTGTATCAATTTACATTCCCACCAACAGTGCAAGAGGGTTCCCTTTTCTACACACCCTCTCTGGCATTTGTTGTTTGTAGATTTTCTGATGATGCCCATTCTAACTGGTGTGAGGTGATACCTCATTGTAGTTTTGATTTCTCTAATAATTAGTGATGTTGAGCAGCTTTTCATGTGCTTCTTGGCCATCTGTAAGTCTTCTTTGGAGAAATGTCTATTTAGGTCTTCTGCCCATTTTTGGATTGGGTTGTTTGTTTTTTAATATTGAGCTGCATGAGCTGTTTTTGTATTTTGGAGATTAATCCTTTGTCAGTTGGTTCGTTTGCAAATATTGTCTCCCATTCTGAGGGTTGTCTTTTCATCTTGTTTGTAGTTTCCTTTGCTGTGCAAAAGCTTTTAAGTTTCATTTGGTTCCATTTGTTTATTTTTGTTTTTATTTCCATTACTCTAGGAGGTGGATCAAAAAAGATCTTGCTGTGATTTTTGTCAAAGAGTGTTCTTCCTATGCTTTCCTCTAAGAGTTTTATAGTGTCTGGTCTTACATTTAGGTCTCTAATCCATTTTGAGTTTACTTTTGTGTATGGTGTTAGGGAGTGTTTTAAGTTCATTCTTTTACATGTAGCTGTCCAGTTTTCCCAGCACCACTTATTGAACAGACTGTCTTTTCTCCATTGTATGTCCTTGCCTCCTTTGTCATAGGTTAGTTGACCATAGGTGCGTGGGTTTAACTCTGGGCTTTCTATCCTGTTCCATTGATCTGTATTTCTGTTTTGTGCCAGTACCATATTGTCTTGATTACTGTAGCTTTGTAGTATAGTCTGAAGTCAGGGAGTCTGATTCTTCCAGCTCCGTTTTTTTACCTCAAGACTGCTTTGGCTATTCGGGGTCTTTTGTGTCTCCATACAAATTTTAAGATTTTTTGTTCTAGTTTTGTAAAACATGCCATTGGTAGTTTGATTAGGGATTGCATTGAATCTGTAGATTGCTTTGGGTAGTGTAGTCATTTTCACAATATTGATTCTTCTAATCCAAGAACATGGTATATCTCTCCATCTGTTTGTGTCATCTTTGATTTCTTTCATCAGTGTCTTATAGTTTTCTGAGTACAGGTCTTTTGCCTCCTTAGGTAGGTTTATTCCTAGGTATTTTATTCTTTTTCTTGCAATGGTGAATGGGATTGTTTCCTTAATTTCTCTTTCTGATATTTTGTTGTTAATGTATAGGAATGCAAGAGATTTCTGTGCATTAATTTTGTATCCTGCAAATTTACCCAATTCACTGATTAGCGCCAGTATTTTTCTGGTGACATCTTTAGGATTCTCTATGTATAGTATCATGTCATCTGCAAACAGTGTCAGTTTTACTTCTTCTTTTCCAATTTGTATTCCTTTTATTTCTTTTTCTTCTCTGATTGCCATGGTAGGACTTCCAAGTCTATGTTGAATAATAGTGGCGAGAGTGGACATCCTTGTCTTGTTCCTGATCTTAGAGGAAATGCTTTAAGGTTTTCACCATTGAGAATTATATTTGCTGTGGGTATGTCTTATATGGTCTTTATGATGTTGAGGTAGGTTCCCTCTATGCCCACTTAGACACTGGCCTTTAATAACAGATTCCATAGTGATTAGATATCCAGTAGTCTCCTTGCAAAGGATAAAAACCTATAAAAGCAATCTTTTGGGGAAGGTGTTACATCAGTCATTATTCAATGGGCAATTTAATTGGATCTCTGCTGTATCTCCAGCTGTACTACTCTCCTGGAATTGAGTTTCATCAAATATCCTTATTTGGGTTAACAATAATGATGATTATTTGAGTCCTGTTGATGAGCCTACAGAAATGTTATTTCCACCTAGTTCAATACAGTAAATTCAGATCCAAATATTCCCAAAGAAATTTGGTATGGTAGGGACAGTGCTGATCAATCCAACACATTTGCCACTGAGCACTGCTGATGTTCATGCTCTTTAGGAAAATGTTTTACTTTCAAAACTGTCATGTGCTCCGTGATGGCCAATTGGGCATATTCAACCTAAAATACAGCTCTTTTTAGGTAAACCATACATTTCCCATAAATGTCCTTTGCTTGCACCTGGAGTGGAGTTGTCTGTAATTCCATGCCACCAAGTCACACTTAAATTCATGTAACTTGATGCTATCTGTTTTCAATTTATTCTTTTCTTAAATGAAACCCATCCAGTCCACATTTGACACATTTTTCCTTAAAAGGTTGGTAGAGTTCACCAGTGGAATGGATGCCAGTGTCTTCTCTCATTTTTCCTTGATTAGCTAGGCTAGAGGTTAATCGATTTTATTTATGTTTTAGTTCCATTAACTTTATTTTCTTGCTTTTAATTTTATTTATATCTGCTCTCATTTTTAATATTACTGTTTTTTCTACTTTCTTTCGACTTAAATTGCTCTTCTATTTCTAGTTTCTTAAAGGAATAAATTGTTCTTCTATTTCTAGTTTCTTAAAGTGAAACTTAGGTTACTAATTTTGAATTATTCTTCTTTTATATTATTTGATATTACAGATTACCCTCTATAAACTGCTTCTACTATCTTGCAGACATTTTGCTAAGTTTTATTTTAATTTTCATGTAGTTCAAAATATTTAAAAATTTCTCTTGCAACTTCTTTGACTCATGTTTTGTTATTTAGACTTGTGTTGTCTCCAAATATTTGTGTATTTTCTAGCTATCTTTCTGGTATTAATTTCTAATTTAATTGCATTGTGGTCTGCAAACATATTTTATATGATTCCTATTCTTGTAATTTGTAAACGTTTATCTTACAGCCCACAATGTGGTTTACCTTGATGAATGTTCCATGTGAGCTTCAAGAGAATGTGCATTCTGCTTTCAGTGGAAGTATTTTATATATACACTATATAAAATACATATACATATATATGTATATATATATGTACACATATGTTAGATGAAGTCACCTGATATGTTTTTATGTCATTTTGGTGAATTGACTGCTTTGTCATTATGTAGAGCCCCTCTCTATCCATGATAATTGTATTAGCCCTGTTGCCTTAATTAAAGGCAGAAACAGTGTGAACTCATGTTTATTTTAATATATATTCAGATCAACTGATGCAGAATATAGATATATACACATGATTTAGTCAACACACAGTTTCCTTGTGCAAGTTGTTAACATGTCTTGGAAGCAGTGACAGCCCAGTAGCAACAAGCACACCTAGTACCCAGATCTTGGTTTCCAGTACCATTTTCTATTAAAGGAATCAGAGATCCTTGGAGAAACGGTTGATTTTAGCGTTAAGGAAAGAATTATACAGACAATCCTGGAGCATCTTATAGTTTGAATATGTAAAGGAGCTTAACAACAGTAATTCAAAAGGCATACCAAAGTTGACGCTAAAGCCAACCTGAGCATATAATGATGAAAGCGGACACAATTTGAGCAGCAAAATGAATAACAGCAGTGTTGGATTTTAACCTGAAGAGTAAAATAAATATCCATGAGTTCATAATGAGAGATATTAATGATTGGAAAAAACAAATGAGGGAGAAGAGACGAATCTTTCATGAAAAATTCCAAATAACATATGTATATATGTTTACTCTTCCAGAATGCTTCTTCCTCCAGGATGGTTCCCCTCCCCTCAAATATATGCTGGACTTTATGACTTGCTTTTGAAGAATAGGGAGACGCTAACAAACTTTTTCTTTTAGGAGTAGAGAGTAAATAATTTAAGCTTGGCAGTCCATATATCTCTGTAGGAACTACTCTGCTGTTATAAAAGTATGTGAAAGCAGCCATATTATATAATGCATACATGAATAGACATGATAATGTTCTAATAAAACTTTATTTTGGAAAACAGATAAAAGGCCTGATTTGGCCAGTGGGCCATTGTTCTACAACCATAGTACTAGAACATGAAAAAGGAAAAAAAAAAACAACTTTATAGTGGAGAAGCCTGTCAAACGCTACTTTAACCAAGTGATGAAGGTTAACACCAATGGTGATAAGGATGTAGATATTACACACCCCTAAAAGGGTGCAATGAGAAGGGCACTTCACCTTTGTGGTGTTCATCCCCAAAACACATAACGCCAGTCTAATAACAATAAAAATCAGACAAGTCCAAACTGAGGCACATTTTATAAAATACCTGACTTTTACTGTTCAAAACTGTCAAGGTCACACATAACAAAACCCCAGAAACACACCTCTTTAAGTTCCCTGTCAAAATAGCTCTTTATATGCCAACTTGAATAAAATCATATCTAATTATGAGGATTGTCATTTATAATGAAAAGTGTTTCAATCACCATGGGATCTTAAAAAGATTTTAAAAGATAAAATAGAGTCTATTTTCCCCCACTTGGGGTGGGGGAGACCCAAGGCCTTTTGCAATCTTATGGGCCAAACAGCCTCAGGTTTGTTTGCAAAGCTTTTTGTGATTACATTGTGCAGGCTCTACGTGGTCCAAAGTTGAAACTTGAAGATAGCATAATGCTGTGATCTAAATGCTGTGTCCCTTAAAAATCCCTACGTTGAAACCTAACTCCCAAAATGAGGGTATTAGAAGGTCGAGTCTTTAAGAGGTAATTAGGCAATGAGGATGGAGCGCTCATGAATGGGATTAGTGACCTTATAAAAGCTGACCTATTTTTAGTTTTCTGAGGAGCCTCCACACTGTTTTCCATAGTGGCTGTACCAACTTACATTCCCACCAACAGTGTAGGAGGTTCCCTTTTCTCCACACCCTCTCCAGCATTTGTTATTTGTAGACTTTTTAATGATGGCCATTCTGACCAGTGTGAGGGAAACAGATTCATAGACATAGAGAACAGACTTGTGGTTGCCAAGGGGGAGTGGGGAGGGAGAGGGATGGACTGGGAGTTTGGGGTTGGTAGATGCAAACTATTACATTTAGAATGGATATACAAAAAGGTCCTCATGTCTAGCACAGGGAATATTCAATATCCTGTGATAAACCATAATGGAAAAGAATATTTGAAAAAGAATGTATACATCTGTATAACTGAGTCACTTTTCTGTACTGCAGAGATTGGCACAGCACTGTAAATCAACTATACTTCAATTAAAAAAAAGACTGCCCTAGAAAACTCCCTTGCCCCTTCCACCATGTGAGGACACAGCAGATCATCGCCGGCTGTGAACCAGGAAGTGGGCTCTCACCAGACACCAAATCTGCCTGCACCTCGATCTTGGACTTGCAGTGGGATTTGGACTTAATGACCTTCAAAAGTAAGTTTATGTACTACAATGCTGATATAATAATTCCTTAGAGGAAGAATCACAGGATTTAAGAACTTAGTCTCCCATAACACCACGAGAGAGTGGCTCACATATCAGCTAAATTCAAGGTCCGACCCAGTCTGTGAAATGTTTGCCAACCACATGGGCGGGAGTAACTAGGAATATCCCTTGTACTGTGAGACATAAATTATTATTTATTACTGACAGTGTCACTAAACAAGAACCCCAGAGACAGGTGAGACTGTTTGGATTTGGGCAAAACCACACTGCTCACTTAGGGATACTGCTGGCCTCTATTCACAAAGTCACCAGAAAGAGGTATGGATTTGAATGGGGCTTTGAGCAGAAACAGGCATTAAATTCTTCATAAAGGTTTGTGGCCAAGAATTCCCATTGGGATCTTATGACCTGACTTTTCAGCTGATTTTAAAAGTGTCTTCGACTGAAAAGCATAGCACGAGACTTTGGCAGAAATTGAATAATGCTACTCAGCAGAGACCATTGGGGTTTTAGATTCAAAAGCTGCCTGATGCAGCCATTCATTATAGTCCTTTGAAAGATACTTGCTAGCTTTTTATTGAACATTTGTAGAAAATGCCCCCACCATGGAAGTACATAAAATAATCCTGAGACAGGTAATACCTAGAGTGTTTTGGGTAATGTAAGGGAAACATTCAAGTACACAAGAAACTGATCAGCATACACCTCATTGATAAAATGGAAATGTCATATTCAAGATCATGAAACAGAAGGTCAGGGGGAATTTGCCACATACATAAACAGATTGCCTGAAGTGTTATGACAGAGCCCTCGGAGGGTCTGCCTGCTCATTGCTCTGTTTCTGAATCCTATGATCATCTCCCAGCTACCACCAAACAAGCTGCTTGATTCTCTGTTGGGAGCTCCCAGATGGAGCTTTGCCTTGCTTTCTTGAAATTGGCTTTGATATATCCTACAGTTCATCAAACTCTGGTAAAAGAAAGCAAGTTCAGTTTGCACAGTGGGTGGAACTGTGGCCTACTTATTTAGAGATGGAGGAGGTATTATTTTGTAGTCCCAAGCAGAGTGGCTGAGGAGTGGTATGGTGGCCGTATAAGCACTGTTGACTCTCCTTTGATGCTTCTGAGGAGCCACACACAGACTGAGTCGTGCCTGAGGCTAGAGTATCCCCAAGTAACTGTTATATGGAGTACACAGTAGCTTTTTGTGCATGTGGTCTACTCAAGGTATGGTGTTGTGTGCACATGAATACTCAAAGTGTACTCGAGCCAGCGTTATACAATGTCAACAGTACATGTAGGGGATTAACCCAGGTGCCATTGTGCCAACATTTTAGACCTGTTCTCAGATTACTATATCAAACAAAACTTACATTCTGGATACAAATTATCAAATTAAATAGACTTGCTTACTCATTAGGGCCACTCCCTAATTTTTATTATTTTTTATTAAGCAAGTAATTTTTATATTAAGCAAACAGATAAGTAATTTTTATATTAAGCAAACAGATATTTATCAGTGCCTATTATATGCCTGGCCTTGTACAAGAAGTTGGAGTGATAAAGCCCTTGCAGCAGAAGCACAGGAAGAAGTTCTTCCTGCACCCTCATGGTGATCACCAAGCTCTAGCTTGATCATTAGATCTTTTCTAAGGTATTGGCCATAGTTGACAGTAAGCTTGGGAGATTAATAAAATACAAGAGGACTGAATGTGTCACCTGAGTTGATACTTTATCACAACTGTCAACCTTGCCTGAAGAGAGCTGCAAGCTCACCCAGGAGGAACTGTTGGATATTTTGATCATTCTAAAATTTAATGTGGTTACAGAGTTGATTTACAGCTGCAGTGGGAATGTTCTCTTTTTTTCTCTGGGGATGTCTGGATATCTGATTTTTCACTCTTGGCCGAGATGAGTGCAGAGGGATTTATGATACGCGGTTTAGAGTCTGAAGCCTCTGTTGATCCCCAATGTTACCTTCTTTACTGTTGATTTGCATCTGGGCTAGTGGGTTTGAAAACCGTGTCTGTTACTTAAAGGGCCACTGAGAGCTTTTTCTGGCTGTTCTCTTCAAGTCAAGATTCCCGCCACAGATCTAAGTAGTTCAAACCAGAGACTCAGTGTGGTTCAGGAACGCAAAATATGGACCCATGTGGAGCTTGTGCTGTGGGATGTCTCTCGAACCTCAGATTATTGCTTGTGGTCTCTCTCTCATTCACTTCACTGTATCCTTCACCTTTAAATGAAAAGACTTACATGAATGTACTCTGTGGAGTCTGGTGAGGGCTTTCAAATATCCAAACTTGGAAAACAATACAAATGTCCCTGTAGGTTAGTGCTAGAAGCTCAAGTTATCAGAGTGAATTTATAAGAAGGATGCCACTGGATAGTGTGGCCTCATTCTTATTTTCTAATGACATGGACACCATGGCTAAAAAGGTTAACATGTCTGTCTTGTGGTAGAGATAAAACAAGTAAATTACCAATACAGTCTCTCCCTATCCTACAGGGGATATTATGTAATGATACTTGGAAATTGATGTCACTAAAAACTTGTGCATGATACCTGGGGTACAAAACCAAACCCCATTTGGTTTATGTCCATAAACCAAATGGGGTACAGAATTTTATGAATAATCTCCTCTACTTACATCCCCTATCACTGAAGATGGGTGGTAAGTAAAGAGATTTCTGTTGGGAAGTAATGTAAGTGATACTATAAGTTAAATAATATATGGTGTGTTAAAAATTACCTTACTTGATGTGATTAAACGTATGTAGCTAGTGATTCCCAGCATTAGAAAAGATTTCAGGGGGCCAGTTTGAAGCCCCCAACTGATTTGACAGCTAGGGAAAAAATAGGGCAGGAAAAAAACACATGAAATAGGTCTTAGAAAATCTAAACACATAATTACATCTCCTCATCAATACATGTATAAAAGTTCAAATAGCTATTGATATTGGAATAAAAGAATAAGAGAACATCCAAAGTTCTGTGAAAGATGGCTATGGTTGCAATGAATACGTTATGTAGAGCTAATTACCATTCTCTGTTGGATGGCTCAAGTCCAAGCCATCATCAGGGGCTTAGTAGGTTATTATTAAATAGGAAATATCATAGAATATCTTGTAAGATAAGATGAAATACCTTTTCATAACTTGTGTGAAAAGATACCTGAGAAATATGTGGCGAGGAAAACTTGATTGAGGTCAGCTGTGGGGAAGGGCCTGTGACTCACCTCTCCACTGCTGGGAGATGCTGGAGGGAATGAACGACCTGAATGAAAACCATCCTTGTTAACATTTCAACAACCCTAAGAAGATCACTTTTTAAACATGTTACCGGTATTTAATAGTGGAAAATTCCAGGAGCCCCTATCTACAAATTATATGTAGCATGATATACCTGGTTTCTCTTGATTGCTCATTAGAAACAAAAACAAGAACAAACCTGGACTTCCTGGCTTTTATGTAGCAGGGCTAAACTGGATGATGAGGGGTAGGCACATAAACTATATAATTAGTGGGATCTCAAGTGGAGTCAAATTAAATGGCTTCATTCATGTCAGTGTTTTCTCATACATTGCTCAAATCTCTCCTGTTAATTTGAAACAAAAAAGAGATCCAATACAGGAGAAATATAAATTTTGGGAAATTGCGTTTGGCAGTTTCTTGATCCTTAAGGAAAATAATGTTTCATATGTTTCTGGGGCTTGCCTTATCATTTGAATCTGTCATAAACATTGGTGCTGGGTAAGATTTATGATTTATACTGAGTCTGCTTTGATAATTCAACCATTTGAGTTAACACAAAACTGATATCCTAAGACATATACCTTAATCTAACTCAAGGAAAAATTTAAAACTATATAAATATATACAACTCAATTGGAAGCATAATATTGGGAAAATGAATTAGTAGCTTAAAATATACCCACCAACATATATACAAATTCACAAAAAAGAGTCAGTTTCTTTTACATCCACGTTTTAAGAAAATTTCACGGAAGCGTTACACCTATCTCAAAAAATTGAAAATAAGAAACGTTCTCAGGACTTCCCTGGTGGCTCAGTGGTTAAGAATCCGCCTGCCAAAGCAGGGGACACGGATTCGAGCCCTGGTCCGGGAAGATCCCACGTGCCGTGGAGCAACTAAGCCCGTGCGCCACAACTACTGGGCCCGCGCGCCAGAACTACTGAAGCCCGTGCGCCTAGAGCCTGTGCTCCACAACAAGAGAAGCCACTGCCATGAGAAGCGGGTGCACTGCAATGAGAAGCCCGCGCACTGCAACATAAAGTAGCCCCCATTCTCTACAACTAGAGAAAAGCCCGTGCACAGCAACAAAGACACAATGCAGCCAAAAATAAATACATTTATTTTAAAGAATGTTCTCAAATAAGCACAATAAAAATTATAAGATAATTTCTATCAATGTAAAATTAAAACCCTGCAAATATTAGCAAACTCATTCAGTCAGTCACACACACACACACATCTCATGCATCATTGGCCAGTGAAGTTCTAATCGTGAAATAAGTTGGTTTCACATTAGAAAATATACTAATGCAAGATAGCATGTTAATAAGTTAAAAGAGAAAGTTACACAATCAAATTAATAAATGCATCACAGGTCTTAAAGGCCTTTAATACATTAAACATTCATTTTATGAAAATAAATCTTAGAAGATTAGGGATGGAAATTCATCTATAAAAATAAAACAGATGAAAAAATTAAAGAAAAGAAAGAGGGGAGAGAAAAAAGACACAGCCAACAAATAGTTGTAAAGGATTGCAAGTTTACCTGTAAGATTGGGAATGAGTCAAAGATATCCACAGTTGCCACTTCTCTTTAAATTATGTAGTTTTTCTAATTAGTACAGTAAAGTAAGAAAAAATTAAAAGTTATAGGGTTAGGAAATAAAGAAAGAAGACTGCTATGATCTATAGATAATAGGATTGTATATGATGGAAATTCAAAATAATCTACTGAATAACTATTAGCATTCTAAAAAGGGAACATTTTACCAAGTTTGAAACCACTTATATAGCATTCAAATATCAACTTTCTTAGAATAAATTTAGGAGAATGGTGCAAAACTTGATTGACATAAATAAACCTAATAAACATTTATCAATAAAATAATTATAAATTATATGCATAATTTATATAATTTATAGATATTTAATCTGTATAAATATCTATAAATTATAATTATTTCATGAGTGTAATATAGTTAAAAATTGCATTACATTTTGGAAAAAAAAAAGTCCAATGCCCAAACCTTGCCACAGCAATTCCATGGTTGATTCTGTTCTAGAGAGCCATTGTACATATGAAAAAGTTGCAATTAAACTCATTCTGTGAAGGACTAACTGTAGAAATAAAACATGATAGAAAAGCTATTTTTCAGTAATATAATGAGCCCATAAATGATCTCTAAGATGAGATATTGTACAACAGAGAAAGTAAATATTGTAGGTGTGCACATTCATGTATGGATAAATCCTGGAAATATAATTTTATAAAGGTAATTGCAGAACATGATGCTACCCTTGATGCAAATTATTTAATGTATAAAGACATACTAAATGGTAGTATATTTTTGTATGGATTAAAACATATATAATACCATTATAAATATCCATAGGATGGCTGTACACTAATTTCAAATAATGATTGTCTCTTGGGAGGTGAGAGAAAATTAGAAGTGATGGGTAGCAGGGTTTTAGTTATATTTGTATTATTTAATTACTTAAAGATAATAGGAGAAAGAAATAAAGCAAGTGTGTTCAAATCATTTTAGTGAAGACTATATTTTGCATGTCATATTTTGATTTTTCATTTTTTCAAGTAGTTTATAATAAAAAGAGAAAAAAATTCTGATTTTGTGATTGGAAATTAAAAACATCTTAAATTTGTTTTTATGGAGAAATAGGTTAAAAAATACTAATATATTTCTTAGCCTTTGGGAATTTTCTTTACTGGAATTTTATGGTGTTTTTCACTCTTTTTGAAAGTTAGGCTTTATTATTTTAGCTCAGAATAACTTACAAATCCTCAAGATGGACGTGACCAAAAATCATCATATATGTATAGTGTATATTTCTATTTTATGATGAATAGAGTCAAAGATAATGAATCCCTTATTGTTTTCTCTGAGCCCTGTGATGGAACAATGAGAGAACTGAGTGACTGAAGCCAAATATTTAAGGAAATGATTGTATTTTTTTTTTCTTAAGGTCCCTTCCTATAAACATTTTCTGTCATTGAGCCATGTGGATGGGCTAGCATGAATCTAAGAGAAAAAAAAATGGCCACAAATTCTTAATGTTAGCTTGTACTATATTTTTGACAAACCTATTTTTTATATATTAAATAAGTATTACCTTTTCTGAGCAGAAGCATACAGCAAAGAAAGTAGATATTGCTGAATTATCAAACAGCTCCATCAACCAAAATGTTTTTCTTCTCATTGCTGAGATTTCTTTCAGCTCGTCAAGTTCCTGCCCTTCCTGGAACTTTGTTGTGTCCTTCATCCTTTCATACTCTTTGCTATTCCAATAGAGTTTCCATTATATGCTTACTTAATTATAGTTTCTGTTCTTTGTGACTCCTTTCTGAGTTTCTGTAACCAAAAGAATCTGTCTACTGATAAATTCTGTGTGCTTACAATAGCATCTAGCACGTACTTAGTTCCCCAAAAACATTTGTTGAATGGACGGGTTGAATAAATCTAAGTAGTATACCATCAGCATAATGAATACATTAATGAATGAGTATAGTTATAAACAATGGACATTCATGTACCCACCAAATAAATACTTTCTGGAAGTAAATAGCTGCTGTCATAGACAAACTTACATGAAATGAAGAATGCAAGCACTGGAGATTAAGCTGGCTACTTCAGGGAGCAATGATAATTTAAAGTGTGGGAATAAAGCTGTAATTTCAAAGTTCATCAAAATATAGAATGATATGCAAGATCTTTCTTGGTCTCCAGAAGACAGTGATTTGCTCTTTGTAGCTGAGTGGTGAAAACTAAGCTCAGAAATTTAATATGTGTGATACTGAATTTTAACATTAGTTGAATGCATGGCTTTGCCATGTCTTTTATGTGTCAGTAAATATATTGATTAGAAAAAAAATGTGTCCAGCAGTTAGAATAAGCACATCTGGAAAAATTGAAGACACTGGAAAATATCTGACTGAAATGTTCAATATCTTTATTTGTTTGTTTTTTTCAGTATCTTTAAAGCATTTTCCTCTGTGCCTCAGTTTCCTAAGAAAGATTTTCCTTTACTGTTATTGATTGCCAGTCAGAATGCAAACTCAACCTAGCCAGGTGGTATAATATGAAACTAACATAAGGAAGGGAGGGATTATACTCAAATAGAATGCAAAGATTTACTAATTTATATAAATGGAAATTCAGGGAATAGTTGACTTTCACTCATGCCAGGAAATACTAGGATTTTATAACAACAACAACAACGATCACTTGTGTATGACTTTTCTACATATGGAGTGGTAGTTGGAAAATCTGCAAATGAAGTGATTTTCCTTATATCAGCAAGGATAAGGGAAGCTCAGAGTCATGAAACTGAATCATCAGATATAAAGTATAGGAATGTTTATCAAAATAAATATCCAAGTGGCATAAAAGTTTAATGTAATAGTCTAATCCAGTGCTTCTCATTTGCTTAATAGGCAACTGAATTACCTGCGTATAATGTTAAAATGCAGATTCAGATTGAGCAGGTTGGGGGTGCGGTCTGAGATTCTGAATTTCTGTGAGCTCTCAGGTGCTGACCATCTGCTTATCCATGGGACAAAAGGTTTTAGTATCAGGGGTCTTGCCCAAAGAGATCTCTCCCTGAAGTTAATGAATCATAAGTTTCTGAGAAACTGAATGATAATACATCAAAGCTCTGCTTCATTTATATAATAAAACCTTTTTAAAAACCGTGTCTTTTAGTGAACCATATCTGCTGTCCTTCTCCGTGCCTGTGTTAAAATGCAGTTTCGTATTCAGTGGCCCTGACCTCATCCAATTTCCAGGACTAATTAGCTTATAGAGAGATAGCATCTTGAATGAAAGAAAGGCAGATTCCCTGTTATAATCCCCCAAATTCATAACATACATTCTTCAGGTCTCCTTTAATTGTATCCATGGTCATTTACTATGGAAAGGGAAATCTCCAACTTTTCAGAGATGACTAGATGCTTGTTTATGTGAAGTTTAATCTCTAAGGATTTAATAGAAGCTTGGCACTTAGGTGCAGCTTTCAATATTATGAATATCAATGTGATTACATACATAGATATATAAAATCAAGTAGCTTTCACTAAGTTAAAACAGTACTGTGACTTTACCATTTTCTCTCAAAGGTAGTCCAACTTCAGTTATGCTGGTACAAAAAACCTGAATAGCATAAAGTATCAAAGACCCTAAATGTCTTGTTAAGATCCATGTATAACTGATGGCAATAGATATATTCCACCAAAATACAGTTTGTCACACCAGTGAGGGATCTGGGAGTCCAAACATCTAAGGATAAAATGTTGCTTACGGACTGGAGAAAAAGTTGCTTTACTTTTAGCACTTTACCACTAGGAATGAGAACTAGTCCTTGGTGGGCCACACAGCTATTCTTCTTTCCACCATTGTATATTACTTTATAGCTATTCCCTGTAACCAGTTGATGCACACACACAGCGCGCACACACACACACACACACACACACAAACACACACTGGAAAGTCTGAATCAGATATACAAGAGGCCACAAATAATATGCAGATACCAAAGGGAAGCAGATCATCATGATATTAACACTCAGTATTGGCACAGAAAGACCATAGAGAAGGAAACCCCCCCCACCTTCCCCTATGTCAGTACTGTAGGCGATGAATATAATTTTCAGATTCACCCAGAAAGAGATATAGATTGACGTTAGCACCTCTACTGATTCTTTTTTTTTTTTTAATAAATTTGTTTATTTTATTTATTTATTTTTGGCCGTGTTGGGTCTTCCTTGCTGCGCTCGGGCTTTCTCTAGTTGCGGTGCGCGGGGGCTACTCTTTGTTGCGGTGCGCGGGCTTCTCATTGTGGTGGCTTCTCATTGTGGTGGCTTCTTTTGTTGCAGAGCACAGGCTCTAGGAGTGCAGGCTTCAGTAGTTGTGGCTTGCGGGCTCTAGAGCACAGGCTCAGTAGTTGTGGCGCATGGGCTTAGTTGCTCCACGGCATGTGGGATCTTCCTGGAACAGGGCTTGAACCCTTGTCGCCTGCATTGGCAGGTGGATTCTTAACCACTGCACCACCAGGGAAGTGCCACCTCTACTGATTCTTGATCAGTTCCAATACTCTGGCTAGATAGGCAAGGGTTATTAAGAAGCAAAATTGGAAGATGCTTAAATAGGAGATTTGGGGAAGCTTCTGTTGAAGAACCTCTCTAATTATCCCAAATCCAGAGGATATTGTTTCTTATGTGAGTGTCACAGAAGTCTTCTATGGACGAAAGTCTTCTTAATAACCAGAATGCCACAATGATCAATTCTGTAGATAGCAAGCATCCAGCCTCCAAGGGTGTCCAGTGATTATTTTTTGGGCTCATGAACAAAGCCCTCAATGTGTCAAGGGTAGAAACTATGCATGAATTCAATAATGTGAATCTAAGCTGATACCACTGCTGCTGACTGTGCAATTTGCTTGTGAAGGCATCTCTGTCTTAATATCCAATATGATACCTCACCAGGAAGAGACTAGCCATTTATCCATTAGCATAATATTGATAATAAACTCTTATTTAGGCAGAACACTTACATTTGCAACTCACAACTACATATGCACAAAATAGAAATTTATCACCTGATATTGAGAATTCCATGGATAAACCTAATTTCAAGTATATCTGACTCCAGGTGCTCATGCTATGTCTTCACATATTTGTATATTTTCATATAATAGTTCTTTGTTTCATTCTCGGGCCTCTCCTCTTCAGGTAGCCCTAAAAACAGTCAGTGACAGCTTAACATAGTACCTAAAGTTGAAGCTCACTGAGAAGTTCTGAGATTCTTTTTGCTGTGGCGTTGATTTCTCTGGCTGGATTTCCATGCTTGTGTTATGTCTCTCTACCCCTGAGTAAAACTCTATCCAGGGCAATGTGATTCCTTGATGGGAATGCCCAAGAGGTTTCATCATTGTGACAGTGAAAACTAATTGGTAGTTCTGATTAAACCACTGTAGCTGGGGAGGGGCAGTTCTAAAATGAAAAAATGATGAGAAAAAAAGAAAGCATGAAATAACAGATGCACATTAGAAATAGAGGAAGCACTGATTTCTCCATACTGTACAGAAACTTACTTTTTTATTTTGATTTGCATTCTCAACCCGCTCTTCCTCAAAACATTATTTCAAGCTTACCACATGTCTTAGGTTATGTCCTCATATCTTATATAACAATGCTTTTGAGTTAGAAACCCAGTTAAGTGAAAATAATTTAAATATGTCAAAGAAGAAGACATAGATATCTTCCATGACTATTATGATCTGATTTTCCAAGGATGCATAAAATTCAAATAAGTAGAAAAGTAGAAAGCATGATAGTCCAAGACAAAAGAATTTTATTATGAAAGAACTTGATTAAGTTAGAGAATAGAAAACAGTCTGGAATTAATTGAGCCTACTCATTAGTCTTAACAAACACATTCATATTTCAAAATCTTTCTAAATTGATGTCTAAAAATTCACTTATTCAACTTCATTTTATGAATTCTAAATTTACTTTTCAATTACAATCTAAGTTGCTCTGTAATATGGTATATTCACTGTATTTTGCATGTAGGGCATGACTATAAATTAATTTGAATATATACCTGTATATATGTTACATATGTACATATATATATAACTATCTAACCATGAGATAAATAATCATTAACTGAACACAGTTGTGTCAGTTGTGTAGAAGAAGTTCAACCTGAAAGTTGTAGGTTTATCGGTAAATTATTAGTATAAATTATTGATACTACAATCAAATTTTCTTCCCTTATTCTTTATTTTTTATAAAAGCAAACCTTCATTGCTTTTGGCTGCGTATTTATATCTTTTCAGTATTGTTGAATAATTATATGCTACATTTTATGTTTTCAATATATCTGGTGAGACTATGAAAGATTTTTATACATGTTTCTCAACTTTATGTTTTTGAGATCTTATTCTTTATGCATTATATTGTTTTGGATCTTAATTAATAAAATGAAGTCTCTATTTTATAGGAACTATATGTAAAAAAGTAAATTGTTCTTAAAAGCCCAGTTTTTCTATCCCTTTTAAAAAAAAATCAGGGCTGTGCGATATTTTTGTCTTCCAGGGAGAGGAGGCTCTTTATATTTTTGATGAAATTAGAAATTAAATTTTTCCACATCAATATGAGATCCTATTGAAAGCTCTGTTAAAGGCTAATTAATTGCCTGTTTATCTAACAGTTTTAATCTATGGCAACTGCAATCATTATAGGAAATTTGATTATTTTTTTTCGACACTAAGAAACAAAGGTGATAAGGAAGCATCTGTAAGTATTATACGATTTTTTAAGTCCTTCACTTGTTTAGTGAATTATTTCTGAGTGTCTATTTTTAACTTTATAGTTTAGAACCTACTATTAGCAATTGTGAACTAAATTGGGTCAATACTTGATGAAATAAAAACTCCTTGATGTTTCTATACTATTCCTTAGAAGAGTACCTGAATCAAAGTAGGCACTCAGTAAACATCCATTGGAAGTCTGATTGAATAATGGTGACAGCTCTCTCTTCATCTGTACTGTTTAAATCCCCAGTGAACCCCAGCTCTCATGTGCAACTCTCAGTATATCTTAAATGAAGCCCCCACTTTTTTTTTTTTAATAATCTCAGCTTTGGTTTGTTTATTTATTTATTTATTTATGGCTGTGTTGGATCTTTGTTGCTGCATGTGGGCTTTCTCTAGTTGCGGCGAGCGGGGGCCACTCTTCATTGTGGCGCGCAGGCTTCTCACTGCGGTGGCTTCTCTTGTTGCGGAGCACGGGCTCTAGGTGTGCGGGCTTCAGTAGTTGTGGTTCACAGGCTCTAGAGCACAGGCTCAGTAGTTGTGGCGCACAGGCTTAGTTACTCCACGGCATGTGGGATCTTCTCTGACCAGGGCTCGAACCTCTGTCCCCTGCATTGGCAGGCGGATTCTTAACCACTGTGCCACCAGGGAAGCCCAGACCCCACTTTTTTTTTTTTTTTTTTTTTTTTGCGGTACGTGGGCCTCTCACTGTTGTGGCCTCTTCCGTTGCGGAGCATAGGCTCCGGACGTGCAGGCTCAGCGGCCATGGCTCACGGGCCCAGCCGCTCCGCGGCACGTGGGATCTTCCTGGACCGGGGCACAAACCCGTGTTCCCTGCATTGGCAGGCGGACTCCCAACCACTGTGCCACCAGGGAAGCCCCAGCCCCCACTTTTTGATTGGGTTGTTTGTTTTTTTGATATTGAGCTACATGAGCTGTTTGTATATTTTGGAGATTAATTGGCTGAAAACCTAAACAGACATTTCTCTAAAGAAGACATACAGATAGATGGTCAACAAACACATGAAAAGACGCTCAACCTCACTAATTATTAGAGAAATGCAGATCAAAACTACAATGAGGTATCACCTCAAACCGATCAGAATGTCCATCAGCAAAAAAAATCTACAGATAATAAATGCTGGAGAGGGTGTGGAGAAAAGGGAATCCTCTTGCACTGTTGGTGGGAGTGTAAATTGATACAGCCACTATGGAGAATAGTATGGAGGTTCCTTAAAATAAAATAACATATGACCCAGCAATCCCACTGCTGGGCATATATACTCTGAGAAAACCATAATTCAAAAAGACACATGCACCCCATTGTTCATTGCAGCACTATGTACAATAGCCAGGACATCGGAGCAACCTAAATGTCCATTGATGAATGAATGGATAAAGAAGATGTGATACATATATACAATGGAATATTACTCAGCCATTAAAGGAATGAAATTGGGTCATTTGTAGAGATGTGGATGGACCTAGAGACTGTCATACAAAGTGAAGTAAATTAGAAAGAGAAAAACAAATATCGTATGTTAACGCCTATATGTGGAATGTAGAAAAATGGTACAGATGAACCTATTTGCAAAGCAGAAATAGAGACACAGACATAGAGAACAAATTTACGGATACCAAGGGGGGAAAGGGTTGGTGGTGGGATGAATTGGGAGATTGGGATTGACATATATACACTACTATGTATGAAATAAATAACTAAAGAGGACCTGCTGTATAGCACAGGTAACTCTGCTCAGTGCTCTGTGGGAAGGAAAATCCAAATGGGAAGGAAATCCAAAAAAGAGGGGATATATTTATACATATAGTTGATTCACTTCGCTGTACAGCAGAAACTAATGCAACATTGTAAAGCAACTGTACACCAATTTTAAAAAAAAGAAGCCCCAAGAGAAATAATTGATGAATCAGTGTTGTGTGCCAAACTTCGCCGTCTTGATTAATCCAGAGGGAAGATGAAAATTACCTACCTGCTGGCAGCATCTTCTCAGATGATTCTCTATTACTAATTGTTCTTGCTTTGAAGGACTATGGCTTCTCCTGCTTTGTCATTTGCTTGCCAAAGTACATCATCATTTCTTTACTTGGCTTATAGTTTAAAAAATAACTATCCCTTGTAAGGGAAGAGGAAGGTGGTACTCTTATTGGCTTATTTCCCTTTAAGACCTAGTTAAATTAGTGAATTGTTCATTTGATTGATTCAACCACTTTGTTCTACTTAGTTAAATTAAACCATTCACCTAATTTAGCAAAGTTATGTTGCTTAGTACAGAATTAGCTTTAAATCATAATAAACTCTGAACCCTAACAGATCAGTGCGATTTTTTTTTTTTTTTTTTTTTTTTTTTGCTGTGTTGGGTCTTCGTTGCTGTGCGCGAGCTTTCTCTAGTTGTGGCGAGCGGGGGCTACTCTTTGTTGTGGTGCACGGGCTTCTCATTGTGGTGGCTTCTCTTGTTGCGGAACACGGGCTCTAGGTGTGCGGACTTCAGTAGTTGTGACACACAGGCTCAGTACTTGTGGCACACGGGCTCTAGAGCGCAGGCTCAGTAGTTGTGGTACATGGGCTTAGTGGGATCTTCCCGGACCAGGGCATGAACCCTTGTCCCCTGCATTGGCAGGTGGATTCTTAACCACTGTACCACCAGAGAAGCCCCCAGATCAGTGTGATTCTTATAGTGTATTGATTACAAGTATGGGCACTGTGGCAGGCAGAATTATGGCTCCACAGAGATATCCATGTCCTGATTCCCAGAACCTGTGAATACGTTAGGTTACATGGCCAAGGGGAATTACTGTACAGTTGCAGACAGAATTAAGGTTGCTAATTAACTGGTTTTAAAGTACGGAGGTTAGCCTGGATTATTCAGGTGGGCCCAATGTAAGAACAAGGGTTTTTAAGAGTGGAAGAGGAAGGCAGAAGAGTCAAAGGAAGAAGTGTAAATGGCAGAAGCAAGGCCAGAGAGAGGCAGTGCTGCTGGCTTTGAAGATGAAGAAGGTAGTCAATGAGCCAAGGAGTGCAGCAGCCCTTAGAAGCTGGAAGGAACGAGAAAACCAATTCTTAGATTTTCCAGAAGGGAAGACAGCTCAGCTAGACTTCTGAACTGTAAGATAATAAATTTGTGTCTATTAAAAATTAATAATAATAACTATCCTTGTTTCCATAGTCTTAAATGTCTTTAGCTGAGAGAGAATCTCTTTTTAGTAAAATTTAGTGCCTAAATGAAGAAGTAAGTTGGATTATTTACTGTTTACTTCCATTTGATGATCGGGACTGAGTTTCATTTCTCTTAAGGTTTGGATCATTACAATTTAGATCAAGTTGGATGGAAAGCAAAAAACCCTCTTCTTGTAACTTCATATGTCCTAGAGAACACGTGCCCAAAGGAAGAAACAAATGTGGAGCAACAAATGTTGGATATATCATTAAACTTGTTTCCTGGGGTGGCAGTTCCTAAAATATGGTTTGGAGACCTCTGGGGTTCTCTGAGGTTTTTGAGAGGATCAGCAAGGTTAAACTTTTTCAAATAACCCTAAAATGTTATTTGCCTTTCCACTTTCGTTCTCTCAAGAGCATGGAGTTGAATTTTCCAGAGGCTATAAGGAGTATGAATTCACATAGATGGCATATAGAAATAGAATTCTAGTTGTCTTCTATTTAGCTAGACATTAAAGAAATCTGCAAAAACATAAAAATGTTTTTTTCCCTCACAATTATTTTTCTGGTACATATTGCCACTTTTCATTAAAAATGTTATTTTTGTTAAAACATAATAGGTTATTATTGTTATTTCAAATAAATTAGTAATATAATAGTTTGAAAGTTCTCAGTTTTAACTTCTTAACCAGTGACTATCAATGGATATACCGTCTTTCCTTTATCTTCCACTAAGAAGTAATATTACTACTGAGGAAATGGAAGTCATGAAAGTTTAGGTTAAGCTAAATTGAAATAGAAAATTTTACAGCTTCCGTATTATATTTATGGGCCATTTTAAGAATTCAGCATTTCTGCTAGTCACTTTGTACTTGAAACATACTAATTTGTATTGCTCATCATTGCATTTTGCTTTAGCTTCACCTGTTTATATTCTGTGGAAAGGTCATGCATATTATGACATCTTAAATGTGAGCTATTTCTCTAGTGAGTAGTTAGTGTGTGGAATGATCATGTTAATGAAATAAGCAATTTTGGATCTACTCTTAGAGAATAAAGTATACCTAAGTGCCACATGCGATTTATCAGCCATAAATTGAACCTGAATATTTAGAGAAGACAGTTTGCTTATGAGATAATAAAGGTTTCTGCTAAATGAGTTTCGCTGGCATTAATATACATATATTTTAAAACCTTGTGAGATTTTAAGGAAAGATATTCTATCAGATTATTTCATAATCACCCAGGTTTTTCTTAACTCCCCTTGGGGCTATAGGATATGATTTTACAGGTACCGTACCTCCCAACGCTTAATGTAGAATTCACAAAGATTCCCAGGTGAAGAGCACTCAGTGTAGCAATTCACTGTGCAACCTACATATCACATATAATCGCTTTGACTTTCCTTCCTACATTATTGCTAGGTTTAGTGAGAGGTAGCCTCTCATTATGTGTGTGTGTGTGTGTATAATTATATATAATGTTATATATTATACATATAAATATATGTAGGTATATATGTATATAAATATTGTTAAATTAAATATTACATAAACACATACATATTACTCTGTACTGGCTTTTGGCAAAGAGTCTAATGTTTCACCATTCTCAGCTCTCCAATATTGAGAATTTTACTAGTATTATTTGTTCAGTATTTCAATTGGTATTTCTCCCAAGGAAGAAAAACAGTCCTGCTATTCCTTGAAAATGTACCATTATTTTTCACAATTGGAGACACTTGTGTCATAGCCATCTTGAAGAATGCATTCAAAGTCTCCCACAGAGCCATGCACACAGTATTAATGTATCTAACACTAAAGCTGGAACTGTTCAGTTGACCCCTTAGGATTTAAGCCTGTGACTGCTTTCACTGTGATTATCATGGTGAGATCAAGGTCCCACGAAATAATTTCTTCCCGCTTCAAATTGTTCTATCACTCAAACATATACACAGGAAGGAAAAGCAAAGAGACTTACAAAACCCCAGATACCCTATTCTGGACTGGTTCGAAGCATTAAGTTGTTCATGAATTGATATCACAATAGCTTTTGTTAAGTAGAAGCACATTCTTTCTTAGTAGTTAAAACATTACTGAAGCTTTTAATAAAATAGTTTTATAAGCACAGTGGGCTGTAAGGAGCTTGCTTGGGGATGATTTTGTTTCATCTTATTACTTCACTTAAAGAATTGTATTTATTTATTTAAAACCTCAGCACTTCATGAGATTGATTGAACACTGAAGGGACCGAATTCAGCTTAGATGTTTCTCAACATTTCAGTCTGTTGTGCACAGTGAGTTGGAAACATGTAAAGGATTATTTGAATTTATTCCTAGGAACTTGTGAACATGGTCTGTTTCACAAATAAACAACCTTTCCTAAGAAGTCATAATGACAGATGAGCCTATGAAGATGGAAATTATTGAAAAACTGTTTGCTCCGTGATATGTAGGTCAGAGAGACCAGATTTTCTTTTTATCCTTATGTATGGAGGTGGAGGTATATGTGATAATCCTTGGCTTATTTTACAAACTATAATTATTTCACAGAGCAATGTACCAAAACCAAAATTAATTCTATTTTACTGATTAAAAAGGTTCTTTGAGAATAGGAGTGTAATTTACAAATTGATATTAGAAATATTAAAATCACATTAATAATACTATTATTTGTAATAAAATGGACAAAATTAGCAATATAAAACTATTGGAAAATACTTCACAGGTTAATTTGGTCATTATATGCTTATTAAGGAAAAGAAGTAAACATTGATTTAATGGCAAGACACTATATTATCATTATACATTTTAAAATAGAACACATGAAGCAGTGCTGCAAATTTACTTTTCACAGTTTTTATTTTGCAAAATTTCAAACTATAGCAAAGTTTAAAGAGCAGTACAATGATTATATCTTTGCCTAGCTTTAGCTTTATTCGCTGTTAATATCTTTCCGCACCTCTCTCTCTCCCTTTTCCTCTCCCCTCAACTCTCTCTCTTCCATTTAACTGAGAGTTATGTCATCTGTGTTCTTACCTCCTCTCTTTTTTGTGCAACTTCTACCTAGCTCTCTGCTAGGCTCTGGACCTGGCCAGAGGGATCTGGCAATGCATTTGCACATGTACACATAGTTTGAAATTCACTGTATTCTTCTCCTAATTATATTGTAGGAGAAGACTATACATTGCTTATTTGTTCTTAATCTGTGCTAGATTTTGTATTGAATGTTCATCATTATCCTTTAGGAAACTGGCTGAAATATTCTGTCTCTCTTCCTCTCAGTCAAATCATTTACCTTAGCCGTAAAGATTGTTCGACCTGCAACAAAATAATCTGTCTCAGGGCCTCTTACACCCGTCTGATTCTATTTATAATCAAATTTCTGGTTTTCTCAATTCTCTTTCAATTATTCTGTCTCATTCTGGCTTTACCTCAGCTACGTCATAGAAACAACTCATTGCCATTTCTGCATGAGTTACCTTCCATATTGCGTATTTTTTCCCTTGATTTCTCAGCAACACTCAATACTTTCAATGGTACTATCACTGTGAAAATGTTTTTTTTTTTTTTTTTCCTTTTTTTGTCTTTGGTGAACTGTCTTTTAATGTAATGCCTACCTTTCTGCCTATACCTTCTGGGTCTCCTTTGTTGCCTTATTATTTTCCATCCAGCCTTTAAACATTTTGCTAATTATGTTTTATCCTAAATTCTCTTCTCTTTTCATGCCATGCATTCTTTAAGAAATGACAATTGCCTAAAACTATGATTACCACTTTCCTAGGAATTACTCACAGTTAATATCCAGGATGAAACCCACCATTCCCAGATCCCTCTGGATATCTCAGAAGTACTTCTTTAGTTGTTCTAAACCAACCTTATTACTGTATCCTACCCGCCTTTAAATTAATTTTTTTCCAGTTTTCCCTATTGAGTACATAATCATCGTTATCTATCAAGCCCAAAGCATCAAAAGTATCTGTGATACCATTTGTTTTTCTCAAAGCATTATGCAGTTGTTCACCTGCTAGGTGTTTACATCCTAGGTATCTTTCAAATTTATGTTTTCCTTTTTACCCCTCTACTCTATTCCAAGTGATCATAATCTCTTTTCTGGACTCTTACACTGCTGTCATATCTGTTCTCCTCATATGCAGTTTTGCATTCTTCTAATTTATTCTATACATTGCTATTCGAATAACTTTTTTGTTACCTAAATCTGATTATGTCATCCCCTCACAAGATGATAACAAATGGAAAGCTGACCTTTTGGCTTTGGCTAAAGATGATACTCAACTATGACCTCAAATCCCCTGCATTGCTTGACTTCTCTCTAACTCTTTAACCCCATCTCCCATTATATCACCTTTTCTGTTTCTCAAGTCCAGTTTCTAGAATTTTCCGTATTTGATGATGGAAACCATGGGGGGAAAAACAACAACATTGTACATCTATATTTATTATATATCAACTCTTCCACAGTAGAATCTGGTAGAGTAAGGTGAATCTTTTCCAGACTATAGAGTAAAGGAGAGAGTATATATGATGCTCAATATGAATAGTTATTTCCAAAGTATAACTTATAGAGTGGGCAGATATTATACCTACCTGTGTAACATATTTGACCTATGGTTCTCTAAGTCTGTTAGTATAGTGACTGTGGATCCCACTTGAGCTCTGTAAGTAGTATGTTGTTCCCATCTGTAACTATGAGGTTCCAAAGGCTAGAGTGCACAAAATAGTAGTATATCTCAGTGCATTCCAGAGGTTTTATAGTGAATGCCTTTATTTTACAAAGTTGTAGTAGTAGGAATAGCAGAAGGGAAAACTGTGTGACCATCAGTGTTTCTTTTGTGTTTTCCCAGCAAATTAAGGAATGACCCACATTCAATATTTAATTCCAATATCTATTATTCTAAAGAATTAATAACACCATTACACAATGAATTTATTCTCCTATATTTAAGTTTCAACTCAATACTAATTACCCCAATAGCAGGTCTAAATATAAAACCTATCGCCTTAAAGGAATTAGAGACCCTCTTCCTGTTTTCAATTTGCTCTAGAAACATGATAATATAATTCACCTAAAATTTCCATAATATTACTACTGGTTAAAATATTGGGTTGGCCAAAAAAGTTCATTTGGGTTTTTCTGCACAATGTTGCAGAAACCTGAATGAATTTTGTGGCCAGCCCAATATATCATACCTTTTGGACGACTGGTAAAAAGTTGTGGAACAACCTGGAAGTAAGTTGCACAGCAAACAGGGAATCTGGAGAGATTTTATTTAACAGCTGGGGCAGGATGCGTGCTATGGGTCATCTAAAGCTTGTTATGGAAATGACTTTTGGTAACTCTACTTTCCTTCTATAGATTGGGCAGTTGGAAGAGATCAGTTTTGTAATCTATCTATTATGTTTTAGCAGGGAAGCAACAAAATAATTGACACTCCACAGACATGTTTGGTTCTCAAAGCTGTTTCATAAGCTTCAATCATAAACTGTACTCACATCAGCTTTAAATGACACAACGTGCTTATCCAAAAGGCAGACCTGGAAAGCAGCCTGTGATAAGTGATTCCTGTCACAACACAGCTCTGCTTCAGTAGATGTGTGTAGGGTAGATGACAGTAAGATGCCCAACAGCTGCTGGCTGCTGAACTAACATGAGATGACACAGGCAGGGGTGGCAGGCAGAATACATTCTTTTAAGGATATTCTGAAATGAACCATGGCTTCAGATAGGTGGAAAAGCTAGGGAATAAAAAGATCAACTTAAAACTGAAATAGTTCTTAAAAATCATAGAAAGCGTGACTAGACTAAATGTCAGTAAGGTCTGTAAAATTCAGATAGCATTTGTTTGCAGAGAAAGGTTTTCAGTCATTCGTTTTTTCAAGCATGTCCACATACATACATGACTTTTGTTTTGAATGAAGAAAATTGTCAATTTTAAGAGATTTTTGGTTTCATTATTTTAGGTATGTTTACTCTCTGTTGAAGCAAAGTAAATAACACTGAGTTAAATTTGTTTTAGACAAAAATATCCAGTATTCCTGCAAACCATCCTAGAACACTAATCATTTTGTACCTCTTCTGATTAATCTTGTCAGTAATAAGACTGTTTTCTTTACCTGACAGTTACAGTTTATCTTTTCAGTAAATGCATTTTCTCTTTTGGAAAGTTGACAAGGAGCACATCCACGTCCCTTGTAGCTAATGGCTGTTATCACTTTAGGTTTACAGATGATAGATTTTCTTCTAAATAACCTCCAGGGTGATCTTCATTGTCAGTGTTGTCATCCCTTGAATTTGGATATAGTTGATGGAGTTATGCCAGTGCAGCAATGAAACTTCCCCATGACCAAGATTTTGCCATATTTTATACTGATAATATTATCAAATAAATATATTATGCTCTTTTCTACCAAGTTAATCATGAAAGCTATAGAAATATAAAAACACACAAAAGAATAATAAAAATAAATCTAAAATTAATTTCATCCATGATATTGAATGAAATAGGTGCTTTCAGCATCAAAAAATAAAAATCTGACCAATCACTTAAATGTTACATTTACAGTAATATCTCTTAGCTGAATTATTTTTTCATTTAGGTGAAAATGAATGTAGAGGAGAGTGCATTCTAATTTAATGTTTCAATTTTAATACAAACTACTTGAGAAACCATGGTGATATGTCTATTTTTTATTACTTTGTCAAAATATTTCCTTAGCCCAACTTCTTGAATATATCCATTATACATGACAAAACATCACCTCTTTTTAATAATAATCTCTAAACCTTCAGGTTGACAAATATTTATTCATGGAAATCTTATAGTATAGTGTGTGAATTCCCAGATAAGAGCATAAATCTGTAGTATAACAAATACAGTGGTTCACATAAGATATAAGAAAAGTAAAGCTACTGAATGTTACCGATAGCGTTCAAGTCTTCTTGGTAACATTATTAAGAAATAACCTCAACTTTGTGAGAGCGATTTAATCTGAAATACTCTAGATTAAATATATTTTTCAAAAAGCATTCTGAATACTCTATTTGAAATGATCACACTCTTTTCTGTGGCAGGCAGTCCAGGATAGTGGTAATATTGCCTTATTCACTGATCATCTTGACTACGTAACTTCAAAACGTCTTCCACGCTGGAATGTATCAACCATGACATATAATATGATCAGAGTCAAATCTTTGTAGTAGTGGTATTACTGACCTCAGTCTGTTTTAACACAATGAAAAATATTTCATGTTATTATGTGCATCTGGATTTTAGTCAAGTTTCAGTTTGTTGAAGAGTGGAAAGTAGAAATTGATACGCAGTTTCAACAAACATCCCAAGTTATACATTTGTAAAGAAAATTTAAAATTTAAGTGAAAGTATGTTTGTTTCATATCACATTTAATAATTCTGTATTACAGGTATATATTTCATATATCCTCATCACTTTAGATGTATTATTACTTTTAATTTGTAAATCTGCATGTGAAAGCACAGGTTTAGAAATAAATCTTAAACCAGAATGGAAGACATCAGTATGGATGTACCTAGGTTTACAATATCTACAGGTCATTCCCATAACACAAAAGAAAATGCTCAGTATGGAGACTATATCAATTAACTATCAACTTATTTAATATTCCAATTTAAGGAACTGTAGGTCTTTGAACATATGTAAAAACCTAAAATTTTAAGTCTTTGTATAACTTTGAAATCAGGTCACGATTTGTAAGGGTTCATAAATGCAAAAGGCGTTCGACCCTTCATAGTGGAAAACTTTTATTTTATATGGATGGAAAAATGTATAACACGAATAGTACTTTACAGTGGAAGAATATGAACTTATGGATAAAATCAGTTTATGTGAGACAATTATTCAAAATGTAAACTATTTTTTCACAAATATCCAAAAATATAATTATGAAGTGTAAAGGTGCCATTGCTCAGAATAATTATAATTCCAATGAGTCTCTCTTTATGAATACTATAACTACCTATTTTCGCTAATCTAATTAGGAATGTGTAGCACACTGTCCTTTGACAGGTCCATTTGTGGGTTTAATTCCTGAGTCTAACTTTCATATAATCTAGTATATTTTTATGACCTATCTTAAGGAAACATAAGCTACAACATGCACAATTCTAAAGGACAATTGGGAACTTATACAGCAAGCTTCTGAGATGTTCAAACACTGACAGGCACCATTTAACTCTCTATGAAACTATTGTCCTTCAATGTGTAGAGTACAGATGACTGCAGATATGACTCAACCTTTCAGGCAGATGAAGAAAAATCATACAACAAAAAGATCTTGTAGGGCTTCCCTGGTGGCGCAGTGGTTGAGAGTCCACCTGCCGATGCAGAGGACACGGGTTCATGCCCTGGTCCGGGAAGATCCCACATGCCGCGGAGCGGCTAGGCCCGTGAGCCATGGCTGCTGGGCCTGCGTGTCCGGAGCCTGTGCTCCGCAACGGGAGAGGCCGCAACAGTGAGAGGCCCGCGTACCGCAAAAAAAAAAAAAATCTTGTAGTATTTGTTCCAAGCTGACCATATCCAAGGTGGAGTCCATGCACCCTGATTTGTTCCAGGCTCCTGTGCCCCTTTCCCCCTGTTCTGGCCCTAGCTGGGATTTTCAGAAACATTTAATTATTTACTCAGAATCATCCTTTTGCAGCAGCTAATGGAAGCCTGAACTGATGCCAGGCTTGTAGTTACCACCAATAGTGACTTTCTGTAGTTTCCATTATAAGATGGCAATGGGAAAGGGAAGGTGGAGAAAAGTAATAATATTTATTCTAAAAAGCATATTCATATTAGAGATGAAAGTCACATTTATTAAGTTAAAATATTCCAATTAGTATTATTTGGGGGAGGCTGTTGATAGATTCATCATGGGTTCCAAAATGAGAAGTTACATTCCACTTACGTTTTCCTATATTCAGACTTTTGTTTATGTATTTTGAGAAAATAGTAGATTCCCCAAACATGAAATTTAATAAGTACTCATATGCAAATAGAAGAGAAAGTATCTTAATGAAGAATACAGAGAGAGTCTTTGTGTCTATTCCTGCATTTGTGTTGGCCAACTTCAGAACAAAACTTCAGAAGGCATGGCTGCTCACAAGTGTTTTTTGTGTGTGTATTTGTGTGTTTACGTGTGTGTGTGTTGCTTTTTAGTTCTTAAGCTGTGAAATAATAGGGTTGGATTCTAGAAATTCTAAAGTCCCCCTGCATTCTAAACTTTCATATACCTGATAGAACTTTGAAAACAAAACTATTGCTAAATGCTTATAAAATACTTGGATGTTTTACTTCTAACGGCTGTTTTGGTTAACTGCTTAGTGGAGCTCTGAATGTACTTCTCTGTGTGTGCATATATGTTTATTTTGTAATCATTACAAATAAAATCTTTTTTTTTAACTTCATGGTTTCAGAATTCCTTATGAAGCTAACAGTAATCAAAATTATGATTTGGCAGTTTCTTAAAAAGTTAATTTTTTCATTCCTACTTGCATGAAATATCCAGGAAAGGCAAATCTACAGAGACATAAAGCATGGGGCTTGTGGTGGGAATGCAGAGTGCCTTTTTTTAGTTCTATTTTATTTATTTAACATCTTTATTGGAGTATAATTGCTTTACAATGTTGTGTTAGTTTCTGCTGTATAACAAAGTGAATCAGTTATATGTGTACATATATCCCATATCCCCTCCCTCTTGTGTCTCCCTCCCACACTCACAAAGCACCGAGCTGATCTCCCTGTGCTATATGGTGGCTTCCCATTAGTTATCTGTTTACATTTGGGAGTGTATATATGTCCATACCACTCTCTCACTTCGTCCCAGTTTACCCTTCCCCCTCCCCGTGTCCTCTAGTCCATTCTCTACATCTGCATCTTTATTCCTGTCTTGCCCCTAGGTCCTTCAGAACCTTTTTTTTTTAGATTCCATATATATGTGTTAACATACGGTATTTGTTTTTCTCTTTCTGACTTACTTCACTCTGTATGACAGACTCTAGGTCCATCCACCTCACTACAAATAACTCACTTTCGTTTCTTTTTATGGCTGAGTAATATTCCATTGTATATATGTGCCACATCTTCTTTATCCATTCATCTGTTGATGGACACTTAGGTTGCTTCCATGTCCTGGCTATTGTAAATAGAGCTGCAGTGAACACTGTGGTACATGACTCTTTGAATTATGGTTTTCTCAGGGTATATGCCCAGTAGTGGGATTGCTGGGTCATATGGTAGTTCTATTTGTAGTTTTTTAAGGACCCTCCATACTGTTCTCCATAGTGGCTGTATCAATTTACATTCCCACCAACAGTGCAAGAGGGTTCCCTTTTCTCCACACCCTCTCCAGCATTTATTGTTTGTAGATTTTTTGATGATACCCATTCTGACCAGTGTGAGTTGATACCTCATTGTAGTTTTGAACAAATAAAATTTTAATTTCACAAAATGAATTCAGATATTTAGGAAAGTTTTGACATCCAATACAATATTTTAGCATCCAGTTTAGCCCCTTTCTTCAACTGAAAACTGAGAGACACAACAATGGTATATTACTCTAAGAAGGAATTCATTGTCTTTCTCTATAAACAGATAAAGACTTAGTATGACCAATATGGCAGTGCAAATACAACATAGGCTTAGGAGAGTTGGACTTTTGTAAAAGTTTTAATTCAGCAGAGATTCTTTGCTACTATGTAGCTGCCATCAAATTGAGGGGGCTCAACAGAGGTTAACAAAATCATATAGTCATACTGAGAAGGAGTGATTTTAATATGTTTTATTTACCTTATAAAGACACACTGCAACCCTCCTCCATTGATCTAAGATTTCTTTGAATGATTTGATGACGTGGCTCCAGGGTCAACTGCTTGCCTGTTATCTTCCCAGAGTTACTGCTTTGGTCATCTGGCATTGTGAATGTGATTGTTGCCTTTTTGAATGTTGAAGTGCTGCCATTTATTTCCTCCTGGAAAGTAACTGCATTTATATTTGATTTTTTTGACATGTGAAAAAAATGGAACAAAACAGCAGGATAATGAGCATCCAATTCTACGTTAATCGTGGCACTGTTCATAATTTGTATACATGAATTCTGTTTCAGAATGTAATTTGATCTGAGCTGAGCTTCTCTAAATCTAAACGAGGTGTCTCACACACAAAAAATCACCTTATTTTTATCCATTGTAAACGCGCCAATTTTTGAAGGCCTTTGGGAAAGTGTACAGAAATAACAATATAAATTGAAATAAATTCAGGAGGTAAATTTTTAAATTATCTCATAAAATAAAATATGTAGAATCATTTCTTAGTACGGTTTGGAACATGGACAAAGGTTAAGCTTATCATAAAATTAATAAGCAAACTGTTGCACCAAAGCAGATGGGCTGGATATAAGCACTAGAATGCATACTAGATTCTACCAGTTCTATGTTCCTCACCACATTACCTGCACTGCTAAAAAGATATAGATCTTCATTTATTATTTGTGCATCTCTAATACCCACAGCACTTTTCTGGTCCATTATTGTCAATTACATGTTTTTGTATATTTAATTAATAAATCTGGTCAAATGATATCAGATTAGCTATAAGAAAAATTCTCATTTTGTATCAGTTCATCTCATAAACTGCTTGGTTATAAGAAGTCTCACATATAAATATTAATAAGCCCCTTCATGTTTTACCAATAATTCGTGAGGCAGTGTGATATCACGGAGGAAGCAGATGATACCAAAATACCTGGGCTGAAAACCTCAATGCTGCTCATACTAGCTGCTTCATCTTGGATAGATTACTTAATTTTTCAGAACCTCAACTTCCTTGTCTGTAAACTGGGGTTGAGATTGTTAGGTGAATTTGGAATGTGTAAAGTACCTGGACTAAGTAAAATGCTTAGTACACTCTAAATTGCTTAAAATGCTACTTAGTGTTGTTGTTACACACAAAGTAAACTAAATAGAATGAAAGAGTAGAAGAATGTTCAAATAAAATCATATTTCATATAATTTAAATTTTGAAAAAATATTGAAATATTGATACATTGCATTAACCTGTACATTTAATAAATAGATGACTGATAACAGGATGAGGCAATAAGATATCCTTAACTCTTATAGTCCATTTTAGAAAATCTTGTAAATTATAAAAATTGTAATGATACTATAATAATATAATCACCATTTATAAATTGATATATATATATATAAATGTATATAAATTTGACTACTGTTAACATTTTAGGGAACATTTTAGAAGCTCTTTTTCTGTTTAAATATCAATCTGTCACTTATCCAGATATCTGACAATTAAATGATATTGTACATGCATGTTTATTTCAGATAATATTATGATAGAAATGTTTTGCAAACATGAACTTCAATAACTGCTTCATTGTATGGATAAATGCATAAAAATGGAGTAATTCCACTATGTGTCACATTTAGTATTTTGAAGTTATTTGCTAAAGCAGGCAATGCTGCAATAGATAAGTTAGTATAAAATTATTTGTATTTATCTAGACTATTTCTTTAAGATAAATTACTAAGGATACTATTTGTGTTTTAAAGTGCACAAACAGGGCTTCCCTGGTGGCGCAGTGGTTGAGAGTCCGCCTGCCGTTGCAGGGGACACGGGTTCTTGCCCCGGTCCGGGAAGATCCCACATGCCGCGGAGCGGCTGGGCCCGTGAGCCATGGCCGCTGAGCCTGCGCTTCCGGAGCCTGTGCTCCGCAACGGGAGAGGCCACAACAGTGAGAGGCCCGCGTATGGCAAAAATAAATAAATAAATAAATAAAGTGCACAAACAATAGAAAGCTTTTCATATATAGATTCCCTTTAGAAAGGTGGAACCATTTTATACCAACATCAATTATCTTGCTGATACAGCACATCTTTATAAATGCCATTGTTATTGTCATTTTTTTCAAAAGCCTTTCATATTTTGATGTGAATTTTATTTATACTTCTTTGTTAGATAGTGAAGTTGTGTCTATTGGTCATTTACATTTATTAGTTTGTGAATTTCATTTTCTTTTCTCTTGCCCAATTTTGTATTTAACTATAAGAGCTCCTTATAAAGAAACAAACCTTATAAAGATATAAGCCTTGTCACACATGCATCCATAAGTACCTTTAGCAAAATTGAATGCAGAAAAATATATGAAAGATTATTAATTCAAATTCACCATGACTCTAACGAAGCTTAAGATTTAGTGGTCCTCTCTTACGTGGAGCCTACTAAGCTCTTAAGATAGACACTAGCAATATGTTCATATGGTTATGTGATTTTGGAAAATTTGCAAATATAAGACTTTTATGTGTTGATTCACCTCTGCTTCTCTAGGGCACATTTTCTCACCTGTTGGGGGACACTGTAGAAGGTATGGCATTTTTTGGATCTGGCTAAGGAAAAGTTACACAGTGGAATACATTTAGTTTGGTTTTATTAGAATATGTTTATGTTGTTCATAAAATTATATCTATTTTGTTTATCCTTGTTATTTTATTTGTTTTCATAATTGTATATTCTTTTTAAAAAATTGCATGCCCAGATATATAAAACTTGACACCCATAAAACTTGTATCCATCACAGATGATATTACTATAGGTGATTGATAGATTACCTGAAAGGTAATTTGAAAAGGTAATTTTCAACAGGGAACAAACTAAGCCAAAGGCAACATGCCAAGATGTGAAGGGCACTCATTTTTAAATGTTTGAACTGCAGGTCTCCACTGAGGTCTATATAACGATCTCAGTAATTCCAGCTCTCACCCTTATCCGAGATCAACTAGGCCAGTTTGGAGTAAAAGTGAAACAGCATTATATATTCCTCCCCTACTCAGGAGCAGGACAAAGAGTAGGTTTATCCTTGTCCTACTACTGTTTATGTGTCTTTGATATCAGAGAAGACTCCAATATGCTATAACACCAGTAATACCCCCACTCCCAACATTCTACTACTGTCCCAAAGACCTTGTCCTTACTTAGCCAAGCATAGTTTCTCTCCAGAAAAGCTAGAGAGCAGCTCTTTTTGTAGTAGGCATACACAACAGTGGTAGTAGGGTGGAGTTAAAGTAGGAGGAAAGCTTACATTGCACGTTGTGTTCAAGTTCATCTTTTCTGGCGTGTGACTCATTCCCTGTGCCATATATAGACTATGCTTGGAGCATAGTCTCATTCTCTTGCAGTCATGGAAATAATGAAGACAACACCAAAGAGAAATATGAACATTTCATAGAAATGTAAGAATAGGGAAGAAAGGCTAACACCTGGAGTTAGGATAAAATTTGGGGGAAAAGAAAGAGAAAAGTAATAGAAGAAAAAGGCTATTTAGCTATAGGTAGCAATGTGTGGATGGATGGCCAATTGATGTATTATGCAATTCTTACATTATTTTACATTCCAATTTTACATTATATAATATTTAAAGAGCATACTTTTCAACTAAAAAAATGAGACTGCCAGAAGATTGGCAACAGTTAGTTTATATTAAACACTAAGAAAGTAAAAGGCATGTGCATAATCAATAGTATTAATAACAGATAAGGATTGATATTTGATTTAGAAATGTATTACTACTGAATATGAAGATTGGAGGTAATAAGAAAATGAGAAAAAAAAAACTGTGCTATTGTTGAACTCAGCATATTTGACTTTATTTGTGGTATAGTGATATCTAATGTTCAGAAGATCATCTAAGAAAGTTACTGAGTGTACTAATGAGTATTATCTGGCATAAACCACAGAAAATTTTATGGCATTATAGTAGGGCATTTATTCAGAATATAAACTTCTACACCAAATAATAATTATATATATTTTTCAGAGGATTAATACAAAAGCAAAGATTTGATACTGTAACAGATATAATGAATGAAACCATTTGTTGATTATTTCTCAATTGTTTTAGCTATAATTCTGAAGAAAATTCATGTAGGACAGAAAACAATTATTACTGGATTTGTAATTTTCTTCAATGTAAATATTTCTATTAGTGAATATATTGTAGAGTACACAGGATTTGTCCAGAAGGTGATAAGACTGATGAGGATAACATAGTTACTCTACAAACACTGACTCTTGGAAAAAAATAATTTGAAGGGTTATGGATAAGAAAATGCCACAAGTATGCATGAAAATACTTCATATTGCAACTGATGATCCTCCAACAAATTCTAAGGATTTCTCTAATCCTTGTGAGCATTCTTTAAGCATTGTAGTCAGTGAAGCTACAATATTGATCTTTGTATGACCAATGTTTTAATAACCATTCAAAACTTTAGAACTATTTTTTTTAAATTTATGTTTATCCAATATTAATTTGAAAATACTGTCAACTCATCATAATAAAACATATGTTATAGAATGCAAGAAAAATTTAGTTTTGAAGCCAGCTCATCTAAAATATACAGATTTCAATACAGTTTTGTCATGCTTTTAATTAAGTAAATGTTTAAAGAAAAAATATAGTAACAAATATTTAGTACGTAAATCTAATGGCTTATAAAACAAGTGAATGACTGAAGATTCTTTGAGGAAAACCAAAGCAATAATCAATTTCTTTTAATTTTGGATAAATTAAATTAGAAACTTAGAAAGTATTTTGGTCTTTTCATTGTTCCAGATGGTATATGTAATTTAAATAATTATGGTGTATATGTGACCTAAACTCTAGTAAATATATAAAAATAAAATGATAAAGAAAGCATATCATATTGATAAAGTATTGATTTATAAGAAATCCAAAACTTATGATATTCTCTTAAACCTATCATGGCTCTAATAAAAGTATTACAGAATATTTTCAGTAATACATATGAGACATGTTTGTGAGTAAATCTGTACCTATTAGGACATGTTTTATTTTGCCAAGAAAGACTGACAAACAATGTAGGTCAGAATCGCTTATATTTGTACCATTTTCTTTATTCTAATTATATTCTCCAAAATGTACTGAGTCTCTTTCTATTTGTGTTAACATCATTGTCCAACCAAATGAAACGTACAGTGCAGTAGGCTGCAATGAATGGTATAAAGTTCTTTGATAATGCATTCTTCTGAACAAAGAAAAGAAAACTACAGATAATTTATTTATTTTCCTGTCAATTGTGAAATCACAGAGTAATGAAAACAGAATAAGGAACCAAATGTATTAGTCCAGTGACAAAGCTTGAAATGAAAAGAGAAAATGGTTAGAAATTAACCTGTACTTGGAGTCCTAAGGCCTTATAACTCCCTTCTCATGACATACATTAAAAATAATTCTAAGTTGCACTTGATATATGGGATATACAGGTACAATTCTTATCATTTTTGATAATAATTTAATTTGCCTTAGTTAATCATTTCTAGCTGATAAATATGAGTAGAGGCAAAATTCTTTATACTGATCCGTTTAGAATATTTTATTATTACATTAATCTTTGAAAAAAATCTGATTGCTATGAATGTGTTTACAGGGCATATAAGATCTAGAACTCAAATTTTATTTTCAACAAAAATGCTATATATTCATTGAATAGATCCAGTAATTGTAATTTTATATATATAGGTAGAGATAGAAATTTTTATTTCTCAAAATTGTTCCAGAGACTCTGAAAGATGAGTCATTTTAAAAACACGGAGAAATGTATATTATGTTGTGCTAACATATGTAAAAAAAATTACCTATGAAACACATTAATTTTCACAAAACACTTTAATATTGATCTTTTTATGACTCACAGCAGATAATTATGGTATATTTAAAGTAGTAAGGAATTGAGTTGTTTTCCGTATAATTACTCATAGGAATACTAGTATACATATATGCATATTGAGACTTGTACCATTTATCTCTACTACTTCAGTGTACAATTATGTTAGTTGAAATGTTGACTTTTTTGTGTAGAAAGATTAAATACTACCAAAGTTAAAATATATCCAAAAGAACCCTCTTTTATAAATATATAATCTATGTCAGAAAACTCAATGTGTTGTTAAATAAGCCTTATTTTATTTTTTAAATTGTTTCATTAAACTTTTACATTGATATTTATTCATTGTGAAGTATCTACAATTATATGGCAAAATATGAAATGAAAACACTAAAGTCCATCTACAAGAAAGCAAACAAAAAATCTCCAATTCATTCCCATCCCCAGAAGTAATACTACACATATTATTCTGACAATTATATTGTACCTTGAGTTCTAGTAGAGATCTTTACTGTCCATATAGTTCATTCTTTCTAATGCCTACTTCCATTTCCATAGATTGGATTATTATATTTGTTTATATTATAAATAATGCAATACATAATATGATTTTTGTAAATAATTATATAATAATTCTTTTTAAAAATGTATTTGTTCGTATAAGGAATGTTCCAATGAACCATTTTATAAAAACTTATATTTTGATGGTCATTTTTGTAAGGTACAATCCTAGAATTAGAAATGCTGGCTGAATGATTATGCACATTATATTTTTTGATTGATATATCTAGGTTGCTCTTTAAGCACAATATTAATGTTCATTCACAACAACAAGATATGGGAGTACTTATTTCACCACACCCTTGCTTTTGAAAAGTTAGATAGGTGAATGACATCTCATTTTTGTTTTAATTTACTTGTTTCTGAATAATAGCATGCTTGAATATCAGATCATATTTCCATTTTTTAAAGTTAAATATGTTTTATTTGGCTGCCTTTCTTAATCATTAATAATGACTCTGAAACAAATGGCATTCATACTGTCAAGCAAGAAAAAAATCTTTTTCTTGAGAAGAAGAGGGCAAAATGATTCAATTATTTTCCGTAAAAGTAGTGTGAATCAATGCAGGCTGGTCAGAAGGGCACTACTTCAACCCAGAAGCAATCTGTTCTGAATGTAGATAAAGTGTCTTTGTGTTTGGGTAATTAGTTCAATGTAGATAACTTCTATGTGTCCTAGAAGAGGCTTTCAACTAATAACTTTATAAACAGATCTGACAGACTTATTTTTGCCCTGGGCAAGGTCATTTTAAGTCATGGCAGCGGTAAGAGAAAAGGAAAAACATCTTAAGTCCACTCAAGGGATGAGTATAGTGTGACTTTATGTTATAACATGAGACTTAGCTTAAGCTCTAAAGCGGGTATCCACATTATAAAGGCGGTAAAATACACATTTAAAAGCCCTGGATTAAGGCATTCTAATGTAATAGATAAATATCAGACCAATATTAATACATGCTCAAATTATAGAGGCACTTGAGAAATTTATCTCTCCACAGTGAAAAGTAAAATCAACTTTGTGCATTACAAAATATTAATGACATTTGAAATTCAGCTTATTTTTCAATTTGATCAGAAGCCAGATAATGGAATATTTTCACATGATAAATAATCAACTTTCCTAGTTAATTTATAAATCAATACCTATAATAGGAATTACTAGGGCTTCATTAACCTCAGATTCAAGAATGTCATTTGATAACTATTTTCTGACTATAGGAGGTTCATATAAAATGTTAGAAAATTTTTCTAGTAGTTGAGACATCTGAGACACTAAATTCATTTTAAAACTATAAATTCCAAGTAATCTTGTTTGATCTTATCAAAAAACAGAGGCAGGAAAGGTTACCTTAATTTACCCTAAAGGATAATATGTATTCCTGAACCCAGATCTTATTTGTGTGTATGAAAACATCCTTGTATTTTCCTCACATTACATTACAAATGACATTTATTTAAAGAGTATACTGCAACCATCATTTATATATTTAAGAATGTGAATTCACATACTAGTAAGTGCCTCTCTTGTGCATCCAGATAAACACAAAATCTTTGTTTTTCTGGATGGAATGGCCAGTTTGGTGAACCCTTCATGGTCAGAGTCTTCTCTGATATAGTTTTTGTTGAAAGCATTTAACAGCACAGTATTGCTACAACTATTACTCTTTTAATAAATGACAAATAGAGGGGATTGGTGAGGATGGTGGAGTAGGGGGATGTTGGACTCACCTTCCCTCACAAACACATCAAAAATACATCTACATGTGGAACAATTCTCACTGAAAACAAACTGGAAACTGGCAGAAAGATTCCATTACAACCAAGGCTGTAAGAAAGATCCACATGGAATCAGGTAGGAAGAAAAGAGAAGGGATCAGGTCGGACCTGTGCCATGGGGAGGGGACTCAGAGGAAGAGGGAAAATATAGGGGTGGAGATCCGCCCTCAGGAGTGAGCAGTTAGAGCCACATATTGGATGCCCGGGTCCTGCAGTCCAACAAAGGGAAAATCAGCCCCCTTGGCTGGTTGGAGTGTCTCTGGGGCTAATAGGAGGGCTGGACTCTGCTTGTGAGGAGTGTGTGGGTGCTGGCTGGCTCCCGAGGCAGGGTGGAAAGGATGGATTGGGAACTCATGAGGAGCTGCCCACTTGCTGACCCAGCAAGTTTTAAGTGACCCAGCCTGAACCAAGTGAACACTCTAGCCCCACTTGCTTCACATCATAGCCCACTGCCAGAGCAAGGGCTACCTTGAACAGGGAGAGAGCTTGGTCCAGGGATGCAGAGGTGACCCTGACTGACCTGGGGCAGCATCTCAGTGTGGCAGGGGTGGCCACTGCTGGCGCTTTCACAGGGAGCACATCAAGGGGTGATCCCCAATCTCAAAGAGTAGCCAGACAGCACCAGCCCATGCCCCAGTACACACTAAGAGCCCAGGAGGGCCCCACCTGCACTGTGGCACAGCTCCACAACAGCGGGGTGGGGGGTGGGCTAGGCCTGGGGGAGTTATCACCTGTGAGGGACAAAGGAGACTAGGATGTGGTGGGGGCAGCCCTTGCTGGCACTTGCACAGGCTACACATTGGAGGCAGCCCATACCTCTGTCTTCAACTGGCCTGCCACAGCCATGTTACCCTGTCATGAGTCAAGAACTCCAGTCTTTGGAGCAAGGGTACCAGTGTTGGGAGGGGGAGAGCACACACTTAAAGGGAACAGAGCCAGCTCAGACCAGACCCTCAGGTCTTCAGCTCCATCACCTTGGGATCCAACACCATCCCTAATAGGAAGGTAATGGCCACTGAGCAAAGGGGAAGCCCCACCTCCTGCCTGGCTCTGGCCCTGGCCACTCCATCTCCAACCCCACTTCCTACCAAAGTGATAACTGCCAGCACACCCTGAGGAAAGACATGGCTTCTATTCATATCACATCCAGCAATCCCACCAAAGAGAACAGGCACATGCAGACTGTATAAGGATGCTCTCACATAAGGAACTCCTTCAAGATTCAATAGGTAGGTGTTTGACCTAAATTCATAGAGACAGAAAAAGTTAAGCAAAATTAAAAAACAGAACTGTTCTCAATTGAAAGAGTAAGAGAAAAAAAACTCCAGAAAAAATAATGAAAGAGAAATAAACAACTTAACATATAACATATAACATATAAATAATTTAAAGCATTACTAATAAGAATGCTAGATGAATTAGGGAAGAGAACAGATGAACACAGTGAAAATTTTACCAAGGAACTAGGAAATATAAAAATATAAAAACTGAAGAATATATTGACAATAACTAATGAAAAACATACTAGGAGGAATGAATAGCAGACTTCAAAAAGTCTACAAATAACAAATGTTGGCAAGGATGTGGAGAAATGGGAACCCTTGTGTACTGTTGGTGGGAATGTAAATTGATGTAGCCACTGTGGAAAACACTATGGAAGTTCTTCAGAACACTAAAAGTAGAACTACCATATGATCCATCAACTCTACTCCTGGATATATATCAGAAGGAAACAAAAACATTAATTTGAAAAGCACCCCAATGTTCACAGCAGCATTATTTATAATTGCCAAGATATGGAAGCAACCCAACTGCCCATCAACAGATGAATGGATATATATATATATACACACACACACACACACACACACACACACACACACACATATATTCAGCCATAAAAAGCAATAAAATTCTGCCATTTGCAGCAAAATGGGTAGACCTAGAAATTTTATGCTTAGTAAAATAAGGCAGGGAAAGACAAATGCTGTATAATATCACTCATATGTGGAATCTAAAAATAAACAAATGTATATAACAAAACAGAAACAAACTCTCAGATATAGAAAACAAACTAGCAGATACCAGTGTGGAGAGGGAAAGGGAGGGGCCAGATAAGGTTATGGGATTAAGATATACAAAGTACTATGTATAAATAGATAAGCAACAAGGAAGATATATTATACAGCACAGGGAAATATAGCCATTATTTTGTAGTAACTTTACATGAAGTATAATCTCTAAAAATATTGAATCACTATGCTGTAATCTGAAACTAATATAACAATATAAAACAACTATACTTCAATAAAATAGGAAATGTATAAAAATAATAAATTACAGATACTGTTGATAAATTTAGAAAAGTAAATTTTTGTATTTAAACCAATATGCATTTAAATCACTGCAGTATAGACAACTCTACAGACTGCAAGAGCACCTATTCTGAGAGACTGATGAGTAATGAATATGTTTATCTGTTTTAATTTAAACAATAGCTTTAAGTGAACAAGACATTTAAAGTTTTGAAAATATCATACCACCTATATTTTACCATTATTTTTTAAAAGTTACTGCAAAAATATAAAGACATTTCCCTGTTGTTTTTATAATCAAGATTCTTTTTATATCTATTATTTGTCAAGTTCTGTGCTCACATACTATGGAAGAAAAGCACCACAGTCAAAATACAAGATATGTATTTGGAGGTACTTCAAAAAATAGTTTTCAGTAGATTATTTTTTAATCTGTCAAAACTACACTAACAATGTAAACCAATTCAAAAGTATTCAGTAAATTGTCCCTTTCCAGCTTCTTAGCTACAGATCCCAAAAACCTTTTCCAGTAATAGTGTCAAAAGATTTTTGTGTATGCTTCTACCAGCAAATGTGCTTGTCTATATATCCTAGCTTTTTTTACTCAGGGTATCATACTATTCACATTGCTCTGTGTTCCCAGTGGTAAAACTTATAGTTTTACTATGTAGTGTTTCTTCTTCGCGCGCGCGTGTGTGTGCGCACGCATGCACGCACATGCTGCGTGCACATGTGTGCACATGTACCCATGTGTACACACCTGTGTGCGTTCTTTCTGATATTTAGAAGACTGTTCCAAGTAAGTATACTAGTTATCTTCAAAAGTCTCATATTTTACTATTCACCTTACATTAAACAATCTGATATAGAGGCTCATCTTTTCTCCACTTGCATATTCTGATTTATGTTACTTTATTTTTATTTCTATATCATCCTTAAATGCTATAATTCTGTAACCATTATTCTGATTATTTTAACCTTAGTTCTATTTTGTATGACTTTTAAAACTTACCGTCAATTTTTTACTACAACTGCACTGATTTTCTATCACTTGGCTAAAACGTCAATGTCTACATCCTGCTTATTAGTAATATTTTCCTAGAAATCTTGTATATTTGAAAATATTTGTTGCTTACTTTATAAGTGAGGAACAGTTTAGCAAAATATATACTAATGGATCATGCCAAAGATTCCCAAAGACTTGGTAGATAATATTTCATTATTTTCTCACATTAAATCCAGCTTTAAAGAGGTCAGGGACCATTTCAATATTTTCCCATTATCAATGACTCTTCTTTCTTATTGCCTTTTATTTTTCTTCGTAAATACATATCCCAGTAACTCTACTAAACATATGTCTCAATATAACCAATTAATAATGATTTTTTTTAATCTCCTGGGAAGTGATGTGCTCTTTTAATCTCTAAATTCAAGTTTTGCTTACTGAGAAAAAGTTTATTTTAAACAGTGTTTTAAATATTTTTCTATTCCAGGTATTGTTGTTTCTCACAACACTATTACCTGTATAGTTCATTTCCTTTAAGAGTTTTATATCTTGTCATTTACTAATAATTATTTTTAAATTTTGCTTAGTTTTCTCAAGACTCTCTTCTATTCCTGGATATAATTTCTGAACAGTATCTCTTTTCTATTATTTTTTCTAATATAGGCTTTATTTCCATGGGTGGTCGTATTTTTCTTTTACATGTTTTCGAGACTCAGTTTTTCATTCTTTTATCTTCCTTAGCTCATGTTTTAAAATCATGAATGTTTTAAGTAATATTTTACTTCTTTTGCTCTTGATTTCAAAATACCAACTTTATTCACCTGGATCCATGGAAATGTTCTTTTTTTTTTTTTTTTACAATTCTCATGTTCTCTAAAGCAAATTTTCCCGTTTTTATAGACTTTCTGTTGTGCTTCTTTACATTTTTTTCACCTTGGTCTTTTAGTTTTATGAGTCCTTTTTAAATTAATACTCATATTTTGAAGTAGGTTTTTTTTTTTTTTCTTGAACGTGCTCCATGTAGAAGGAGAACATGGCTGAGGTCACAGAGGAATTCTCTGGGCTTTCAAAGTTTCACTTAATCCATATATAACACTTTATGATACAGAGTTTTCTAAAGAAGAGTAATTGTTGGGGGGATAGGAGTCTCCTTTTACTTTGCTTAATTTGATAGTTAAGGCTGGGTTACTACCACCTGCTAAATTTCTTCTTAAAAAGGTACCGCTTCTGCAAACTTACTTGTTTGGCCCTTTCTATCCTTGCATTCTCTGATATAAATGACATTCTGAGAGGATTCCACAGCTAACCCATGTTTTCAACAAGAGATTCTTGATGCAGTCTCTCAGGATGTGCCCCTTGATTTGTAAAATTCTGTGCTTGCCAATGTTACCTATGATCTATAGCTTCCAGCTTCTTGTTTCACTCTGGTCAATATTTTCTGCTTTTATCAGATAATCTTCATTTATTTATAGATTTCATTTATAGTTTCATTTAAAAGTGTTTTCTGATTTCATGAAATGTAGTTTCTGTTTCTTGAACCTCTTACTTTGGTTGGATTCAGAAAAAAAGAAGGAAACAAAGGTTTGCCTTCCTGGAAAGAGTGCATTTTCACCTAGAATACATAGGAACATAGGGACATGGTTGAAAACAATGGGATTGTATCTGTTTATCTTAAAATATGGATGCTAAAACAATGAAGCTATTTTGGAGAAAGCCACTCTATCCATTTGATAAAAAAAAATGTTTTAGAGTGATGTCAATCTAAAATTGATGATGTAGTGATGGTGGGTTAAGAATGGGATTTGATATTAAAAAGCAGATAAAGGCATAAACGAAAATAGTTTGAAGCTTAGTGCCTTTACTGGCGCCTAAGAATAGTTTAGTAAGGATAGAATGTGAGCTAAAAAAGTGAGTTCCTGAACTATGAATGGAATAAATATTCAAAGAGAAGGGGGAACAATAAGCAGCCCATTTAGTTAACAGAGGAAGATCTCTTTGCTCACATAAGAGACAAGATATCCAGTATGCATTTGATATTTTCCTTCAGTGTTATTAAAACTTTTTCCAATTAATTTTTTTTCATTTAATATAAAATATGACAAACTGGCTAATCTAATAAGCTGTATTTATAATTCCAAGTGATCTGCCTAGTTTGACCTTTTAGTCTTAAAAAATTAAAAACCCAGACTGATTCTAATTGTTGTACTTAAGCCCACTTAATAAGACACTTGGTGATAGAGTCCAAATAAAAGAAAAAATGAGACAAATTAAAATTTTTCTCTCATTCTTGCACTGAATTCCTTAACTTCATCTAAGTGAATGATATGACACCAGATTCTTGAAAATGATATAGCTAGATATTTTGAAACTCCTGAAATATTTCTTTATCTCTTTATTATGTTTTATTAATTGCAAAATGAACAGCTTTTTAGTTACATGAAATTTAATTGAATTTTTATAGTTCCTGAGGTACTTGTGGATTTCATCTGTTTAGTATAAGTCACCTTGGGGAGGGAGGGAACTCTCAGTAAAAAAGGATCTTTTAAAAACCTTCATCTTCTACAGAGAAATGAGAAGCATAGGCATCTGACCTTGCTTACCCTAAGGAGCCTATTCAGTGTTCATGGAAATATCATGTGCAATGTTGATGGAAATATAATCATCCATGGAGTCAACACTATTGGGGTTAAAAGTTCTGCCATTAACTATTTGGGTGACACTGAGAGAGTCGGTCTACCTGTTTGAACCTTGTTAAGCAACATGACTAAAATAGGATTATAATATATACATCATCAACTAAAGTTTTCCAATTTCTTGACTCCTTGGTATAACACATTTTTGAGAACTTGTTCTATTTTGGGCAAAGTTTTAAGTTCTATGGGTACAGCTGTGAGCACAAACACCATAACTAAAACTCTGCTTTCAAGACTTACATACTTGTGAGAGAACAGCAATAAAGTAATCAAATAAATAATTATCAGAGAATGGTATGTGATAAAAAGACAATAAAACTAGGTCATAGGAGATATTGACTGAGGGTAGATCTTTTTTTTTTTTTTTTTTTTTTTTTTTTTGCGGTACGCGGGCCTCTCACTGTTGTGGCCTCTCCCGTTGCGGAGCGCAGGCTCAGTGGCCATGGCTCACGGGCCCAGCCGCTCCGCGGCATGTGGGATCTTCCCAGACCGGGGCACAAACCCGTGTCCCCTGCATCGGCAGGCAGACTCTCAACCACTGTGCCACCAGGGAAGCCCAGAGGGTTGATCTTTGATGTCCTAGTCAAGGAGAACTCTATGATGAATGGCACTTGAGCTGAGACCTAAATGATAACTGGAGTGAACCACGTGAAATCCTGAAGAACTCAGAAATATCCAGAAAAATAAAGTTGTTCAGGGAGAGTAGGAGAAGTGCAAAATGTGTAGTGGCAAGGGGTAAAGAATTATAATTTTTGATGGATTTTAATGAGATCAGTGTGGCTGGACAAATTAATGAACGTGAGAGTATAGATTAAGATAAGGCTTGAGGGGAGGGTATGGGTCAGGTCATGCAGAGTGGCCTCGTAAAAGTTTGGGATTTTATTTTGATTACAATAAACACATTTTTTTTGTTTTGATAAGATCACTCTTGTTCTTATATGGAAAGGAAAGAATGGACACAAAGCAAATATTTTTAATATATTTTCTCTTGTAGTAATTTTGAGTTGATATATGATAATTTATAACAACCACCTGGCATTTGCAGACCTACCTACCTCTAACTTCTTTATCCTTTAATCCATCCATTTTGGACTGTAATATTGAAAAGTGATAGGGCTTCATGAGGAAGAAACTAAAGACTAAAAATATATATTCGTCAACTATTGCTGCATAACAAAAATAAACAAACTCTCATTTGAATACCCTGATAACATATATTTCTTACAGGTCTGTGGATAGGTTGGAGAGGTTCTACTGACTCAGCTGGTTAAAAATCTCTAAGGGACAGATGGAACTGGGTCAGCTGCTAAGTCTCTAATATCAGTAGGCTAGCAAGGACATGTGCTACTCATGGCAATGGCACAGGTGCAAGAGTGTAGGCTCTAAATTGGCATATTGTCACTTTCACATACATTTAATAGGCAACAGCAAGTCAAATATCCATGCCTGGAGTCAAGAGACAAAGGAATACACTCTGCCTTTCAAAGGAGAAAATGCAAAGTTACATGGCAAAGAGAGTGGACACAAGGAGAGGGGAGAATTGTGGACAATACTCCAATCCATCAGGGATAGAAAGGCTCTATTTTCCAGAGTAGCCCAAGAACTTTAAAAAAAAAGAAAGGAAAAAGGAAAAGCCCTGAAGAGTTATTCTTTCCTTACAACCTACCTTTCTCACTCAGGACCCTCAGGTTCAAACTTCACGTATGTAATGTTGTTTGCTATTACGTATTCAAACATTAGTGAATAAACTTTGTGTTCATCATTTTGTACCTCCCAGAAATCTATACTACACACTCATTGTTTAAAGCATTTTAACAACTCTGTTTGTAATTAAACCCAACATAATTTTCCACATCACAGTTTAAGCTTAAAATACTCAACTTTCTGTAGCTTCCTGCACTGGTATTACACCATGCCATTTTATACCTTTACACATTTGTTTATGTCATTGCCTCTACTATAAAATTTCTTCCAAAAAGTAGATATTCGGTACACATTATGGAATTAAAGTATTAAATAGGTAACATAAGGAATAAAATGTCATTTCATATACTAAACGAAAACAACCTTGAATTATAGCACAAAATCGGTATCACCAACTTTAGCACACTGGGCAATATTTGAAACAGTTTCAGTGAAACAAACCCATGTTACTTTAGTTTTGTTCCACCAAAAAATAATTCTGACAAGTGAAGAATTGGGAGAGAACTCTAGCAAATGTGATATAAAACATAATTTAAATCTTCTTTCAAAGCGGTAAAAATGTAAATGTAAAAAGTGTAATTCTCTAATTATAACGGAAAAACATATGACATAAAAGAGCCAAATCAGATGAATTACAACTAAGAGCAACTTAAAGAACAAATAGGAGGATGACAGGCTTATGAATGCTGCATATTGCTCTACCAAGATCACCATAAAAGGATTATTTGTATCTAATTTTTATTTGGATTTATAATTATCAGTAAGACAAAAAAGTAATTATATAAACTTATTTAAATAAGTCTAAAGCCTCCATCATCTGGTGACAATGATAGCATAAACGACTATAGCTCTATCTATGTGTAAAGTATACACAAAATATTTTATAATATCAAGATATCCAAACTAAATACCTTATTCAATATCTGATTATCAAGGGAGGTAAAAATTAAGAAAAAGATTTCTGTGCTATGGGAAACAAAATTAGCCTGGGCTGGTTTGTTAAAGTCAGAAATGTACATGCTTTGGACACCTAGACAAGCCATGCAATATATTGATTAATAATGATTTTTTTTTTTTTTGTAACCGTGAATCCAAGGAAAATTTCAGGGAAGTTTATACTAGGTTGTCAGCATGTTTTATTGATAACATTGATATTTATGATTTGAACCTAGTTTTAATGAAATCCACAGAGCTCTATCATTGGGGCGAGTCATGTAGCAAGAATGTGCCCATCTGACCAGCAGGGTATAAGAAGTCCTGACTGAGAATCCATGTTGAGCCTCCTGGTCCCAAGGTGTTCCATGCATACATCCTTGGTTCCCAATTCAAGAGAGAAATTGTGTCCTTTATTGCCCAGTAGAGAGGGGATGAATGGAACCTGTGCCAGTTCTTTTGGATTATTTGTTGTGGGGCAACTTTTGGCAATGAGGAGTATCCTTACTATAATGCTTTGCATTAAACTGTAAAACTGCATAAACTGCAGCTTCAGAGGCCTTTCCATTTAAAGTCCTGTTAATTTTCTTTAGGAGTCAAATTTGTTTGACTGCCACCCTAGTGCAATTACAAGTGTTATTACAGTAAAGAAAATAAACTTGATTAGTGAAGTCAAAAATATGTCTCTCCAGCAGGCAAATTTCTTTAGTGATGGGAATCTGGGCACTTACATTTTAAGCAAGTATTTCTTTTGTTCCACATTGGTTGTGCAAATTATCTTGCACGTCATGAACTAGATTTCTGAATGTACTTGGAGGGACTCTGGATGTATTTCTTGGCCATTAAAAGTGTAGTAAAACTGAAATTATTGCAAAGATGTGACTACTTTGTTAAATAATGCAAGTGTAATAAACAAAGTTAAAGTCAATTCACCCCTACAAATGAATTTTGCTACTCTTCCAGCATGAGATTAAATACACCCTTTTCATAAATTATGTCATTTTTCCATATGTTTAAAATGTATTATTTCATAATTTGAAATGAACTTTAAAAAAATTTTCCCAAACATATGGATGGATTAATGGACAAACCCCACCATTCCTCCTCTACTTTTTATCTAAGACAGGTCTTCATATTTTCTGAATAGTTCTAATTTTAAAATTATATATATGTACTTAAGATCTGCATGCTTTTTGTACCATTTTGTAACACATTTAGTTGTTGCTTCATTTGCCTATATTCTTGAGATTTTTCAAATGTAACATTAAAACTATTGAATATATCTTTGTAGTCTAAGTCAGCTAGCTTAGACATCTGATTATGGGAATTAGGACACAGTTACGTTTATAATCCAAACACTAAACCAAAATTTAAAAATCATAGGGACTTCCCTGCCTTCCAGTGCAGGGGGTGCAGGTTCGATCCCTGGTCAGGGAGCTAAGATCCCACATGCCTCATGGCCAAAAAACCTAAACATAAAACAGAAGCAATATTGTAACAAATTCAGTAAAGACTTTAAATTGGTCCACATAAAAGAAATTTTAAAAAAGTCATACATGGTTTATTGCACTGTTAAAGAGGGATCATTTGATAACCTACTCTTTTGGAAATTTTCTATTAAAACAATTAGCATCTATCTATTTATTACTTAATCTAAAATAGCCCTTTAAAGGATGCCTGCTAACAGGAGCATAATGTTTGTCTGCTTCTCATTTTACCAGAAGCATATCCCCCATCAAAAATAAAAAGTAAAAAATCCATCACTTTATAAACAAATTGTTTCCTTTTATGTACATGATCGTCTCAAGTAATTATGAATGTTAAGAAAAAGTGCATTTTTCAGAGAAAAAATGTATAAAGAAATCTCAGGAGATTTAAGTTCTGTTTCCTGCTTGAGCTGCTTGAGCTGTCTGCTAGGTGGTTAAAGGCAATGAGTTTTCAAAATGTGGTACTATGGAGGTGATCGAATTACATTTTAAGATAAGTATATATATATTTTTTCCTCAAATCTTACATTTGAATTGTGAACTCGTGTGTGTGTGTGTATATATATATATATATATATTTTTTTTTTTTTTGTGCGGTACGCGGGCCTCTCACTGTTGTGGCCTCTGCTGTTGCGGAGCGCAGGCTCAGCGGACGTGGCTCACGGGCCCAGCCGCTCCGCAGCATGTGGGATCTTCCCGGACCGGGGCACGAACCCGTGTCCCCTGCATCGTCAGGCGGACTCTCAACCACTGTGCCCCCAGGGAAGCCCCCCCATTTAGGTTTTTACATAATATTGAGTAGAGTTACCTGTGCTTACAGGTCCCTATGTAGGTCCTTGTTGGTTATCCATTCTAAATAAAGCAGTGTGTACATGTCAATCTCAAATTCCCTAACTATCCTTTCCTCCCACCCTTTCCCCCTGGTAAGAAAGCTTACAGTTTTTTCCCAAGCACACAGAGATCATAGGTCATAGAGCTAGGAGTAGAACTCTGCTCTTTGTGTTTTTTTTTTTTTCTTATCTGCTATAACAATCCTTTACATAAAAATGTGGAGTAGCAAAAGGCAAATTAACCTAAAAGCCAGATACTTTAACAGTGTGAGGTGAATGTGTCCCTGACAAAAACTACATCTAATACAGTATAAAAGTTGGCAGTTCTGCTATAGAAATCGAGCTATCTCAAAAAGCATGAAGCAGATGATCTCAGTAAAACAGCAATTTCTATCCTATAGTTAGTTTGCTCGATGTACCCTAAGAATAGAGTATAAAATATATTTTCTAAAACACTTCTCTCATTTTAGTGGACAGCAGATTCTTAGTGTTAATGCTGTATTTTGCTTTCTGTTGCATGCTGACAGATCTAGTCCTCACCAGAGCAGCATTTCCCATCAAAGATATTTAGAAAGTGTTTTTACTATGAGGAAACTTGAGTCTTAAGTTACTGACCTTTGTCCTGAAGCAGAATCAAAAGTGTTTCCATACTACTATCTCCTTGACTCATCTCAATTATAACAAAACAAAATAAATCTTTAAGACAGAACTGCACTTAGGATAGCTGATTTACTATTGTTCTGAGCTAACAAAAGTCTTCTTCCTAGTGCATTTCAGATGTGATAATAACAAAATAAATCTCTTAGAAGCAAACAAATCTCTTTGGGAGCTAGAGAAAGCTCTTAAAAGAGTCATTTTGAGATACCCAATTTCTTCTCTTCCACATTTGGATGCTCAGATATGTTTTGGAGAGAAAGACACTTAAAAGACTGCGTGTCAGACACCTTGTCTCCTTTTTGGGACACATTGTGAAAAACAAACTACTTAAATGTGCTGCCTAGTAGCTCATTTTATTTCTATCTATTGCTCTCATTTCTTCCAAGGTGTCAAATGTGTTCTAATGGACTCATACTTAGGCTAACATTTATATATAATGAAAGGAAATGACTTTGAAAAAAACATAATAGTGTTTATCCCATAGAGCTCAAGAGAAACAGACAAACGTGTTTCTTTCCACACTGCTTTCTCATTTTTTTCTGAATTTGTACTTTACCAGTCATCGCCTCCACTACGTGATATTACCGCTGTCCTGTAGAAAACTTAATCATATTAGGGTGGAAACCAAACTCCGCATTCTCCACCCCACTCCTAAGGCTCTTTTCAAATGCTGCCTTGTCCTAGCTAACAAATGGCAGTGAGTTCCCTGAGTCTCTCTGCTACTCCCCGTACGGCATATCCCCACAGAGCACTCAAGAAACTCGCTGTTCGGAACCGCCCCCAGGCACAGACCAAAGCTCCAATAAAAGCTCCCGTTGGCCCTAGCCGAAGAGCCAGAAAAAGGGTGGCTTAACAACAGAAAACTTTAACGTCAGTACTTACCCTGCTCCAGCCAAAAGCCTGCGGAAAAACTGTATCCGCCCCCCCCCACCCCGCTTCCTGTGACTTCGGAAGGGCCTGTGAGAGGCTCATTTTCAAACTCCGCCCCGCCCCCCTCACCAATCCTGGAAGCAGGAGGCAGGGGGGTGTCAATTGGACCTAGCAGGGAGCTGGTTTTCCACCCCTGAGACAGAGAGGCCGGTGGCGGGTAGCACTCTGATTTCACCTCAGGGCAGTGTTAGTAGGGTTCACAAATTGAGGTTTCCCCGTTGCTGGGCAGCACGGAGACTGAATGACTTAGGGCAAAGAGGGGCCAGTTACCACTCTGCTCCACCCACAGCATCCACAGTCATTACCAGCGTTAAGGAACTGTGCCTCCATATCCACCTGGCATCCACAAGGCAGAACAAAGTCAAAGTCGGGGGCAGAGTTGGTTGACACTCTCAGCTTCTCCCTTACTCACCCCTAGTGTCCACAGGACCTTGCTGGGAATTGAGGCAGAAGGAAGTGGTAGAACATTTACAGTACTGAAAGTAATGAAGGCAAATTCTATATCCAGTGAAAGGAATCAGGAACGAAGGAGAAATACAGACAAGTTTATATGAAAGAAAACAGAATATGTTTCTAGCAAAACTATTCTTGAAGGCTGGTTAAAGGAATTCTCCAAATAGGCTTGGAACTTCAGAAAAGGAAAGAACAACAAAATAGGGTAAGAAATGAAAGAACAATAAAACAACTATTTTACATCTTATGGGTTTATTATATCATATTTGATGATTGAGGCTAAAATTATAATACCATCTGACATTATTTATGCTCAATGTATGTTGAGGAAATACTTAAGACAATTATATTGAAAAAATAGGGAGAGTCAAGGTGGCTCTATGGAAGTAAATGCAGATCTAATCATGTGACCCCCTCCATAAATGCTTTCTGTGGTTAAAACTGCACTTCTGATAACACTGAAATTCTTAATAAACCTGAGGGGACTCATATACTCTGGTGACACTACATCCTTTGTCTTCACCTTAAACCACTTTCATCCTCCCTTCGTGCGCTCCTCCTGCTCTGACTTTCTCACATGTGTTTCAGTTTCTGAGATGCCTTTCATTTAACTTACTACTACTCACCCTTTAAGCTGCAAGTCAGAAGTCACCTCCATAGGGAGGACTTCTCTGACTCCATCCCAACCTGAATCAGATACTTGTTTGTATTCTTTCACTACGCCATTCCAATTCCGTTCATAGCGTGCAATAATGGTGGCCATTATGAGTGTGGAAAAGTATTTTTTATATCCTCACTCAACTCTTTGCTCCATAGGGGCAGAGGCCGTACTTTTATTATTATTATTATTGAAGTATAGTTGATTTACAACGTTGTGTTAGTCTCAGTGTATAGCAAAGTGATTCATATATATATACATATACGTATGTGTATATACATATATATGTGTGTATATATATATTCTTTTTCAGATTCTTTTCCATTATACATTATTACAAGGTATTGAATATAGTTCCCTGTGCTATACAGTAGTTCCTTGTTGTTTATCTATTTTATATATAGTAGTGTGTGTCTGTTAATCCCAAACTCCTAATTTATCCCCCTCACAGCCCCCCAGCCTTTCCGCTTTGGTAACCATAAGCTTGTTTTCTATCTTGTGAGTCTGTTTCTTAGCATATAAGTTATATCATATGATATTTATGTTTCTTGAGGCTATACTCTTTTCATCACTATCTTCTCACTGCCAGCACAGGGCAGAGCCTGGGCCAGTGGAGAAATTCAATAAGGATTTGTTCATCTGATGAATGAAGTAAAGGTGACTGTTCTCAGAAATTTGTTTTAAATACATTTAACATTATAGGCACAATATCTGATATTTAAGCATTTATTAAGGGCTTATAAAATGTTTTAAACCTGGATGAAACATATATTAATTCAAAAATATATATTGCAGCATTTAAAAAAAATGACTGGCTTGACCTATTCAAAAATACCAAGATCATGAATGTCAAACAAAGGCCGAGGTATTATTTCAGAATAAAGGAAACTTTACTTTCATGGTGACTAATTGAAATGTATGATTCTGAGTTGAATCATGGACCAGACGTTTAAAAAGCTATTAAGAATATTGTTGAGACGATCAACAACATTTGACTATAAACCAAGGATTAGTCAATAAGAGAATTTTCAATAGAAGTGGATATGATATCAAATTAATCTCAAGTTATTTAGAGGAAACAAGGAAATAAATTATTTGTGTATAAATGGGGAGAAGTAGAGTGTGAATAAGAAAGTGAGCAAGTGAGAAAGCTACAAAAAACCAATGTCTGGTACTCTGGAATTTTACATTCACATACAGTCCTTAAAAATTCTTCTCAAAGTTATAGTCTCGCTAGCAAAGAGATCAATTAATACTAGAAACTCAAAAATAATCAGAAAATTAATAGCACATAAAAGATAAGCATTTGAATTGACTTTAATTTATGATCAGTGAACCCATGAATAGAATATGAATCAAGTTAAGTTTCATTACATGTTTACAGATATGGAGTATTTTTTTTTCATCTGTGGCACTAGATATGACAACAATGTAAAAAACCTAGAAAATATTTAAATATTGTGGCTGGGAAGACCTTACCCTCAAGACACAGAGTCAGAATGCCTGACAGGCTTAATCAAAACAATTTATAAAAGGAGAAAAAGGAAACTAACAAAACAGAGTATCCAAGAACTGCGAGATAATATAAAAGGGTTTAACATCTGTATAATTTGGAATGCCAAGAGGAGAAGATAGAGAGAACACGACAAAGAAATATTTGATGAAATATCAGCCATCTTTTTTCTCCCAAAATTAATGACAGACTCTTATAGATTTAAGAAACTTGAAAAATATCAAGTAGGATAAATATCAAAAACACACCAACACACCCACACAGTCATAGCATACTGAAACTGCTTTATTTTTTAGTTTATTTTTTTTAACATCTTTATTGGGGTATAATTGCTTTACAATGGTGTGTTAGTTTCTGCTTTATAAGAAAGTGAATCAGTTATACATATACATATGTTCCCATATCTCTTCCCTCCCTATCCCACCCCTCCAGGCAGTCACAAAGCACCGAGCTGATCTCCCTGTGCTATGTGGCTGCTTCCCACTAGCTATCTACCTTATGTTTGGTAGTGTATATATGTCCATGCCTCTCTCTCACTTTGTCACAGCTCACCTTTCCCCCTCCCCATATCCTCAAGTCCATTCTCTAGTAGGTCTGTGGCTTTATTCCTGTCTTACCCCTAGGTTCTTCATGACATTTTTTTTTTCTTAAATTCCATATATATGTGTTAGCATACGGTATTTGTCTTTCTCTTTCTGACTTACTTCACTCTGTATGACAGACTCTAGGTCCATCCACCTCACTACAAATAACTCAATTTCGTTTCTTTTTATGGCTGAGTAATAAAGCAGTAAATAAAGCAGTAAACTGCTTTAAAGGAAAGAAAAAGTCTTCATTGCAGCCACACACACACAAACACACACAATTTTTTTTTGTAAAGGGAACAAAAGGAAGAATCAAAACAGACTTCTTATCAGAAAGTATGCAAGCCAGAACAGAATGGAATGATGTGCTTTACATGCTGAGAGAAAAAACAAAACTGTGAAACCAGTATTCTATAACCAATGCAAATATATTTCAAAATTGAGGGGAAAATAAAGACCCTTTTAAGTAATCAAACATTAAAGAGAATTCCTTGGCAACAGACCTGTAGTTCAATAAATATTAGAGAAACTCTTCAGGCAGAAGGAATACGTTACTAGATAAAAACATGTATCCCTTCTTTCTACACACAAAAATTAAAGTGCTGAAAATAAAATCAAGGTAAATGACAAAATCATTTTTTTCTTATCTTTGAAGCTAAATGTTAACTGTCTAAAAAAAAAGGTAGTAGCAATATATTGTGTTTATAACATACATAAAAATTAAATGCCTAACAAAGAAGTGAAGAGGGGAAATGGAGGTAGACCTCTGTAAGCTCCTTAGTCAACAGAAAAGCACAGGAAATAATAATTGAGTTTGGTAAGGTTGTAGGAAAAAATCAATATGTAAAACTTAATTTTATATCTATGCACTAGCAATGAAAATATGGATATTGAACTTTTTAAAAATAACATTTACAGGAGCACCAAAAAAAGGAGTTGTAGGTATAAAGGTTTGGTATTGATTTTGTTACCTTACAATTCCCCAAAGGCAGGTGAAACCATGCTTAAGTCTCTCCTGGGAATATAAATATAGATATAGATATGTGTGTATATATCTATATGAATCTATATATATGCCATATATAAGCCATATGTATACATATAATATATATACACATATATGTATGTATATTTGCTTTTAACATAAGGTAAAGAATGACTTTTTTCTGAGTTTTTGCTTAAGGGTATAGAAAATTAAACTTTAATTGCTGAAAATAAATAACATATTAGGTAATGAAGGATTTAAATGTATCAGGTGTTTCAGAAAAGCCTTAATAATCTGAAGTTTCACATTTTCATTTATATAACTTGTGTGTTCTAAGACTTTTGAGGTTCCCTTATTCCCATCCTGAACTCTAAAAGCAGCATGTGCATCTTTTTGAGCTATCAAATGTATAATCTTGGAATGGTATTTGAAGTACAAAATGCATTTAATGAATGAAAATGATTCAAGAAGAGCGTATTGTACTTACAACACTTAAACTTTATACTACGGGCATCTAAAGAAAGGTGGGTGTGATGTTGTGAAGAAAAGCAATTCCAGTCTCAGTAGGTTATCACAGTGTTTTTTCAGAAGTTTCTAACTGAAGGCATGCTTCATTTGCCTTGGCTATAAAAAAACGTACATTTGCTCATGCTTATGTCTGTAAATGCCCTCATAAAATGTTCTCTAGCAAACATGCCTGCACACTTGCATATGTGCACACACATGCACATAGACACAAACATCTTACGGTTTACTAAGAAATTTTCTCATGTATATTACTTCTTATTTCTTGTATGGTTTTTCAGAGATCTTTAAGAAAATAGAAAATTTAAATATTAATATAAATTAATTTAAAGGTATTGAAACATAGTCATACATTCAGATTTATTAAATTTAATTTAATAATGGGAGAATGTCAGAGAGAATTTTCTGAACTATGTATCCCATACCTTTTTATTTCAAGCAATTCAATGTTTTTTAAAAAGTATTTTGCTTTGTTTAGATTTTCTTGAAAACATTGATACACACACAAAAGAACGGATAATGTATATCCAGTATGTTCAGTGTTTCATTTATCTTGTCACTTTTTAGTTCCTTGTTCAATTCTTACTGAGGAATAAGGGGTGTTTCATAATATGCTCATATATTTCCAAGATAGTTGTACAGGATTAGAATTATTATTATAGAAAAGTAAAGGATTGAGTTGGGAATTGAATATTACTAGTGCTTCCAGAACAAAGTTCATCCAGTCAGTTGCTGGTGTAGTCATGTTCTCTGCTTCTCTCTAGACAGGGGAGAATAGAGCTCACTGGACACTGAAGTAATCTCCACCCTGAAACCCATTCTCCTTTACATGACAGGTTATTTGCAATTTCTGAGACTCTCTCCATAACAAATTCTACTTTTAGGAATCATACCCACATTAAGATGTGACTACTTACTTCAATAACTAGAAATTATCATAGGTTTTATTGCCAAAGAGACATAACGCCCAGACCTTAGATCTGTTGCTTACTAAGCTTGTAACCTCGGACAAATTACCTAGTCCTGTCAGCATCAGATTCTTAAGGTGTAAAAATACAAAGCCACTGAATATGGAGTAACAAATAACTAAGAGTAGTGTTCTTGGTCCATAGTAATACCTAGTCAGTGATAAATCTTGTGATTATTGTTACAGAGGAAACTGTATTTGGGAGAGAGAGAGAGAGGCCCTTGTTAGAACATATGTTTCATGTGTGTGCTGCAAAAAGTTATAGTTTACAGATTGTTATTAATACATTCAAAATGTAGAGGTGTCCAAAAAAATTCCTAAATCCTTAATAACTATAGGCAAGGAGCATTAGTCACATCTATGCATTACATGTTATCATAATATGTCTGGAAAGAGAGAGATGGAGAATTCAAAGCTACAACACATTCAATTAATAATAGTTAGAGCAGGGCTTCCCTGGTGGCGCAGTGGTTGGGAGTCCGCCTGCCGATGCAGGGGACATGGGTTCGTGCCCCATTCCGGGAAGATCCCACATGCCGCGGAGCGGCTGGGCCCGTGAGCCATGGATGCTGGGCCTGCGCGTCTGGAGCCTGTGCTCCACGACGGGAGAGGCCACAACAGTGAGAGGCCCGCGTACCGCCAAAAAAAAAAAAAAAAACAAAAAACAGAGCTTTAGTTCCAAATACTCATGTTTGTCTTATTTGAGCTTACCCTGCAAACAGAGCTAGATGGGGGAAGTTTTGTTCTCCTCAAGAACTTTCAAAATTACCAAGGCAAGAGGGAGAGGATGATGCACATCACACAGGACGAAGTGTCAAAAGTGAGTTTTTCACATTGAAATCTAAGACAAGGATGGTCTACATCAACTTACTTATTTATTCGATAACTCTTGAGTATCTGCTGTGGTACTGGCACCATGCTTGCCAGACTTTGTAGAGTGCTGACCAAAACAGAAGAAGTCTCTGCCCTCATGGAATGCACATGGATCTGCAGAGATACAATATTTTGTTGTAATTATTTCATTTATGTATTTCTTTAGTGACTGCTGCTCTAAGCAATAAAGGAATAAATGTAAGTTCATAAAATCACAACGATTATGAACAAAATTAAGCAGGGAGATGTTTTGGGTGATCAAGATTAGCTTTAGTTTGGACAGCCGGGTAAGCCCTGTCAAAAAAGGAGACATTGGGTCTAAGAACTGCAAGAGGTGGAGTTGTTTTTAGTGACCTAAAGGTAGAACACTGAGGATAAAACACTTTCCATTATTCTGAAATCTAGGCTCATTCTATTCGAAATTCTAAAAATCACGGTCAGTGGAGAAGAGGCCCTTTCACATGGGTAATACCTCAGATCAAATCCTAACCTACCAAGGATATCTGAACACGATATAGGAAGCTAAAATTAGTGGTTCAAGCAAAAAGAAATGAGATCTAGAAAGGTGATGAAATAAACTAAAGGAAAAAGAGATTATAAACACCAGAGACTTGATCATATTCTGAATGTAAAAATGAAAGGGAAAGTAGAATAGAACCCTCAATATCTGAGGCCTTTGGTTTATGTGTTAATACATGTATTAATTCACATATGAATGTTTTCATTGATTCATTCAATTAACATGTGTGGCATTCATGGCAATAGTAAATTGAGTGAAAGAAGACAAAATTCTGAATATGTCTTCAGAGTTGCACAATCCAATAAAGTAGCTACTAGCAACATGTGGCTACTAACATTAAAATAAAACTAAATTAAAAATTCAGCTTCTCAGTCTTTTTAGCCACATTTCAACAGCTCAATATCCAAATGTGGCTAGTGGACACCATACATGCTGAACAATACGAGTACAGAATATTTTCATGTCCAGGGCAAGTACTATAGGACAGTGCTGCTATAGTTTAAGGGTCAACAAGATTTGCCAGTGATAATATTTTAAAGTTTTTTGAAATTCAGAAGGAAGGCAGTGGCTATTGATAAATAATATAAAATAACAATTACAATAAGATATCTAAAATGAGAGTATTGAATTTATGGCAGGACAGTTAAGAACAAAACTACAGATTACTCAAAGCAAAGAAAATGTCAGAAATCACGATGGAGATAGGAAAAAGGAGATAGGAGAAAATATGAGATAATCTTTTGTCATAGAAAACAAAAGAAAAAAATTAGTTTCCTAAAGGATTAGGCAACCTAAAAAATAAACAACTAAATTAAAAAAAACCCTAATAGTTATTGAAGACTAAAGATTAAGAAAAGATGACTAAATTTGTGGATTAGTAACTGCAATATATTTGAGTGTGCATTCACAGTACTTTTCTTAAGCTAGAAGAGTTGGAGATGAGAAGAACTTGGAGGTGACTCTAAAGTACGGATTTTAATAATAATATATTTTTAATTATTTTGGGCCACAGTTTGCGATAGGAAATGAAATGATTTGGCATACATAATGGAGCATGGTTCACATAATATATTCAATGGGAGATTAAAATGTTATGCCTAAGCAGAGGTTAATTGTCACCTTCATACATCTGTATCTACTAGACACACATATTACACACACGTGCATACACACACACACACACACACACACACATTTGTTATGAAAATAAGAAAATAGGATCTCTTGGAGCCCCTAATGCACCTGTAGGATATGATGAGAAATAATAAAATGTCACTACCCATAGTCTTAAAGTATCTTTGTGAACAACACAACTCTCAAAAGGAAATTCAGCATCAGTCCAAGGAATATATAATATAAAATAGTGGAAATGCCAGTTTAGGTATTGCTTAGAAATGATGCTGCTACACTAACTAACAAGCAGGACCTCCTCGGGATTATTGACGTTTATCGTGGAAAAGAGTGGCTGTACCCAGGCTATGCATTCTTAGAAAGTTGCCTTATAGGAGCCATTCGTTATCAGCAAGTGAGGCTGACTTTAAAACTGTAAAATTAGTTGTATGCAACCTGTCTGGGCAGGGCTATTTTTTCCTACCCTTTAGGGTGATTCTCACTGAAGTGCAATTGCATTGAAGAAGTTTACCTTACCCTCTCCTCTTGCTGCTGATAGTGTCGGTGGTGGTCTTCTGTTGACCCCTGAGAAAGAGATGGAGGGACATACTAGCTTCAGACCCATTATTCTAGCATTCATGAGGACAGTCTGTTCCCAGGAGATACTGTATTACTAGCCTCTGTCAGACCATACCAACATAACTATGATGGGGATGCTTGGTGTTTCTTACTGGAGGATTGTGTAGATCTCAAGCAAGTGTACTGTGTGAGAGGAAGAAAAGTCATAACTCTCTTTAGTTTAGGGGCTGCCTTATACCATGTACAGCAGAGGTTACCAAATTATAACCATCTAGTTGAAAACAGAAGGTGCTCTGTGGAATCCAACTACCTCTCAAGATCTCTCTGCCTCATCCAGACCTTCAAGTCCTCTTTCCTTCTGCCCATAATCTTCTCTTAATATTTTTCAGTCAGTTGCATCTACCCCTACCCTCTGGATATTATAATTCTCTCCAATGAAGGTATATAATTTGTCTCTTGGTTCTTTGAGTATCATGGCCTAGAGCAGAACTTCATCATTTAGTTAATGGGGTTTGCCTCTGTTTCAACTGGCAGACTTCGTCAGGGGAAGATGGGCTACAGTCCAGTGAAGGTGCACTTGGGACTTTCAAATTTAGTTCAGTCTTCCCTCCAGAGAGAGCCATGCCTGCGTTCTTTCTAGATCACATAAGAAGCAAAGAAAACACAGCTCTCCAAGACAAGCCTATTTTTTCTTTGTCATAACAGTAGGCCTTTTACACTAAATGTTAAGAAATATTGACCCATTTTTTATTTTCTTTCTTATAATACAAAAGGAACTATTTTAACTACAAATGGCTTTCGTTTTGGTATCTAAGGTGATGACAGTGCCATAGATTATTTGAAACATCCTCTTTCTCTGATGCAAGTGGGGGCAGCAACATTGGAGATATGGTTTAGGCAAAATCTGATATTAAAGCAAACACTCATGGCACACTGCATAGACAGCCAATAAAAAGAGCAAATGTATTAAATATTCATATAGCAAATTTATTTTATTTTATTTTATTTTTGCGGTACGTGGGCCTCTCACTGTTGCGGCTTCTCCCGTTGTGGAGCACAGGCTCTGGATGCGCAGGCTCAGCGGCCATGGCTCACGGGCCCAGCCGCTCTGTGGCATGTGGGATCCCCCCGGACTGGGGCATGAACCCGTGTCCCCTGCATCGGCAGGCAGATTCTCAACCACTGCGCCACCAGGGAAGCCCTCAAATTTATATTTTTATTCAATTTAATCTTTATATCATAAACTTTACAGTTACTTGTAATGGTACAGAAACTGATTTTCAGAACTTTTCTATACATCATTTCCTTGGCTACCCTGTGGCAAATTGAATTATGAATATATCAAATGAAATTGGAAATCACATTTTTTGAATGGAAAACACTCCGTTAGCTGAAGTATGCCTTTGTAAAAGCCTATTCGTTGACTTTAATATCCATTGTATCCTTCTTCTTTACTGATAGAACACAAGAATTTTAGCTAAACACATGGCTGCCCCAAATAAAGACTACCATTTCTCAGCTTTTCTTGCAACTACTTGTAGTCAAGTGCATAAGTTGTAGGAGTTGTGAGCGGAAGTTTCACACACCATTTGTGAGAAATGCCCTTGTATAAGAGGTGCATACTTTTCTTGGTCCAACCTTATTCCTCCTGGACAGAATGTGTGTGTGATGGGTTGAACTAGAATTACCATCTCCTATTACGAGGAGCACTCTGTGGACTGCAAGGCAGCTAGAAGTAAGATAGATCCATCTGGACTGTGTGGCTGTACTACCAATGATGGGTTTTCCAGAATGTGATAAAAATTATAAAATTTTGTCCCTGGAGAAATGTAATCCATTTTATGATACTTTTTAAAAGATAAAATGTGAATTGTGATCACCATGTAACATATTTGCCTTCCTGTCTTTATTCGTAAGTTAAATGGTTAAACAGATAGTTTTTGGATAAGTGTGTTCTTTCTCTAACAACCAGTCGCTCAGTAAGTATATGGTTTTATTGTTTATGGTATATAGAACTTGCTAAGCAATTTAAGAGCAAGATGTACAAATTATTTTGGCTTTTCAGGAAGATTGTTCGGTCTTGGAAGAGCAGCTTCACTAGCTGTGTAACCTGAAGCTGATTAAGACACCTCTCTGAGCCTCAGTTTCCTCAGTAGTAGAATGAAGATAATAATATTACTTACTTCACAAAGCTACTGTGAAAGTTAAATAGGATGTAAATTAAAAAGCTATTAATATTATGCCAGGCATCAAGATCTTTTTTAAAACTATCAGTTATTATCATTATAGATAATGGAAATGATCAGTAAATAGGATGTGACTACATGTGAAATGTATCACACATGTTTTACGTCATAGCTCACACATTTGCTTCATGTAAACTGTAAAACAGAATAAAAAATGGATACTTCTGTTTGGTGTGCCAAAATGACTCTAAAGGTAAATCCTGTATTAAGGAAGATTCTAGGAGCACTATGGGGTTATACAGCAAAATACAACATAGCGCCAGTGAGATGAGTGCTTCTGAAAAATTATTTTCACTCCAAATTCTTGCAGACCCATCTTAAAATCTAATGGGTCAGGACTAATTTAGTGATTCTAGTATAATTTAGTAAGACTAGGTTTTCTCTTTTTTTTCCCCTAGAATTACACTCTACACACAGTAAAATATTTGCCATAGGTAACGTATTACCTGGAATTTATGTAACAATTGTTATATGTTACATGTTAACATGATCTAAACTTCATAATATATAATTAATTGGATGATTCGAAAACAAACTTAGTTTACTACATTAGTAATATCTGAAAGTTTACTCCACATTCGATTCTTAAGAAAAATTAAGTTTGTCAAGTCATGGAGTTTGTGTGCATGTTGACTAATCCCAGGCAATCGTGGCTACCGACAGTACAACATATGCAACTTAAGGACGCAATTTTCCAAAAGTGACAACAAAATGGAACTCCTGCTGAACACTTTTTAAGTGGGGTACCTATCTTCAGATGTTCTTAGTTTGCATAATGGCTTCCTAGTTGAAATAACATAGCAAGTAACAGCAAAGACTCACTAGCAATGCTTGACTTATTCCAATTGCTTGTGAATTAAAAGCAGCTGTGGACCACAGGAGGTTGGTCTATTCTTAAACACCATGTTAGTAACATGGATAAAGATATTATCTCTTCTTTGGTGCAGAATGTTAATAACCAGGAAAAAAGAAGCAAAGGGCTTATAAATGTTATGGAACATTTCCAGTGAGGCAGTTATATTTTAGGGATTTTAAAAAAATTTTAATCATTTGATTTCATCTTATTAGTAACCTTTTTCAAACCACTTTTTAAGTCACTGTAATTTTATCACACAAATCTGAGCTTTTTTTCCAATTACAGAAGAGTCAAACTGTATTTATATAATTATGTAACAATAGGGAATATTTATGTACTACTTTGTCTTCTTATATGGTCAATATTTTCAGAAGTCAGGTCTTAAAAATATGTTTTATCATTTCAAAAAGTAATAACACAATTGTCTGTGTTATGATTGTATTCTTGTTAACATTTTTGAAGATGTTTTTCTATTTTTGGCAGGTGTGTGCATACAGATATTATTAATAAAATTCACTGTTCGGTGAAACTGTAGCATTGCTTACAAATCAGATGTTGTTCTGTTTCTAGAACGTAACACAGAAATAGAGGACTGGCATTTTGAAAATTGAAACAAGAGAACATTTATCAAGGGATTAATAGTGGTAGCTAGTTTTATGATTCAATAATTCCTGTTCCTAGACAAAACGTACAATTTCCCATCTGTTAACTTTTTTCCTCTTCAGTTGTTAAACATGTATCCATGAAAAATGTGACTTATCTGCTGGAACTTTTTTTTCTGATTTGGAATATGAAAAATTTAGTATTCCTGGAAGGGGAAGTGGCCATTGTAATCAAAAAAGAGTCTGGTGGCTGTTCACTGGCTTTATGTTCAGTTTTAAAAAAAAATTTTAATTAAAAAAAAATTACCCATCAGGAAGCTATATCAACAACTGACACAAAGAATCTTCCCATTTGGGTGAGGCGATGGACTATGTGAATTCATCTTAGCAGTTCTGAAGTTGTTCAGGGTTTAATAGATAATATGCATATATAGTGGGTGGGCCAAAATGTTTCTTTTTTTTTTTTCCATAAGATGGCTCTAGTAGCACTTAGTTGTCTTTAACTTATTTCAAAGCAATTTTGTTAGATTTTATGTGACAGCTGTCATATCAGCATGCATTAAAAAAAACTTATCAAAATTGGTGAATTTTGTGTAGCCATTTTAATATTGAAGATGGAAGAAAAAAACGACATTTTCGGCATATTATGCTTTAGTATTTCAAGAAAGATTAAAAACGCAAAAAAAGATTTGTGCAGTGGAAAAGGTGCTGTGACTGATCGAATGTGTCAAAAGTGGTTTGTGAAGTTTTGTGCTGGAGATTTTTTGCTGGACGATGCTCCACTGTCGGGTAGACCAGTTGAAGTTGAGAGCAATCAAATCGAGACATTAGTTGAGAACAATCAACATTATACCATGAGGGAGATAGCCGACATACTCAAAATATCCTAATCAAGCGGTGAAAATCATTTGTACCAGCTTGGTTATGTGAATAGCTTTGATGTTTAGGTTCCACATAAGTTAAGCAAAAAAAAACCTTCTTGACCGTATTTCCACATGCAATTCTCTACTTAAATGTAATGAAAAGTTCTGTTTTTAAAACAAATTGTGACAGGCAATGAAAAGTGGATACTGCACAATAATGTGGAATGGAAGAGATCGTGGGGCAAGCAAAATGAACCACCACCAACCACACCAAAGGCTGGTCTTCATCCAAAGAAGGTGATGTGTATATGGTGAGATTGGAAAGGAGTCCTCTAGTATGAACTCCTTCCAGAAAACCAAACGACTAAATCCAACAAAAACTGCTCCCAATTAGACCAACTGAAAGCAGCACTCGACGAAAAGCATCCAGAATTAGTCAACAGAAAACGCATAACCTTCCATCAGGATAACTAACGCATGACCACATGTTTCTTTGATGACCAGGCAAAAACCGTTACCGCGTGTGTGGGAAGTTCTGATTCATCGCCATATTCACCAGACATTGCGCCTTTGGATTTCCATTTATTTCGGTCTTTATAAAATTCTCTTAATGGAAAAAATTTCAATTGCCTGGAAGACTGTAAAAGGCTCCTGGAACAGTTCTTTGCTCAAAAAGATAAAAAGTTTTGGGAAGATGGAATTATGAAGTTGCCCGAAAAATGGCAGAAGGTAGTGGAACAAAAGGATGAATACGTTCTTCAGTAAAGTTCTTGGTGAAAATGAAAAATGTGTCTTCTATTTTTACGTAAAAACTGAAGGTACTTTTTGGCCAATCCAATACATAAAGACATATGTATGTGTAGGTGTATACATGCATATATATATATATATATATATATATATATATATATATATATAGTGTATGTGTATGCATATGACTAATACTAAGCAAGAAAAGTACATTAGTTTTGTGCATCATAATTTCATTTCCTGGAATGCATGGGTCAGAACATGGAAGGCAGAATTTTTTTAGCTAAAAATTGGAACCATTTGAAAGAATGGTCACTATACTGTTTACATATTTTACTTCTAAAATCTCTTCCTTGTCACCCACCCTCTGATTTCAATATCTCCTCAATGCTAACATGCCCTAAATACATATCTCTCTTCTTTAGTTCTGTCTCATATTTCAAACTGTATACTGAATATTTAAAATCTATAAACTTATTATCACTCAAATAAAAATATCTACTCTATATTTTCCCCCTAATTTCCCCTCCTTTCCTCTTTCAACGAATGATCACTGTTCTACCAGTTGCCCGGCTCAAAGTTTGACAATCATGTTTTATGTTTTTGATGGAAGTATAACACATACACACATACTTCTACAACTTGATTAATTAACCCAAAGTGAAAAGAGCATGTAATTATCACTCAGGTCAATAAACAGAAAGCAGAGAGATTAAAGGAAGTCCCTGACAGCCAAAGAACCCGGGAGTCAAATCACTAATACATAACTGCCCTCATGTTGAGAGGTATTTACTCTGCTTGGAAAGCTTGGCTCCTAAATCTGAGAACAGCCAATAAAACCTGGAGAAGACTTCACAGTTTAAACTGAGATTCACAGTTTGAAGGTTACTGAGAGGGACCCCAGTGAGATGTGGCCTGGGTCATTTGACAAACTGAGAGCACCCTTTCCAGGACAAAGTTTCACACGGGTGAGAAACCACTGAGAACAGAATTTAAGTTGGTCAGGACAAAGATGTTAGAGGCAAGGAAATAGAACATTCAGATATAAACTGGGGAGTAGAGCTGAGAAGGTAAATATTGTAAATTAAAAGGTCAGATATTTGAAGACTCCCTGATAAGAACAGAAGAGGGAGTCCTCATTTTCTGCATAAGGTAAATAACACTACTTTAGAAAATGAAACATGCCAGAAAGACAAGCACACACGACAGGTGAACATTTTAGTTCTGCCGTTCAATAGGAAATGAAATGAATTTAGGAAAATGATAGAAAAATGAAAGGACAGTGTCAGTTATTGAACTATGGCCTCTTAGCTCCACATCCACCTTCTTATACTTTGCTTTATGATGCTAGAGCAGGGAGTCTGCAAACTACCTGTTTCCACTGTCATTTGCCTCCTTGTCATGCTTGGCTAATAGAAGCTACTGCGCTTCCAGAGTTCTGGGAGGCTGAAGGAGAGAGAAGAGATATGTACTTATCTCCCTTTTCTGTTTTTAATTCCAGTCTCTGTCAGTACGACTCTGGTAATGGCTTAACCGTGACAACCAAAGTTTATTGAAGTAGCAGCTGTTGATCCTAGTTTGCAGATTTTTCAACCATCACAAAACTAGGTTTATTGCACCCCCTCAGAGATTTTAGCATCAGGCTATTGGTACTTCTTTCTCAGAGGTCTGTGCCCCAGTCCCATGGGGGTCTCTTATATGAACTCAGAAACTGACACCAGCCAAGCAGTCAGCCTCCTCAGAGATCTGAGCTTCAACTTTGCAGGGACCCTTTCTACCTTCAAATCTTTAACAATTCCAATCTCTCCTTTTTGTTCTCTGAGATCTCAGGTGGTAACTACTTCCTCCTCTATTATAATGCAACACTCTCTTTTCATAAAATTTTAGTTCTTGAGTACCTAGTTAACACATTTATATTAAATTGTTTATTAAAAAGAACTGGTTTGCTTCTATTTTCTACTGGAGCCAGACAGATGAAAATTGAAGAAATAAGAATTAGGGGAACTCAGAAATTAAGATATAAAATAAAGGGGACACTTGAATGAAATGCTGAAAGAAAGTAGACAAGAATTAGAAATAACAGAAAATATTCCAAAAATAAAGACAAAACTAGAAGAAAAATAACAGCTAATTAAAACCATGGAGAATGCCTTAATAAAAACCAATGTAGATGGAAGGAAATTTGTAAAGATACACAACAAGAAAAATAAACTGGACTGGTAAGATGGAAAATTGAACATGAGTGAGGCAGGTGTCTCCAAAAAAAAACAACAAAAAACCCAAAACAAAACAAAAAAACAAACAACAGAACAGATGGATATGCAAAATTATTAAAAGGAAACTTTCTAAACATAAAAGAAAACTTGAAACTGCATGTTGAGTGCCACACTAGATTCCTGGATAATTTGAATAGATTGACCAATATTGAGACATAATCTAGTAAAATTATTGGGATTTATGAAAGATAAAAGGAAGCTCCAAAGCCAAGTGGGGAGACAAAAACCAGGACACTGGAGGAAACTGAATCCTCTGGCGCCTACAACTATAACAAACATTGCATACAGTCCCACTCCCAGCCAGATTAATAGATATCTTCCAGTAAAGGTCGATTTATCTTAGTTTCAATGATCGAATGCAACATGTCCAACTTTCACCGAAAACTACAAGCCAAAGAGCAGAGGAAAAAAAAACATTCACAAGAGACAAAGCAGTTATTAGAACTAGACTCAAATATGACAAATGTTGTAGTTAAAAGAAATTTAAAATAACTGATTATTATGTTAAGAGTTCTAATGGAAAAACTAGCAACATGCAAGACCAGATGGGTAATGTCATCAGATCATCAGAGAGATGGAAACTATAAGAAAGAATGAAAATTAAAAGTTAGAAATATAAGAAACAAATTAAAAAAAAAAACACCTTTGGCATTCTTGACACAGACTTGGCACATCCTATAAAAGAATCAGTGAATTTAAAGATAGAAAGAGTAGAAACCTCTCAAAATGAAGAATAAACCATACATGCAAGAAGGCATTGGAATAAAGTCTAAAATTTTGAAAGAAAACCCCCTGCAAACCTAGAAATCTATATGCAGTGAAATTACCCTTAAAAAGTGAACGGAAATAAAGATTTTGTTGTTGTTTTTTTTGGGGGCGCAGGAGCTGGGGGAATTCATTGCCAGCAGACATGTTCTGCAAGGAATGCTAAAAGAAGTTCTTCCATCAGAAAGAAAGTAATAGAGGTCAGAAATTTGGATTTGCATAAAGAAGAGTGTCAGACCAAGAATAAAGCTGATGGTCTTAACTGATCTAAAAGATAAATGTTTATTTTAAGGAGTAATAGTAACAATGTATTGGGTGATTATAGAGCACGTAAAAATAAAATGATTGACAGTAATGTCACCAGGAACAGCAGAAAGGAAATGAGAGTATTATTTGGTACCTGTGCTACACACAGTGATATATTATTATTTAAAAGGAACTGAGATTATTTAGAAATGTATCTTGTAACTCTAGAGCAATTACAACACAGTCTGTAAAAAAGTATACTAATAATGTGCCAAGAGGGAAGAAAAATGAAATCGTAAAATGTTTAATTAAAACCAGAGAGGGGAGGGCTTCCCTGGTGGCGCAGTGGTTGAGAGTCCGCCTGCCGATGCAGGGGACATGGGTTCGTGCCCTGGTCTGGGAAGATCCCACATGATGCGGAGCGGCTGGGCCCGTGAGCCGTGGCCGCTGAGCCTGTGCGTCCGGAGCCTGTGCTCCGCAACGGGAGAGGCCACAACAGTGAGAGGCCCGCGTACGATAAAAAAAAAAAAAAAAAAAAAAAAAAAAAAAACCAGAGAGGGGAAAAAAAAATGGCGGGGGTATAGGGATAAAATCAAAGAATAAACGCACAATAGAAGACAGTTACAAAGATGGTACGTTTTAATTCAAATATGTCAATGATTACTTTACATGTGAATGATCTAAACAAACCAGTTAAAAGACATAGAATGTCAGATTAGATTTAAAGGTAAGACCTCTAATTATATGAAGTCTACACAAAACCAATTTTAACTATGAAAGCTAAAATAGGGTAAACGTAAAAGGATTGAGAAAGACATGTCATTAATCAGAAGAAACCTAAGTATACTAATTTCAGGCAAAGCAGACTTCAGATAGGAAAATTACCAGTGATAAAGAGGGTCATTACATAATTAAACATAAATCAATTCTCCAAGAAGCCATACCAATTTTAAATTTGCATCTAACAAGAAAGTGACAAAATAGAGGAAGCAGAGACTGACAGAACTAAAAAGAAAAATAAATCTACTATCATAGTTGGAGCCTATAATATTCCTCTGTCAGTAACTGCTAAATCAAGTTGGTAGAAAAGAACTCTAAAGAAATATTTCACACAAAAATCAGAAGAGTGGTTACCAGTGGAGAAGGAAGTGGTTGAATCCACACAGGGCACCTAGGGTGTTGGTCATACTGACAGTGTTCTCTCTCTTAGATTAGAGAGCATAAATACAAGGTTTTGTCTTCTTTCTCTTTAAACTGTATATCTCTGTTATATGCAGCAATTAGATAGTTGTTCTATTTTCCAATAAAAATGGTTTACCAAATGGTGTTAGCTAAAGTTTCTGTAATCAAACACATCTAAGTTTTTATTAATTTGACAACCTAATCGATAAGCCAGAGTGGGAAATAAGAGTCTGTAACTTCGAATAAATAGAATCACAGTGGGCAAGAATTAAGACTGTGGATTATCCATTTGGGTTTATAAATAACACTGTCAAAATTACTTTCCCTTTTCTTTTACATTCTTTGATATGATTTAGTTTTACCCTTCCACTTGATTGGGGGATAAAAGTGCCTGGCAGACAATTAATTGGAAAGTTCAATTCTTATTCCATTGAGCCCAGAGTCTTTTAGTATTTATGCAGTTTAATGCATTTCCTGAAACTTTATAAATGTCTGAAGCACTTTATAAAGCTCAATTAGTGTCATAGTTATAAATCATTGCTAACTACTAAAACTATTATTTGATGTGTTCTTTGGTAAATTTTCTTCAAAGTTATATCCATTTAAACTTTCAGCTAATCATATGTAAAAGGTAAGGTTTAGACTTAACTGGGAATGCTGCGTGGAGTTTGAAAAAGCATCTGATTTTTTATTACTTTTTAAAATTTATTAATGTCAGTGTTGTGAGAAAAGATACTCAAAGTGCTGTATAAGATCAGAAATATTCTTGGTTTATTCAGTTTAAAAAAGAAATCCCTTAATTCGGATTAGATTTACATGTATAGGAATTGGAAGAGTCCAACATATAAATCAGAAAAATTGTGAAACTTCACTAAAATATTTCCAGAAATTCAGATACTTTACCCTTAGTAAACTTTTTTCTGTAAAGGGCCACATAGTAAGTATTTTATGTGTTACAGGCCTTGTGGTCTTTGTCCCAACTACTCATCTCTGCCCTTATAGCTTGAAAGTGGCCATAGACAACACAAGAACCAGCGGGTGTGGTTGCTTTCCAATAAAACTTTACTCACAGGAGCAGGGGGTCACCTTTCAGACTTTAGTTTGCCAAACTCTGCTCTAGACTTTAATTAATTATCAGTTCAATCTTTCACAGAATTATAAAGAGGATGAAGTTTAGTTATGTTTCCCAAGTATTCTTTCTCTCTCTCTTGTTTTTAGATTTCTTCCTCCAAATCATTTTTCTTGATTCCTTAAACTCTTCTGCTTTAGGCCATATTAAGTCTCCCCTGATTTCCTACTTCCTTAGCCTCCAATTTGCTGTCCCTGACTTCAGGTCTATCCCCATCTAGCCATTCTTCTGATTTTAGCCACAGGAATATTTTCAAAATGCAAGGTTCATCATGCATGTCTACACCTTAATACACTTGAACGGTGTCACAATGCTCTTATAACGATGTTTTTCTGTTTAAAATAATAATTTTTCCAAATGCAAAACTCATGTAATCCCATAATATTAATATAAAACTTAATTATTTAAACTTTATTTGTCAAAGGTTCAAAATTAAAGACCCAATGAATTATTAATATATAATGAATGAAATTTTACTAATAATGAAATTCCTTTATATAATACTATTGATACATAAAATATTTTCATTTCTCAACAAAATATCTATATTTTCTCATTAAATAATACACAGAAGCCTTGCTTATAAAATACTCCATCTATTAACTCTGTCCTCAGCATACTATATATCCTGAGATCATTCCATGTTATTACCATTGATGATTTATGATATTCTCAGAATATGATAATTAATTCAAGGTAATTTTAGGGAGAGTAGAGATTAAAGAAATTTTTTAGGAAAATTTGTCAACTATCCCTTTACATAATTTTCATGTAGTTCAGTTGTCCTGTTTAGGAAATAAATTGTGACATAGCACAAGTAAATCGTAATTCTATCATTTCTCCCCTCTATTTTCCCTCCTTACTGTCTGGGAAACAGATGCTTTATGAATGAAACACAACAGAAAATGTATAGAAGTTACATATCAATTTAAAAGTATATCTTGAAAATACAATTATTTTTTCATAGAATGAATGTGGAGATTTGACCACATCAAATATTTTAGTGTACTCACAAGATGCCACAGAGCATACTCATATAAGGCTTTTACTTAAAGGCAAAAGACACAGTGAAGGTAAAGAATCAGAGTGCAGGCAAGCAGAAGTCCGAGAATATCTTGTACTCCGATACCCCCGGGATATTTATGTATTATTTAGAAGCTCTGAAGGTCCTTATACACACATGGACTCACTTATCTCCGGATTTAACCAGATATCTATGTGAGGAATCTTGCTTCAGGAGAGTTCAAGGCAGAATTTCCCAGCAGGTGTGGTTTTGGCCCTATGGATCATCAAGAGAGCTTTGGGCATCATAAATGCACTTCCTAAATTCCACTGCCCTTATCTTGGCCAAGACTCAAAGATAGTCATCTGGGATCGCAAGAGATAAAGATCATCTTCTCAGTCTAGCTGTATATGAACCATATCCTACACAGTGATATAAAGGTTGCATATTTTATTATTTTATTTCATTCCTTGGTTATTAAAATCTGTATGGGTTTCCCTACATTAAATTTAATAATTTATTAAAAGCAAGGTTCCCTAAGCCATTAGAGACTTGTTTTGCAAAAGAAGATTTTGGAATTTTTTTTTTTTCTTCTAAAAAATAGGAGTGCCTCCATTTTAACTAGTTAGCATGACATAAAGTCACTTTAAGACCTGGCCTCTGCTTATCTCTTTTCCCTTAGAAACTCTCCTCTCCTTTCCTCAACCTTCTATTGTCCAATCCATCATATGCAAACTTTTTTCTATCATCAGTCTCCTTACTGAATATTTCCTATACCTTCAGCCTTGATTTAGGATGACCAACCTGGTTAACCAGGACACTCCCAGTTTTAGCTCTGAAAATTCTGTGTTCTGGGGAATTTGTTCATTTAGGAAAGTTCTTCTATCCTGGTCATTCTCCCTAGAGAGAAACCTGGCTTCTCTTCCATCATAAGTAAACTCCACTCTGTCATCGTTCCCTTCACTGAACAGCTCCTATACCTCCCATCCTTGGGTAAAATCCGGGTTCCTCCTAAAGCACTGAAAGGGCTAATTCTCACCCAAGTAATACTTAGGTAGGAATGATGTCCTTCATTCTCACAGAAGACAGACCCAGATCATATATTTTTTTTCCTCTTACCAATAACCTTTCTCCTTTGAGGTTCATGCTCTTAGTTTGTACTAACCCCCTACACTCATCATCCCAGATATTTCCAGATATTTCATCTCTTTGTGCATTATGCAGTGAACATAAGCCTTAATTTGCCTAGGAATGACTGTGTTCATATCAGTTATCTTCAGATAACTATTTGCAAAATTGTTCACTCTCAACAGTATTGTTTGAATAATTTTATTGTAAACCTTGGCATCTGTCTCAGGTTTTATTTATTTTTACTGTTTGCCCAATTTCTGCATTTATCCCACATTTTGTTAATTTGCATATGATATCTTTGGGATATAGTTTTTTCTCTCATTTTAATGCATATGTGCCTTCACTTCACTTTAGTCACTCACTTTTACTGTCATATCAAAAACCACTTACATCTCACTGCCTGACCACAATTTCATATCCCTTTAAAGCACTTACTCATTATAACAATCATGTTTACTATCAATAGCTTTAATCTTTTAAAAAATATTTGTCATCCCCTTCACTTCTTTATTTTTTTTTCCAGACAGTTTATAAAATAGTTAATTACTAATTTCACCATCCTCTTGTTAAGTGTTGTAGCTCCAGTGTGTTTATTATACTACAATTAGGACGCTACTAAAAGTACTCTTTTTTTGCTCACTAGAGTCTGAGCACCTAAATGTAGAGCCCCTGAATCCCTAATATATTCCATGTATGGGTAATGTGCCTGGAACATGTCAGGCCCACAATAATATTTCCTGATAGACATATGAGAGTAACTGATCTTTAGACACTTTCTAATTAAGATGTTATTCTTTTCACTGCACTTAGACATGGGTGTTAGTTCTATGTCTACAAAGCTAACTGAATTTATTGCATTTCCAGGAAAACAGACTCTTCAGAAAAAGAAAATTCTTAATAATTTTTCAGAAATTGCTCCATCTTATGGAACAATCTTTTTCTAGCTGTAAAAAATATATATATAACAGAATATTTCTATCAAACATGTAATAACATGATTTTTGAGTAATTGTTAAGTGCTTTCCTTTGTAATTACCTTGAATTAATGGCACTCTTATTCCACTATTACTGTACATTGCTTGATCATGTATATTCATGAATTGCACAAAAGCATTTGTGGACATTTTCGAAGATGTACAAATGAAAATTGTGCTTCTCAATTTTATTTTATGAATATATGTTTTTACATGTATAGCACATATGCATTTGATAATTTGCCACTGCTTCAACATATAAAGAAGAACAAATTAAATAAGCTAAAACATGAATTTTCTCTTCAGGTAATAGGAAGATACCAAAGTATGGATGGAGTAGGGCTTCCAAAGCCCCTCCATTTATTCCATTGCCACTTCAAGTAAAATCTGGGTCACTGAAAAGGGAATTGATATGCTCACGTCATGAATATTTTGAAATATCCCCTCTCAAAATATTTGCTTCATAAATGGAAATTCTTATTTTTCTTGAAGGCATATAGAATTCACCTCCTATAACTAATTTAAAAATTGTTCCTAGGGAGCTCACATGATTTCCTTTATAATTCAGAAATAAAGAGTTATCTGAAAATAAACACTCTGTCCAAGTACCTACCAAAATACTATTTTTTAATCTCTAATTTTGTCATCATATTTAAGAAAATGTGGTATACTATACATACAATGGAATATTATTCAGCCTTTAACAAGAAGGAAATCCTACCATTTGAAATATCATGGATGAACCTGGAGGATATTATACTAAGTGAAATAAGTCAGACACAGAAGGACAAATATTACATGATACCACTTACATGAAAAATCTAAAACAGTAAAAGTCACAGAGGCAGAGAGTGGAATGGGGATTTCTAGGACCTGGGGGAGTGGGAAATGGAGACATATTAGTCAAAGTGAACAAAGTTTCAGTTTTGCAAGATGAGTAAGTCCTAGAGATCTACTGTACAGCACAGTGCTTGTAGTTAACAATACAGTGTTGTATATTTAAAAAGGCACAAAATAATAATAAATAAAAGAGAGTGGAAGGAATGTTTTGGAGGGAGTGGATATGCTTATGGCATAGCTTATAGTGATGAATACTTACCTCCAACTTATTAGGTTGTACACATTAAATATGCACAGCTTTTTATACATCAATTATACCTCAATGAAATGTTTTTTTAAAGGGACATTGTGTTTTGTTTCGATCTAAAGGATTATGACTCTTTATAAACGATGTATCCAAGACGTGTCTATATCAAAAAAAAAGAGAAAGAAAATTTGATCTTCACTTGATGAAGATATGTCAGAAGTTGTTTAATTTTAGAAAAAATTGAGTTTGCCCGAGAAAAAAATATATTGCTTCATGTGACAAACTAGAGTTTAACTCTGATGATCCCACAAGTAATTTTGAAGTAATCTTGTCACAATATTGCATTAATTTGGAAGTATAATGTATGTTGGATGCTAGGGACTGCTTAGAAAGCAGAGCAACGTGTTGCTAGCTAACAAGATGTGGATTCTATTTTTTTAATTGAAAGAATATTTGATCTGAATATCATTATTAGAATTTCTACTGAGAAAAGCAATAAAATTCTACTGTAAGCCATTATATCAAGAATATAATTATAAGACACTCCAATTATATTTTCCTCAAAGTATCCTTTATGATTGGCTTAATTTGGGATGAATACTTTAGAGCCAAATTTAGGAATGTAAAATACATAGAAATGTCCAATGTTGCTTACACATTTCTTGAATTTTTTGAAAAGACTTTATTAATTTTAGCATATATGTCCAGTTCTACACAATCTGTAATATTGAATTAAATTGGGAGAAATAATTATTCAATATTTTATAACAAGTAATTCATATCTGTCCATTTTATATAGATACCAAGGTAATTGATTCATTTTATTTATAAATAATGATTCGTGAATTAGCACAAAACGAACGTGCCTGTTTTACCATCAACAATCTCAACACAGAACCTTTCAAACAATCTTAAAGCCCTTCTCATGTCCCTTCCCAGTTACTACCGACTTCTTCCTCCTAAATGTAGCTACTACTTTCCTTCTTTTAACAGAGATTTATTTTTTGTTTTTAAATTTGATATAAATGTAATCATACCATATATGTTCTTTCGTGTCTGGGTACTTTTTACATAGTGTTATGTTTGTGATATTCATCATGCTCTTCAGGAGTCTAATCATTTTTATAATTATATATCATGCTATTGTTAAAATATGCCAAAGTTTATTAATCACTGTTACTATTGCTGGACATACAGTTTTCTCTAGTTTGGGGCTATTATGATTAAAGTTGCTATATACATCTTGGTGCATGTTTTTAATCTTCATGTATGGACATATTTATTGGATATATACATACTAGTGACATTTTTGAGCACAGAATATGTATATCTTCAATTTATTGTTAAACAGTTTCCCACAGTAATTATACCAATTCACAATTGCCCCAGAAGAGCATGAGAATCTAGGTGCTGCACATCCTTGCCAGTACCTGGTACTGTCAGCCTTTCAAGCTTTGACCATTGTGAGAAGTGTGTAGTGGTATGTCACTATGGTTGTAACTGGCACTTTCCTGATGAGTGATGATGCTTGAGTCTCTTCCTCATTATCTATTTGGCATTTCAATATTTGTTGCTGTGATATGCCAGTTCAAGTCTTTAGGTCATTTGTCTATGAGTGTGAAAATTTTCAGCGCTCTGTGAGAGTCCGTTACATAATTTGGACACAACACTTTTGCTCTTTGTATGTATTGCACATATCTTTCCCACTCTGTGGCTTGCCTTTTCAGTATCATAATTGTTTTTGATAAAGAAAGCTTTTAATTTTTAATGTAGTCAAATGTATCAGTATTTTTCAATTGTTTCTATTACTTAAAATTATGTTAGATCTTCTAACTTGTTATAAGGAAAATCAGAATAGTCCATTTCATGTTAAGTATTATATTTTTTGAAGATACAAAATTCATATTCCTAAATTTCTTTTTAAGATCTAACAGAATTTCTGAAAGAGATAGGGAAGAAACAAATGTATGACTGTTTAGCCTCTACAGATTTGATACTTTAAATATATGTACACAAATTTCAAAGTTTGGTTTTTGTTTTTAATTTTTTTAATATTTATAATTGAAAATGACCATATCCTTATAACAAAAAATTTTTAAAAATCTACCAAAAATTAAAGTGAGATTCAATAGTTCAGAGTATTATGAGATAGATGTGTTTTGATGTGAAATTTGTGAAAATTTTCTTGAAATTGCTTTGACGAATTCTAAGTAATAAATCCTTAGTTTTGATCTAGGTTTTGTTATTTTAAGTATTTACTGTGTTTTCAAGCCTAATGGAAGTCTCAGAGTGCCCATATGTTATACTAAATTTGGAATAACATATAAAAATTATAGAGTACAGAATAATTGGGCTAGTAAATATCTTCCCAGACAAATATATTTAAGTAGGCCTTTCCTCCTTTCATTCCTGAAAATGACTATGACATTGTTCATTGCATTTAATGGCTTGAGCTGATCAATTTTGAAGAATATCTAAAACCCTGATTATTGTTTGATTATCACTTGCTTTTTGACATTTTAAATTTATATGATAATGAGATTTGAAGTTCTATTTATTTGTTTTCTACTTGTGTGTACTGGGGATTTGTTGCCTATCAGAAAGAGGGAAGCACCTTTATACTGAAAATAAATTGTTCCTTTAATATAACTACTATTATGAGGACTTGAATAGGCTCTGCAGAGTATTACTCCAGCTTTGTTCCTCAAAGTAGGGATAGCAGTTTTGAGCAGTAAGCACTCACTGAATTCACTGTGGAAAGAAATAAATTAAATATAGCTATACCCTTTTATTCACATAAGTCTGTATCATATTCTTACACTGTAAAGAATATTACAGTATGAAAATCTCTTGAGAAATTTATCTAATTCTTGTATCTTCAGAAGAAAGTGATGCTTCATCCAGATAAAGTAGGATGAGCAGTCACTCCTAGGAAATAATTTAATTTAGCTGTGTCATGGGTTACAATATGAAAGTAATGTTTTTTTAAATCTCACCAAATGGAAACTTGTTTTATTAGTGGAGTTTCACATCCGAGTTATTCAATACCAGAAAACATTATTGAATCTTTTTGAACAATTACTTTATTGAGTACTTCTTCCCTGTTAGCCTCTTAGAAAAGCAGTATATTTGAAGTTACTATACACACATGTATTTATAACCATTTACATTTATAATATTAGTGTTATAACTATAAAAAGATATAATGTATTATCCCTGCCCTAAAGAAGTAGTCTTTTATTAATTGGTATTTAGAATTTTTTGCATACTTAAAGGTCAATGTATTGAGCAACTCTCTCTATATATGCTAATCTCCTGATTCACAAAATAGATACAAGAGCTGGAACACTCAGTACATATTGAGAAGAGGATTTGACATCTGGGATGAAGCTGTGGTTAAAGACCTCAGGAAAAAAATATCTGTGAAGTATATTCTGCAAGGAGGAAGGATGTCTGGTAGCTGCATAGAGAGATGATGTTTTACTGAAGCTACAACACGAAGTGATAGTGTTAGATTCCAGTCAATACTTCAGATACCTTTCTACTTTTGAAAGCCTTTCTTTCTGTTTTTGTTGTTGTTGTTGTGAATGTTTTCTCCCAGAAGAATGGGACTATCTTGACGTAATTTGATTTCAGTAATCATTTCACAATGTATACAAATATCAAAACATCACAGTTTGTATCATAAATATATCTTAAATATATGCAATTTATATTTTCTATACCCTAATAAAGCTGTGAAAAAATTTAATACTTTTTTTTTTTTTTTTTGCGGTACGCGGGGCTCTCAGTCTTGTGGCCTCTCCCATTGCTGCTGAGCACAGGCTCCGGACGCACAGGCTCAGCGGCCATGGCTCACAGGCCTTGCCGCTCCGTGGCATGTGGGATCTTCCCAGACCGGGGCACGAACCCGTGTCCCGTGCATCAGCAGGCGGACTCTCAACCACTGCACCACCAGGGAAGCCCAATACCTTTTTTTTTTTTAAAGGGAAATACCACAGATTCTGAAGAGAGAACTCTTCTGATTTAGGCCAATGGATAACAAACCAAATTTTACAGTGACAGACAAGCCTATGCTGGATTTCTTAGTCTTTCCTATTGGCAGATAATTGTAATTCAGAGCATATCTCAAAGACAAGGTATATAAAATGAGCATGTGAGGTTACTTCAAATGAGCATTTCTAAAAAGAGAACAAAACAAAAAACTTACATGTAAAAACAAACCTAACTTCAGATAAAAGGATTATTTTTTTTAGGCTCTCTTTTAAAATTCACAGGAGTAAACTCCCCTCTGCAATTTCTTTGAATTAAATATTATCTTGAAAGAAGAATGTATAAAGGAAATGGCCTCTTTTGTGAAGTTTGTATGCTAATGATATTTTCTGCTTGGACATATGCAGTTACTCTTTTCCTTTAAATTTAAGTATTTAAACCATTATGGGAGATTAAACAGAAAAATATGTTATCAAACTCAGATCACTTTTATAATTTACTTCACTTATCACTTAACTTATACACATTTGTCTATATAGTTAGCATGCTATGTTTCTATTTTCTCTTAGCATCTATGATATTTAATATTTTTATTTATTAGAAGCCCACAATTTTTAATAAGATGTTACAATATTGAAATATAAGTGTACTAATGAGAAAATGATTTCATCAGTAGTAAGGTAGATTTTATATATTTTTTAGAAACATTGAAATAAAATATTCTAAATAAAAATGTTCCTAAAATTTTCCTTGGAAATGTATTTCTTCTGGTAGGCTTTGGAAAGAATAACCTTAAATCATAAGGGTTTGTTACATGATATTTTTTAAGAAAGCAAATTATGTGTTTTTGCAATAGAATCCATGAAGCAAATATATGAAATATATACATAGCTGTATTTACATGTTTGTATATCAAAACCATTCTATAAATTAGGAGTATCATTCATTAAGTTTGGAAAGAGAAGAAAGAGATTTAGGAGAAATATTCAAAGTTTGGGTATGAGCATAGCCTATAGCAGCAGCCTATAAGACATCCCAAAAAAGCTGTCCAATATGGAGTTGCATGGGTTGCAAATGCCAGAAAATAAAAATTCCGAATGGGATATTTATCTTGAAAATCAATCAGAACATAATATGTTATTAAAGATAAAGTTATGGATGAGATTGACCATGAAACCTGTTTAGATTAATGGAAGATTAAATTCTAGGGCAGATTCTTGGAAAATACACAATTATAATGAACAGGTATAGAAAGGGAATTCTCAAAAAATACTGGAAAGTGGTATCAAAAAATTGAGAGACAAACCAGATTCAAAAAGAAAAAAGTGTCCAACAGTATCAAATAGACCTGAAAGTTTAAATAGCATAATAGCATAGGGCTTCCCAGGTGGCGCAGTGGTTGAGAGTCCGCCTGCCAATGCAGGGGACATGGGTTCGTGCCCCGGTCCAGGAAGATCCCACATGCTGTGGAGCAGCTGGGCCCGTGAGCCATGGCCGCTGAGCCTGCGCATCCGGAGCCTGTGCTCCGCAACGGGAGAAGCCACAGCAGTGAGAGGCCCGCGTACCGCAAAAAAAAAAAAAAAAAAGCATAATAGCATAGGAGTACCCATTGGATTTAGTTAAAAGGAAGAGAGCAGTAATCTTGGTGAGAGATATTTCTCTGGAAATTATTCACATTACAGAGTGTTGAGGCAGCCCTGAATCATAGACATGGGTTGAAAGGTAAATCATTTAGAGAGTTGTCTATGAGTTTTGGAAAGGGGCAATGCAGTACTGGAGAGGGCCATGCAGTCAAGTGAAATTTTCCTTGTTGATGGGAAAGACTTAAGTTTGTATAAATGAACAATACCGTGAATAAAGTTTAAAAATAAGTAAAATGGGAAAAATCAATTAATCATGGTGTCAGAGAAGCAAAGGGTGTAAAAAGTATAGAGGGAAGGAATAGGTGTAGGGACTAGGAAAATTATCTGTTCTATTGTAGTAAGAAGCAATGAGGAAAGGATGAATTCAGATTCAAAATTTTTAGGTTTAGTATCAAGGTGTTGAGTAATTTCCCATCTGATTGTGTCTATGTGCTGTGAGGAGGAGATGCAATCTTTTCAAAATGACAGGATCTTGGTATGAATAGGATTGAGATGATTGGAAAAGTTTGAAATAGACACTGTGTAAAAGAGGGTGGTTATGTAGGAAAACAGAGAAATGGCTGCTTTGAGACAGAAATGACAAGATACGAGACACTTATTTTCTGTAATAATGCTTTGCAACCTGACTGCAACTATAAAGAAGGCAGAGGACATGAGGTAATTCTTGATTAGGTAGTAGCAGTTGGTTATGACTAAAACGCGTTTTTAAACACACTTGTTTTGATGATGCATACATTAAGAGGCACTTGCAGTGTTTACTGTTCTCAGCCCAGTTTTATGAGACAGACATGGCTACATTTACACTTACTGAGAGAACAGGCCTAACTGATTCCTTAGGTTTCTCTGGGCTGCAGCACTTACCTATGAACAGTTAATCTGTAACCGTGGAGTAGATTTTTATATTGTCTGGAGAAAAACTTTTTTAAACAGGCTGATATGATTAGCTGTGCCAATCATATCTTTTTATCCTCTGAAAATCTAAACCAGTGATACGGCATGAAGATGATAGTTGTGTTCACAGTAGTAGCAGAACAATGTCCAGTGAAGGACAGGAATACGCCAATTTATATACTATCTTCTTTTTAAATAAGGAAATAGATCAACTAAGGAAAAACAAACAAACAAAAAATTACCTGAGACAATATGTGGGTTTACAGGAGAGGTAAAAACAGAGACAGTTGGAAATGGAAACAAGTAAAGATAGGTGATCGATAAATCTCTGCTGCTGGGGTTCCAAAGAGAAAACCCTCTCCCTAAAGTCACTTCAGATCATTAACAATCTCCTGGGACCAATATCTAGAAGATGCCTTCTTTCTGTGAGGCTGGTTGTATAGTCTGAATTCTGGCTAGGTGCCTGAGATTTCTGTTTGCTTTATTCCTAGGTCTTTATTATAAAATCCCATTACTAGGACCAACTGCATAAGTCTCTGTTTTTTTTAAAACTAAAAGAACAAAAGGCTATCCTTCCTTTCTTCCTCAACAAACTGAATCAAAAAACCATCAGAGTACTTCCCATTTCCGCTGGGGGTCGACCTGGGGTATGGATTATAAGGAACAATGCTCCTAATATTACAAGAAAAGTCAGACAAACAGGAAGTTCATCACATTTCTTGTTCCATTCAAATATTGAGGTCATAGGGCAACTGGCCAAAAGCTGATGAATTAATTGCCTGCAGGGAATGACTAGACATGAGCCCTGGATTTGTTGGGGAAAAATAATTAAAAACAAAGTCTCCTTCAAACCTAGAAAACCTCTCCACAAAGGTAGAAAGGAAGAAAACAATTTTATTATTGAATAAGCATTATGCCAGAATGTGATGTGCGCAACAGGCAATCCGCTAAGAGACTGCAAAATAGAAAGAAACCTCACTGTTTCATAAAGCCAGGCAGATACAACCCATTATGTCGATGTCTTCAAAATAATTAGTAGCTCTAGAATGGGAACAGGGCTTGGTAGTCAGGCTGGAAATATTTTAAAACCAAAATCAAGATGTCTCAGCATGATTCCCTTAAAACTATGAAAAGAGGTCTGCATCCTATTTCGTTAAACATAAAGACACTTCAATGAACTAAAACTACTAATCTCATCTTTCTGATGGATGTCTTCAATAGAAAAGGCTAGAGCCCACCCTCTCAATTTACTTTTAAGGTAGTCTAAAATAGGTAGATGGATGATTGTTCTCTAACTAAAGTTAGACATCTAGCTACACTCACCAAAGTCTTCAAAAAGATTATATTGCATTGAAATCTAGGGGAGAATATAAAATCAGTGAACCTTGAAATAAAAAGAAGCATTAAAAAAAGTAAATAATAACCAACTAGTCTGCAAGTAAGAGAACATAAAACACTATCATACGTGGTACATCCTAATTCACTTGGTAGTTGACTGTCTATGCTAGCTAATTAGCTTTATTCAAAGGAAAAATAAGCATCTCATGCCTTTATGACAGGGAGTAGTTTTGAAACTTGAATGAGGCACCCTCTGAGTTTAGGATCCAACCCTCCTGCAGTAAAGCTGGGAGATAGGGGTGCTGTCGTCCTTGATGATAACATTTCAAAGACATTGTTATCAAGTCCTTGAGAAAGGCATTCCTGGATCTTAAATATGGCAAGGGGCTTATTGGGCTTTTAAAAAGATTTACATGCATCTTTAAGGGATAAAGAAAAAACTTACAAGTTTGTAAAATACATGCTCTAAGAAAAAGGGGGGGTCACTCTCTTATTTGCAACAGGGAGAATTAGCTATTTTTTTTTAATTGCAGTATAGTTGATTTACAATATTATGTTACCATCAGGTGTACAGCAAATTGATCCCCATATGTACATATATATATATATCTATATATAGAGAGAGATTACTTTCCATTATAGGTTATTACACAATACTGAATACAGCTCCCTGTGCTATACAGTAAATCATTCTTGCTTATCTACTTTATGTGTAGCAGTTTGTATCTGTTAATCCCATCTCCTAATTTATCCCTCCTGCCTCCCTTTCCGTTTAAGTTTGTTTTCTGTCTCTGAGTCTATGTCTGTTTTGTATATAGATTCATTTGTATTATTTTTTAGATTCCACATATAAGTGATATCATAAAATAATATCTTTCTCTGACTTGCTTCACTTAGTGTGATATTCTCTAGGTCCACCCATGTTGCTGCAAATGACAATATTTCATTTTTTATGGCTGAGTAATATTTCAATTTATATATACACCTCGTCTTCTTAAACCAATCATCTACTGATAGGCAGTTGGGTTGTTTCCCTGTCTTGGCTATTGTAAATTGTGCTGCTGTGAACATTGGGGTGTGTGTATCTTTTTGAATTAGAACTTTAGTTTTTTCCGGATATCTGTCCAGGAGTGGGATTGCTGGGTCATATGGTAACTCTACTTTTAGTTTTTTTAAGGAACCACCATATTGTTCTCCATAGTGTCTGTACCAATTTACATTCTCACCAACAGTGAAGGAGGGTTCCCTTTTCTCTACACCCTCTCCAGCATTTATTTTTTGTAGACTTTTTGATGATAGCCATTCTGACTGGTGTGAGACGATACCCACCTTAAGCTCTTAGTTTTAATTTGTTTTGATCTTACATTTTCCTGGGCAAGGCACAGCTGGATTTGACTAAAATTGGGGAATCGGTGGAGGTCAAGTGTTCATGGGTAAGAGAGGGTAAAGCCTCTGAGTTTCTCAAATATAGGAGGAGTCTCCATGTTTTTACAGGCTTTTCTTTCTTGGACCCCACTGATCACTCACAGAAAGATGAGTTTTGAGGAAGTTCCCCTCATGGTGCAGGTCAGAGGAGAGGAAGAGCAGCCACTGGAGGAGGGACACAAGACTCCCCTGGGATTCCCTCCCTCTATAAAACAAAACCCTTAATCTGTGGGGAGAGTAACAACAGACACTGTTGGCTTCAGGATGATGCCCCAGATCCATTACAGCTAGGGAAAGGAAGAGGAAAACAAAACAAAACCCTCTCCTGAGGAATGAGCAAGAAAAGTACAGAGTTTAGAACTTCAGCCAGAAGAGGGGCAGGAGCATAAAGAAGGCCACAGTTAAGATCCAGAAACACGGTACATGCTCAAAACTCAAGTTTAATTAGGATAAGAGAGTGTCCATCTTCACCAGGTGACTAATGAGAAATAGGCAGTGCTAGAGCCAGACCCCTGCAGGTCTTAGCACTAAGGGAAGATCTAAAGCTGAAGGTAGAGTAGACATTGGAAAAAACAAAACAAAATCATCTGGTAAATCAGCCTCTACGTTAAAGGAATCCCTACAGGAATTTAAGCCTGAAGTGTGCTGAAGATAACTATAGCAATATCAAATCTCAAATCCAATTCAACTATGATTTAGATTAACCCAACCCCTGAATTTAAGTCCTAGGTGAAAGATAGACATATCTATTTCAAGGCATGAAATATATTTACTGCAGTCTCTACTGTCGTATGCAATAAAGAAAAAATTGACTTTCAATAAAAAAATCATACATATATAAAGGACAAATAAAAGGACACATTCCTAAGAGACAAATAAATCACCAAAACCAATTCAGATATGAAACAGACATTGTAATAATCAGATAGGAATTTAAAATATCTTTTATTTATATGTTAAAGCTTATAATGGAAAAGGTGGACCACATGGCAAAACCAATTAAATTATTTCAGGAGAGACACGGAAAGTATAATAAAGAGTCAAACGGAAATTAGAGAAATGAAAAATTCAGTGACAGAAAACAAATACCATCAACGGACTCATCAGTAGACTGACACAGCTGAGAATCAGTGAACATGAAAAGAGGTCAATAGAGATTATCCACACTGAAAAACAAAGAGAAAAAACAATAAATAAATAGAACAGAACATCCTAAAATAGTGGGGCAATATCACACCACCTGACTTAAGTGTAATTCAAATTTCAGAAGAAGAAAACAGAAAGAGGGGGCTGAAGAAATATCTGTAGAAACAATGACTGAAAATGTTCCCACATTAGTGACAGACAGCTGGCTCGGGATGCTCAGAGAATACTGAATAGGACAAATGCAAAAAAATAAAACTGGTAGCTAGATAGATAAAATCCATACCTATTATATTCAAACAGCTAAAATTTAAAAAGTATAAGATTACTCTAAAGTTTGATTTTCCTGTTGATCTTTCCTTTGCTCTTTAAAATTATACTTCCTTTTAGATACAATGGAAGCATTTGTGCTAAATACTGTGAAGAATGGTAGCTATGGATGTTATTTCTTGAGAATAATTGTGCTAATTTTGAAAATGATTGCCAAAGTATTTTGAACACAAACCCAAGTAATGTACTGCATATTTAGTTTTGAATGATATGAGAGTGAAAGGTTAGATGGCAGTACAATAAGCATATATATAGAACTTTAGAAGAACTGATGCCTAGGCAAGTCCAGTGGCAATTCTGAACGCAATTTTGGTTTTCTGGCTGAGGATGACTTCTAGGTTGGCACTGTCTTCTCCACTCAACAGAATAAACAGAGGAAGCAATTTAGAGAGGGGAAATATTAATTGGTGAGTTGTAATTAGGATCAGAACTCTTTGCCACTTTGATCATGCAGTGGCATATTTTAACTAGACTTGATGGGATTAACTAATAATAATTACTCTTTCTTGCTACTTGTTTATCAGGTAAATCAAATCCTACTTTGAGGCTAGGTGGTATCCAAAAGTCTTTATTAAATATTAGAAATTCAAGTACAGTCTATCTTCCTTTTTGGAAGCTTCATTAAAATGCTCCCATGAGGAAATCCTTAGGCTCCTATTAACAGATATGGAAGATTTCAATCTAATACAAATTCCATTTCTATAAATTTCAGATACCTAAGTTGTTCTTTATAACCATGCACTAATAAAATACAAATATTTGTCATGTTGTTACTGTTTGAGGAAGTGTGCATTCTGTAAAAGAAGAGAATCTAAACTAAAGATACATTTTATGCTAAAGTAAACAATTGCTCATCCATTTATGGCTCTTTCCTCATTTCATTGCATTGAAATTTAAAATTCAAGTGATTGAAAGAAATCACTTATCAGCTAATTCAATTCCTTCATTATATAGGAGGGAATATATCTAGGAAAAGTAAGTAACTGGTCTGTGGGTAAGCTGGTAGTCAACAACTAGCTATGATGACATGTCTGTGTGTGTGTGTGTGTGTGTCTGTGTGTGTGTGTGTATGTAGCAAATCTGTGGTTAAAACAAACAAACAACAAACAAAACCTGAGTTTGTAGTTTATTGTTTCTGTGTCCTGGCAATGTGACTTAAACTTTCTGGTCTTTGATTTCTTTTCATTTAGATGTAAAATATAGGGAGGGTGTTAGTAGTGATAGAAATAAAGGCAGAGTGCTATGTAAAAACAATACACATGAAAGCAAAATAATGACTTTAAGTTCCTATTTTACTTTGAATGAAAATTTCTAGTGTATTATTTCACAGACAGATCAGTTAAACTATTTTCTTCAAAGTACATGGCAGATATAGAAAGACTGATACATAGATAGATGAGAGAGATTAGTAAATTTCATGATTGTAAAGGGCAGAGATCAAGGGGTAACGTTTTGAAGTGGGTATCACAGTGTTTGTTTTTGTTTGTTTTTTGTTTTTTAAATAAATTTATTTATTTACTTTTGGCTGTGTTGGGTCTTCATTTCTGTGAGAGGGCTTTCTCTAGTTGCAGCGAGCGGGGGCCACTTTTCATCGCGGTGCACAGGCCTCTCACTGTGGACTGCCTCTCTTGTTGTGGAGCACAGGCTCCAGACACGCAGGCTCAGTAGTTGTGGCTCATGGACCCAGTTGCTCTGCGGCATGTGGGATCTTCCTAGACCAGGGCTCTAACCCGTGTCCCCTGCATTGGCAGGCAGATTCTCAACCACTGCGCCACCAGGGAAGCCCCACAGTGTTTTAATACATAGCACTAAATCCATTTTGAAACAAACTGCATAATCCAGGACAATTTACCTTTTATATATGAATTTGTATACAAATTGCCTTGGGCTTAAATTCCATTCTTGTGCGTATAATGGTAGCAGCATAGTTACAATTCATGCACCAAAGATCCAATCATGTGATTTGCTCAGCTCTGCTCCCAGTTGCTCTAAATTCTGTTTAGTGCCATCCCAGAAATCTGTACCCTCTGTCAGTGCATCTTTTAGTAATTAAGAGACCTCTAAGAAAGAAAAAGTAACTATTAGTGTTGAAGCATTTTTGGTTATGTTAGTTTACCTGTTTTCCCTTTAATTTCTTTTGGTCTTGGTGCTTTCTTATTTTTAAAATTCCTAAACTATTATTTTGAGATTGTCTTATAACATTAGATTTTTTGAAGTTATTTTTCTTAAAGATCAAGTAATTGTTATATAAGGCAATTAGATAAAATAGCAATATTTAAGAAATCTTCCTAATTATTAGCTTATAGTAATGTATAATTCCTAACCCTCAAGACTAGTCACGTTTTAAAATATGTAATAGTCTATCTTTTGCAAATTCAAAATATCCTAGAATAATGCCACAAAACAGTGTCACATATAATTATTTCTCTCATTTTATTTAATTGTGCTGAACAAAAGTAATATTTACCATTTAAAATGGGAAAACAATCTATATTTAAGCTATGTCATATGTTTTGTCTTTCAGTAATTTGCATATTTCTTACTAAAGAGTAACATCTACTTATTGTAAAATATCTAAAAATTACCCAACCCTCCAGTTTTTTATTTAAACCAAAAATTAAAGTATGAGAAAAATGCAAAACATCCACAAATGAACATACAGAAATGAATGTTGTGAACATTTTTGTGTTTCTTCCCAGTAATGTGTGTATATTCATGCATATGCACTCTTATGTATATACATACATATGTAATGTATTTTTGGATATAATACACCAAATAGTGTATTTTGTGATGCTTTATTTACCTAGTATCCTATAAGTAACATTCTTTGTATAATTAGCGTGTTCTTAAAAACATTATTTTAATGATGATATAATATTCTATCCCATAAATAAAACATTTTAATCTATTTTTTGCTATTTGATTATTTTAAGACCTTTTCTTATTGAGAAAATAATATTTCTAATATTTATGAAATCTCATTACACAGTTATACATTAAGAATATTAGTATGTACATATATCCACATATATTATTTACATGTGCTTCATTTGCATCTTAATTATGTTGGTAATATCTTATATCCATAAAATACTTAATGTCTTCATGTATTAAATATCCAGTGTTCAGACATGCAATTTGCTATCATTTCAGAGATTTCTTATTGCCATAGCAGTATCTCTCCTTCATTTGAACAATTAGACCTTGGGGAAGTTCTCTTCCATGGAATAAGTGGTATTCCTTCCCAGAATCGCCAGGAACTGGAATCTTCTCTGATTTGCTTAGGACTCCTGGAGCTATTTCAGAGGCTTTAGCTTCTTCATGCATCAGGATTTCTTTTTTAATGAAATTCTTTTTAAAAATTAATTAATTAGTTAATTAAGTAATTAATTTATATTGACATATAGTTGATTTACAATATTATATTAGTTTCAGGTGTACAACAGTAATTCAGTATTTTTATAGATTATACTCCATTTAAAGTTGTTGCAGAATGGCATCTGGACTTAATTAAAGAGAATGCATGGTTCTGTAAACCCTGGGGTTCTCAGTCACATAAAACTACCTTGTGGGTTAGCAAACTTCTTTCCTGGCATCTGTGTGATGAAGCTCTAGTTTTATCAAGAATTATTTAAAATTTCTGTATGTATAAGAAATCTATTCTTCCATGGTAAAATATGTCACCTCCAAAAAGCTATGCTATATTACAGTACACTTAATTACATTTTCTTATTAAGTCATCAATTCTTAAACCCTACTCATCATTCTTCTGGGCAAAAGCCTGGTATGAAGAAGACCAGGCAGAGGACCACAGACAGTCTGTGCAGTGAAAAAGGGAGTGAATTGTGGACTATTTACTTGAAATAATTGTTATTTTTTACTTTAATTATAGTAACTTATGGAATTATCTGTGTCAATCTGAGGAAGAAATGAGCCCTTACAAATCCTGTGCCATGATTGATATACTCCTTGTCTTCTCATGGTCGTCTTTGAACAATACAATCTGTATTTGTCTAATAACAAACTCAGTTCAATGTCCTTTTTGTTTCAAGACTACAGAATGCTTCTTAAAGAATAGAACATTGCACTAGAAAACCGGGGTTGAAGTCCTGGCACTTTTATATGTGTGTGAGGCCACTTATTACAAGTTATTTGACCTCTTGAAGGCATAGAATTTTTGACTATAACAAGTTTCTTAAAAGTGATTGTATCTAGATATTGAATAAACTTGTTGGGAGGCCAAGATTTAATAATGAGGACATATTTTATAAAAAATAGATTTCTACACAAAAATAAAATATTATTAATACACATGACCCTGACTCAAAATAGCTGTACAACATTGAATGGATTTTACTTCATCAGTCTCTGATTTTTCTATTGGGAAAAAAAGGCAGACTTAGAATAAAAAATCTCTAAGACTGTCCAATGGCATATCTGAAATACTACCTTTCATTCTAAAGGTAGTCAAAAGAATGGGGGCCTACTGGGTTTAACATTCATCTCAGTCATATGTGAAACGTCTGAACTTACACGAACGGATTAAATTATTTCTTTGAATGAATCTCACCAATAATATTCGGCTTAAATTATTTGTAGACTCTCCTTTTAGCATTATTATGTGTGGATGTTGAGCATTCTGTAATCTAAAAGAATATATTTGCATAGGCAGCCTATTTATAGCTATGATATGCTAGTTAACATTTTATGCAACTGATAATATTTTTATATACCATAAAATAGAATTTTGTTCAGTGGACATTGAAACATAAAATTTATATAAATATTGATGCTAGATAGTTATTTGATGATTTGTATATGCGATGCTGGATTTCTTCTCCTAAGTATGTGATTGTTTGGGTGAAGCTCCTGAGAAATGTTTTATTACTAGAATTCAAGGGACCTTTGGGGAGCATATGTAAATTAATGAAGAGTAGAAATGTCTCTGAGGAAATTTTAATAAACTTTAATAGCTGCTAACAGCAAAAAGTATCTTTCATATTCATTAAATATCCCTAGGAAGGAATTCAGTTTCTTTTTATTCCCATCCATTCATCTTTGCATATCTATAAAATGGAGATCTTGCTGAGGTACTATGTGATCCTCAGTGCTTGGATAGAGATGAATCAATATTCATGTCTATTTTGAAGTTATACTTTTTAGATGTTGCATTTTAATTCAAGTTCAATCATATGCTATTTTGTACAGAAATATCAAGTATACTCTGATTCTTTGCTTTCACTGCCCAAAATATATTTAAACACCCTAATTCAACTTATTTATATTAAGGGAACTGTGGAAATAACCCTGAGAGTACAGAAAGAAATGCTTATAGATAGCAGCATGAAAAAAGAAAAGAGTTCATGTGTTTTGCTTATTTTATTAAATAGTTACTAGGTCACTCAGCTAACAAAATACAAAATCACTGTGAAATATTACCTTCAAACCTTAATTATTTTGAAGAGAGTATTACCCATTAAATGTTCCATAGCCTTTTTTATATTATGTGATTTCTATTTTTTAATTTCTTTTGGTAGAAGTTGTTAATTTCATTCTAGTATTTACCTTATATCAATATATCAATACTTCTGTTTTTATTCTTCTTTATTTCTATCCTTTTTTAATATAATCTTTTATCTGGTTTATATATTTTCAATGGTATACTTTGAATCCCAGTTATTATTTATACCACCTCCTACCAGTGATTTCATTCCATTTCCAATTTTTCTATCCCTTGTATTTAATTGCAGATTTCTAATTTGTCAGAACAGAAAACACATAGTATTCCTCTACCTATAACTCCATCCTTGTTTTAGTTCTTCATTTTGCTATTAAATAGATGAAATTCTCACCATCTATCTTTTTGCCAAAACTGCAGTCATCTCTTGGTTGGATGAAGCCTTTCCTCTAGTAGAGGGTTTGGCAAACTACACACCTTTTTGTTGCTGTTGTTATCTTAGCCCACAAGCTAAGATTTTTTTTTTTTTGCATTTTAATGAATGGAAGAAGAAAAAGGAAGATTATGGGGAGAAGGAGAATCACTAAAACTAAGAAGAGGCGATGAAGGAGGTGGAGGGGGGAGACCTTAGATGGCCAACACAGTCAAACATTTTCATTATCTGACCCTTGCAGAAAAAGTTTGCTGACCCTTGCTCTAGTAGATTGCTCAGAAAGGACACATGTGTTCAGTATTCATGAATGTTTAAAAGGGTGTTTCTAACCTTTTTACTTGAAGGATAATGTGGATAGATATAATACCCTTGGTTCGCCTTAAGTGTGTAAAACATGATATGTCACTTTTGCCTTGGCTGTATTTTCTTTTTGTGAGAAGTCTGATGCTATTCTAATTCTCTTGTTTTTATAAGTGATTTCCTCTGTTTTGCCTCTGAGCTCTGAATATTTTTTGTCTTTATGTTTAAAATGTATTAACTTTTATAGACTATATCTCAGTATTGATTGTTCTAGGTCACTTATTCTTGGTAGTTGGTTAGTCTATCAATGTGGAAATCAGGCATCCTTTACTTCCAAAAGGTTTCTGAGATTTCAGAATTTCTCTCTAACCCATTTTATTTCTTTATCTCATTCTTTTCCCCTCATGGTTGTTTTCCTGTTCTTTTCCAATGTATTTTATTACATTTTTATTTTAATCTATTCTACTTTGTTCACCTTGTAGTTTAATCTTAATATCTCACATGATTTTGTTTTTACTTCAATTTCTTTCCTGAGTTCAATTAGCTCTTGTCTTATTTCGTCTTTTTTTTAAATCTATATTTGTTGTTACCTTTTGTATTTCTGATTCAAAGTTTTAATTCTTTTAATCCCCCGGTTAGAGTGTTTTGTTGTACACTTCTTCAGCTTCACATTTGTTTATTTGGTGAGACTCCTCCTCAGCTGAAGTGTACTTTCTGTTTATATAGTAGTTTTGTATGAATGTGATCTAATTTTTTCTATTTCTACTCATTTTGAAGATGAGGTTCTGAGTTTGAAAATGCCCTCTTCTGTCTTCATTCATATATATATATACATATATACATATATATATATATAATTATTATTTTTTAATTGCGCTGTGTAGTGTGTTGGCATTGGAAGGGAGGAGAACGGCTGGAATGTCTTTCTATCTTTTCTTTCTTCAGGATCCTTAATGTTCCTCTCTTGCTTTTCCCCCCCTATCTTTAATGCTACCTTTCAAAAAAGTTCCTCCCCTTCTCTGTATACATAATCTCCCCCAGAAACCATGCTGCTCTGAGAAACCACGCTGCTCTGAAGGTGCAGCTTCCAGTCCCACTCTTCTCACTTCAAGCCTCATCACTGCACCCTGTGCTGTGGTCCATCAAGTTCTATCAGTGTGCTGGCAGATCTGGAGCCTTTTTTCTTCCTGCAAGTCATTTTTGACCATGCTTCCTCGAAGTCCTCCAGGTCTTCTAAACTCTATCATGATTTCTTGAGCTTCCCTTCTACTCTCCACTTCTTATATACAGTAGTGAGCAGGCAGCCAGGACTAAATTTGTAAAATCAGTGACAATTCAGATTAGACTCAAATTATGCCATTGTCCTCAAACAACAAATTAAAAATACTCTTAACAAGATTACAAGTAATGTTTTTGCTTACGAAATCAACGGATTTTAACTTCATCTATTTGTCCTCTCTACCATGATTAAGTCCTCCTTCCTTCTTAAAATGCTATATTTCCTAGGCTTCTATTAATTCACATTTTCCCATTTTCCCCCTATATTTCAGGTGGCTCCTCCCCAGGCTCCTGAATATGTTGTCTTCTAATAATGATTTAAATGTAGGAATCCTCAGTGTTCTATCTTAGGTTTTCTTCTTTCTCTACCTACCACAGGGAGATCTCATCTACTCTCATGGATTCAAATATCTGATTAACCTAGTGACTCATAAATATAGATCACTAGCCTATCTCTGTATTCTGAGTACCAGATCTGTTAATAAAATGATCCGCTGGATATCAGCAAGGCTAAACTCAACATCTTCCCTTATCTAACCAATCCTATTTTTCCCCTGAATTACATTTATCCTTCCTCTTGCCCAGCCTAGAAACCTGAGTATTAGACCTTCTTCCTCTGCAATTAATCATCAAATTACAGATTTGACCTGCTACATATTTATCATGTGTAACAACTTCTCCATATCACCAAATTATCAAAACTTGTTTAATCAGATCCACTGGGCTTTACATATAAAAAATTCCCACAACTCCAAGATATGGAATTCAGGATTCTAGGTTATGTATAAAAATGGGATATATATTTACACATAAGACATTTGGGCATAAGACAGCATAAGAGAGTGTGAATAACAAGAGAACATGTGCTGCTTAATGCTATAAGAAGACTCTGAATTTGCCCACATCTAACTCCTGCCCATTCATGGCTTTATGACTCTAAAACATCTGGATGATTTGGCTTCATAAGCATGTGGGAATTCACCTCAGTTTAGCCAGTAAACAGGATAGCCTGCTCCCCAGAAAGAATACAAAGATACAGCTGGAAAGAGCAGGCACTGGTCTTCTTTTCGCCCTTTGTCTCCATAAAACCCTCCCTGAGGATTAAAGTATCTCCATTTTCTGAGGTTTCAAGCCTATTTCATCCCACTCCTGCCTTGTCATATTTCAATACTAATTTATTCATTCAACAAATGTGGAGAAGCTATGATGTGCTAGGAACTGTTTTAGGAGCTAGAGATATAGTAGGAAAAGCAGCAAATACCTAAATTATGGAACTTATACCTAGTGGGCAAGACAAAGAAAATGATACATAATTAAAATATATAAGGGACAGGACAGGAATAAAGACGCAGACGTAGAGAATGGACTTGAGGACACGGGGAGGGGGAAGGGTAAGCTGGGATGAAGTGAGAGAGTGGCATGGACATATATATACACTACCAAATGTAAAATAGATAGCTAGTGGGAATCAGCTGCATAGCACAGGGAGATCAACTCAGTGCTTTCTGACCACCTAGAGGGGTGGGATAGGGAGGGTGGGTGAGAGACACAAGAGGGAGGAGTTATGGGGATATATGTACACATATAGTTGATTCACTTTGTTATAAAGCAGAAACTAACACACTAACACACCGTTGTAAAGCAATTATACTCCAATAAAGATGTTTAAAAAAATAAATAAAATAAAATATATATAGCATGTTAATGGGTGATATGTGATAGGAAATTAAATAAACTAAGGAAAAAAATTATGAAAAGGTAGAGTGGAGATTTTAGAGAGCCAAGAAAACCTCGATGAAAGCATGAATTTTAAACAAAGATGAGAATACAGTGAGGGAAATGGCCATGTGGTAAAAGGAGAGTATTTGAGGGAGATAGTGCCCCAGCTATAAAAGCTCTGAGGAGAGATTGTGGATGGCATTTTCAAGGACTAATAGAATAGAATCAGGCTTGAATAGTGTGAGATAATGTCAAATAAGCCACAGGGAACCAGACAAGGTAGGACCAAATAAATTATTATTAATATTTTTATTTTACTTCAAGTAAGCTGGGAACACATTGAAAGATTTTGAGGAGAGGGTGTGGTATAATATGACTTTTGGTTTCACAGGATCACTCTGCCTGCTATGCTGATATTAAACTGTAGGACACAAGGGCAAAAACAAACAGATGGGCTAAGAACTAGTTCAAGAATTAATGTGAGAAAATATAGTATCTTGGACTGGAGTTGTGGCCATAGGATTGATAGAAAGGGGTCACATTCTGGGTTTAAACAAACAAAAAATTTGAAGCACTGGGTGTAATGTATGAGAAAAGAGTAAAGTCAAGGAAAACACCAAGATTATAAATTATTGGAATTTCCAGTAATTATGAGAGAAAGAGCATAGCATAAACCTTAGTGGAGGGGTTTGTGGGGTTCAGTTTTGGACATATTAAATTGAGATGCCTACAATACAGCCAGTGAAACTTTCAAACAAGGAGTTGAAAATATAGGTCTAGAGCCTGGGGCAGAATTTTTTTTTGTGGGGGGGGACGAATTTCTGTTTGAAAATATAAATTGAAGAGATATCAGCATATCGATAGTGATTAAAGCCATGAAACTGAATGAGATTACTAGGCTAAGTGTAGACAGAGAGAAAAGGTCCATATCAGAACTTTGAAGCTTGGTAACATTTCAAGACCAGAAATTGAGGAAGTCCCAAGCCAAAGAGGATGAGAAGAAGTAGCCAGAAATATTGAAGTAAAATCAGGAGAGGAAAACAGCATCAAACTGAGAATTCAGAGCCTCTTTAGGAAATTCCCAGCCTGGGTACAGGATTTGTTTTTCCTATGGCTCATTTTGCACAGGCAGGAAAGAGAAGGCAATAGGACAAGAAAAATTAATGTAAGTGTTCCTTTACTAACACATCTGCTTGAAGACCTTGTCTCTCTATATTATTGCTCTGAACTCTTTACTGTTTCAGGAGTTGGACTTTAAATCCTATTCTAGAGAATTGATTTCATACTGGTAATTTTTCTGTTATCTCTCAGCTCCATACTTACCTTTCTCCAATCTGTATGTCTAAGGATGGCAGTCTGCAAACTTTTCCCAGATCCCTCGCTTATGGTTTTGATATTAATTTCTGCTTTTCAGAGGTACTTCAAAATCAGAAGAGGTCCAGGCAGATCAGAGATGTTGGCAGCTGCTGGCTCTTTCTGATGTGGCAGGAGGAATGACTTCAGACTCCAGCAACCCAGCAGGAACACTCTTTTTTCAGTGGTTTCAGTGACAGGAAAGGCAGCCTCTGTTCAGAAGTTCCCCAATCAACATTAACAGCATAGTGGCAGGTGTAGGCTAACCCCAGGGACATGAGGAGCTTCTGATCTCTGGGTATTACACTGTCTTAGTTTTTGCTCCTTCTACTCTTCCATAAAATTTGTGACCTATTGTCTTATGGACTCCAGGACTCAGTTCTTATATCTATTCTTGAACTTCAGGATTTGTCACTTTTTTTGTTTTTTCCTGTTAGTTCCAGGACTCAGTTCTTATATCTATTTTTGAATTTTAGGATTTGTCACTTTATCTTTTATTGCCTTGCCCTGTTAGTTTGTTTTTGTTTCATTTATAAGATCAAGTAACATAGAGAAGGTACTTGTTACATCCATCTATGTATTGTTAGAACTTACCACAGAACCTGGTCTGTGTTCAGTAAATAAGTGCTCAAAGGATAAATAAATGGATGAAATGTTGCAATGTAAAAATATTTATTACCTTAAAATAGTGCATTTTTGATGCTATTTTCATATACACGCTCACACACAGATGTACATACACACTAATTTATTTTCCAGATGATGGTACTTTCTAAACCAATTCACACATATCTTATGTAATAACTAGTCAGTTGAAGACTTTTCATTATAATGACCCCATAGAAAGATGAGTTCTATGTTCCCCCTCCTTGAATCTGGATAGGCTTATAACTGCATCAGCCAATGGTAAAGAGCAGAAAGAATGCTGTGTACCTGCTGAGCCAGGCAGCTTCCTCCTTGCTACCTAGAATACTGTAGAGGTCTGAGGCATAATGTAAGATATTTTACTAACCTGAAGCTGCCATGCTATGAGGAACCTCAAGTCACAAGGAAAGCCCATAAGTACCTACTCCTGTGGACAGCCCTGGTTATCCCAGTATTTCAGTCATCCCAGCCCAGATGCTAGACTTGTGACAGAAGAGATATTCCTGTTGTGGAATCACTCCACAAAGCAGGCAGGTCCCAGCGTTGCCTCTAGGCATGGATGTGGGGGAGTGAGCTGTGGTGGAGTGGCCACCATCAGGGATCTGGGCTGTTTCTCATGTGCTGCTTGAATGAGGGCCAACAATGGCTGCCGCCACCCCATCCAGGCTCTTCCCCAGGACCAGGTCACCTTTGTGTTCCAAGGTGAGTCTTTTCCCTGGTCATGGCCACCCCAGATCCAGCGCTGTGCTGTAACTTGGATCTGTTCTGGATTTTTTTATTGCGATTTCATATGAATTTTAGAATTACATGTTCTGTTTCTGTAAAAAATGCCATTAGGATTTAAAGGATTTTATAAGGATTAATTTGAACGTGTAAAATAGACAGTATGGACCTTTAAAAAATATTGTGTTCCAACATCCATGAACATGAAATGTCTTTCGTTTGTTTGTGTCTTGTTTCATTTCTTTCATCAATGTTTTATAGTTTCAGCTACAAGTCCTTCACTTCCTTATTTAAAATTATTCCTAAGTATTTTATTCTTTGTGACACTATTGAATGTGGGATTATTTTCATAATTTTCTTTTCAGATAGTTCACTATTAGTGTAGAGAAACAAAGCTGGGTTTTGTATGTTGATTTTGTATCCTGTAACTTTTTAATTAATTAATTAGTTTTAATAGTTTTAATGTCACCTGCAAACAGGGACAATTTTACTTCTTCCTTTCCTATGTGAATACCTTTCAATTTTTTTCTTTGCCTAATTACTCTGGCTAGGACTACTAGTACTCTGTTGAATAGAAATGGCAAGAGTGGGCATCCTTGTCTTGTTTCTGAGTTTATATGGACAAGCTTTCAATTTTTCCCTATTGATATAATAGGGAAAACACAACGTTCATATATGGTCTTTATTATGTTGAGGTATTTTCTTCTATTCCTAGTTTGTTAAGATTTTTCATCATATAAGGGTTTTGAATGTTATTAAATGCTTTCTTTCTGAATTTGTTGTGATGATTATATGCTTTTATCCTTCATTCTGTCAGTGGGGTGTATCATATTAATTGATTTGCAGATGTTGAAAAATCTTTGCATCCTAGAGATAAATCCCACTTTGTCATGGTGTTTTGTTGCTGTTGTTGAATTCAGTTTACTAGTATTTGTTGAGGATTTTTGCATCTATGTTCACCACGAGTATTGGCCTGTAGGTTTCTTTTCTTGTAGTGTTTTTGTCTGGCTTAGTAATTGGGTAATGCTGGCCTCACAAAATATATTTGGAAGTGTTCTCTCCTCTTCAGTTTTCTTTGGAAAAAACTGAGAAGGATTGGCACTAATTCTTCTTTAAATGTTGGGTAGAATTTTCCAGTGAAGTCACCTGCTCCTGGGGTTTTGTTTGTTAGGAGCTTTATGATTATGGATTCAATCTCCTTACTAGTTATGGGTCTATTCATTCTATTTCTTCCTTGTTCAGTCTTGGTAAATTGTATGTTTTTAGTAATTTATCTATTTGTTCAAGGTTATTTAATTTGTTGGCATGTAATTGCTCAAAATATTTTCTTAAGATATTTTTTAATTTCTATGGCAGCATTTGTAATGTTTCCATTTTCATTCTGATTTTAGTTATTTGAGTCTTCTTTCTTTCTTCGTAGTCCTTATAGGTAAAAGTTTTCACTTTTATCTTTTTAAAAAACTAGCTATTAGTTTTATTGACTTTTTTCCTATTTTTAAATTTTCTATTTTGTTTATTTCTGCTCTAATATATACTATTTCCTTCCTTTTGCTAAGAAGGATTTAGATCATTTTTCTTTTTCTATTTCTTTGAGGTATAAAGTTATATGAAATTTTTGTTCTGTATTATCATAGGTGTTTATTAACATTAACTTCCCTCTTAGTACTGCTTTTCCTGCATTACATAAGTTTTGGTGTGTTGTGTTTTTAGTTGTGTTTGAACCAAGATATTTTCCAATTTTTCTTTTGAATTCTTCTTTTACTCTGGTTGATCAGAAGTGTGTTTTTTGATTTTCAAATGGACCTAACAGTCATATATAGGACATTCCACCCAATGGTGGTAGAATACACATTCTTCTCCAGCATACACAGACCATTATCTAGGAAACATTGCATTAGGTTACAAAACAAGTCTTAACAAATTTAACAAATTTAAGACTGAATTTATAAGAAGACTGAAATCAAGTATCTTTCTGACCACAGTGGACTGAAACTAGAAATCAATAACAGAGGGAAAATTGGAAAATTATCAACTAATTTTAAATGAGTAAGAACACACTAAAATATACATTATAAGATGTATCACTTTGACATTACATTTCTAGGGAGGCAAAATTTTTCCACCAGACATTTTTCTAAAGATTATTTAAAATTTATCTTATCCCTCTTATTTTTCTTCACTGTGTATAATAAGCTATATGGAAACAAAATCAACCTCACTGAGACAATTTATTACCTTGGATTTCCTAAAAATCCTCTTTGGATACAAGTTATGCATTTTTTTTTTTTTTTTTTTTTTTTGCACTCCTGGTTTTACTCCTATCTTAATGGAAAGTTCTTCATAACTCCTTTGATTGGGACTTTCTCGTCTTCATCACATCTAAATACTGGAGTATTTCAAGGTGCAGAATTTGGAGCTTTTCAAAGTGCAATTTGAATACAAGGAATCCATGAGCCTCACAAATGGTAAAATTTGAAGAATATAGTTCCTAAAAAAGAATGCATCTTCTAAAAAGTAATTCACATACCCGTCATCCATCAATCACCATCCACTAAGTCCCCTCTTTTTGCAAATATAAGAAACATTTATTACATTGTGTTTTATAAACAAACTGTTTACATTTGCTTTAAAATTGTTGTTTTTCATTATCCAATAGATATAATTTTCTATATGTGAAAATTTCTTGCTTACCTTGGTTTGTTATGAAATGGAGAATATTTTTCCCATTAAAATTAATGAAAAATGTAAAGCACTTTTTTTCATTTAACATCTTTTGATTTAGCATCAACATTTTTGGGAGTGAATTAAAGTAACTAAGTAAGAAATAAGTGTACTGAATGGAAGTATGTCTATGCATTAAATGCATAGATATTCGTGGAAAGTTGGAAACTTGAGCCAAAATGTAGAGGTGGTAAAATATAAGCTCTATTTGGTCTTAGTGACTAACTTAGCACTAACATATGTATAGCACAGGGGTTCTGTAATATAATGACAAACATTAGATAATATTACTGCTACAACCTGTACCTGTCAGAATCCTACTGGCCAAGATAAGAAATGTGAATTTTATTTTATAATCAATTGGGTTGTATCATAAGGTTGGAAAATAAAAAAAGATGTTTTAAAAAGTTTACAATGCTATCAAAATTTAGCAGATATTGAGTTTGAGTTAGAACTGACAATATTTTATCATTTTTAATTTAAAATATTTTTCCATAGAGTATTTTTCTCTTTCCTACTTTTATAGTATTTATTGTTTTTTACAAATTATTTAATTACATGTAATTTTTTCAACTAATTTGTTTTGTTTTAGAAATGTTTTGCCTTTTCTTTACCATTGTCCTCAATTTTAGTCTTCTAAACAAAATAGAAAATCTAAAACTTCAAAGGAAGAACTTTTCCTCAAATGTAATTAAATAGTTTTATTTTCAGCAGGGGCTCAAGTTAAATGTTCTTCCACACAATTGACAAAGCAAGAATGGTGCCTACTTCTCATTCCTTCAAAGAATCTGCTAAATTACCCTTAGCGTCTCTTTGTTTAACTACATTCCCGTGTATCCTATAGAGTTTATTTTCAAGGAACATTTGACAAGAAGTATTCTTTAATGTTTTGCTTGCTGCTCTTTTAGTAGTGTCAATCTTGAACACTCACTGCCCTACAAATTGTATTTCTTTAGGCAAAATGACTTTTTCAACTATTTCTCTTTCACAATGGAATAATTCAGGTAAGCCAAGACAGCATATAGAATGATACACCAGGCAGTGATAATTTGGCTATATAGTTGCATATATTTTCAGAGAAATATATAAACAGATAAGACTAAAAGAATATTTGGAAATATTTGGCAACTAAGATATGACATTGAGGCTACATTTCTAGGAAAACATAATAAAATTGATGACTTGCATTTTTATTAAAAAATAGTATATTTTAGAAACTTCACAATTTATACTAGTTATATCTTGAAAAAATTTTAATATTATAATAAGCTTAAAAAGCAGTATTTCAGGAAAATGCCAACGTACCACCAAACAGCTTAAAAAGGTTTGCAGTATATAAAGAGAGCAAGATTAGTAGGCAGTCAGAAAGCTTAATTCAAACATCTTTTATATTGCATGTTAAATCAGAGGGCCAGACAAATGATTATTCTCAAAATCAGGATGCAAACTTAGACTTTTTTGTTCTTTGTAGTGATTTTTCTGAGGGAAGGCCATGGATTAGACATCAGTAGTTGGATTTTTATTTTTTTGTCTGTTGTTTGATTCAGCAAACAAAAAGTGAATTAGACACCCTTAAAGTATAGCATTGGGTAAATACTGCTCCCGTTAAAAATTGATAACAGTAATAACATTTAGTTTATGACTCTGTCTTTGATAATACAAGATATGCAATATTTAACAATATAGTAATTGTGTAAATTAATGATAGTTATATAACAAGCACGTCTCAGTGACTCAAACAAACAAAAAAGTTCTCACTTATATCACAGGCTCTTGCAGTTAAAGAAGCACTCCTAGACGACTCTCACTTCATAGAGGTTTTGGGGCTCTGGTTTTTTTTTTCCATGTTATTCCACTCTATGGGAATCCATTGCTGTCAGCCACAAGTGTGAAAAATTGAGCAGAATCTTTTTTTTTTTTTTTTTTGTGGTACGCGGGCCTCTCACTGTTGTGGCCTCTCCCGTTGCGGAGCACAGGCTCCAGACTGAGCAGAATCTTTTAATGTTAGTCTTTCAGAGGATGTACATCATGATCACACTTAAATGCAAGAAGACTAAGAAATGTAGTTTTCCTGTATACTCATAGGAAAAACAGTCATTTGTGGAAAGCACTGTCAATTCTACAGGGTATGTTCCATTGTTAATGCTATTCAGGCATTTTGTGGCAGGGATTATGTGAGCTCATATCATGTATGTCTTGTACACTTTTTTTTTTTTTTGCGGTACGTGGGCCTCTCACTGTTGTGGCCTATCCCCTTGCGCAGCACAGGCTCCGGACGCGCAGGCTCAGCGGCCATGGCTCACGGGCCCAGCCGCTCCGCGGCATGTGGGATCTTCCCGGACCGGGGCACGAACCCGTGTCCCCTGCATCGGCAGGCGGGCTCTCAACCACTGCGCCACCAGGGAAGCCCCTGTCCTGTACACTTTTAATGTTTATTTATTTACATATAAACCAAAATATCTGCTTATGTGGCCACTTATGGGCCAATGATATCAGGTTAGATGGGGACCTCTACCAGGAACATAGGAAAGAGAACCCAAGCTCAGGCTCTATGAAAGAAAAAGTAAGATCCAACTGAAGATGTAGTTCAAGAGGCAAAACTGGTTTAGGAACACAGATAAAGAGATAGTAATATTCCACAAAAGACCTCCAGTAAAGACAGTCTTAATGAGAGGATTTCATGGAGTCCTGAAAAATTATAAGCCACCTTGAAAAAAAACATTGCAAACTAAAAATAATTAGGCAAAGGGCTATGTAAAAGCTGAAAATTATGCCAAATGTTAATCTGGAAAAGTTCTTCTGTTTGGAAATAGTATAAGGGAACAGAGTAAAACACCCTAATAATAAGTGGCATTATAACCCATGCTTGAGAGTTTTTTACAGAAATCTCTAATTACTATTGTATGCAAGAAATCCAAGTAAAACGGGAAATGCATATAAAATACAGAAACACAAATATGCAAAGGGACCAAGATTGAACAGCATCACACTCTGCAGCTCCTTGCAGACATATTATATGTAGTCTAGTATGGAAATAGTCTTTGGGAGTTTTTTGTTTGTTTTTTAAAAACAGTAACAGTGATAACAGGTAGTGAAGAATAAGGAGAAAACATCCTTGATTTGTCCAGAAATATTCAATATTTAAACAATCGTCTAGCCACATTCTGGCAATTTTTGGAAAATTGGGTGGATATATGAATTATTTGGTGAGCTGATATTTTTTATTCTATGTCTGTGTCTTAAAGAAATGTTTAAGGAGATAAGGAATTTTGTCTAGGTAGATATTTCACATCTACACTTTAAAAGGGACTCTTCTGCTCCAAGTTCATATCAGAGATAGACGAAATATTAAAAGAAAAATTAGGTTTACACCTACTTAAATAAAGACAAATAAAAAAAGCCTCAGGCCAGACAAGATAGAAGCAAAAAAATTAGAAGTAGTCATGGCAGCCAGAATACTTACTCTCTGGGTAAATTAGGACTAAAAAATGGTTATTCAGATGGATGGCATGTTTCAGTCTTGCTGGCCAAATGCAGATAATTTGTTGAGGTTTGTTTATCCATGAAATGAACTCAGACCAGAAGAAAATATAACCTAATTGAAGCTTCCTACCTGGTGAAAAGAATGGAACCAAGCACAGGGTTGTGGAAGAGAGCTGGTCCAAGTGACTGTAAAGTGTCAGATCACATAAAGGGTGCATCTGTAATCCACCAGTGTAAGACCTGATTCTGCTTTTGGAAACTGGGCTGTCCAGATGGAAGTTACTGTAAAATAACTAGTGATGGAGAGATGAATAGAGAAGAGAAAACAGAAAACAATGAAAATAAATCAACTAGTCAATACTTGGAAGTCTTTGAGGAAATCTGATGCAAGCATTACAGTAAAAAAATATTGGGAGATGGATTCATTAAAAAAATAATGGCAAAGTAATTTGAAATTTTCAAAGAAATAAAGAGAGAATGCCAGTTCTAAAATGAAGAAAACTTATGAAACAATAACAAGCAGATAAAAAATAAGAGAAGGTGATATGAAAAAGAGCCTACATGAAACCCTTTAAGTAATAGAACATTTATGATCATTGGAAAAAAATATGCTCTGAAAAGGATAAACTACAAACTTGACGTGGGCAAAGACAATTGGGAATTCAGCAATTTAAGTCAAAGGAAATGTTGAATGAAAAATATGAAAGCTACAAGGTTGAAGAACCTGACTGTTTACAGTACAATAAAGAAAATGTGCTGATAATCAGCAGTACAGTAGAACTGAGGATACAAAGGAGTAATAGGAACAAATCATATAAGGGAAATAGTTGCATCATAGATTTATATACCTACGTGCACTGCAAGTCAATAATGAGGGTCAAGTGAATACATTTTTCAGAAATATGCAGTAATATGTTTTATTATTATTTGCTGAAACTACTACCAGAGTATAAAGTTCAGAATTTTAAAAAAAATGAACCTGATAATAAAAATATTTTTTGTAGAAATACTTTAGAATTAAGCTTCTATAAAATACAAAGTATTTTGGAAGGTGGAGCACATACTTATTAGGTAAAATATGGTAAAGTTCTTTTCTTGTTTAGAAAGAGAGTTGAGATGCTGAATAATTGATATTAACTAGAACAAAATTTAGTTAAATATGTCCACTAATAATATGAGTGCATTTGATACAAAGTAAAAATCAATAGAGCTTGAATTAGCACATAAAATGATAATATAAAAATAAGAGAAACAAATAAAAATATTTTTCTATAGATACTATACTCTGAAGACTCAGAAAATTCTACTCTGACTCGCAGTCATAAGTGTAAGGAGCTATCTACCCTGAAGATCCCCATTGCTTTCTCAGGAAGGCACTCCAAGTGATAATTCCTGGTTAGAACACCTAGTATACTGGAAAAGGAAGAGGTCAGGGAGATAAAGGAAACAGTAATTTCCTAGATGCCTCCTGAGACTAACTGCATAGAGGCTGAAAATTTAACTGATGAGAAGAGGAAATAAATATTTTAAACCAGCCTCTACAATCTGCATGCACTTAGGATCAGCTCAGAATAAGACTGTTCTAGTGTCAAAAGGTGGAATCTTATATTACTGATTGGAAATATATTTTCTTTTCTAATATACAAGATTTTAATGCTCTAAATTTCCCCAAAAGCACTGCTTCATTCTTTCACTCTTTTCCTTTTAGGACTCTAATACACATGTGAGAGACACGATGATAAAATTTACCATATCAACCACTTTAAGTGCACAGTTCGGTAATAGTAAACATACTCATAATGTTGCATAACCTCCACCACCATCCATCTCCATAGAATTTTTCATCTTGTAAAACTGAAACTTTACTCTCATTAAACAATAACTCCCCCTTCCTTCCCACACCAGCCCTTGACAATTACCATTCTACCTTCTGTCTCTATGATTTTGACTCCTTTAAGTACCTCATATAAGTGAAATTATACAGTATTTGTCTTTTTGTGACTCAATTTCACTTGGCATAATGTTCTCAAGATGCATCCATGTTGTAGCACATTAGAATTTCGTTTCCTTTTAAGACTGTTTTCCATCGCATGTATATATTACATTTTGCTTATCAATTCACTGGGGTTGCTTCCAAATTTTAGTTATTGTGAATAATGCTGATATTAACACCAGTGTATAAATATCTCCTCCAGATGCTACTTTCAATTATTTTGTACACAGAAGTAGAATTGCTGGATTATATGGTAATGACTGTATTCAATTTTTTGAGGGACCGCCCTACTGTTTCCCACAGCAGCTATGCCATTTTACATTCCTGCCAATAATGCACAGGGTTCCAATTTTCATATCCTTACCAACACTTGTTATTGATATTTTTTGATTTTAGTAATTTATCTTCTCTCTTTTTTCTTAGTCCATAGAGCTAAATCTTTGTCAATTGTCTTGATCTTTCATAGAGCCAACTTTTGGTTTCACTGTTTTTCTCTATCATTCATCTATTCTCTATTTCAGTTATCTCTGCTCTAATCTTTATTATATGCTTCCTTCTGCTAGCAGTAGCTTTAGTTTGCTTTTCTTTTTCAACTTCCTTAAATTGAAAAGTTATGTTGTTGATTTGAGACCTTTTTTATCTTCTTAATATAAGCATTTATAGCTATAAATTTCCCCCTTAACACCATTTTTGCTATATCACAGACATTTTGGTATGCTCTGGTTTCGTTTTCATTCATCTCTATGTGTTCTCTAATTCGTCAGGGTGTGACTTCTTCCTTGACACATTGGTTGTTTAAGAGTTAGTTCTTTAATTTCTACAGATTTGTGAAATTTCCAGTTTTACTCCTGTTACTGATTTCTAACTTCCTCCTGTTGTGGTCAGAAAATATACTTTGTATAATATCTATCTTTTTAAATCTATTGAGACTTAATTATGACCTATCATATAATCTATCCTGAAAGATACCCAGTGTGCACTTGAGAAAAATATAAATGCTCTTGTTTGGGGGTAAAGTGTTTTGTATATTTCTGTTAGATAATTTATTGTGTTATTTAAGTTCTCTGTTTTTTAATTTATCTTCTGTTTGTTCCATTCATTATTGAAAGTAGGATATTGAAATCTCCAACTATTATTTAGAACTGTCTGTTTCTCCCTATAGTTCTCTCAGTTTTCACTTCACATATTTTGATCATCTCTCATTAGCTGCATAAATGCTAATAATTATTATATCTTCCTGCTGTATGGAAGGATTTTACTGCCTATCCCTAGTGGTAGCAGACCTAGTCTTTTAGGGCAGAAACCTAGGCTCAAAAACATTTCATGTCTTTTCAAAAGTGGCAGATGGCTGTGGCTTCTACTCCTTTCCCCACAAGTAGTGTATCTTTGGGCTATGAGGACAGGAGAGTTTCATCCCCTAGTCTTTTTTTTTTTTTTATAATTTTAGAATTAATTAAAAATTTTTCATTGAGGTAATATTGGTTTATGATATTATGTAAATTTCATGCATACATTATATTTCTACTCTGTATACCCTACTACAGTGTGTTCATCACTAAAAATTGTTTCCATCTGTCACCATACAGTTCAACCCGTTTACCCATTTCACCCTTTCCCCACTCCTTCCCCTCTGGTAAACTTACCCTGTCCGCTGTAGCTACATGCTTGTTTTTATTTGGCTCGGTTTGTTCATTTATTTTGATTGTTAAATTGTTGGTTTGTTTTTAATATTCCACGCATGAGTGAAACAATACATTATTTGTTTTACTTCTTCTGACTTATTCTACTTAGCATAATACCTTCAAGGTCCATTTGTGTTGTTGCAAATGGGCAAGATTTCATCCTTTTCTATGACAGAGAAGTAGTCCATTGTGGACTATTATATATATACACCACATCTTCTTTATTTATTCATCTGTTGATCGACACTTAAGTGGTTTTCAAATCTTGGCTATTGTTAATAATGCTGTGATGAACATAAGAGTGCATATATTTTTTGAATTAGTGTTTTCCTTTCTTTGGATAAATACCAAAATTGGGGTAGATGGATCGTATTGTAGTTCTATTCTTAATTTTTTGAGGAACCTCCACACTGTTTTCCATAGTGGCTGCACCAATTTACATTCCCAGCAACAGTGCATGAGGGTTCCCTTTTCTCTACATCCTCACCCACACTCGTTATTTCTTGCCTTTTTGATAACAGCCATTCTAATAGGAGAGGTGATATCTCATTGTGGTGTTGATTTGTATTTCCCTAATAATTACAGTTTTGAACAGATTTTCATGTGCCTGTGGGCCATCTGTATGTCTTCTTTGGAAAAATATCTATTCAGGTTATCTGCCCATTTTTTAATCAGGCATTTTTTGTTGTTGTTAAGTTGTATGAGTTCTTTATATATTTTGGATATTGACCCCTTATTGAATATCTCATTTGTGAGTATCTTTTTCCATTCAGTAGGTTGTCTTTCTGTTTTGTTGATGGTTTCCTTTGCTGTGCAGAAGCTTTTTAGTTTGAAGTAGTCCTGTTTATTTGAGATAGTGTGAAATAGTGGTCTAGTTTCATTTTTTGTCATTGGCTGCCCTGTTTTCCCAGCACCATTTACTGATGAGACTATCCTTTCACCACTATATGTTCTTTGCTCCTTTGTTGTAAAATTAATTGTCCATATATGCATGGGTTTATTTTTGGGCTCTCAATTCTGTTCCACTGATGTATGTATTTTTTTCTGCCAATACTGTGCTGTTTTGATTATTATGGATTTGTAACTTTGAAATCAAGGAGTGTGATACCTCCAGCTTAGTTCTTTTTTCTCAGGATTGCTTTGGCCATTTGGGATCTTTTGTGGTTCCATACAAATTTTGAATCCTTTTGTTTTATTTCTGTGAAAAATGTCCTTGGGATTCTGATAGGAATTGCACTGAATCTGTAAATTACTCTAGGTAATATGGACTTTTTAACAATGTTAATTCTTCCAATTCCATGAGCACAGAATGTCTTTCCATTTTATTTATGTCTTCTTCAGTTTATTTCAACAATGTCTTATAGTTTTCAGTGTACAAGTCTTTTACCTCAATTAAATTTTCTCCTTGTTATTTTATTCTTTTTGCTGTGATTGTAAATGGGACTGTTTTCTTAATTTCTTTTTCCACCAGCTCATTATTATAGAAATATAAGTGTAGAAATGCAGTAGATTTTTTGTCATACTCCTCTTCTTGATTCAGATAGAATTTTATTTATTTTTCTTGCCTGACCCCTATCTTTCTTGAATGTACTTGATGGAGACCTATTGGAAAAAGCTTGAAACTGAGTGCAAATTTTTCTTGAAAAAATTTCCCAGTTATTCAAAATTGGCATGCTTTCCATAATCAGCCCTAAAGTATTCATTAAAAACTTTGCTTGTTTATTCTTACATGCTTACGTGGTGGTCACCACTTCCTTCCGTCCCTGTCCAAAGTAGACATTTGTGTATCCTATTTCTCCTTGAAGTAACTTGTTAACCTTCAGAATCCATGGTTGCCTCATAACCTGAGCTTTGTGATGAGCTTGAGACATTTTTTAGATCATCAGGCATTTACTTGCTGTTTGATTGGAAACAAGATTCTTATGTGGCTTTCCTCACCTTAAGGAAAAGCAGAACTACTTTTTTTTCTCTTATTAAATGAATAACAAATGTGATTGACTACATTAATGGAAACAAGATTTTTAAGCTATAAGATGAATAAAGTAGTCATGAATAAGAAGGACCTGGAAGTTATAACTTGTTATCCCACTTTGGGTGTTTTAGGGTTAAGGAACACTCAGTGCAAAGTAGACATGACTTTCTCTAAACTTTTCTGTTTCTCTTTTAGAGATGCTAAAGGCATACTCAGGAAGCAGAGACAAAAAGGACTTTCTCCTCCCACAGCTTCAGGGAGAATCAATTTCAATAAGGAATGGAAAATGTAGCATTGGATTTGATTTAAAGCAGAGCCTGAGGGGGCTAACTTCAAGCCTAGTTTGAAGCCTCAAGAGATAAGGATTTATAGGGGGTCCAGGCAAGTTATGAAATCCATGCTATGAGAAAGTAAGCAGATTATTTTTCAGTTTCAGTCAGTGTCATACTGATATCTGTCCAGTGCTCTACAGAAGCTCAGCAGGAAGTTAGACAGTACATATGCATGAGACATATCCTAAGTTTGAAAAGGATCAAAGTTTTTATCAATTTGCTTTGAAAGATGATCCAAAAGTTGCTTTAACTTAATGGGATTAATAAAATGAGTCAGTACCTAGAGGTAGGGGTAGGAAGATGTCAAATATTTCTTCCTGGCTTTTCTGTTACTATAAGCCTTCTTAAATTTATACACACACACATGCATACAAACACACATGCACACACACACTCACATGCTTATTATAATGGTATTGAATTAGAAACACATTTGCTAAGTTAACAACTTTAGGTATCTATAGAGACAATTGTCTGGCTTCCTCACATACTCAACGCGCATGCCAGTACAAGAACCTATGCCCACACAGCTTCAATACACTAAATCTCTTATTCTAGTTAGTGTTCTAAAATGCTGATGGAATTGTCAAGGTAGAGGCGTTAGTCCTTCCCATTACGCTCTTTGTGAGTCATATAAAATGTTAGGATAGAAAGGAGTCTAAGTAGAGTAGCTACTCTGCTGAACTAATTATGGTAGGCCAGTGAAGAACTTTTAAGAAACACATTTATACTTTGTCTTTAAAAAGTGACCAAGAAAAGGTGATTCTAGAGATGAAAATGAGAAATCAGTAAGTAGAAGAAACAATAAAAATCACTTTGCAAGAATCTAGGATAGTTGAAGACCAGCTGTGTCCTAAATATAGTGACTTCTGTACACATACAGAGAACTGTGTGTTCTATATATGTTTTTGAAGTATTGAAATTTTAATCTATCCTGCTTTTGTTGTGGTGGTATCTGAAGCAGACTCAAAGAAAGGCATAAAGGGCCCAAATCAGCAACAGAAACAGTGAGTTTAGCATCTCAGTTGAAACCACCTTTTCCCCACAAGAATATATATATAAGCATTCAACAAGTAAGTTGTTAGTTAGTGGTGAATTAAGAATGTGTTTCAGTTTCTGAGTAAACTCAGTGTGAGAGAATAAATGATAATACACCAGCAAACCTGAGAAGAGGTTGAGAAGCTTGAGAAGCTGATCAATAATAACAGCCAGAGTCTCAAAAATAAGAAGTTGTAGGAGGAATAGAGATTTTAGAGATTTCTTTAGATTTTTGGAAGTAATGTATTATAATGCCTTAGATGCATCAAGATGGCAACAGGTAAATTAACAGGTAAATCTCCCTTAGAAGGAACAAGAAGGTGAAATTTGTTTTGTTTAATTTTCCCTATGATGGCATACAATTTGAAAATGTGTGTGTGTGTGTGTGTTTGCTGTTGGGATCAAATGGAAAAGTTAAAACCATGTTGGAACAAGATAACTAAATGCTTTGCAGTCCCTCTGGGCTATCTGTGACTTTACTACCTTGACTCTGGCTACATACATACTAAAGATATGGAACTTATTGTTCAGCTGCACCCAGATGCCATTGGCAATGTGAAACAGCACAGCTCATGTTCTGTGAGAAGTACATAAGACACAGTACGCCCAGCATTCACCAGTTTTAGGATAGAGGTAGACAAAGTATGCAGCAGGGCTTACTAAAACAGAGTTTATCTTAACTGATAAATAAAGAATCACCTTCAATTACATTGAGAAATAGTTCAAATTAATGCATCAAACTTCATGTTTTTGCATCTGGTGCTTTTAAGACTTACATTCTTCACCAAGAGTTAAAAAGAGGGCTTCCCTGGTGGCGCAGTGGTTGAGAGTCCGCCTGCCGATGCAGGGGACACGGGTTCGTGCCCCGGTCCGGGAAGATCCCACATGCCGCGGAGCGGCTGGGCCCGTGAGCCATGGCCGCTGAGCCTGTGTGTCCGGAGCCTGTGCTCCGCAACGGGAGAGGCCACAACAGTGAGAGGCCCGCGTACCGCAAAAAAAAAAAGAGTTAAAAAAACCCCTGCAAATTTGGATTCCCATCATTTCTACAGAAAAGCCAATGGTGCTGCAGCTGTTGCAATGCTGCTCAAAATGGGAAATAGAATACTACGGCAGTGAAGAGGAAGCTTAACTACTGCATTACATGGTAGCCAGAGAGTTCACTGATTTTGGCATGGTTCCTAAGCTTATGAAGCTTTGCTTTTGGTGGTACCCTTGCATAACCTGGCTGAAAAAACAATTTGACGCATTCTAGCTGAAGCACACGTATATAATGCTGTTGTTCTTCAGTATTAAAGCTTATTCAGCATGGATGACTATGAAATAGGTGTTAATGAGGATGCTTAGAAGTCCACTGTCATTTGGAACTAGACAGAAAAAGCAGATGCAAGAGAGCTTTGGTCCACACGGGAAAAACTGTTTATGAGAAACAAAGTGCGAAGACTCTAATTCCAGTATGGAAGGCATAGAGGTATAAAAAGTAGAAGGAAAGAAAGAACCAGTCATCTGCAAAACTTCTCTGGAAGGAGTGGAAGAGGAAGTAAGTTTGCTACTCAGAGGCTTCAAACAGAGACCATTAGACTTCTAACCTTATATACGGCTTTTCCTTATATGTAATATCATATTATTTCTATAACATTAAAGGTATTAGATCTCCTCTGAATTACAAAAATGCTCAGAAGCCGTGGATTAAAATCATGCATATTAGTCTAATAATAGATTAGACTGTGCATATTATCTAATATCATATAGATATGTGCAGGAGATATCACATGGGTATTAATGCACAGTGTTCAAATATAAAATGTACATTATTTTATTTCAATTCTTTTAATCTTTTTATTTTATATTGTTTTATAGCTTTTGCATTTTTAAAGGGAGATTTTAATAAGATTCTTAGCATTATTTTAAATAATGGAGATATTGCAAATAACTATAGATATTACTATAATGTTACTTTACAGATGGTAAAATAAATTATTTTGCAGTAACAGAAGTACTAAGGTACCATACCTTTAGTTAAAAAAGCACTTACCAAGGCCACATGTGATGCATCTCATATGTCTAATAAACCAACCCAGGTTTTAGAAATAAAAGGCATGTTTTCTTCCTTGAAATTCAGTGTTTCTCTCACATATTCATTTTTCCAATAGCAAGAAAATACCAAAATAATAATTTATGTATTTATGTAAGTATGTGTATATTTATTTATGTTGACATGATTTCTTCAAATGGCTCCACAATCCTAAATTTGCTTTATTTTCTTTATCTTTAATTTCATAATAGGTTTGAAAAGGGAAACAGATCCATGGGTAGAAGAACCAAAAAACATGTCATTCTACTTAAGTTTATATATTAATAGGAACAAATAAGCTGTTGCTGTTACTGGTTTTCTTCAGTGAGAGAGAAAGCAAGTACAATAACACCAAAGCATCTCACATAATGCCATATATCTAGTCATACTGGTTAAATGGTATTTGGATTACACTGGATAAAACATGAATGCGTCATACTTGTATCCTTTCCTTTCTCTCATTTCTTCCTACAGATTCATTTCTTCAAGAACTCAAAGAGCTTGCTCAAAACCTCAATAGATTTTATTAAATTTTATCTGTGTCAACAATGTATAACATATCATATCACTAGTCTTAGAGTATTTGGAGCCATGGATGGCACAACTAGTATAGTTTGAGATTTTTCCTGGACAGATGTGACACACTAGTAAGTAGTAATGTGGCACTATCACGCTTATTTTAAGATGTATGAGTTGAATGACTAGTGTTAAATTTTTTTCTGCATTATAATTGAATATACTTTAATTAGATATACTTTACATAGAATTTAGAGGTTAATTTATTTAAATAGGTTCTTTCTTTAAATATAATAGCATTTTAAAACGTCAAATGTGGTTTGAAAAGCAGCTTAGAGGTTTTGAGCTCAACATTTACAATTTTTCTCTGAAAGAATTATATGTCATTAAGCAGGGTTTCAGGGCAAACTGTTATTATCATTGAAAGAAAAAAACATAAAATACACAGTGGTCATACAACTCAGGGTGATAAAAATGAGGGCAATGCTACATTACTTGACTAGATGTATTTAAACAAACGGCATTCTCTATAAAACCTTACGTTTAAAGCTTTACTGGGAAATCTGTTAAGGATGAAAACATAACCGTTAGCTGTTTACCTGATGCTGTAGTGTTAGAAATTTGATTTGATTAGTATTAGAAGTTATCCAAAAGATAACTGGATCTTTTTTTCTTTTATGGGGCTATCTAAAGATAGCTAGTATAGGCATGGGCCATCCATGAGTAGAGCCCTAAAATTTAAGCTTCATTAGCTTTTTAATAACTCTACCTTTAGCTGTCTTCATTTCCTCATCTAAATACTCTTTATAATCCATAGCAATCCATCTTTGTATCAGCTCACTGCACTGAATTGCTTATTATCAAACTTACTAGCAACTGATTTTTACCAAAACCATTGGTCGGTCATATCTTTGGCCTCAGCTTTACCTCTCAGAATCTTTAATATGGCTCATCTCTCTTTCCTGGTATAAATATCATCTTAACTTCACTTTTGTGCCTCCACAAAGTAACTAAATGATGGTAAATAGTATAATGGAGTACTTAAGAAGAATTATGTTTATTTCTTAAAAAGTTGAACAGGTGTTATACTATGGAGCTAATTTATCGAACTATAGAAAAAACAACAAAAGAAAGAATGTAATTAATAAAATTATATCTGCATGAATTTATACATACTTATCAAAATAAGTTTTGAATTAAAATGTTAAAAATATTTACTGTTGATTGGCAGATTTCCATTTTTCCCCTTATTTATTCTCACTGTTTTTATTTTATAATAAGCATGTATCATTTAAAAACTGAGAATAGGACTATGACGGTTGATTTTATGTGGCAGTTATACTGGGCCACAGAGTGCCCAGTCATTTGGTCAACTATTATTTTGTGATAAGTCTGTGAGGGTGTTTCTGGATGAGATGAACATTTGAACCCATAGACAGAGTAAAGGAGGTTGCCCTCCCTAATGTGGGTGGGCCTTATCTAATCAACTGAAAACCTGAATTGAACAAAAATGTTGTTCATTTTTGAACAAACTAAGAGGGAACTCCTGCTGCCTGACTGCACTGAGCTGCCTGACTACATTTGTGAGGGCATTGCTCTCTCCCTGCCTTCAGATTCCCACTGTGAAACACTGGCTCTTCTTGGGTCTTGAGCCTGCCAGCTTTCAGACCAGAATTACACCATTAGCTCTACTGGTACTCAGGCCTTCAGACCCAGAGAAACTATAATTGATACAAAGACCTTTTCATTTTGAAGACAGTGAAATTAAATAAAGACAATAATAGCAAGTTAACAAAATAAAAATAATTAAAAGCATTCATTATAGTTTTGATTTTTCTTCATTTAAAATTCAGTTACTATTTTATTAAAGATGTAAAACTTTACATACTATTTTGAAATCCACTTTTTAAAAATCTCAATGTTAGTCCTCTTTCTTCTATCATGAATTTGTAGCCCTTCCAGAGCCCTTTGAGGCCATACTTCTGTAAGTATGAGGCCACTCTTTTTCATGTATTTTAGTCTGAGTAATTTATTTAAGTTATGTACTACAAAACTTGCTTTTATACATATTGTAATTTTGAAATCTATAATTTTAAATATAAATCAAGTTTTTCATTTTAGTTGCTATTTTTTACTTCTATCCTATGAATACACTTTTTTTTTGGTGATAGCAGTTTGGATTATTTATCAGGTAAAGGATAATTGCTTAATCAGAAGCTATGCTGATATTTAGTTTGCCATTTCAATTCTTATAGAAGTACTTATGCCAGTGTACATTTCTTCCATCTATGCATGAGAGTTACTGTTTCTACATAGCTCCCATCAACTAATAGTTTCAGATCTTATTTATGCTAATATTAAAATAAATGAATTATTATTTCTTTTCATTTTCTATTTTTATTTATATTATGTTCCTTCACAGTAAGTTGAAATTCTTATTATATCTGCCTTTACTACCATGGTAAACAGCAGCACAGGATATTTCAACATGAAAGACAGGATTTTGCTAAAAAATGAATATAGTATCTCGGCTCCAGGTATTTACCCAGCCAAATGGAGACTAATCAAACCCATAAATCTGGCCAGACAAAAAATTAAAACTGGAAAGCAGTTACTTTGAGTAACATAGAAAAACCAAATAGCGTATGGTATCTAGAACACTGACGCTAGCTCCTTTTTTTTATTCTGCATCCCTTTACTGCACCCTTTAACCCTTCTTTTGTAATGCTACCAGTACTCCCCAAATAATGCCATCCATCTCAAACCTTCATGCCAATGTACAGAATATTGTAGCTGCCTACGAAACCTCAGGTCTTGAAGACTCAACCCAAGCTTACTGCCTCATTAACGTCTTCCTTGAGTATACTAACGGACTTCCGTTATGCATTCTTCATTCTCTTTCATAACATTTATCATATGGTAGTCAATCATAAATTCCCTTGTTTTCACTTTTCTAGAATACTTTGCGCTCTTAACTCTTTAACAGCAGGGGCTGTTTATTCAATTCTATATCATATCTATTAAGTACGTTTCTTTGAATAAATAGCAGTAGGAATGTAAAATCTAAAATCTGGGAGATGAGAGTTGAAAAATGGGTACTTGTAGGTAAGACTGAAGTAGAATTTGAGACTAAGACAGAAGTTATTTGTCTTTGCAAAATTTCTGATAATTCTGAATTAATGAGATAATAACCAAATGTAATAAATAGTCAAATTTCAAAATCATATTCTTAAATTTTAATTAAACTGAATTATCTTAAAATGTGATCAAATGCATGAAGGTTTTATCTCTTAAATCTATGGAGCAATCTTTATTACATAGAAGTCTGTTCATGTAGTAATATTGGACTTCTTAATGTATTGCAGTGACTGGCTTTGAACTTTATTCAACAACTGTGCTCATGGTTATGCATAAAATTATTTGGAATTCACTTAAAAATAAATCCCTAAAGTATATATAAATACTCTAACGTTGGAAATCCTACAATCAGTCTCTAACTTTAATATCTCTGACATGTATTTTAAGGTATGCTATGGATTGAATTGTGACCCCTTATATATATATATATTATATATATATATATTATATATATATTTGGAGGGTAGAACTTGCAAATAATGGAACTGGATATTTAGCTGAGATTTCTAAGCAAAGTGTTGAAGGAGTGGATGATTCCTTCTGACTGCATATAGTAAAAGGTAAGAGGAGAGAAACGAATTGAAAAAGGAATCGTTAAACAAAAAGGAACCAGAACTTAAAGACTGGGAAAATTCTTAGCCTGTCCACATTTCAGAAGATGAGAAAATGTGTTCTGAAGAGAACACCAAGGATGTTGCTAGACTATCACTCAATAAAGAGCCTACAGGTTTATACAAGCAAAAACACTGACAGTTTGAACTGAAGGGGATTCACATGCGATAAAATGAAGAAAGGCTGTTGTAGTGCTTGGATCTGCAGGACAGGACCTTAGAGCTATTCAGATGCAAATAGTGGCTGTAATGGCAATCAGAGCTAAGACAAGGTAGTATGCATTATTTAGAAATATAATGTAATTTATTACCTCCTATCTCTATTTCAACAACATATGTTGATAGAAGTTTATTAGCTTTCTATTGCTGCTGTAATAAATTACCACAAACTTGATGGGTTTAAACAACACAATTTATTCTCTTAAATTCTGGAGGCCAGAAGTCTAAATGGATTTCACTGGACCAAAAGCAAGATGTTAACAGGGCTGCATTCTTTCTGGAGTCTTTAAGGAAGAATCTGTCTCCTTGCTTTTTCCAGACTCTAGTGGCCCCACTGGTATTCCCTGGCATGGGGCTCCTTCCTCCATTCTCAAAGCCAGAGGCATAGCATCATCTCTCTCTGACTATGCTCTGTTTCCGTTATATGGACTTCTTCTCTACTACATTTAAATCTTCCTCTGTTTCCCTCTTTTAAGAACACTTATGATTACATTCTCGGCCCAATCAGATAATATTCCCATTATCTTAATAATATCTGTAAAGTACCTTCCCCAAATTCTGTGGATTACGACCTGTGTATCTTTGGGGGCCTTTATTAAGCCTGCTCCAAAGCGTATAATATTTGCAGGGAACTGAAATGTGGGTTGGAAAGCAAAAATATATAACACAATAATTACTACTGCTCCCCCAAATCATATAAACTAATTTGAAATAGATAAAATACTAGAAACAAATAACCAAGAAACAACCTACAAGAGATCACATTCTCATTTGCAGTGAATGTGTACTGACCTACTTACTTTGGTCTATTTAAGGTCATTACATATATTCCTCAGAAATATATGTAAGGCTTAGTGTAGGATGGTGAAATGTTTTACTGCTGACTATCTAAACAGTACTAACTGTATAGCCTTAACTCTATTAAAATCTGTAAACTTAAATAACTAAAATAATAGGCTGGCACTGAAATATTTAAAAAGTTACTAAGATGACTTTCAGTGCTCACTGTACTTTTGTATTATCCCATAATATCAATATATTTACTGACAACATAAAATTAATAATTAATTGTCAAGTCAAAGACAAAACCTTGTAATGTTCTGTGACTATTTAAAGTGATTCACTGTAGCCAATTAAAGTCTGGTAAATATTTATCTATTTCTTTTGAACAGATAAAATTGTATATTTGTTCTGATAAAAAATTTATTCAAATTATCTTTTGGACATCCATGTACAGAAAGAATAAATCCATTATGTTAGAGCCCTGCATTTCATTAAAAACAACTTTACATTAATGTGACAAAATAAGAAGTGTCAGAAACTGAATACTAACCATCTTTAGTACAAAGAAGTACTGTAAATGGATTTATTTTAGTTTATTATGTTACTCATCTTTGTTTTTCCTCTTTCTGTGGTTTAAACTTAACTGTTATCTTCAGGACTTTTGATACCATTGTGAAAATTGCTATCTTTAACTTTTAAGTAATGCAGTTTATTAAAATGAATATACATATGTTTTCACAAGGCAAAGAAACTCATGAGATTGCTTAATGAAAAAATATGATTTATGACGTGACCACATTTTCCCCCAAATTCAAAATAGCTAGATGTTATCACTATTAATTTATTTGTATAATCAAACTTTTGGCACATGTGATGCCAACTTACTAATGCATGGCCAGTTCTTTAAACTATAATTATTATTTTATTTTTTTAACATCTTTATTGGGGTATAATTGCTTTACAATGGTGTGTTAGTTTCTGCTTTATAACAAAGTAAATCAATTATACATATACATATGTTCCCATATCTCTTCCCTCTTACGTCTCCCTCCCTCCCACCCTCCCTATCCCACCCCTCCAGGCGGTCGCAAAGCACCGAGCTGATATCCCTGTGCTATGCAGCTGCTTCCCACTAGCTATCTACCTTACGTTTGTTAGTGTATATATGTCCATGCCTCTCTCTCGCTTTGTCACAGCTTACCCTTCCCCCTCCCCATATCCTCAAGTCCGTTCTCCAGTAGGTCTGTGTCTTTATTCCTGTCTTACCCCTAGGTTCTTCATGACATTTTTTTTTCTTAAATTCCATATATATGTGTTAGCATACGGTATTTGTCTTTCTCTTTCTGACTTACTTCACTCTGGTGTATAGACTCTAGGTCTATACACCTCATTACAAATAGCTCAATTTCGTTTCTTTTTATGGCTGAGTAATATTCCATTGTATATATGTGCCACATCTTCTTTATCCATTCATCCGATGATGGGCACTTAGGTTGTTTCCATCTCCGGGCTATTGTAAATAGAACTGCAATGAACATTTTGGTACATGACTCTTTTTGAATTATGGTTTTCTCAGTAAACTATAATTATTAACAAAAAGGAAACACTTGCAGGGAATTGTCAAACTTCTAATCAGATAAATAACAAAAAACAAAAGGACTGTAAAACATGGGAACAAGTAAACTGAATGTAATAAGCCTTCCTTCCCATCATACCCATCTTCAAAACACTTGCCAATTTTAACCCAGGAGAACAAATGTGAACAGAGAATTTGTTGAGATCTCTGTGGAGAGAACTGGTAGGGGCTTGTATCACCTCACACCAGTTAGAATGGGCATCATCAGAAATCTACAAACAACAAATGCTGGAGAGGGTGTGTAGAAAAGGGAACCCTCTTGCACTTCTGGTGGGAATGTAAATTGATAGCCACTATGGAGAACAGTATGGAGGTTCCTTAAAAAACAAAAAATAGAATTACCATACGACCCAGCAATCCCAGTACTGGGCATATACCCAGAGGAAACCATACTTCAAAAGGACACATGCACCCCAATGTTCATTGCAGTGCTATTTACAATAGCCAGGTCATGGAAGCAACCTAAATGCCCACTGACAGATTAATGGATAAAAAAGATGTTGTACATATATACAGTGGAATGTTACTCAGTCATAAAAAAGAACAAAATCAGGTCATTTGTAGAGACATGGATGGATCTAGAGACTGTCATACAGAGTGAAGTAAGTCAGAAAGACAAAAACAAGTATCGTATATTAATGCATATATGTGGAACCTAGAAAAATGGTACAGATCAACCAGTTTGCAGGGCAGAAATAGAGACACAGATGTAGAGAACAAACGTGTGGACATCAAGGGGGGAAAGTGTTGAGGGTGGTGGTGGTGGTGGGATGAATTGGGAGATTGGGACTGACATATATACAGTAATATGTATAAAGTAGATAACTAATAAGAACCTGCTGTATAAAAAAATAAAATAAAATTGAAAAAAAAAAAAAGAACTGATGGGGCTCCCTTCCATGTGGGCTAAGGTATTCATGTAGAAGAGCCATAGCACCCAGAAGCAAGAGCTGGTGTCCCAGGAAGAGGTGATATTTAGGGACCACTAGTCACTCAGAGGAAGATTAAGTAGCACCTTGATAGTCCTTTTGGACTTTGATGTCCGAAAGATCTCATTGGTGCTGAATGTGTGGCCTGACTCTTTCCTGCCCTAATGTTGGAATTGCAGAGGGAATCAGGTGTGAAATATGACCAAAAGTTAAAAAAAAAAAATTCTTCCAATGCAGAAAAGATCTTAACCTCAAGTACACCTCCCCTCCCCTCTTAATAAGTCTAAATTAACCCTTAGCTAAATTGTGACCCCAGGCTTAATGTTTATGCTTCCATAACCACAATGAACACAATTTTAATTTTCCTAGACCTTCTATAAATTGAACACTTAACAGTGTTCGGAACAAAACTGAACTCTGGCTTTCCCCAGTCTATCCCATTAATACTTTAAGCAACTGGTTTCTTGAGGAACACTCACCTTGACCTTTTCCATATTACAACATTTTAAATAAAGCTTGAGTTAATGGTTTTGGTTGATGTAGATATATATATATGGTTTTGGTTGATGTATATATATCTATATATATACATACACAATGGAATATCCCTCAACCATAAAAAAGAATGAAATCTTGTCATTTGCAACAACATGGAAGGACCTAGAGAGTATTAAGCTAAGTGAAATAAGTCAGAGAAAGACAAATACTGTATGATTTCACTTACATGTAGAATCTAAACAACAAAACAAATGAACACACATAACAAAAAAGAGACAGTCATAGATAGGACAAATAAGTGGTTGCCAGAGGGGAAGGGCATGGGGTGAGGATAGAAACAGGTGTGGAGGTTAAGAGGTATAAGCTTCCAGTTACAAAATAAATGTCACAGGTATGAACTGTATAGTATTGGGAATATAGTGGACAATTATTTAATGTCTTTGGATGGTGACAGAAGGTAACTAGACTTATCATGGTGATCATTCAGAAAAGTATAGAAAAATCTAATGACTGTACTGTGTACCAGGAACTAACATAGTGTTGTAGGTCAAGCTTGTTTCAAAAACAGAGTCAAAGAAAAAAGATTAGATTTGTAGTTACTAGAGGTGGGAGGTGGGGGAAGGGGTATTGGATGATGGTGGTCAAAAGGTGGAAACTTTCAGTTATAAAATAAATAAGTGCTAAGGCTGTGATGTAAAACGTGATAAATAAAATGTAACTACAGTACCTTACATATGAAAGTTGCTAAGAGAGTAAATCCTGAGTTCTCATCATAAGGAAAAAAATTGTTTCTGTTTCTTTAATGCCGTATCTATATGAGATGATGGGTGTTCACTACACTTAGTATGGTAATCATTTCATGATGTATATGAGTTAAATTCTATACACCTTAAACTTACACAATGTTGTATGTCAATTATATCTCATTAAAATCAGAAGAGAAAAATCAATGAAATAGGACATTTTAAATTAATCTCAAAAAAGCAAAAAAAAAAAAGAGAGAATTAGAAGAAAAGGGGATAGCAATGTGGCCAATCTACGAAATCTCACTTGTGAAAAATAAGGTTTTTAAAAGGAAATAATGGACAGACTAAAGGTGAGGAAAAAAATAAATACTGGATGAAATATTCCTGAGGAGAGGACAGATTTGTGTTTGGGAAATTAAATTTATACAGTCATAAGCTGTATTTTTAAGAACAAATATTTTATTTAGGCATTTTCTGGTTAAAATTCTTTATTTCTAAGGAAAAAAAACCCTTATAAGCCTTATGCAAGAAGAAAATCTTTTTGTACAATAAAAAAAAGATATGATTGCCCTTCTCATCTTCAATCCACGCAAGCTAGATGAAAATATAGTAGAATCTACACACTATTAAGAACAATGTCTGCAACCCCAGAATCCTGTATCCAGTTAAGATATCATATGTCTATCAGAGTAAATGAAAGATAAATGTGATCATCAAAAAGATAAAGAATATCTGACCCAAGTAATTCATCTGAAGGAAATACTAAAAAAAAAAAAAGACTAATAAATAAATCGCAGCAAAAACATAGAGTTGAACGAAGAGAAGTAAGAGTTCACTTAGTTCCAAATGGAGAAGAGACACTTAGCAGGGACTGAGTTAAAAATATTTTCAAGACTTGAGAGAATGAAAGGAAAGGACAATGTAGTAAGTAATACAGATTTACAAATTCTTCAGGGACTCTTTCAAGACCAGCTCGTTACCTCAATCATGATTTATCTCCATGTAACTAAGGGAAGTTTAGTCCCTCAATTTGAAATTACCCTAGACTCTTATATGCCTGACAGTCTAGTCCAAACTGCCCCTAACACTAACCCCACCTTTCGGTACCTTTTTTTCTGCCTCAGTCTTGACCACTTAGATCCTTGGATAACTGACTGTTGACATTGTTTTAGGGTTTTGTTTTGTTTTGTTTTCGGGAGGAAAACTGACCACCATTCATGAGATCCAGCAATATTGCCTCAACCAAATAATCACACAATGATCTAATATTTATGTTTATTCCAAAATTTGAGTTATTCAGGCTTAAATACCACAGTAAGTCCAGTTTGAGCTTCTCCAAATTCAATTTTCTTTTCAATTTCTTCTCATCAAATGTTTAAAAGAATCTTAGAATCCATTGTGTCACACCTGATCACCTGTGTTCTTGAATGGCATAAGTGGTTGGTAGTCAATTAGCCCATTGTTTGACAAAATCCTTAGTGAAGCCCTATGCATTGCAAAAGGTGCTAAAAGACAGGACTTACATTAAGTGATGCCCTGAACCAAATACATGCTGGAGAACATAGTACCCTATATATTTTATGAGACCATCATTCTTTAGACAAGTATTAAAATAAGTCAAGAACACAGGGTACATTCAACCTGTCATGTTTTGAATCAGAAAGAAACACCTGCAGAGTGATGCCTAAGCCAGAAGCTGGGAAAAAGAACACTGTTAGAACTGGTAAAACTCCTCAGATGATTAGGGATTCAATTTTCTACAAAGAAGAATACATTTGAATTCAGTCTGCTTCTTTCCTCAAGAGTTCATTTGTAAAATTTCTTTTTGATGCATAGTAACATTAATCTCCTATAGAGAAAAAAATGCTTGTAGCATAATTTGAACAGTAAACTATTAGTATTGGTAGGAACATGTCTTTCTGTCTTCCATACTTTTTTTTTCCTTTGGTGTCACAAATATAAGCCATCTGGTATGCCAGATGCTTGCTTTTCTCTTTACTCATGCAGAAAGTATAGGTGGAAGGCCTCCAAAATTCCAGACACTATTATCCATTTTGCTTATCATCATCATTATTATCAACTTCCCAGCATTTTAATAAATGATGCCTTTTCTCTGGTTTGAAGTCAGTAAGATTTATAGAGATTATTTACTTTTTTTCCCCTACAAGATGTCAGCTAAATTTTAGTTGGCCAGAAATCTGGAATATGGTTTATTGTGGCTCTGCTGTAGGCTTTGCTCTGCTTCATAAAGCTCCAACTTTATGAAATATGTTCCATTTTAAACTAAGTGTAGACTTAAATTTTGTTGTAGTATTTATCCACCTGTCTCTTCATCAGGGTTTACTTTCTTAAAACAATTTGAACTTAATTATATGTACTTTTGAGTACCTGCCAAAGTAGACAGAATTGTTCCTAATCCAGTTCATTATATCCAAATCTTTTGATCAAAAAAACAAGTGTGTGTGTGTGTGCATGTCCTTTCATGTGTGTGGATGTGTGTGCATACATTCAAGAGGAAAACATTTCCACACGTGATGAGCATATCATAATTAAGCAGGAAAACCTAGCATAGCAATTCCAGAGGGAGACTCTAGGAAATCATAATATTTAGTGTTATGAGTACAGTGCTGGTATTAGGAATTAAAATAGCCCCAAGCTAGACAATTCACATGCAGCAGAACAGTTTGTTGCAAGAGCTATTTAGCAAACTATCTAGAAAGAAGCATTCTAGTAATGGAGTAGCTATTTTTGTGCAGTGGTTAACTTAGGAAATCCCCTTTTCAATCATTAAAGCCACATAAATACAACAGCACAGTACTGAGTACTCACAGATTTTCAGATGGAGTTAGAATTCAGGGCAGTAGGGTCACGCCTAATATGAGAAATATGATTGATCAATGCCTGTGTCATAGAGTGATATGAAGACTAAATGAGATAATATAAAAAGACTGCCCTCCACAGAAAGCAGATCAACAAGTGCTTGTTGAGTTTAAAATAAATCTTTTGAAGTTGTTCTTTCAAAGATTTATAATATATCTAAGTTGAAAAATGCAAATAGCTATAGCATTAGAAATATGATTACTTAAGTTTGCAATACTTTTGATAGGGACAAAGTAAAGGGGCAAAGTAGGTAATTAAAGAGTTAATCCCACTAGGGGATTGTAAGTAAAGAAAAAGATATGGGAGACCCCTGTAAGTTAATGATCACTCAAGAAAGCAGAGGGCTTCCCTGGTGGCGCAGTGGTTGAGAGTCCGCCTGCCGATGCAGGGGACACGGGTTCGTGCCCCGGTCCGGGAGGATCCCACATGCCGCGGAGCAGCTGGGCCCGTGAGCCGTGGCCGCTGAGCCTGCGCGTCCGGAGCCTGTGCTCCGCAACGGGAGAGGCCACAACAGTGAGAGGCCCGCGTACCGGAAAAAAAAAAAAAATTTGCTTAACCACAAAACCAAGCAGGCTTGCTTAGCAACAAAACCATGCAACAGAAGCATGAGACATGCCCCCAAACAATAAAACCATGATGGCCTGAGACCCACATCCTGCCCAGTGAGCTCAGTAAATTAATGACCCCTAGGACATGCTCTCTGAACACATAAAAAACAATAATTTATGTAAAGGTGACATTTCAAAGTGAAAGACCCTCATTGTACTGAGACCTGAAGTAATTTTCCAGTTGTGCCATGACAGTCCTGTATTGACCATGTAGGGACAAGAAAACTCCTCCACCGGACATAGAGGAAGAACTGATGATTGAAGCGTGATGTCTACTCAAGAATGAGGAAGAAGGTGGTCTTTTTCCCCTCCCCACTTTTCCTTTGATTATAAAACTGTAGCCTACTAAGTTGTTAAGCCTCACAAGCATCCTCTTCTAATAAATCACTTTTTTTAAACATCTTTATTGGAGTATAATTGCTTTACAATGGTGTGTTAGTTTCTGCTTTATAACAAAGTGAATCAGCTATACATATACATGTATCCCCATATCCCCTCCTCTTGCGTCTCCCTCCCTCCCACCCACCCTATCCCACCCCTCTAGATGGTCACAAAGCACTGAGCTGATCTCCCTGTGCTATGCGGCTGCTTCCCACTAGCTGTCGGTTTTACAAATAAATCACTTCTTATCTATCACTTTGCTTCTTACTGAATTCTTTCTGCACTGAGACATAAAGAACTGCAGCTCTTCAGAGCCCCCCAAAATGCCACCTAGCAGTTTCATTTTAAGGACTAACCTCTGAAATGTTGTAGATGCAAATAGAGAATAATGCAAAATATTACCACGAAAATTAGGAACAGTCAAAACAAAATGGATCCAGAAGGAAATGGTAAAATATGAGAACTAAGAAAATGACAATTTTAATCACAATGAGGAAAATCTGTGGCTCTATTTGTCTGTAATGGCTGCAAAAATGGGTGGTTTTTAGGTGGTGGAGAGAGAGTGGTGCTGCTGGTGGATGCTACACAACCCCAAATGGAATTGTACTGTGCTTCGCATTCTGAGGTCACTATGGATAACCCTGTAACCTTATTAAAAAGTGTTTGTATGCTCTACAACCACAGTTTTAGGACAAATCAACCATTATGCCTGCCTTCCGAGTATACTGCTGCCCCTCCATGGGGAGTATGGAGTTGCCAGGGCTTATCAGGCAGGTTTCACCAGTATATTAGTTGGAAGAAAGGCTTTTAATCAACCCAGTCACACATGCTACTTATAAATACATATCTACTGTAATTTACTAAATATGTAGGTTCATATGCAAATTCATATGTAAAACTTAAGCATTAGTAAATGCTATCTTTTTCATTCTTCAGTGCTTATTATTTTTTAATATTTTGTGTTCTTAGATATTTCTGAATTAAAATAAACTTCTAAAATTGTTAAAGAGACATAACTTAGTATTTCAAAGTAAATGTTCCTATTTGTATTATTACTCTGATGCCATACAACCCTTGAATATATATTTTGCACGTGCCTGTGTGGTTTTGTCTGTGTATGACTACATGTAAACACATACGTGCATGTAGATTGACAGCTACAGAAAAAAATGTAGTTCTTAATTTCAATCATTTTTATACTTCTGTTTGGAGGATCTGTATTGTACTGTTTTACTACAACTGCAGAGTTTTTATTTTAACCATATACTACTCTGAAATGCAGATGTGTAAAATTCAAATATTCGGTTACTTGGTCCACTAATAGTTTTAAAAAGGCAAATTCAGATTTTAAGTATACATATATCCACCTTCCCTAAAGAAATATATCCTAAGGCTTTATGTGTCAATTGATTTCCTTATTACAAATGTTAACTGTTCTGTTGTTTTAAAACATAACTATATATTAATATTTTGTACATAAAATATAATATTCTACTTCAAGTATTAAAGAAAAATATTTTTGACACGTCATAATAGGTATGAGTTAGGGGTTGAAATATTTTATAATCAGAAAATGTGAGCATGTTTCTAATAGAAGCTGGTTGAAGAGCAGAGAGAGACAGTTGAAGTAAAAGTGTATTTAACAGTAAAGATAATATTGTATTTCAATGAGAGATCAAAAACATAAAATAATTTGCAGGGAATTTAATTTTTGAAATAATTTAAAGAGTATTCTTTAACATAGAATACTTAGATTTTTAGGGGGAAAGGAAGCAAAGGAGATGTTAAAAATAATAAGGGAGGAATAAAATATTGTAGAATAGCAGAAAAATCATTTTAAAAATATGTTCATACTAAACCTAGAATATCTGAAGGCTTCAAACCTTACCTGACTTCAATATTTAATGTAAAACAACAATTATCTAAACTGTGTGGTATTGACATGAAACTATTTAAATGGATCAATGGAATAAAATAGACTGCAGAAATGGACCATCATTTTATAATTGATTGATTTCTCACATAATCATCAAAATAATCCAATGTAGAAAGAAAAATTTTCAACAGTTGGTGTTAGACCTAGATAACCTTATTTAAATAAATGAATCTCAGCCCCTATCTCACATGACACAAAAAATTAATTTTAAAATATCATAGGTCAAAACATAATAACTAAAAATACAAAAATCTTCCAGAAGGATATATATGGGGATTATCTTCTCAACTATGTGCATAGGGAAAAATTTCTTAAGACACAGAAAGAAATAATCATAAAAGAAAATAAGATGATAAATTAGACTTTAATAAACTTAAAAGCTTCTCATTAAAAGACAATATGAAAAATATTAAAAAGAGTTTGTACTGTCTACCATGAAAATCATTTGAAGTAGTTCTAACCTCCAATTTACATAATTGGTTAATATTAAAGGCTATAAACATTGGTTCTTCCCTGTAGTCGAGGATAGAAAATAAGTGTGACTGATCATATCGAAAGTAGAAAAATACAAAATCTTTATCTCAGTGTTTAACTGTATTAAATCTTCATTTCAAATAGTTATATTTAAACTACATACAAGACATATTCCATTAGGAACCTGTCAGAATCCAGACAACAGATATTAAGATTTTTTAATAGCGTCAATGTTTTTATCTTTATTTCCTAAAATCTTCAATCAGACTTGGGAATTCATTGTTAGAACATTCTTCTTGATTTTGATCTAAATAATACCGATCCGGGCTTCCCTGGTGGCGCAGTGGTTGAGAGTCCGCCTGCCGATGCAGGGGACACGGGTTCGTGCCCCGGTCCGGGAAGATCCCACATGCCGCGAAGCGGCTGGGCCCGTGAGCCATGGCCGCTGAGCCTGTGCGTCCGGAGCCTGTGCTCCGCAACGGGAGAGGCCACGACAGTAAGAGGCCCGTGTACCGAAAAAAAAAAAAAAAAAAAAAAATAATACCAATCCACTGTAGTTTATAAATGTTTAACTTTTATACTTGGTACTCAGAATAGAATGTGCTTGTACCTCTCCTGTGTTTTCGCTGTCAGAAATACATTAACCTTTCTTTGAAACTGTCAGGCAGACCTATAATGATACAGGTTATTTATTTATAATTTACATGACAAGCTCTATTGGAGAAAATAACAGGTAAATAAACAGTTCATGATATACAGGCTATGTTTGATAGAAGGTTTTCTATTTTCAAGAATTATTAATTTAGAAGTGCCCATTTATGATAAAATATCAAATTAACTTATTTAAATAACTTACCTTTGAATTCAAAACAATTAGAAGGAAGAAAGGGAAGAAACCATACAATGGGTATGTCACGTCTGTTTTTATTTTTATTTTTTTACAAGAATCAATACAAAATCTTTTAGTATAGTGAAGCGATTACAGCTTAGACACTGAAGTGGACTGCT